>NC_136924.1:33363758-33963758 GCF_949752795.1 Hyperoodon ampullatus | reverse complement strand
CCTCAGGCAGGGTGGTTCATCTCACTGAACCGCCGTTTCTTGCCTGCAGCAGGCAAGAAATAATATTGCAAGGAATAATATTGCTTATCAATCAATGTGTTATAAAAATTAAAATAATCTGTATAAAGGATTTGAACACAGAATAGGGACTCAAAAGCTGGCGGATGTTGTTTTAAATCGAGATTTCCCATCCTTCAGTATTGGGGTACCACCTGCATTATTTTTGCCATATCCAGGGACCACCTACATTGATATTAATCAAACACATATCTTTAAATTGATCCCATTTTAGCCTCATCCTAAGCAATAATATCTAAGGAATCACTGATTTAATGCACTGGTTAAATTTTTGACACTCATTAATAATACTCAGCTTACGGGGCTTCCCTGGTGGCGCAGTGGTTGAGAGTCCGCCTGCCGATGCAGGGGACACGGGTTCGTGCTCCGGTCCGGGAAGATCCCACATGCCGCGGAGAGGCTGGGCCCGTGAGCCATGGCCGTTGAGCCTGCGCATCCGGAGCCTGTGCTCCGCAATGGGAGAGGCCACAACAGTGAGAGGCCCACATACCTAAAAAAAAAAAAAAAAAAAAAAAAATAATACTCAGCTTAAATTTGTTTAAACATTCATCCCTCTACCAACTAAATTCATCTCAGATACCACAAAAACCCATCATTCACTTTGCCAAAGCACCATCGTGACTAATAAACCATCCACTGGATTTGAAAGAGATGCAGAGACTGGTGTTCCTCCATCCCCATTACTCATCAGCTTTTTTCTTTAGACGATAAAGGGGCAGTGGGATGGAAAGTGAAGAGAAGGTCAGAGGCCAATCCACAGAAATTGCTTGGACTCCAAGAGCCGCTCTGCGGCATCAGGAACTCTCAGCTCTTGGTTATAATTTGACAGATTCTTCCATCTAGAAGGGACAATGGTGTGGACTACAGCCCAAGGAAAGGGGTAGTGAACGCGTCTCCCTTGTTGACATGCTGGCTTGAGTTGGAGGGTTTTCCCTTTGTCTTCCTGCAGGGTCTTCAGGAGATGCCCCTTCCCAAGACCACCAGAGTGAGAGCAATTAGCTCTTTCCACTGCATCTACCAAAGGGGAAGGGATTTCTTTCTCTATGCTAGAGTCTTTCAAACCTAGAGGGATTTGCCTCTAGTGTGAAGAGGTACTATGAGATTTCTCAGTAATGAATGTGCCCCGGCGGGGGCGGGGGGCACAGAGGGGAGGTGAAAAGTCACCCTTTTAATAACAGTAATGACTATCTCCCATGACAGTAATGGCAGTAATGGATTTGGGGAAATATAAGAAGGGTTTGACATAAGGTGACACACAAGCCCAAGAGTCTCAAGGGTTAGGAATCCAGGTGTTGGGTCTGAGTGGAGGAACACAGGTATTACTTTCCCTACCTTTGTTCCTGACTGAGTCACTTCGTTTCGTGGGCTTCAGGCCCCTCAGCTATAAAGCATGCTCTGAACTTGAAGTGTTGGACTTCACCTCAAGCCTGTTTATCGTGAAGATCCAGCACTGTCTCGTTAGAGCCTAAACCGCTGAGAAGAGACAGTTATTTCTTAAACAGTTGAATGAATCAACACATTATTGAGATATAAACTAATTTCTGGGTATTAACGTGGGGGGTTGGAAATGAATCACAGGGTCTGTGCAGCTGTGAATGGAGAGGCCAGGAAAGAAAAGCAGGATGCCTCAAAGGAAGAGTCGGGAGCAGCACACCTTCCTTTGGAGGGTCCTGAGGTATTATGAACTCGTCGGCTCCGAGAGCCCCCTTTGGGATGGCAGGCAGGGGGGAAGTAATCGTTCTCGCAATGACGCTGATGGGATTTTAACAGCCAGACAGATGGTCTGAGAAAAAAGGAAGATTATTTTTTCAAATGAGGGAAAACACTTCCATTGCTTCCCTTCAATTAAAACAAAGTGAGAGCCCTTCGTGTTGGGAAGATGTATCACCATTATTAGCATTGTCAGTTTGTAGGTCTTCTTTTTAATAATTGAATGATTGAGCGTCAATAATAAGCTAGGGTGCTATTTTCAAACACATTAGAGGGTGTATCTGTCCACTGACTTTCAATGCAATTATTATTACTTTGGTTTCATTTGATCTCACAGTTTAATAATGATCCCCAATAATTCTGCTCTGCTTATTTATGCAATCAAACATGTATCACTTAATGGATTTTTTTAGTGGCCATTGTCCTAACGACTGCAGTTTCCATACAAGCCACTCATGAGCACCCAGCATTTCTCAAAATCTGTATCATGAAACCTGGGAGGAAAGGGGAATACATAGAAAAGGAAATCTTCAAAAAGAAAGGGGATAGAGAGGGAAGGAAAAGGAGAAAAACAGCATCTCTTGAGCACCCCCGTGGGTGCCAAATGTTTTTATTTTATCCTCAGAACAACATGCAGAATCTGCTTTAGGATCCTCATGTAGCTGATGAGGAAACTAAAGAGCTGAGAGATTAATACCTTGCCCAAAGTCACAAAGCTAACAGGTGCAGAGGTAAGAGTCAGGTTCAGAACCCCCTCTTTGCCCTCCACTCCAGCATGGGGCTTCCATCTTTAAGTATCAGCAGGCTGTGGAAACCTGTGGAGATGGGCTGTCTCGTATGGCTCCTGCAGTGAGTATAGGGACACCAAATTCACATGGGAATTCTGCCTCCTGGTCTGCCTATGTCACACGTCTCTCATCCAATTATCAGATTTGCCTAATGGCTGAGCATTGTAAAGATAAGCTGATGGTAGAGGGAGAGCTGATCCCCAAGAGCATGCAACCCAGGCATCCTTTGGCTGTACCAGAAATGGACACCACAGAGAGAAGAGGAAGCAATATTCCACATGAAATGTACAGGTACTGAGCACACACCTACCATGCACTGAACGCACTGGGAGCTACCGTATAGACCTTATTTCATTCCATTTCCACAACATTTCCTGTATGGCAGTGACTACCATTGCACAGATGAGAAAACTAAGAACTTCTTTTGAAGTTAAATGACTTTTTTCAGGCTAATCATTTGTGGACTTGGAATTTAAACCCTAGTCCACCCAATGGATTCCAAACATTAATGGTTAATTTTACTTTAGCATCTGGGTCATGAATTTTGGTAAAAGACAAAAGGAAGAAGTGGGAGAGATTGGGGATATGACCTGAAAATAAAGGATTATGACTGAGAATAAAGTGGCCCAAGGGGCCATGGATTTAATTCCCTTCCTGTGCAAAAGCTGACACTCATTCAGTTCAACAAGCATTCACGGGATGTCACCAATGTGCACATCATGGTGCTAAAGTACCAGGGGCTGATCAAAGATCTGGATTTACTGCCTTCTTCCATTTTAGAAACCTCTTCTCTGAATAAAGAGCTATACTCTTTTTCCCACAAAAAGATAACGGAATTTAGTTACTCTTCACCATGCTGTTTCTAAATATGAACAGTCTGGTCTCTCTACTAGGGCGCTGGGAAGCATTTTCTATATTTTCAGGTGCTGTGTCAATTACTTTAGGCTCTGAGATCTAAACCAACTGTAAGTGATGGTGGAGGAATGAAGAAAAAGAAAAAAGGAATAGCCACAGAAATACAACCAAATATGGAAAGAAAATGATTAGATAGATGATAGATAGAGAGAGAGAGAGAGAGAGAGAGAGAGGCAGGTCTTGAGCTTCTAACTTACGAATAAAACAGATAAAAATTCTTAAAATAAAATAATAGAAAATAGGAAATGATTTTTCATTCTTATTCTTTATAAAGGATAAACTTATAACTAAAGAGTTTGACAGGAGAGAAGAATTTAAGAGGTAAAGATCAGGATCGGAGTTGTTCAGATACAGTGGTGGTGATCATGGTGGTAACGATGAAGATTGTGGTGAAGATGGTGGTGGTGATGGCGGCGGTGGTGGTGGTATTGGTGGTGATGACAAAGGTGATTATAATTGTGATGAAACTGGTGGTGATGAAGTTGGTGGTTATGATGGTGACAGTGATGAAGAGGTAATGATAAAGATGGCGATAATGAAGGTGGTGATAACTGTGATGATGATAGGGATTGACATCATAACAATGACTACCATCTGGAACATTCTTCACAGTATCCAAAGCCTTTCAACTTGCATTACTTCATTTTAGAAGAAAAACTCTGTTCACAACAAGATGCTAGATTTTTCAAAACAACAACTATTTCTAATCCTAGTTCCACCCTGAGTGTCACCCCAACTCAACCAAGTTCAGAGAAAAAGGAGTGTGGTGGGCTCTTTCCCCATCAAACATAAGCAGACAGTTAGACAAGGATGAATGGACAGTCATGGAAACTAGGGCAATGCCACAAAAGCCCTCTCCAGTCTTCCCTCAACCAATTGCTCCTGCCCCAAGGTTATTCATCCAAATTAGTGCCCAAGGGCTTCCCTGGTGGCACAGTGGTTGAGAGTCCGCCTGCCGATGCAGGGGACGCGGGTTCGTGCCCCGGTCCGGGAAGATCCCACATGCCGCGGAGCGGCTGGGCCCATGAGCCATGGCCGCTGAGCCTGCGCGTCCGGAGCCTGTGCTCCACAACGGGAGAGGCCACAACAGTGAGAGGCCCGCGTACTGCAAAAAAAAAAAAAACAAAAAAAACAAATTAGTGCCCCAAATTAATAGTACATAATGCCCTTGTCACCTGATAGCAGTTTTGTAGCTTTTATAAAATGCATAAATGATTGTGGTCTGGTTCCAGTGGATGAATAAAAATCATTTGTGATAACTGAAACATATTTACTTTTTAATTAGGTAGCAGCAGAGAACGAGGAGTCCGTGGAGAGCCAACTCCCATAACCTCTTAAGGAGTCCTAATCACATAGTGAGAGGGGTGCTTGGTGGCTGATGCATTTATTTGTTCTTTTCCACATTTTCCTACAAAGGCCTTTAGCCCTTGACTGTCAGTCCACTCCACTTCACTGGAACTATTCACACATCATAGTTTTTTAAAAAAGAAAATTGAAAATGCTGACAGATATGCTGTCAACACAATAATTTCTTTAAAAATAACCTAATAACTGAATATCAGATTAAGGCACAGGCAGCTGTGCCTTTCCTCTGGCCATGCCAGGTGCCACAGTAATTGCCTGCTCTGGGTTGTGCTACAGACTTTCACTGGGAATGTTGACTATGTCAGAGGGCTGAACATTCTGGCAATGACACAGACACAATGTCCTTGGGAAGAGGGGGTGTGAGGAGATGGATGACCTGAGCAGGGTTTGAGGAGTGGGAGAATCAGGTCACATCACATCCCTGCACGTATTCCTGAGGGGAGAAAATGTTGCTGTGCAGAAGTTGAAGCTGTGTCTTCAGTATTTTTAGAGAAGGGGCTGCTGGCCCGTGTGCAGGGTGAGAATGTAACGGTTCTGGCTCCGGTCCGTTTGGGGTGGAGGGTGGGGAACAGGTGTGAATGACTAGCCTGGAGGTGGAAATTAGGTCAGATCTGTAGTGTGGGGAGGTGTAGGGGGAATGTTATCGCATGTGCATGGGGAAGGATAGAGGCAAATTGGGTCATGTCTTTGTGGAAATGATGAGAGAATTGGGTCAGAACTGTGGGGGAGAAGGCTCGAGAATTGGGTCGAGTCTTTGGATAGAAGGGGGAACTGGGTCAAGTGTGGATGTGTGTGGAGGGAAGGTAGTAGAAGGTGATATAGAGAGTGGGCTGATTCTCTGAGATCGGAGGGGAAGGGAAATGAGGAAGCAGCTTGCACCCACATAGGGGTTAAAACTTGAACTTCTCTGAGTTATGGTCATTGCCTCTCAATTCCATTGACTTGCAGGCTTCCTTCATGTAACGTTAGACAAAGTAAGGCTTTCCTACTCCTATCCCAAATTAGGTGTCCTATGTCTCCTCCAAGACAGGGTGTAACTCATTCTTCAGCACTTTGCTAGCCAACCCAAATTGGCATTTGGGGAAGTAACAGTTCCATAACTTGATGTGGCCTCATTTCACCCAGGACGTAAGCCCGGTGAGCAACTGCCCTCCCTTTGGGTTTCCGCTCATCAACAAAGTCAGCACCAATTCTCTCTTCTTCCCAAGCACTGGCATCATTGCATGATCACCACGTGATGTGGAGCCTCAAAATATATTTTGTAAATAAGAGCTGAGTAATACGTTCATTTGAGTGGCCTTCAAACTGGCTTTGTTCAAATCTCTGGTATTATGAGGCCATCAAACCACAGCAATACTCAAAATTGAACTTAAAAGGAATGTACTTTTATTAATTAACTGTGCTCCCATTGGCTACTTGGTTGAATAGAACTACTCTCGAAGCCAAAACAGAATGTGCAATTCACAGCTCTGTCTGCTGTGACACTCTACAGAGAAAATTGATTAAATTCACAGAAGTTTATTACGATTGAACAGAGCCACAGGGCCAGCATACACCAGTGTATATTTCTCTGGTAATTTCAGCTTCATTTATGCCCATGTGGGTTAAGTAGAGGTTCTGTTGAAGCACACAGTACACCCATGACTTGCCATGTCCTCTGGAGACCTATGTAAGGAGCTACAATGAACCTGCTCAGGGCCACATTGGTTAAATCTGCATTTCGGCTTCTTCTGAGAATTCCCTTCTATTGATACGGATCACAGTGATTAATGGGATAAGCCTGTAATAGGCTTCTGTGGCATATGGACCACACTGACCCATCCCAGAGGGAGATGCATGTGCAGGCAGTACAGTGGTGAGGAGATCATATCGTTCCCCATGGACCAGAGAAAGCTTCAAGGAGAGACTACAACATCAGTGCTTCCTATTCTTAAGGTGAATTGGTGGTATTTTGGAATTACCAGTATAGATACCTAACAAATACATTTTTAGATCAAGTAATTTGACTCTGGTTTTTCTTGACTCTTGGAATCTTTGGATGTAGAAGGATCTTGCAGATTCTGAAAGCCTTTGCCAGGAAACGAAGAGAAAGAAGAACTAAAAGGGAGTCATTCCCTCTGCAATTCAAATCAGACCTTCAGTTTCTTCAGCAGTTATTTTAAGTCATTCATTATGATTTTTGCTCTGAAGCGGAGGCTGTTTGATACTGCTAGATTTACCAGAGGGAGTAAAGAGGACACTGAAGTATTATTCCTGCCGCAATTTCAAATGAATTTGGTACTGACAAAAGATTTTTTAAATACACACATGCATGCATTTGTGCACACACACACACACACTTCATATTAAAAGAAGCAGAAAGAGAAACGAGTCTTTCAACAGGCAGCTGAGGGAAATGAGGTCCCTGCCATTTTTCCAGGGTACTCACCAAGGCTGGCCCAGCAGCTGTTCCCAGCAATGGGGTAGAAGAAGTGGCACCGGATGTGAAGGCAGAGAATCTGGGCTAGAGGCGGGTACATCTTCCACTTCTGAGCACAATGACCTTGATCAAGTCTCTTCACCTCTCCAAGCACCCATTTCTTCCTCTGCATAACAGAGGGAGTGGATAACACCTAACATTTCAGGAGCAAGTCACAGCTTCCAAAGCCCCTTTCCAGGTAGCCCCTCACGTCAAGCCCCACAGGAGCCCCATGAGGAAGCGGGTGTTGACACAATACTCTAAGACCTGGGTGGGTCTGAGAATTGAATGACTTAAAATAGGAGCCAGATGATGACCTTAGGCCGGTGGTTTAGCCCCTCTGAGCCTCACATTTCTCGTTTGCAAAATGAGTGCTGTTGCTGTTTCATGAGATCCTGTGGCACATAGTAGGGACACATAAATGGCAGCCATGTGCATTAGTTACAGATGGCAAATACTCTTCTACAGAGAGGGTCATGGTCCCAACCAGAGAAGGATCTGCTGCTTCCAAACAAGATTTGGGTTTGGAGGGACTTCCAAGACAGTCATAATTAAAGGTCAAAGTGCAGCTCCAGGGAAGGCAAGAGCAACTGTGTCTGTGAAAATGCACATGGGGCAGCAAATGTTCTGTGTCTAGCCTTCCCAAGAGGTAACGTGGGATAGAAGGTTGGAACCACCCAGTGGCCTTGAAGTCCCACAGGCCAGGTATGACTGGTAAGCATCCACCACTGCCCAGCCCTGTGGACACAAATCTACTTCACCTCTCTGTGCCTTCTAAAATTAGGGGTGTGGCCACACCAACCTCCTAGGGTGGTTGCAAAGATTCAGCTTGATCTTGCCAATGGCACACTTCCATAAAAATAGTGGCTGCTCCTATCACCCTGTTATAATTGTTGATAGTCACTGTTGTTAGCGGTAGTAACAGACTATTACAAACAGCTTTTCTTTTCTTCCCTCTCTGTCTTTCTCAAATATCTCCCTACGGAGAGAGAAAAGGAGGAAGAGGATGCTATAATAACAAGGAAATAGGTGGAAGGCAAGAGAGAGGCACAGCAGTACAGGAGCTGTAAGATGGGCACCTCGGAACCCCGGCACTGCTGTGACAGCCATGCCTTCCACTGTCAGGGTGACGTCAGAACTTTAAGGTAGCCCAAAAGTCCCATGGTTGTTTGATGAGACGTAATTCCTACAACCATTACCCATACAATGAGACTCACCATCTTGGAAGTACTCCCAGCTCTTTGAAAAAAGTCAACATAAAAAAGTGGAGTGTGTGCGTCATAGGATGAAATTCACTCCTGCCTGGATTTAGCATCGGATCAGAGCTTACCTGTTGGTTCAGAGAAGAAGGACAGGGGGAAGGGCTATTAATTTTTGATCACCCACCTCATAAATTTATTCCGTCCTCCCACCAAGCCTATGAATAATAAGAGTGAGAATTTATCGAGCACATACTATATTCCAGATACAGTTCTAAAGGACTTATTTGTGGGACCTCATTTTATTTCTCAGAATGACTTTTTAAGACAGTTATTATAATTAAACTTGTTCTACAGATAAGGAAACTGAGGCTCAGGAAAATGAAGTAACTTGCTCAAGGTCACACAGCCAATTAGCAGAGAGCTGGGATTCAAGTCTGGATCCAGAGCGCCCACTCGGAGCCTCT
This sequence comes from Hyperoodon ampullatus, assembly GCF_949752795.1. Classification (NCBI taxonomy): domain Eukaryota; kingdom Metazoa; phylum Chordata; class Mammalia; order Artiodactyla; family Ziphiidae; genus Hyperoodon; species Hyperoodon ampullatus. The sequence goes on along the minus strand of NC_136924.1, from coordinate 33,954,778 downwards.
ATGACGCCCCTCCCCTGCGGCACGGCACAGCGTATCAGAGCGTGGTCTAAGGACTCCAACTTCCTGTGTTCAATCCAGCTCTTTGAGTGGCCTGCGCTAGTGTCCCCATCACAGGCGTGATTTAAGAATTAAATGAGAATGAGTGAGTGTATCGCAGATTTATCCTGAGGAAGCAGGTGCTGGAGGAGGTGAAGTAGCTTTCCCACAGTCACCCTCCCCCTGCTCAGAGGTGGCAGAGCCAGGAACACAGCCTGGCCTGAGCCTACCACGTGGCACCATCAGCCAGGACCAACATTAGCCCGCAGCCATCAGCCGCAGTGTGGGGACCAATCTCTTCTATCTCTCCTATCACCAGGGCAGACTCAGCCAAGCACGGGGACCACCAGACCTGTTTCCTACTTGATCATGAAGGAGGGACGGCCACCAGCTTCCCCAAGCCCCATGACCCACCAGCCATCAAGTGCAATCTGCAAAGATTCACATGGAACCCCATTACCAGATCACCCTGTCCCCCTTACTCATAAGCGTGTCCACCCTCTGGATGTGTCTCCAGATGCTGCCACTTGTCCCACTTGCCTGAGTGTTTTCACCTCCTGGAAATGAAAAGCAGAGAGGATGTAAGTGACAACTCCATAAATTGTAAGGTGCACTGCTCATGCATGGTCTTGGTACGGAGGCTGGCACCCCTGGATGGAGTCCATGCACTTCTTCCCCTACCTGCATTCACCTTTCTCCAGTCTTTCAGCAACAGTGCAGCAGAAAGGTGGCCAGCTCCCATCTTCCCTCTTCCTGGACTTGGGGCCCAAACTTCTCTCCCCCGTCCTGCCTCTCCATCTGCCTATCCTGCTCTGGACTGTTCCTTCCACTGGAATGACCTCTCCATGGAGATGCGTTTTCACAGCATTTAAGAATTTGTAAAGGAGATCAATATGTATGTCCTGCAAGATGTCTTTCTCATAGGCAGGCTACCATCCACATAGAAGTTTTACCACTGGTTCTGACATTATTAGAGTTCAGAGAATCCGGCCACCAGCCTTCTCTCTCTTCTCCTAATCCTTGCAGTGTACTCAAATTGATTGATCGCCCTCTTTCCTTCCCCTGGACCACCTTCCCCGCCCCCATCGTCGTTGCTTCTACAGAGATTCACGAGGTCACTCCTTCAGTGTGTATCTATTAAGGTTCCATTGAGTGTCCAGCCTTGCGCTTCAGAATAAGAACAGTCAGCAAGGTAGATGCTGCTGAGCCCACGCACCAAGCTTACGGTCCTCAAGTTTGCCTCTCAGACTTCAGTGTGCATGAATCACCTGGGGTCCAGTTCAAATGCAGATTCAGGTTCAGTGAGTCTGGAGTGGGGCCCTGCTGTAGGGAACCCAATGATGTACGTTGACAGTGATGATGCGGGAAGCAGAGGGTTTGCTGGGAGGCTGGGGAAGGAGGACTGATCGTGTGACCTGAGAACTGAAATTGCTCCCAGGTTCAAGGTCACCCGAACAAGCTGGGGAATCGGACATCTTAAGACCCAGCTAATTCGAGTGGCTGCTGTCCCCACAAACCCTGGCTGAAGCCAGCCTGTGGAAGAACCCTCATTCCTTGTGGTTTCTCAGCCTCCTCCCACCCTATTCAGAAGGTAGCCCCACCTCGTGCCCCTTCCTGGCTTCCCTTCCACGCTTTCCCAACAGGTGTAGCTTCGAGGCCTGTGTTCACCTTCTCTCTCTTACCTTAGGTCCGAGGAAATGTCTTTTCCCTTTCTGAGAATTGGGTCTGTTTCTTTCTTCCCATCATTGCTTAGCGCCTCTCCTCATTCTTTTCTGTTGAAGTTACCACTGTCTTACCCCTCCTAGCCCCTCCCCCCATCCCTAACCTCTTATCTCCAGGAGTGTACCTCTTTTCTCTTCTCTCCAAAAAGCCTGGCCACTTTGCCCATAGGGGAAATTTCTATCCCTGACAAGTGGCTGGGAGAAACTGGAGTCCCCCTCCTTAACTGCAGAAGGTCTGAGTCATAGTGAGCCTCGAAAGGTGACAGAAGCTCTGAACTAAAGGACGAGAAGGCAGGGGTTCCATGTAGACCCTTGGAACAAGCAGCTCCAGCCAGATCTGTAACTTAGAGCACAGATGTCTCCAGGTGTCCCAGGAAACATGGTCAACCCTCTCCCTTGGGTCGCAGGAAGGCTGAGGATACACATATGTTCAGAATATCCAAAAATTGCTTTACAGAAGGGTGAGATCCTAACAGAGATTTGCCTTAAGATGCTGGGGGAGGTGACAGTTTGCGCCTCTTTCTGGAACATGTCAGCCTGTAATCTCCCATCAGTCAGAGCCCTCATCAGGCAAATGCCAACTCCAAACAACAGGTCTCACGAAAGGCTACGAATTATTTAAACCAATCAGCTGTCAATGAGTGGAACAATTATGGGGGTCAAATCCAAGGGGAACAGAGTGGTATTTTTCAGCCTGCTTGGAGATTGTTAGAATAATTTTCACTTATTTATTTCTGGCCTTACAGAAAATGTATTACTACAAGGTCAAACTATCTCTCTGTGTCTATAATTTTAGAACTCAGAAGTAGAGAGAAAATAGATTTTGGACCTAGCCTGCAAATCCGGCTACCCTGCCCCTTGGGCAAATGATGTAAACTTGCTGAGCCTCTGTTTTTCCTTCAGAGTAATGGGTATGAGGAGGCCTGCCCTGGGAGGGTGTTCTGGACATTAAACACATTGTAAGTAAAGCCTATTTTAAAAGCTCAATTATATAGCTATTATGATAATTATTCTTTCACCACAGCCCAGCAAGATTGTCCTGTTATAAAGATACATACTTAAAAATATATCCCTCCAAACAAGCCAACTAGTCAGAAGATGCTGAGCTATATAATCTATATGTCTATTTCATATTTAATTTTATTTGTAACTGACAGCATCATTTGGTGTGTCAGGTCAAATTTGAGACTGTGGACCTTTGGGTTTCAAAAATTGCACGGGCACTAATCTATTGGATTTTCCTTAATTCCCTTTTCACATCACTCATCAACAGTCAATCATGGTCTATCTAGTCCAGCACCCCAGTGCAGGTTGTGGTGTCTAGTATACCGTAGGTGTTTAATAAATGTTTGCTGTTGATTTTTTTAATGAATGAAATCTGTAAGGAGAATCTTACAGTTCGATCAGTGTTCTATTGAAGCTGAGAGGCAGAGAGAGACTCGATCCCTACATCCATATGGTTTATAATCTCAACATGGAAAGAAAGCAATCCCACAAACATGCACACACTTGCACATACATGCCCACTCAGGCATGGACAAGCGTGCACACCACCCCTGGACCACCAAACGTTAAAGCAGGTGGTTTGGAACCCGAGTGCAACAGGAGTACAGAAAGTACTTTCTGGCAGAGTCTAGACAAAAGCCTTGCCTTGGAGGATGCCTGGCGGGGTACAGACTGGAGACAGGGGGGCATCCTGGGGCAGGCTTGCGAGAGCATAGGGAGGCAGGGCCCCAGAACACCATCACCCTGGAGCTTGGGCTCGTACCTGGGAAGCCACGTGCCCCACATGACCAGGATGAGGAGTGAGGGTAGGGCCTGGGAAACAAGAATGGGGAGGGAGAGGGTGTCTGAGAGCCACTCAGAGGTGTCAAAGGCCCCGGACCAGGGAGCCTCCATCCCCTGCCTATAACCTGGTGAGAGTAGTATCACCTGCCTCCTAGACCGTGCAGGGATCTGAGGAGTCCGTGGGCCACTTAGAACGGCGCCCAGCCCCAGGCTGGAGCTGGTGCGCTTACTGTCTGGTGGCGTGGTTACCATCATCCCTGAAGTCTTGAGAAGTAATGGTGTGGATGGACTGTTTTAGGAAGGCGAGTCCGGCAAAGCAAAAAACCAAGATAATTACCAGATATTTAGGCCAGAAGAGAACTGATTAGCATAGCTCTGTAAGGCACACTTAACAACACCCAGTGACCTAATTTCTCGAAGGAGAAACACCAACCTTCGCTTTATTCCTCCCAGTTCCGGAGGCGATGTGCCCGCAAAGGCAGCCCTCCCTCCCCCGGCTCTTCGTCTCAAGGGGTTTTAACCAGGGAAATAATCTGAGCAGCTTTCAAGGTTCTGCGTGGACTTAACATTTCCCCATCACTAGGCATGTGCTTACTTTATAGTAATAACAGGTCACGGAGGCCCTTCTGGCCTGCACTTTCTCCTTTTTTAACAGCCAAATCCATATTCTGCAGCTGCTGACTAAGGCACAGTGCTAAGAACTGAGCAGAACAGGGAGTTCAGGTTCGGCCGAGCCTGGGCCCTAACTGTGGAGTGGTGGAGGCGGTCATGTGAACATCTCAGAACAATGAAATCATGAGGGGACCGGGCCAGAACCTTGGAAGGGCTCAGTACAGGCACAAGGGAGGGAGCAGTGAATTCCAGGGTGGACGAAAGGGTCAGAAAGTTCTCTCCAAGGTGGGAGCTGAGTCTTAAAGCTGACTCGTGTTGCATATGGGCAGTGGTGGGGAGGGGGGAGCCGGGGGGAGGTCCCTGCAGAGGAAGAAGTACCAGCAAGGCCCAGACGGGGAAAGAGCAAGGTGCTGGCAGGAGCTGCTGGTCACTGAGTCCAGTGGGAAGGCAGGGATGGACAGAGGGAGCTGTGATACAGAAAACTAGATGGGCCAGCAGAGGCCAGATCTCAAAAAGCCTCAAATGCCAGGGTTTCCTCTGAGGGCAACCAAGAGGCTCCACCCATGGTTTTTAGAAAGGTTGTACTATACGTAGATTTAAAACAAAGACCGCACCTCACTTTAATTGAGCGCCTACTACATGCCGGACACTATTCTAAGTGCTTCGTGCACATTCTTTCATTCCATCTTCATGACAACCATGAGCCTGGCACTACTTCAGCCCTCACTTAGAGATGAGGAAATGGGTGTCCAGAATGGGCAAGTAATCTGCCCAGGGTCACACAGCATCAGAAGGGACACAGTGGGCTTCAAAACTAAGCAGCTTGGCTCCAGGGTCCACATGCTCATCACCAGGCTCTACTGTTGACAGAAAAATCACTCCGCCTGCCTGTGAAGGTGGACACTGGAAGAACAAGCAGGAGACTTAGAGAGGGTCGAGGAGGTGTTTGAAATAAATCCAGCGGGTCATCCAGGTCTTCACTATCGCGTGCCTCCACCAACTCTCCTACCTTTTAACAATTCTCTTCTCGTCAGCCTCTCTGCTCCATCCTGATATCCTTCCAGTGGGACCTCCCATCCTTGGCATCTCCCTCCAGGCACCAGCCTGGTCTTCCGTGGCATGCCAGCCTCTCAGGGCACCTGGCACCCCTTCATCAGTGCTGAGTTGTATAATCAGGAATCGATTTCTTCTGGGTCTATTCTCTTTACATTTCAGCCTAAAACACATGCTTTCTCCCTGGAAATTCCAATCTTAATTTTGCTTTCTTGTTCTGTACACATTAGAAGATGAAGCTTATGAGAGAACTCCGTTTTATTACATTGCAGTCTAGCAAACATAATCGAATTAGGAGATGCCTTATTTGAGCGCACTTCAGCCGCATTCTTCCTCCCAGATGGCACAGTCCCTCTCAGCTCAGTTTTCTTAGTCAGCTTTGAGCAATGAGTAGAAAGAGAAGGGGTCCAGAATCTAGAATCAGATTCCAGGTCCACAAACTTGGACAAGCTGACCTCCCTGAGCTTAGATCCCTTGTCCAGAAAGTGGGGATTCAGGTGGTGTCCGCACCCGTTGCATAATAATGTGGCTTTAGTGAGATTAACTCTGTGACATCCTGGCTCCTGGAGAAACTCTCCCACTAGAAGACTGAAATGAGTTTAAGTTCTAGGGCAACAAGAACCTTAGCGGTCCTGTGCACTGCTGGACCCCCAGTGTCCAAAACAGTGCTTATCACCGAGTGGATGATCAACAAGTATTTTTGAACAAATGAATGTCAAAATATGCCTCTCCATTTCTCAGTGTGTGTGTGTGTGTGTGTGTGTGTGTGTGTGCATGTGTGCCTGACCCTGCAACATTCTTGGTTCCTGAGTCATTACTGTAAGACTTTTCAGTTCTGTTGTGCTTTCTTGAAACTACCTTGCAATTCCTGACTCACTAAGTCAGTGGAATGAGGTCTGCATGATATCAAGTTACAGATTTTTTTGGCCACCCTCCTGCCATGGCCAACCACAGGGAAGGAGGCGTGGGAAGAAGCATTTAGCCAGGCAATGAAGAGCAGAGCTGTGGGTGGAGATGGGGGTGCCGGTGATTGGGTGCGCTCCTTACTGAACTCAGGCGTGACCCCTCCTAGGCATGATTTGTGCTTGTCCCTGCAATGAACAGCCTGGTTCCTTCTAAGCCTCTTCGGGACATCTGTGCCCTTGGTTAGAAGCGGGCCCATGTGACTGAAGCCCGTGTCCTGAATTTCTCTTGTCTTCCAGCCCCCCACAGATGGGAGCTGGGTTAGAGCTGCCTTGTTCTTGCCCAGGACACAGCGGGTCCCCGTGACGTGGCCCTGCTAGACTCTGAACAGTATCAGACAGTCATCTAAGGCACCCAGGGATGCTGAGGACTGCAAGCAATGCAAACTCTTTGGATGTCTGCTTCCCACGGCTTGCGGGAGAGGCCCCCTTGTGATACATTAATAAAGATTAAAGGTCCCTCTAGTCCCTGTGATCTTCACCATGTCAAAGCGAAAGAGTCATTTTTCTAGGCTTCTCTCTGTCATTTATTAATATTGCAGGCTTTTGCTCTAAAAAGGAAAAACTCAGGATGTCTGGGGAAGATGGGTATTCTGAGCGCTGTAACTTTCATACCGCCTTGTCATTTCATTTCTTGCTTATGAAATGCAGCAGTCATCAGAACTCTGATTTCTCTGCCTTTGGGGAGAGTAGCGATCTCTCTTTCCTCTACGTATCCCTTGGCATAAGCCAAAGATTGTTGGACTCGGGGGCCTCACAGTAGACTGGATCCACAGACAGCAGAAACATCTAAGATTTCACACGTGAGGGAGAAACGCACCTAATTATCAACTCCATATTTCCTGAGCACTTCCTCTGTGCCAGGCACTGGAATAGACATGCATCTGCCCTCCCAGGGCTTACCCTCCTAATAAAACTTGTCTTAAACCAGCCAGGAGCCTAGGAACAGGGGATACTTAACTGAGATCTGCTTTTTTAAAAAACTATGATTATTCCAGAAACACATCGTGAGCGCTCAGCATTCATTCAGTAACTATTGTTTGAATCCCTGCGTCTCTACATGGCATCTCACAAAGACATCCGCAAGAGGGATATAGTTATGCTCATTTTCCAGACAAAGAAACTGAGGCTCGGAAAAGTTAAGGGTCTTGTCTGAGGCCCCACAGGGAGTGAGGGCAGAAACACTGTTCAAATTCAGTCAGTCCAAGTCCCAAGCCCATCAGGCCACTTTGAATCCAGTCCCAGAAGTTTCATCCTCCAATAAATTCTGGACCAGGTCCTCCCAACCTAGGGGACCATCAATTTTGGTGTCCCTTTCATTTGGTGGCATAAAGTGGAGCTCGTTCCAAAACAGCTCTGCCTTCCACCGGGGATACCACAGTCCTTACGCGGGAGAACTCCGGGGCTTCAGGATGACAGCATCACTGGTTAAGGTGCTGCTCTTAGGAACAGAACTCGGTTTTAAATTCCACACCCCAGGCTCCATGCTAAGCCTCTGACACACAAGACCACACCAAATCCTCCCGACTCCCTTAGTGTAGGTGCAATTATCAACTTGATTCACAGATGAGGACGTTGGCGCAAGAGACGTTGAGTCCCCTGTCCCAGCTAACTCAGCTCAGAGGTGGCAGAGGTGCGATGCCAAGGCAACATTTTTCCTCTGCATCGTATAATATACAACTGAGTAGGCAATATGTTTCCAAATGAAATATGTTCTCAGGAACCCAGCACTTAAGGTTTCCTCACGGGCTTCCCTGGTGGTGCAGTGGTTGAGAGTCCCCCTGCTGATGCAGGGGACGCGGGTTCGTGCCCCGGTCCGGGAAGATCCCTCATGCTGCGGAGCAGCTGGGCCCGTGAGCCATGGCCACTGAGCCTGCGCGTCCGGAGCCTGTGCTCCGCAACGGGAGAGGCCCGCGTACCGCAAAAAAATAAATAAAGTTTCCTCCCTATCTACATGGAAGGACAGGAGAGAGCCACACCTAGGCCAGTCCACATGTCAGCCCAGCCCCTTATGCCATTCCTCGACACTGGAGACTTCATTCAATTTGCTCTCAAACGGTGTACCTGGGAGGGTCTGAGCACGAGGATGATTGGTTTCACGGCCATGGGGTGTATGGCCGAGGAACATAGTGCCCTGCGAAGCCCTGAGCTCAGAGAACACTTGCTAAGGCTGGTACAGGACCTCAGCATCACAGCCAACAGCTCCTGAACACGCACTGTCCACCAAGCACTGTGCAGAAATGTCACTAGATCTTTTTTTTTTGCGGGGTGGGGGGAGTATGAGGACATTCATTATGGCTTTATTTAAAAATGAAAAAATGGAATAATATTCTTTTAAAATCATGTTCTTAACATTTAAATATATGGAAAACGGGATCTATACAAGTGGGAAAAAAGTTTACAATACAGCATATATAGTATTGTTGCAAAGTACATAAGCTATAGATATGTATACATTTTAAAGACTATCAGATATAAAACAAGTATTAAGAGTGGTTATCCCTGGGTTAAAGGTTGACATATTTTATTTCTTTATACTTTCTGTATTTCCCAATTTTCTCAATAAACATGCATTAATGTTATATTCAGAAAAAAATAAATGTTATACATTTTTTGAATTGACATTTTATTTTATATTTACAGTAATTTGCAATCACATTACATTATAAATGTACATTACAATACATTTCCATTCTTTCCTTTTGGTCAAGTAAAGTAACTTTTTGGCACCATCCTACCATCACGTTAACCATATCTCATTTAGTCCTCATAACCATCCCGTGTTATGACACCTCCATTTTCCAGATGAAGAAACAGAGGCACAGAGAGAGTAGGTGATTTACCCCAAGTCACACAGCGAATCAGAAACTAGAAGGAGGCCTGATTTAGAAAACCATGGGTGAGGGGGCATGAGTAGGGATTGGGATGTGGTGACTGACAGGATTATTCCCACTGGGCAACTCACATCCATGTTTATTTCACAGCCCACACCTCCCGACCCTGGGTGCACCCACCATGGGGCACCATGTGGGTGAGAACTGGGCCATCCAGGCACACACGCTGCCCCCTCTCTTCTGGGCAAGGCTGGAGGACCAGGCTGGCAGAGGGAAAGAGGCCACCGAGCGGGAAGTGGCAAAGTCTTTGTTTGTGCAGGAACTAAGGGTCATGTGCTCGATTCTGCTTGAATCAGTTGGCAAGAATTCCAGGAGCAGTGTGGAGTTTCCTTGTGATTTTCTAAGACAGAAAGTGAGAATGGGCTGGAATAAAACCAGCAATCGAAAGCATCAGAAGGAAAACAATGCTGAAATGTGGCAGATGCGCATGCGTGCTTTGCATGGAGGGCTGCTGCATCCATTGTAGTGAGCACAGCTCACAGACTCGGTGATCACGGGACTCTGTCTCTACCAGGATCATCCCCAGGCAAGGATGGGGGCGATTTCCTGTTCGATTCAGAAGGGAATTCAACAAATATTTGCTGAGCAGCCCCTACATTGTGCCAGGTCCTGTTGTGGGCACTGGGGACAGGAGATGACTCAGGCGCATCTCTGCCCTGCAAGAGCTCACAGCCTAATGAGGGTGACACGTTAACATACAACCACATAGAATAAAGCGGTACAGGTGTGTGCTGGCGATGAGAGGCGACCTGGGAGGCTGAGGCTTCTGCAGGTACCAGGATCAGAGTCGTGATGGGATTGTCCTGGTCTGTCCCCCAGAGGAGGCTGGGCAGTAAGACCAGGCTGGGGAGGCATGGGGCCACCGGGCCACTGTCCTCCCTGCAACTCCAGTGGCAGGGAGCCAAGGTGAATGAGTCAGGCTCTTCTGGGGGACTGCTTACTCAGGCCGCCAGAGGGAAGAGAAGCTGTAGGGGTTTCCTGGGGGGGGGAGTGACAGGCTGGGGGAGGGGCAGCGGGGGAGTTGGGCTCTTCAAGGTGCTCCCTTTAGCTGCTAGATTCTAGCAAATGGCACAGGGGCGATTTGAACACAGGTCTCTCTGATCCCGAAAACAAAGTCCACCCCAGCACACCAGAGTTGTCCCCTCACCACCACTCCCTGCCCCCCCAGAATGACCCCCAGGTCCTACTCCTCTGGTCCCATCCCGCCCCAGCCCACCTGATCCGCTGCCCCCCAGCCTGGTTCACAGGGAAGAACATGGGTTTGGAGTCAGGAAGACATTCACACCCTTAGTAGCTGAGTGAGCTCGGGCAAGTTACTTTAACCTCTCTGAGCCTCAGATTCCCCATGTGTAAGACAGAGACAGAGAACCCTCTAGGAAGTGAGGCACGTGAAACAGGTAACACAATGTTCAGGGCAGAGAAGCTTTGGCCGGCGTAACCTCCCTCCCCCTCTCCTTTTCTGGTCCCTGAGAAATGCCATCGGGATCTCCATGGTGGGTGGGCTCCCAGCCACACGTGGCCCCCAGCCTCTACCCACCCCCACGTGGCTCCACCCCAGCCTCGTCTCTGATTTGGGGTCAGAGCTTGTGCTGTGGGAAGACAGGTTATCATCCAGGACCTCTCCCTCCAAAGGGTGGAGCCCCTGTTTCTGTGGCCTTAACAATGCATTAGGAAGCTCTCAGCGGCGCTGTGTCTACACTTACAGGAAAACAGTTGGTGTTTTCCCCCCACACCGTCCCTTACATTTCCAGAGGCCACAGGTTTCCTACCCACTGTATAAAGTGGTATTTCCTCTTCTGACTGGACACCCTCTTGCGAAGCCACCTGCTAGCATGAGGAGTGCATGCGCTTTGGAGGAACACCTTCAGACTCTCCCTCCCCTCTGCTCGCTCCTCTGCCGCCCCCCAGGTGTTCTCTTGGCTCCCGTGACATAAAATGCCTTTCCCTCCCAGCCCTGCACCCAGCGCTTCTCATGCTGGGCTCCATCTCATCTTAAGTCTCTGTAGAAGCCGGTCCCTGACCTCTCAGCCTAGGGAGGCTCCACCCTCACTTTCTCTCCCATCACTGCACCCTGTTTTCCCTTCACAGCAGTCACAGTCTGTGATTCTCTCACTGGTTTGTTACTTTGTTCGCTGTCGACATCTCCTCCATTGATTGGAAGCTCCATGAGGGCAGAAACATTCCTGCCTGGGCCACCGCTGGCTACCCAGTATCTGAGCAGGGCCTGACACCCAGAGGGCATTGGATATGAATGTATCAGAGGAAGGAAGGAATTAAAGAAGAGATGGAAGAGAAAGACAGGCTTAGGTGCGAATCCCAGCCCAACATTTAGAAGCCATGAGACAGTCAGTAAACTGGTTTCTGAGCTTCATTGCCCTAATCTGTGAAATGGGAATAATAATAAGCATTTCAGGATTTCTAAGGTGCTCTCATTTGTGAAATGCTTAGTCTGTAGTGAGTGCTACTATCTGCTCATCTTCCCTCCCCCAGATCCCTTAACAGTCTCCATCAGTCTGTCCACTGGTACCTGTCACTCCCTTGCCCTTTTTGGTGAGGCAGCACGTTCCCTTAACGTCAAGGGAAGCATCTGCCCTGATCTTGGTTCTTGTCCTGGTTTGAAATTCACAGCCCAGGGCCCATCTTTCTCCCAGTCAAGGTTAGGCTGTTTTCCCTTTATCCCTGCCTGCACTTGGGTTCACTGGCCAGTTTTTCTTTACTCCTGTGGCTATGTGAGGTCTTTGTTCATAAATGTTGCCCCTGTATTTGTTCAAACAACTTAAGGATTCCCATGGACCACGCTGGCAGCCCTACTGCAAACCAGAACATGCTATAATACTCCAGGGTAATACGCTTATATCTGACAATCCGGAGGAATGTGCTGGACAGCCCTCTAGAAATACCAAGTCTACAGGCTCATCTCCCAAAACACAGAGTCCCTGCTGGCCCACTGTCTCAGTAAACCTCTCTAGGGCCTCTGCACTCAGAGCAGTTGGAAGTGGACAAGGATTAGAGAACGGCTTTGAGCCCCCAGGCACCAGAACCACACCAGGATTTTACCGCCTGCTTAGTTCACTAGAGCCCCAGAGCCCTCTGTGCTGCTTGATATTCTGGAATCAGAAGCTTCCGGTCCCTGGGTCATGGCAGAGGAAACGCACAAACCTCAGGACATCCTTCCTCATGATGGCACTGCCCATTCACAGGCCAATCTTACTATGTCCAGCAAAAAAAATGTTTTAAGATTTACAAAAACGAAAACTTTATACAGGTAAAAAAAAATTATAGGCAGAGTGTAAATCCAGTGTCCAGCCCCATCTGATTTAGAAAACAGAATCTTATAAAGATAAACTACACAATCCAGGGAACATTCATCCAAGTAAAGGCAATACCAGCCGAAGGGTCCCACAGCCTGACTTCTAGAGCAGCTTTCACACCCCTTCTCCTCCCAGGCAGAGGCTTCCTGAGCCCAGACCAGGCTTCTCTGTCCTTGACATGTGAGCCACATGTGTCTTCCAGGGCCGGTGGTTCTTTTCCTCTGAGGCTGGGTTCTGTATACCCCCAAGTCTAACCATAAAACATAACCTTCACTGGTTTCCATCTCCTATTGAACTGAAGATGTGGACACCTGGGTTCCCTTTTGCTCAGCTCTCCTTGCATGCCCAGAGCCACTTGATCTCTCCTGAAGAAAGCACAAAGGCAAGAATTAAACATTCATCCACAGTAATTAAGCCACAGGCATTTCACACATATACACAATCATCTCTGCATGATCGTGGCAAACCTCAGAAACCCAGGCACATGCCACACGGAAGTGACCACCCATTGCTGGTGAGAGCTCTTGGCGTTTATTTCACAGACACAGTCAGGCACTCCTATGTGCCAGACACCATGCCAGGTGCTGGGACACAATAGTGGACAGAGCAAACAAAAGTCCTTACCCTCATGAAGGGCCGTCGTTCTACTGAAGATAGACAGTCAATAAACAAATCAAAAAGCCAAATGTAGGTCAGATGGAAGTAAGTGCTATGGGGAAGAATTCAACAGGGAAGGGGGCCAGGGAGGGTGGGCGAAGGACCTGCAATTTGTAGGCCAGGGAAGGAAATGAGGGAAAGAGCCACAGTGATATCTGGGCCTCGAGTAACAGGAGAATAAAGAATGTGCTCAGTGTATCTGAAAAGTGCAAGGAGGCCAGTGTCCCTGGAGCTGGGGAGGTCAGGGAGGCAGCAGGGGCCAGACTTAAAAGACTTTCTTTGGTTTTTCTTCTGAGCATGTTGGAAGCCATTGGAGGGCTTTGAGTGGAGGAGGGTCATGATCTGGTTGGTGGGAGGGGAACAGACCCCAGGGGCCAGAGTGCAAATAGGGAGACCACTTAGGAGGCCATTACAATAGTCCGGCTAAGCAAGGATGTGGCTTGGGTTAGGGGGTTGGGAGGAGGTGATGAGAAGTGGTTGGATTCCGGCTACACGTTGAAAGTAAGGCCCACAGGATTTGTTAGGGACTGAATGTGGGTTAGGAGAGGAAGACAGGAGTCAAGGATGAGTCTAAGTTTGGGACCAACTTAGTATCACTGACAAACTCATGAATGCATAGTCTCTACTTTCCCTGAATCATTTTTTTTAACATCTTTATTGGAGTATAATTGCTTTACAATGGTGTGTTAGTTTCTGCTGTATAACAAAGTGAATCAGGTATATGTATACATATATCCCCATATCTCCTCCCTCTTGAGCCTCCCTCCCACACTCCCTATCCCATCCCTCTAGGTGGTCACAAAGCACCAAGCTGATCTCCCTATGCTATGTGGTTGCTTCCCACTAGCTATCTATTTTACATTTGATAGTGTATATATGTCCATGCCACTCTCTCACTTCATCCCAGCTTACCCTTCCCCTGCCCGTGCCCTCAAGTCCATTCTCTATGTCTGCGTCTTTATTCCTGTCCTGCCCCTAAGTTCTTCAGAACCTTTTTTTTTAGATTCCATATATATGTGTTAGCATACGGTATTTGTTGTTCTCTTTCTGACTTACTTCACTCTGTATGACAGACTCTAGGTCCATCCACCTCACTACAAATAACTCAATTTTGTTTCTTTTTATGACAGAGTAATATTCCATTGTATATATGTGCCGAATCTTCTTTATCTATTCATCTGTCGATGGACACTTAGGTTGCTTCCGTGTCCTGGCCATTGTAAATAGTGCTGCAATGAACATTGTGGTACATGACTCTTTTGAATTATGGTTTACTCAGGGTATATGCCCAGTAGTGGGGTTGCTGGGTCATATGGTAGTTCTATTTTTAGTTCTTTAAGGAACCAACCTGCATACTGTTCTCCATAGTGGCTGTATCAATTTACATTCCCACCAACAGTACGAGAGGGTTCCCTTTTCTCCACACCCTCTCCAGCATTTATTGTTGGTAGATTTTGATGATGGCTATTCTCACTGGTGTGAGGTGAGACCTCATTGTAGTTTTGATTTGCATTTCTCTAATGATTAGTGATGTTGAGCATCCTTTCATGTGTTTGTTGGTAATCTGTATATTCTTTGAAGAAATGTCTATTTAGGTCTTCTGCCCATTTTTGGATTGGGTTGTTTGTTTTTTTGATATTGAGCTGTATGAGCTGCTTGTAAATTTTGGAGATTAATCCTTTGTCAGTTACTTCATTTGCAAATATTTTCTCCCATTCTGAGGGTTGTCTTTTGGTCTTGTTTATGGTTTCCTTTGCTGTGCAAAAGCTTTTAAGTTTCATTAGGTCCCATTTGTTTATTTTTGTTTTTATTTCCATTTCTCTAAGAGGTGGGTCAAAAAGGATCTTGCTGTGATTTATGCCATAGAGTGTTCTGCCTATGTTTTCCTCTAACAGTGTTACAGTGTCTGGCCTTACATTTAGGTCTTTAATCCATTTTGAGTTTATTTTTGTGTATGGTCTTAGGGAGTGTTCTAATTTCATTCTTTTACATGTAGCTGTCCAGTTTTCCCAACACCACTTACTGAAGAGGCTGTCTTTTCTCCACTGTATATTCTTGCCTCCTTTATCAAAACAAGGTGACCATATGTGCGTGGCTTTATCTCTGGGCTTTCTATCCTGTTCCATTGATCAATATTTCTGTTTTTGTGCCGGTACCATACTGTCTTGATTACTGTAGCTTTGTAGTATAGTCTGAAGTCTGGGAGCCTGATTCTCCCAGCTCCATTTTTCTTTCTCAAGATTGCTTTGGCTATTTGGGGTCTTTTGTGTTTCCATACAAATTGTGAAATTTTTTGTTCTAGTTCTGTGGAAAATGCCATTGGTAGTTTGATAGGGATTGCATTTAATCTGTAGATTGCTTTGGGTAGTATAGTCATTTTCACAATGTTGATTCTTCCAATCCAAGAACATGGTATATCTCTCCACCTGTTTGTATCTTCTTTAATTTCTTTCATCAGTGTCTTATAGCTTTCTGCATACAGGTCTTTTGTCTCCTTTGGTAGGTTTATTCCTAGGTATTTCATTCTTTTTGTTATAATGGTAAATGGGAGTGTTTCTCTTTCAGATTTTTCATCATTAGTGTATAGGAATGCAAGAGATTTCTGTGCATTAATTTTGTATCCTGCTACTTTACCAAATTCACTGATTAGCTCTAGTAGAACTGATTAGCTTCTGGTAGCATCTTTAGGATTCTCTATGTATAGTATCATGTCATCGGCAAACAGTGACAGCTTTATTTCTTCTTTTCCTATTTGGATTCCATTTATTTCCTTTTTTTCTCTGATTGCTGTGGCTAAAACTTCCAAAACTATGTTGAATAATAGTGGTGAGAGTGGGCAACCTTGTCTTCTTCCTGATCTTAGTGGAAATGGTTTCAGTTTTTCACCATTGAGAACAATGTTGGCTGTGGGTTTGTCATATATGGCCTTTATTATGTTGAGGTAAGTTCCCTCTTTAGCTACTTTGTTGAGGGTTTTTATCACAAATGGTTGTTGAATTTTGTTGAAGACTGTTCTACATCTATGGAGATGATCATATGTTTTTTCTCCTTTTGTTAATATGGTGTATCCCATTGATTGATTTGCATATATTGAAGAATCCTTCCATCCTGGGTTAAACCCCACTTGATCATGGTGTATGATCCTTTTAATGTGTTGTTGAATTCTGCTTGTTAGTATTTTGTTGAGGATTTTTGCATCTATGTTCATCAGTGATACTGGCCTGTAGTTTTCTTTCTTTGTGACATCTTTGTTTGGTTTTGGTATCAGGGTGATGGTGGCCTCATAGAATGAGTTTGGGAGTGTTCCTCCCTCTGCTGTATTTTGGAAGAGTTGGACAAAGATAGGTATTAGCTCTTCTCTAAGTGTTTGATAGAATTCGCCTGTGAAGCCATCTGGTCCTGGGCTTTTGTTTGTTGGAAGATTTTTAATCACAGTCTCAATTTCAGTGCTTGTGATTGGTCTGTTTATACGTTCTATTTCTTCCTGGTTCAGTCTCAGAAGGTTGTGTTTTGCTAAGAATTTGTCCGTTTCTTCCAGGTTGTCCATTTTATTGGCATGTAGTTGCTTGTAGTAATCTCTCATGATCCTTTGTATTTCTGCAGTGTCAGTTGTTACTTCTCCTTTTTCATTTCTAATTCTATTGATATGAGTTTTCTCCCTTTTTTTCTTGATGAGTCTGGCTAATGGTTTATCAATTTTGTTTATCTTCTCAAAGAACCAGCTTTTAGTTTTATTGATCTTTGTTATTGTTTCCTTCATTTCTTTCTCATTTATTTCTGATCTGATCTTTATGATTTCTTTCCTTCTGCTAACTTTGAGGAGTTTTTGTTCTTCTTTCTCTAATTGCTTTAGGTGTAAGGTTAGGCTGTTTATTTGAGATGTTTCTTGAGGTAGGATTGTATTGCTATAAACTTTCCTCTTAGAAGTGTTTTTGCTGCATCCCATAGGTTTTGGGTCATCATTTTTTCATTGTCATTTGTTTCTAGGTATTTTTTAAATTTCCTCTTTGATTTCTTCAGTGATATCTTGGTTATTAAGTAGTGTATTGTTTAGCCTCCATGTGTTTGTATTTTTTATAGATTTTTTCCTGTAATTGATATCTAGTCTCATAGTGTTGTGGTTGGAAAAGATACTTGATATGATTTCAATTTTCTTAAATTTACCAAGGCTTGATTTGTGACCCAAGATATGATCTATCCTGGAGAATGTTCCATGGGCACTTGAGAAGAAAGTGTATTCTGTTGTTTTTGCATGGAATGCCCTGTAATATCAATTAAGTCCATCTTGTTTAATGTGTCATTTAAAGCTTGTGTTTCCTTATTTATTTTCATTTTGGATGATCTGTCCATTGGTGAAAGTGGGGTGTTAAAGTCCCCTGGTATGATTGTGTTACTGCCAATTTCTCCTTTATGTCTGTTAGCATTTGCCTTATGTATCGAAGTACTCCTAGGTTAGGTGCATAAATATTTACAATTGTTATATCTTCTTTTTGGATTGATCCCTTGATCATTATGTAGTGTCCTCTTTGTCTCTTGTAATAGTCTTTATTTTAAAGTCTATTTTGTCTGATATGAGAATTGCTACTCCAGCTTTCTTTTGATTTCCATTTGCGTGGAATATCTTTTTCCATCCCCTCACTTTCAGTCTGTATGTGTCCCTAGGTCTGAAGTGGGTCTCTTGTAGACAGCATATATACGAGTCTTGTTTTTGTATCCATTCAGCGAGTCTATGTCTTTTGGTTGGAACATTTAATCCATTTATATTTAAGGTAATTATCGATATGTATGTTCCTATTACCATTTTCTTAATTGTTTTGGGTTTGTTATTGTAGGTCTTTTCCTTCTCTTGTGTTTTCTGCCTAGATAACTTCATTTAGCATTTGTTGTAAAGCTGGTTTTGTGGTGCTGAATTCTCTTAGCTTTTGCTTGTCTGTAAAGGTTTTAATTTCTCCATCGAATCTGAATGATATCCTTGGAGGTAGAGTAATCTTGGTTGTAGGTTTTTCCGTTTCTTCACTTTAAATATGTCCTGCCAGTCCCTTCTGGCTTGCAGAGTTTCTGCTGAAAGATCAGCTGTTAACCTTATGGGGATTCCCTTGTATGTTATTTGTTGCTTTTCCCTTGCTGCTTTTAATATTTTTTCTTTGTATTTAATTTTTGATAGTTTGATTAATATGTGCCTTGGCATGTTTCTCCTTGGATTTATCCTGTATGGGACTCTCTGCACTTCCTGGACTTGATTGACTATTTCCTTTCCCATATTAGGAAAGTTTTCAACTGTAATCTCTTCAAATATTTTCTCAGTCCCTTTCTTTTTCTCTTCTTCTTCTGGGACCCCTATAATTCGAACGTTGGTGCGTTTAATGTTGTCCTAAGACTGTCCTCAATTCTTTTCATTCTTTTTTCTTTATTCTGCCCTGTGGTAGTTATTTCCATTATTTTATCTTCCAGGTCACTTATCTGTTCTTCTGCCTCAGTTATTCTGCTATTGATTCCTTGTAAAGAATTTTAATTTCATTTATTGTGTTGTTCATCATGGTTTGTTTGCTCTTTAGTTCTTCTAGGTCCTTGTTAAAAGTTTGTTGTATTTTCTCCATTCTCTTTCCAAGATTTTGGATCACCTTTGCTACCATTACTCTGAATTCTTTTTCAGGTAGACTGCCTATTTCCTCTTCATTTGTTAGGTCTGGTGGGTTTTTACCTTGCTCCTTCATCTGCTGTGTGTTTTTCTGTCTTCTCATTTTGCTTAACTTACTGCATTTGGGTTCTCCTTTTCTCAGGCTGCAGGTTTGTAGTTCCCATTGTTTTCAGTGTCTGTCCCCAGTGGCTAAGCTTGGTTCAGTGTGTTGTGTGGGCTTCCTGGTGGAGGGGACTGGTGCCTGTGTTCTGGTGGATGAGGCTGGATCTTGTCTTTCTGGTGGGCAGGACCACATCCGGTGGTGTGTTTTGGGGTGTCTGTGAACTTTTTATAATTTTAGGCAGCCTCTCTGCTAATGGGTGGGGTTGTGTCCCTGTCTTGCTAGTTGTTTGGCATAGGGTGTCCAGCACTGGACCTTGCTGGTCATTGAGTGGAGCTGGGTCTTAGCATTGAGATGGAGATCTCTGGGAGAGCTTTTGCCATTTGATATTACGTGGAGCCTGGAGGTCTCTGGTGGACCAATGTCCTGAACTCGGCTCTCCCACCTCAGAGGCACAAGCCTGACAGCCGGCCAGAGCACCAAGCCCCTGTCAGCCACATGGCCATGTATGTGGGGGGCTTTCTTGCCTTTTGGGAAGTCTGAGGTCTGCCAGTGTTCAGTAGCTGTTCTGTAGGGGTTGTTCCACATGTAGATGTATTTCTGATGTATTTGTGGGGAGGAAGGTGATCTCCACATATTACTTCTCTGCCCTCTTGAAGGTCTCTCCCTCCCCGAATCATTTATAAGAAACAAAATTAAAGGGCCCAACACTGTTTCCTTGGAACACATTTCCTAATTTAAATCAGCTCCCAGAAGTAATCAATTAGGGTCTATTCATCAGACCACTCCATCCTTTGCTGCCTGAATATTTTCAGTAGCCCTTGATATGAACCTAGTTAAAGAGATTTGAGAGGCTTAAGATTTGAGAGGCTTAAGTCAATCACATCCATTGGGAGCCTCATTCATTTGTTCAACAAACATTTACTGAGTGTCTAGTATGTGCCAGCAGCTGTGTTCTTAGCTATGAGCTGAATCCATAAAGAGCAATAAAACATAGTTAGTGTCTCTTTTCCAGAGCCTTATGGCCAAGGAAGGGAAACAAACATAAATTGATAAGTTGCCATACAGGGGAAGAGGAACGCTACAATAGAACCAAAAACAAACTGGTGTGGGGGTGTCAAGAAACTATCTAACTGCAGAGGAAGAGAGGAATGCTTCACTTGATCCAGACTTCTGTCACTTAACTAAGACCTCAGGTAGAAGAGTTGATATTCTCCTTACAGGCACTATATTGCCATAAACCCACTAACCTAAACTTGTGTAACCCTAACAAATAATAAAGCTCCAAGTGGTTCAGCTCTGCAAAGAGTCGCTATCAAGAAACCAGCCAAAGAGTAATTGAAAAAGAATGTCAATCCAATCTCTACTCATGATCCCTAAAGAACATTAAAGAGGATCCAATTCAGGGACTTCCCTGGTGGAGCAGTGACTAAGACTCTGCACTCCCAAAGCAGAGGGCCCGGGTTCGATCCCTGGTCAGGGAACTAAATCCTGCATGCATGCTGCAGCTAAAGAGTTCACCTGCTGCAACTAAGAAGCCCACATGCTGCAGCTAGGACCCAGGGCAGCCAAAATAAATAAATATTTTTTTAAAAAAGAGGATCCTCCAATTCATAACCCACAGAAACTTTTCTCACTTCTAGAGCCTCCTACACCAAATACCAAAATCTTCCAGCCCCAGACCCAGCCTTCTATTCTCTCCTCTCCCAATCACCTTTAGTTGAGATGACCTTGGGCTTCCTCGCTAATCCTGTCCCCTTTCTGTTTGCCTCTCTGATTCTCTCAACGTTTTCCCTCATTCTGCATCACAAAGACTCAGACCCCAGTTTAGCAAAAACTAAGTTGAGATGGGGAAGAGGAGGAATATGTCCCATCACATTTGTGTAAGGAGGTTGAGATCCTCCCTTGATAACCAGAGTGCCCAACACGGAGAAGAAACTCAAGCATCTGAAGTTCTAAGAGGTCCTTCTGAAATTCTTCTAAATGAAGATCACTCTGACACTATAACAGGTCTGAATTAAACTAGAACATTTTTATAATGCTGAAGTTAAGACAGCACTTCTTAATGGACTGTTACATCTGGTTTTTGACTTTTGATTTTTGAAAGGCTTGGCTTTCTCCAGTCTCTCCAAATACACGTAACAATGAGCAGTGCCCTAACGCAGACTTCTTCTAAGTATGGGTTTTAAAATCACAAGAAGAGGGACTTCCCCGGTGGCGCAGTGGTTAAGAATCCGCCTCCCAATGCAGGGGACACGGGTTCAAGCCCTGGTCTGGGAGGATCCCACATGCTGTGAAGCAACTAAACCTGTGCACCACAACTGCTGAGCCTGCTCTCTAGAGCCCATGAGCCGCAACTAGTGAGCCCAAGTTCCACAACTACTGAAGCCCTCGTGCCTAGAGCCCGTGGCCCACAACAAGAGAAGCCACTGCAATGAGAAGCCCACACACCACAGCAAAGAGTAACCCCTGCTCGTCACAACTAGAGAAAGCCCACACACAGCAACGAAGACCCAACGCAGCCAAAAAGAAAATTTAAAAAATAAAAAATAAAATAAAATAAAAATTTTAAAATATCACAAGAAGAAATGGGAACATGCAGAGTAAAGCAAATGCAAATTCACTTCTTAGTACAAACAGATGGAAGAAGAAATGAAAAACGCTCTTGAGAGAGAAAGGTTAATGCTCTTCTGAGAATACAGGAAACACCATTCATATGACTCAGGTATGAGTTTGGCCCACAGCTTTTGCATGTAAAAAAGCTGCGTTACTATATTTGTTCTAAAATAATTAAATCTAACTCTCAATACATGCAAACACACTGTTCTTGGAGCAACCAAAAAAAAAAAAAATTCTGATATCTGTCACATTTTTGAGAGGCCTCTTTTCTTTCCCTGTCATCATGTAAGAAGCCTTGAGGTCTTATACTATCAAGAACCTCTAAGAAATGGCCTGTAGTCTTCAGGTCATCTCCTTGTCTGGGTCCTCCTGGTCCTGAAGGTGGGCAGCCCCATTGCTTCCACAAGCTTGGATACAGGGGACTGGCCCAAGCTGGAAGTTCAGTTTCAGGGTCCCCCACAAAGCCCAGAGCCTTTAGAGTCTACGAATACCTCTGGCCTCTCCAGGTTGTGTCTCCTTGACCTCTCACAGCCCTTGGAGCCCTTCTCATTTTAGATAATGCAGCTCTGTGGTCTCCATAAGCCAAGGCTGGATGCTACCACCTCCAGTACTCAGAAAGGCCAGATGGGTAGCGTAATGGAGGAAGCATTCCAGGTGGGGACTGCGGGCAGCTGCAACACACAGGACCCAGCCAAAGCAGCCCCAAGTCAACTCCAGTCAGCTGACGTACTGCAGGCCCAAAGTTGCTGGATCTTTCAATTTTTCAGAAGAAGCCAAATATTCAAATTTTTATGCTAAACCTCTCAGCTTCTCAATGCTAGCAACCCGTCCAAATTTTTTGGAAGGAAGGAAGGAAAGACCATGTGGGCCAACTCTGTGCTTGCCAAACAAAGCATCTCTGCATCCCATCCCAGGCCCTCCAGCATGGGGGCAACATTGCATCTTGGCCCTACAGCCTAATGCCATTGTCCTACCCCTGAGGTGTTTCTGCCTCCTTGGGATGGAGTGTGAAAACCAACTACCCAATGAAGATTCAACCTAAATTAATTGCTCAGCAGGGCATCCTGCCACACGTCACTCGCCCAAGAGCCATTGGAGGGTTTGGAGTGGAAGCATGGCCTAAGCTGACCTGTGTTTTAACATCATGACTCCAGACTCTGAGTTGAGAATTTAAGGAAGGGAAATGATGGCAATGGGACAGAAGACAAGTAGAGAAACAGAAAGACAAGCTGAGAGGCTATCCGCATCATCCAGGCAAGAGTTGGAGGTGGCTTGCACCAGGGTGGTCCCAGGAGAAGCTGTGAGAAGTGGCCAGATTTGGGGCACCTTCTGAAAGTGGAGTTGACAAGACTTGCTGGTCGATTGGAAACAAAGTGTGAATTAGAGAGAGGAGTCGAGGTGACTCCAAGTTTTCTGGCCTGAGCAACTGGAGGGATGGAGCTGCCATTTCCTGAGAGGCAGAAAGCTGGGGGAGGGACAGATGGGGGGCTGGAGGGGATCAGGAGCTCAGTTGAAGACATGTCCAGTTTGCGAACCCTGAAATGAGGATGTTGAGTTGGGAAGGCCCTGAGGTGGGGATAGCAGTAAAATGAGAAAGACAAGAACCAACTCCCATAGGGCTTGGGAGGTCACAGAGGGGAGCCTGAATATTTTTCTTGGTGAAATTGGAAACGATAGAAGAGTTTTAAGTACTATCTAATGTACTTTCAGAAGATGATGCTGACCACTGAGGTGAGGTGGAGGCAAGAAGGCTCATTGGGAAATCTCTGCAGAGAGGATGATGATTACAATTAGGACAATAGAATTGGAGAAAAGGAACAGATTTGGGACAAGATTTGTTGATGAATGGGATATGACTGCTCTTGGAGAGAGGAGAAAGAAGTAAAGGTGAATCCCAGGGGTCCGTCTTGAGCAAATGCGGGGGTAGATGGGGCCATTTACTGAGATGGAAAAGGGGAAATTAAAACTGCAGTTGGATATGGAAATGTTGGATAAGGTGTTACTTGGGCAAGGAAATGATAAAAGGATGCTCACCCAGGGGATCCTGGAGATAGAAGCGTGAAGAGGGAGGAGGGAAAAGGCCAGACAGTTTGAGGCAGAGGGAACCACGTGTTTCCAGTGTGGACTTGTTTGGGACACTCTGAACAAGGCTGTGCTAGAATATAAGATATGAACAGTGGATGGCAAGACAAGCTAGAAATGCCAGCAGGAGCCTAGTGAAGGAGAGTCGTTTATTTCATGTTACCGAGAGCTATGGGTCATGAGGACACTCTATATCAATGGATTCTTCGTTATCTATTTCACTAATAAAAAAAAATCATCATTGTTTTAATATATGGTACTATATTTTTCTGTTGCTTGATTTAGAAATCACATGGTCTTTTCAAATTTTTTATTTTCATTTCACTATGGGCCTCTTGGACACTTGCCATGACTTGATGGAATCATTTTATAAAGGGCTAAACTTACACTGGGAAAAGAATTGCATCATTTCTCAGGTTGATACCAAGGACTTGCTGATAGTAGAGCTGGGTGATGCTGTTACCTGGGTGATGTACACCTTCCCGGCAATTGGAAAATAGACTTTTGAGCATATAGATTTCTCCTCTGGCTTTTGCTTTATTAGATAAAGATCTTAAATTTATCCCAGAGTTATTCATTCATTCATTCAACAAAATTTTGTAAAACCCTACTTTGTTCCAGGGGAGCCTGAGCTCTGGGGATAGAGTGAGGAGCAAACAACTGAGCCGGTTCTTAATCTCATGAAGCTTAGACACACACACACACACACACACACACACACACACACACACACACCTACAAACTGTGCTAAATGTTATGAAGGAAACGTACTGGGAGTTAGAGAGTGTGTAACCAGAGATTTAGCTAGCTTTAAGGGATGACATGGTAATTAGGTGAAAGGTGAGGAAGAAAAGAAAGTTTTAGGCAGAAGTAACAGCATATGCAAAGGTCCTGAGGCAGGAGAGCAAACTGAGACAAAGACCAAGAAGGAAGGCAGAGTGGCTAAAGCAAAAAGTAAAGCAAGACTTGTGGAAGGCAAAACCAAGGCAGATGTTTATTTTTATCCTTAGAGCAATGGGAACCACTGAAAGGTCTTAAGAAACTGAGGATTGATGTGATAAGCTTTGCATTTTAAAATGGTCCCTCTGGGTACGTGCAGATGAAGAGATAAGAAGGAGCAAGAACGAATGAGGGCAGACCTGTGACGAGGCCACTGCAGCTGTGCAGGTGAGGGATGATGGTGGCCTGGACTAGGATGGTGAGTAGAGAGGGAGAAAAGTGGAACGATTTGAGAGGTAAATCAATAAGACCAAATGCAGTTAGGTAAATGACAGCATCCATAGGAATTTTAAATGAAGATATGCCAGAATTGGGGCTTCCCTGGGGGCGCAGTGGTTGAGAGTCCGCCTGCCGATGCAGGGGACACGGGTTCGTGCCCTGGTCTGGGAAGATCCCACATGCCGTGGAGCGGCTGGGCCCGTGAGCCATGGCCGCTGAGCCTGTGCTCCGCAACGGGAGAGGCCACAACAGTGAGAGGCCCGCGTACCGCAAAAAAAAAAAAAAAGATATGCCAGAATCATTTGACTTATTGATCATTTGCAATAAGGCTAATCCACTAGGAACAAAAGCTTTCTGGAGCTATTGTGAGCCTATAATGACTGGATGGTTTGAATAAACAGCATCATTGCCTGCCCCCTGCAATCAGACCACCATACCAAAGGCTATAAGAAAATATAAAATGAAGACCCCCCCTACCTCATGAAGTAACACCCAGCTCATCTATTCATTTTTTCTCTTGTTTACTATTATTGTGAGAAATCTCATAAGATATAAAAGATTATGGAAGCCCAGAGGAGAGAACACCAAGGTCTGGAGCTGGGAAGGGTGCGGCAGGGGGAAAGAAAAAGAAAGGAAAGCTGATGAGAATCCCAAACGGAATAAAAAATCATAACACTGGAAAATCTAGGAGGTGTGTGGTGTGACTGGAGCTCAAAGTGTTGAGGAATAAGAAAAGGGCCATTACTCTAGATATGGGTTTTACATTTTATTCATAGAAAAGAGATAATTATTTGCTCCATTTTACGGACTAAAATAGGCTTCTTAGATTTTATGGGAGTTTAAAAAGCAAATATAGCTGATTGCAAATCAATTTTTGTGAGGCTGTGGATAAACTTAGCTGAGGAGCTGCTAATAGCAACAATGATAGCATTCCTATCTGATTCGGGTTTCATCACCACTTGAACAGCTCCCAAACAAAGTCTTATGTTCTTCCCCTGTGTAGTGCTAAATTTTACTTCCAGTGAAATTTCTTTTTGCAGTATGCCAGGATTGATGTCATTATCTCAAACTTGAGTTAGGAAACAGATACCTTAAAGTAAATGGATAAGTTTCATCTAACAGTGGCCAACCATACTTATAAAATAAGTATTTCCCTATAAAACAGAGGGAAATAGATAATAAAGGGAAAAGAAATGCACGTATAACCATGGAAAGATCTTTCTGAGATGTGAGCTTGCTATTAGTCATTTCACACTTTTTTTTAAATAAAATCAAGCCCAAGCCAAGATTTTTTATTCTTTTCAGGATAAGAAGCCCAACACCTAATTTTAATCAGTGTTTATGTCTATCCTTAATTCCTTTGTTTCTGCTTTATATTTTTATTTCCACTTAACGTTGCTCAAACTTTAGCATAAATTAATGGGAAGGGTGTTCTATTCAGAAAAAACTGACTCTATACAGGAAATTTTATGTAGAAACATGTATTTGGGCTTCTTAGGTTTGGATACACATGGTTGCTTCTTATAATGTTTCTTTTCACATTTGTTATACTGTGGAAATAGGAGTTGAATGAGGGGGAGGGTACAAAAGTGAAAGAAGAAATGCTTTATGTACATTTCCCATTATGAGATTCCTGTAACTCTAGAGATACAATGTTTCCATAAAGTGATTTAACATCCATAAATGCCAGTTGACAGAACATTATCCACTGCCATCAAGGAAAAAATATATTCTCCCTCTTTCCCTACCCAATAAGTAAATTTTGAAAACAATTACAAGTACCTGTAATGATAACACAGCAACTTGCATTTCTATAGCAACTTTCACTAGAGGATTTCTCAGCGTTTTGCAAACAGAAATTAATTAGACCCCCTAACATCCCCATGAGGGAGCCAAGAGATGTGGGTATGCGTTAAACAACTCCCAACACTGACTCGCTGTCATCTCTGGGGTGGATGAACAGCTGTTGTTTAAAAACTGTATAGCAAACAGAATTCAACATTTTAGAAAATTATTGGAGTCAGAATTCCAAGATGCAACATAAAATTGGATTTGGTGCATGATTTTTGTCTTGTGTAAATGTGATAAGAGGCATGATAGCAAGATATTGTTTTCTATGTCATCTGCCATCACTGCATCCCCTAAGGCTAGATTTACCTCTTGGCATGAAGTAGCTCTGCCAGGTTTATCATCCCAGAGATGACCCCATTACCAAGCAATTTTGCCTTAAGGAATGTAACAGACTTTCTTAACAAACACATATACGGAACTTTTTTGGGGCCAGGCACTGTTCTAAGTGCTTAGTCAGTTATAACTCATTTGATCCTCACAGCAACTCTTTGGGGGATTGTTATTGTTGTTACCATTTTACAGATGAGGAAACTGAGGCATATGACCCAAAGTCACTCAGCCAGTGAATAACAGAGCCAACATAGTCTGGTTCCAGAATCCTTTACGCTACCTCTCAGGGTTGACATCACTTGAAATAAACTTGAACTCTTGAAAATTGGCACATTTTCTCAACTTGGTCATGCAGGTTGTATCTTTTTTCAAGGAGTTTTTTTGTTTGGTTGGTTGGTTTTTTTCCCCCAGTCATATGGTTACCAGGAGTAGTGATTCAGAGGCAAGAACCCAATCTGAGAAAAAGAAAAATAACCTCAGCTTGCTTCAGCACCTTGGAGAGTGCCTTCCGAGTGTTTCCCCTCCAATACAGCAGCTCTTGGAGGCCTAATGAGGTTCCATGATAACAGGGTGAGCCTGAGTATAGGCAGGAGCCAAGCTAACGGGGATTGTTTTTACTCCTTTTTCTTACTAAGATCATCCCTTTTTTTTTTTTTTTTTTTTTGGCGGTACACAGGCCTCTCACTGTTGTGGCCTCTCCCGTTGCAGAGCACAGGCTCCGGACGCGCAGGCTCAGCGGCCATGGCTCACGGGCCCAGCCGCTCCGTGGCATGTGGGATCTTCCTGGACTGGGGCACGAACCCGTGTCCCCTGCATCAGCAGGCGGACTCTCAACCACTGTGCCACCAGGGAAGCCAGATCATCCCTTTAAGACAACAGAAAATAGGTGCAGGATTGTCAGGCCAGTTTAGCCCCGGTCATTTCGAGCCTGGGACCTGACAGCTCTGGTTTTCCCATTCATGGACTATCGGGGTGTCTTGGGCCTAAAAGCTGATGAATTTCATACTTAACATCCAATTTTCCCACTGCATATGGATTTGCTTCTCTCTCTCTCTCTCTTTTTTTTTTTTCTTTTTTCCTCCCAGATCCCTGGCAGGAGACTATCTCCCCTGGCAAATAGGCTTTTGCCCAAGGACTATTGATGTGCTTTTTCAGATTACCCTGCAGGAAAGGCAGTGAAGTATGTGGTTAAGAGCACAGGCTCTGAATTTAAACTTCCCAGAAATTTACTTCAGCCCTGCCACTTTCCAGTTGTGACTTTGGGCAAGATCCTTAACTTTTTTAAGGCCCAGTTTTTACATCTGTAAAATGGAGCTAATAGTGGTCACTGAGTCACAAGTTTGTTCTAAGGCTTACATAAAGTAACATGATTAGATAACAGATTTTATTATGTGGAGAAATAGGGAAAGTAGTGATGTCTCTTTCTGAACAATGAGATTCATGTCACTGACATACTTTCCCACTCTGCCCTGGCTATCAGGGAGCTTTGGGCCAAAGTTCTCACTTGTCACTGGCAACTTTTTAGGACCCTATGGACTGCCCATTGGCATTTCTTTTCTTCTCCTCTTGTGCTGATCTTCCCTTCTGACTGACCTATTTTTGATCCTGATTCTTGTTTTGATTTTATTGTCTGTGTCATTTCAGGTCACTGCATAAGATGGGTAGAGAGATGTAGATCATTAGACTATAAGCCCCAAGTGAGCAATGAGTTTCGTCTGCTTTATTTGTTGCTATACTTGCAAAAGACTAGGACAGTACAAGGCAATCACATCTGCCTATAACTGATGCTTAGAATAATCTTTTTACTTGGATTACTACAATCACTAACCCAATAACTTTGCAGTGGTGCTGGGTTAGCTGGCTGATACAACTTCACTAATTATCCATGATTCCAAGAGCCCTTGCCAAGCACACAAGCTGCAGGGGACTTTCCGGTGAAAATGCTATCCACAATACAGTCTATCTTTCCCCTGTTGTTTAAGGACATAAAGTGAGGAAGCAGAGTAGGAGGCTTGTTATGGAAATTCCTCTTTATCAAGGTAACTAATACTGAGATCTCAGCTGATGCAGGCTCCTTCCCTAAAAAGCTAACAGGATTTAACCAATGAAATAGAAACAACAGTAGTAAAATCAGTCACAGCAAAAACTTGCCCTTCTGGCTCAAGAGACCCAGTGTGTGGGCCGAGACGTGCCATATCTGTGATGGGGAGATTCCCCTGGGAAGCGCTGGATCCTTCTTTGTGACACAGCCAAAGTCTTCAACACTGTTGCTATTTGGGACAGATTATTAGGCAACCTGAATGCACAGGCGGGCTGAGAGGGGAGAGACATGGTCAAATCCCCATCCACATCACAGCAGCTAACACAGCCTCCAAACCCTCACAAGCTAAATTCAGTTCTAATTCAATTGACGTTTCTTGAGTGCTTACTATGTGCCAGGCCAGGGAATTGCTGGATGCAGCAAATTTTCAGGCATTTGGTTTGAACATTAAGAATTGGAAAAGATGCTCACACATTTCCCTCTCTCCTCCACTTCCTCCCCTTTGTCTGTCGGTCTTGGTCTTAAGATATTAACACACTTCCAAGTTGGAATCAGCTTCCCTTCTGAGTTTTGGAAGGAATCCAGTCTACCCTCTTCTCTCTCTCAGCAGGTATTATACACACAGCAATTCCAACCAGGCAGGGAACGCTTTTCTTTCTCCCTCTTCAGGAAATCTTCCAGTTCTGGTCTTGTTATAAGAATCTTGCATTTGAAGTCGCCCTGGGAATAAACACACATTTCTGATAACTCTAAAGATTAAGCCAATGAAATAAAAATTCATTTTTGAGACATAAACTGTAAATGACCAGGATTTTTCACAGAAATATTGGCACTTTGGTAGAGGCACGGCGGCCCTCAAGTTGACAGTAATTTCCTGCAATGTGCCAGGCAGTCCTGAAGTCGTTCAATAGAAAAGACATCATCAAATACCACATCTGAATTCTGTTCATATTATTAGAATGAAAAGGGTAATGCAATTCAATTGCCTGGAGAATCATTGTACACACAGGCATAAACAGAGCTGGCCAGAGGCAAAATTGCTTAGCGAGTGAAGTTCGTGGAGCTCCTGGCTTGCCTTCCTTTACCCTCCCAACCCAGGCCTCCCTTTTACAGGAATCCCATGTGAATTTAAATCAATGTGCTGCCCCTTCCACTGGTATTTGTTTTTTTAATGTTCTTCCTAGTTTGATAACAAGGGGATTAAAAACTCTCATTTATCAAACACCTACCATGGACCAGGCACATTTTCACAAACAATGTTAACTCTGGTTGCATATTATGCAATTGTTCATTCAAAAAATACTTACTATTTACACCGAGCCAGACATGCAGTTGGGTACTGGAGATCCAGCCGAGGTAGAAAAGTCAGACCCTCCCCTCATGGGCTCTACACCCTAATGGGAAGAAAGAAGTAATAAAATAACAAATACATAAACATTTGTCAGGGGTTGATAAGTGTTATGCAGAAAAATAAAGAAGCGTAGAGGATTTTGACAGAAAGGGAATGCTCTACGAGACAGGGTGGCTCTGGAAGGCCTCTCAGAGGAGGTGACACTTGAGCAAAGCCCTCAAAGGAGATGAGTGAATGAGCCATGTTGATATCGGGGCCAAACACCTTCCAGGTTGAGGGAATGGCAAGTCCAGAGACCCTGAGATGCTCAGCATTTCCAGATGGAGGCAAGTGGAAGAGAGCAGAGTAAATAAGGGGAAAATGGAGGGAAGTGGGACAGAAAAGAAGTGGAGGCCGGACGTGGAGGTCCTTGTAGAGGCTAGGATGAGGATTTCACACTGAAGGACATCGGAGGCCACTGGAGGGTCTAAGGAAAGGAGCGACATTCCTTGTCTTGGGTTTTCAGAAGCTCACTCTGGCTGCCGGGTGAAACATAGCTTGTATGGGAACAAGTGTGGAAACAGAGGCCAATTAGGATAAAGTTGCAGAAACTAAAGCAAGCAATGAAGGCAGCCTGGACAGGAGTGAAGCAGGGAGGTGAGGCTAATCAGTCAGACTTAACCCTCTGATGTGGGGAGGATGGTCCCCATCCTGCAGGTAAGGAGACTGAGGTACAGAAAAAGTAGGCAATTACTCATGGCCAGTTGGTTACTAGCCAAATCAAGTCCTACAGGCTGCCCAGCTGCAGAGGCCTGACTCCCTTTAGTCTGCCACAAGCTTCTCTGTTACCAGGTGATGAAAGGCAATTCTCCTTGGTGAATAAACTTTATTCAATATAGAGCAGGAAGAAGCAGGATTTGGGGAAGCTGAGGATTTTTCTGGGCCCTTGTAATCTCACTCTAGTCCTTGCTTTAAAAGGGCTCCCCCAAGAGTCAATAATAATACTCAACACTTACCAAGCTATTACTATGGACTCGGCAGTGTTCTATGTGCTTCTCGCTTGTTACTGCACCTATTTCTCACAGCAGCTGCCATAGAAGAACTATCTTCATTCCCATTTTACAGATGAGGAAATGG
The DNA here is from genome assembly GCF_949752795.1 of Hyperoodon ampullatus. Taxonomy (NCBI): domain Eukaryota; kingdom Metazoa; phylum Chordata; class Mammalia; order Artiodactyla; family Ziphiidae; genus Hyperoodon; species Hyperoodon ampullatus. Next base: position 33,923,398 of record NC_136924.1, on the reverse strand, counting down.
AGACACAGCTATGTTAACTGGTCCAAGGTGATAGAGTGTGGATGTGGATCCTGGCAGTCTGGTTCCCAGTGCCCCCACTCTTGAACATCATACTATTTCTTCCTTGAAGAGATGTTTACTTTTCAGTACTTTTGTACTGAATTTGGGGCTCGGAGACTAAAATTCACACTACTGACGCACATTTGAGCTGACGTCCATTGACATGAGCTCGGGGGTCATTAGAGATGTCCAGGCAGGGGTTGAATGCCTCTCCTCAAGAGTGCTGCCAAGGGCTTCCTGTCCAGGGTGAAAGCTGGATGAGGTGGCCTCAAGGCCCCCATCCATCTCCAAGTTGTTGACAAATCTCTCCTCGTGGATCACTGGCTTGTCCATCCCGGGGCACAAATCTTCCAGATGTTGGGAGAGAAGAATTGAGTAGTCATTAATAAAACCACAGCTGCCAACTCCCAATTTTATTTGATGGATGACAGACATGTTTCCAACCCTTCTTTCTTCCCAGTTTTAAGGGGAAAGAGGTAACTAGAGGTACAAGCTAATACAGGGAGGACAAAAATGGGAACAGGGTTGAGAGTCAGGGAGGAGGAATGGATGGGGGGGGAGGGGTTCCCAAAAGACAAACTGAACTATTCTGGGAAGGAGAGAGGGAGAGGGAGAAATGGGAGAATGCTGATTCTCAAAATACCACAATCCCAGACTCCCCCAGAATACCATTTTTGCTCTCACTCCAAAAACATTTCCTTCTTTATCTACCTTCCCTCAAGAGCATTTACTCATTTATAAGAGCCTCCTTAATCACCCTCCTTAGGTAGAACTGACCAAACTCCTCTTTATGTCACATCCAAGTAATAAAAGCAAACAAGAATAACAACATTTTCTCTTTATTGAGCTTTGCTTTTAAATACTTTATCTCATTCAATTTAGCGTCAAAACAGCCCTGCAAGATGCATGTGGTTATCTCCATTGTACAACGAGACACTCAGAGCTCAGAGATATGCCGTCACTTGCCCAAGGTCACACAGTCAATGAGCTGAAGTACCAGTAATCCAAACCTGGAGCAACTTGACTCAGGCCTTTGCCCTCCCATGTTTCCACATCTACCCTAGTTCACCCCCAACTGAGTTACTGGAGGGATGGCACTTTTTCTCATTCCCTTTTGCATCCTCAGCACCCAGTTGGTACTAAGTAAATATTGATGGAGATGATTCACAGATGAATAAATGGATGAAAACGGAGTTACAGTGAACTGGCTTCTATAAATATGCTCATATGTACTTACATTGCCAGAGACAATGCCAACAGTTTTTGAGAACCATTTATTCATTCAACAAATTTGAAAAGTGCTTATTGGAAATCTACTGCATACTGGGCTGATGAGATTGTGGGGAACAGAACCATCCAGGCCCCTAATGTTGTGTTGCTCATAAAGTAAAGGGGGAGAAAGACCAAAGACAAGCTAACAGCCAATGATGTCACAAAGGAAAAAATACTTGCAAATTGATAAAGGGAGAGTACAGGATACTAAGGACAGGGTTATGGTTAGACAGGGACATTCTCTGAGTAAGAAATACTTAAGGTTGAGTAAAAGTCATCCAGGACATACTTGAAGGTCCTAAGGCAGGACTAAGAGATTAAAGCCTTCCAGAAAGTACAGGAAGACCAGTGTAGATAGAGCCAAGAGTAGAGGAGATGGAAGGAGACAGAGAAAGAGACACAGACAGGGCCTTGTCAGCCTCATTAAATATCTTGGATTCTAGCAAAATGGCGATGGGAACCCTTTGAGGGGTGTGAAGTGAAGACGTGACATCTTCAAATCTGATCCTGCTATGTGGGCGTGGGGACCAGAGAAGGAAGCAGAGAGACTGGTTAAAAGGCTATTTTAGTCATGCAGATAGGAACCACTGGGGCCAGGCGTAGTGAAGAAAAATGGATGGATTGGAGATCTCCTTTGGAAGCAGGATATTGAGCACACAAGACAATATTTACACAACTTGGTCACTTCCACGATGTAGTAAAGGACCCACGGTGTACTATAGGCAGTGTGGACTTAGGAAACAGGCAAGATTCTAATCCACCATCTATCTTTTGTGGTTATGTGGTTGTAGGCAGGGCATTGAACCTCTTGGAACCTCAGTTTCCCCAACTGGAAAATGAGGATATTCCGGAGAAAACTCTAATTCAAAAAGATACATGCACCCCAATGTTCATAGAAGCACTAGTAACAATAACCAAGAATGGAAACAACCTAAATGTCCATCGACAGATGAATGGATAAAGAAGGTGTGCTATATATACAGAATGGAATACTACTCAGCCATAAAAAGGAATGAAATAATGCCATTTGCAGCAACATGGATGGACCTAGAGATTATCATAATAAGTGAAGTAAGTCAGACAGAGAAAGACACATGTCATATGATATCACTTATATGTGGAATGTAAAAAAAAGATACAAATGAATTTATTTGCAAAACAGAAACAGATTCACAGACATAGAAAATAAGCTTATGGTTACCAAAGGGGAAGGGGGAAGGGATAAATTAGGAGTTTGGGATTAACATATGCACACTACTATATATAAAATAGATAACCAACAAGACCTACTGTATAGCGCAGAGAACTATACTCAGTATCTTGTAATAACAAATAATGAAAAAGAATAGATTTTCAAACTCTTTTTTATTTTTTAAAGATTTATTATTTATTTATTTATTTATTTTTGGCTGCCTTGGGTCTTAGTTGTGGCACGTGGGATCTTTGTTGAGGCATGTGGGATCTTTCGTTGAGGTGCACAGGCTTCTCTCTAGTTGTGGTGTGTGGGCTTTCTCTTCTCTAGTTTTGGCACGCAGGCTCCAGGGCACATGTGCTCTGTAGTTTGTTGCACGTGGGCTCTCTATTTGAGGAGCGCGAGCTCGGTATTTGTGGCACGCAGGCTTAGTTGCCCCACGGCATGTGGGATCTTAGGTCCCTGACCAGGGATCGAACCCATGTCCCCTGCATTGTAAGGTGGATTCTTTACCACTATATATATATATATATATATATATATATATATATATATATATATATATATATAACTGAATCACTTTGTTGTACACCAGACACTAACACAACATTGTAAATCAACTACACTTCAATTAAAAATTAAAAAATAGAAAGAAAGAAAATGAGGATAAGAGAACCAGCATCCGGAGAATGCTGTCATTAAATGAGACATGTGACAGTGCAGAACGTGATGACCCTCCCCCAACAAACAAGCATCCCTTTGCCACCTCCAGATACTGGTAGTCTGACTTCCCAACACCCCTCCTTGATTATTGGGCTCTACTGCCCCAGTAAATATTTTTAAAGAAAGAATTAATCCCTGTATACTCCATGCCAAACAGAAAATGCAGGGTGGCCTTGCATCAGCCTGCCAACCTCATGCCACTGATACTTGTCACTGACCACAGCCTCTCATTGCCTTAGCAGTAACTCAATTACCAGTTCCTGGGCACCTTCAGGCACAAAGCCTCTCCCATGGGTCCTCATTGTTTTCCTGAGAAGCCCAGGACACAAGTCAATTTCTTGGTCCTAATGAAAGCTTTTCAACACCTGACAGTAGCTATTGAGCATGTGCTAAGTGCAGCCTTAAGGCCACCCAGGCTGCCTCCCAAGACAGAGGTCCTGGCCAGCCAGAAGTTGTGCAACAGGGGCTCTGGCATCAGAGCCTCACACAGCAGATGTTGACACCTTCAGTGGTGCCCCAATTATGATGTTAGCGCCCTGGACATTAATCCCTGGGTCCTTGCCAGCCAGGACCTGCTCGGCTCTCTGGTTTAAAAACACAAGTCCTGGGGCTTCCCTGGTGGTGCAGTGGTTGAGGGTCCGCCTGCCGATGCAGGGGACATGGGTTCGTGCCCCGGTCCGGGAGAATCCCACATGCCGCGGAGCGGCTGGGCCCGTGAGCCATGGCCGCTGAGCCTGTGCGTCCGGAGCCTGTGCTCCCCAACTGGAGAGGCCACAGCAGCGAGAGGCCTGCGTACCACAAAAAAAAAAAAAAAAAAAAAAAAAAAAAAACACAAGTCCTTTGTGGGGATCAAGGAAGAGTCTTGGGAAAGCCATGCTTTCAACTGCTCAGATTCAAAGCCCCATTTCTCCTCTGCATCATATTCAAGGCCTGAGTCAATGCCCAAGGATTTCAGCAGCATGAATGCCAGCCCCGAGCCACCACAGGGAAGTCAGCAAGGATCGTTATTGCAACAGAGACCCAGAAAATTAAATGTCTTACTCAAGGAAATAAAACACATTTGCAGGAGTTCCCTGAATACAAATTTGCTTTCCCGATACCGGGTTTTTGAAATGTGTTTAGTAAGTGGTAACTTCCACAAGAGAAGGGGAAATAGCAGAGGGTCTGGCACATCATAAATATTTTTGGCATAAATGACCAGCCCTGATTCAAATTCAATATCATAATTATGCTCTACGGCTTGACACTGAGTCGTATAAAGGAAGAATATCAGTCTGTATCATCAATGATGAGTGTTTTTTTAATTTCTGGCTCCTTACCATCCAGAAGTCCCTGAGCCACCTTTTCCTTTGCCCGTATAAGCTACGAAGCAGGTCCCGAAGGAACCTGACCTAGATGCAGGACCATGGACAGCATTTTTGAAGTCATTGAGTCTATGAGATCTGGAAGACATGTAGACATGAACCTGGCAAGGGTGCATTTGGAGGCAGAGGAGTGGGTTTGGAAAGTGAATTCTGAGCAGAGAGAACTGTCCCATATCCTGTGGCTAGATTGTGGAGAAGGAGGTAGAGAAGAGTAGAAAGGGTGGAGAGACAGGCAAGGCTCAGACAATGAGGTTTTCAGTGGGCCGTATGAAGAACTTTGGTCTTTATTCTAAAAGCAGTGGGAAGTCATTGTGGAGTTTGGGGGGTGGGGGGGAGGAAGAGCAGAAGTGACATGATCAGATGTGACCTTGAACAGACTGAAAAGGAACCTAGTTTGCAGATGGGAAGTTAAGCCACAGTCCAGGTGAAAGGAGATGGCAGCTTTGACCAAGGAGGCGACAGCAGAGATGAAGAGAAGAATATGGATTTAAAGATATTTAGGACCTAATAGATTGGATAGGAGATGAGAGAGAGAAAGATCAAGGATGATTCCCAGAATCCTGACTCTCACTACCGGAGATGGTGAGGCAGGAGATGCTGGAAGAGGGGCAGGTTGGAGGGGTGGGGAAGGGGTGTGAATCATAAGCTCAGGTCTGGGAACACTGAGTATGAGATGTTTTTGAGACATCCAAATAAATACATCCTGTAGGCAGCTAGAGACATCAGTCTGGAGCTTGGAGAAATCAGGGCCAAAGTCATAATGCAGGGGTCATTCTGTGCAGGTGGTAATTTAAACTGTGGACTTTGATGAGATTTCCTAGGGACAGATTACATCTAAAGAGTGTGCCCTGATTTACTTAAGCATTCTCCCCGTATTGAACATTTGGGTTGTTTCTGATCATTTGACATTATAAGTGTCCAAGTAATGAGCATCCTTGTCCTAATTTATAGCTTTTTCCATATTCTAGGTTAATTTTCTAAATAGCCTTCCTTGCTAACATGGTTAACAATGGATAACTGCTAAAAGAATGAATATATCAAGTGTTCCAAATGAAACAGAAATTCTGTTTTGATTGCCCACTATTTGTGGCGACCTATGTAACTGCTCTCTTCTGATATTGATTATTGTCTTCCCTAACTAGCCCAACCAAAGGGACCTTCTTTCTCTGAATTCTACTGATTAATACTAGAGACACTCCCTCCATTCTTGTCCTTCAGAGGCTTCATATTTTAGGATATAGATACACATGACGGGTAATTGTCTTCCCCATTGTACGTATCTGGAACTAGAGATCTGGGACTATATTTTACACTCCTTATATCTCCTTGGGGTCTAGCAAAACCCTCACGGGGTCAATGTGTGATGACTATTGTAGATTAACTAGGCAACAGGATGGTAAGAACCAATAGCTATTAAACCCCTGCTACATACCAAGACATTCTGAGAGCTTTAAACAAAATATATATCAACCCCTCCAAAAAAATCTTTATCCCCATTTTACAAAGGTATTAGGGTAATGGTATCTGATATAACAACTAAACACTCAAATCCCAGTGGCTTAATACATGGAAGTCTATTTCTCACTCGCATTTGTTTTTCACTCTGAAAGTCCAAAACAGACAGCTCTCCTCCAAGCACTGATTCAGAGACATATGCCTTTCCACCTGTGGTTCCACCATTTTCAGCACATGGCTTCTGAAGGCACCAGGCTCCTCTGCCTCAAACCAGAAGGGGAAGGAGCATGGCAGATGGCCCAGGAGAGATTCTTATGGTCTAAGCTTGGAAGTGACACACATCACATTCGTCACATTCTACTGGCCAGAACTCAGCCATGGGATCATGCATAGCTACAAGGAGGGCTGAGAATTGCAGTCACGCTGAGTGCTAGACTACAGGCAAAACAGATTTGGGTGATCATAGCAGTCTCTGCCATGTGATGATAGAAACCAGAGTCCAGAGATGCTAAGTAACTTACCTGATGATACTCAGTCTATACACAAGAGAGTTAGGTTTCAAACCCCAGTCTGTATAACTCCAAAGTTCATGCTTTCTCCACCATGTCCTGCTGATTGACAGCAACAATTGGGGTGCTGTCCTTCCAGGGCCTCTAAGATGCGTCTATTTGACTCACTTTGGCAATTGTTTGATTTCACATAAAACCCAACTCAAATGGCAGTGATAGTGACAGATTCACCCTAAACCCAATTTTCAGGGGTATTTTGCAGATTCAACTTCTGTTGCTTCCAAATATGTTACTGGTGTCCTCCTTCAGCAGTCAGTCAACTCGCTGACATGCCCTCACATTAGATAGGAATATATTCCTGTTCTGAAGTCTTTGCCTTATAAACTTGACATATCCAGATGCTATGGCTCTTATCATGAGTAAATTAAAGCTCTTAAAGTGTCAGAATGTTTTTGTTTCATTTGACATTCACCATAGGTCAAAATGCCTCCAAAATACACGTGCCTAAACGGCTGTCTAACCATATCGCTCAGGATGGCTTTTCAGGAAGTCTAGGACATCCAGGAGTGTGGTGATCTGAGGCTCTTTAGCATCAGTAATTCTGTTTGGATCTTTTCCCATGTAAGCAATTTACAGAGCATCCACTGTGCTACAGACCCTGGGCTAGGGAACCTGAAAGGGATCTTGGGAAGTCACTGGCTCTCCCTCTTGCTTTAAACCATAGAATCTTAAAGTTGGGAAAAATAATGACATTAGTAATAACAGTAGCTGTAACCCTCAATGAATGCATTCATTCAATAAATATCTATTGAGAGATCACTTTGTGCTAAACACAGTTGTAGAAACTGGAGATAGAACTGTGGATAAAACAAGATCCCTGTTCTAATGGTGTAAATGCACAAATAAATATATAATGCTTTGAATGGTGCTGAGTGCTATGGAGATAGATTAAGGAGAGATGATGAAAACTGATAAGGTGTGGGTGCTCTGGGGTTATACGAGGTGGCCAGGGACAGTTTCTCTGAAACAATGACATTTGAACAAAGACCTGAAAGAAGTAGGGTTGTGAGACTCTAGGTAGAGGGGATAGTAAGTGAAGAGGCTTGAAGGGAGAGTGTACTTGGCATTTTCCAGGAACAGTAAGGAGACCAGGTGACCTGGGAGAGTGGTAGGAGAGGTGCCAGATCAGATTGGAGAGGGGGAAAGATTGGCTAAAGCCTTATAGCCCATGATAACGATGTTGGGCTTTCTACTTGAACTGGGATAAGGAGACTTGAGGCACTCCATGGTTCAGGGAAGATAGGAAGAACCAGCAAATATCCTGAGAAGGAGTAGCCAATGAGGTAGGAAGACAGTCAAACAAGGGAGTGCCCGAAGGCAGTGAAGAAATTCAAGGAGAGAGTGGTCAATCAGATCAAACACCACTGATTGGTCAAGTAAGGTAGGACAGAGAATAACCATCAGATCCGACAAGCAGAGGTTGCTGGAGATGAAGGCCTGATGGGGGAGAGATGAAGAGAGAATAGGAGAAGAAAGAAGCTCTCTCTCTCTCTCTCTCTTTCCCTCCCTTCTTCCCTTCCTGTCTTACCCGTACTATTTTCTGGACACAGTACAGGATTTTTATGAGTTTCCCAATTTCATTCACAGGACAACCTTTTTTTCCTCCATTTTACAAATGAGACTTGGGGAGACAATGCAGCTCCAAAGTGTGAAAGCTGGACTTGACCTTCATGTGTGCCAGATCCCAAAGCTCCCGTCTTTGTCCTCTGGGCTAGCCAAATCCCTTAGAGGTCGTCTGGGGCAACCAACACAAAATGAATTCCCACTTTTTAAAAATCTCAGAAAATAGGTCATTCAGCTTCTCTCTGAACAGTGTCTGAATCATTTTAATGATTAGCATCTCTCTTTTGGATTTTTAATAAAAGAGCTTCCATAATCCACCTCTGTACACTACCATACCATGGAATGTGTTCTTCAAGTACATTCTTCCTTTCATTACTCCACCTCCTTCCTTGTTTTAAAAAAAGAATAAAAAAGCCTTATTTGGGTAGGAAAACCATCCTATTAATACCAACTCTCAGAACAGTGTGAGCATTAGAGTTCTTTGTCCATCTCAGACCACAGCCTGATCTCCAGGTCTAGACAGAAAGCCCATGTGCCTGCTGGAAATCTCCACTTGGATGTCCCACTGCCCCTTGTATCAGTTTAGATGCTCTGAGCCGCAAGTAAGAGAAAATACAACTCGAACTGGCTTCAAAATATGGAAATGGGCTGCTCACATAACTGGGTTGCTCCAGCCCATTTGCCTGTTTCTCTCAATATCCTCAGGGTGATAGTGAGACAGCTACAGTGATTTAGGGCTACACATCCTCAAAGGACAACACCCAGAGGACCAAAGAGAGTCACTTTCAGGTGCTTTCAGCGTAAAAGCAAGGAAGTTGCTTTCCCAGAAGCACCCAGAAAACCTCTCCTCCTATCTCAATGGTCCAAGTCAGTCACATGACTGCTCTCATGTTAATCATTGGCCAGTGGTGGGTTACCTGCCTAAACACAAGAACCATCCCTGGAGCTGAGGGTGTGGTCAGCTTCCCCTGAAGGACATGACTGTACGGAGGAAGGGGAGGGAGGCAGTTGTGAACAAAGTCAGCATTCAGTGAGGAAGGAGGAAGGGCCGATACTAGGGGAGCAGCACACCGTATTGATTACACTGGAGTCCATAACTGCACTCTCCTCCTCAACCTTCCCCATGCTCTACTCTGCATTGCAGTGAACGGAAACACCATCTGTGAACTTAGAAACCTAGAAAATAAGACTTCACCCTCTCCCTCATCTCACGCATGTAATGAGTCACTGGAATGAGTGCCTGGAACACAATAAGAGCTCAATATACGTGTTGAATGAATGAATGAACACATGGTTATTCTACCTGTCTGGCTTAAATGCTTATCACCTGGCCCCTTTTACCTGCCTAACTCCTTCACATCCTTCAGACTCAGCGCTGCCAATCATCAGCTTGTGCGCAGGCACATGCTCACACACACACACATACATACACAGAGTTGCCTCTCCTCTATCTCCCACAATAATAGCCAGCATTTGCCCCTATCACTGTATATAACACCCTGAATTATAGCTATGGCTCCTCCCCCAGTGCGCCAGGCTCCTTGGGGATGGGTCCTTTCACTCTGCATCTCCATCACCCAGTTCACACCCATCACAGAGAAGGCACTCAGTGACTATCTAGTAAATGAGTGAAAGAATGTATTCTTCACTGATAGTTAGGGCTTTGATTGTTCCTTAAGAGATAAAATTAGACCTGTATTACTCATTTCTCTCAATCAGCCTCCAAGTTTGAGATTTGGGGGGCATCCTAAAGTTCCTCCCAATGGCCCTTTCAGTCTATACTCTTGCTGTAACAGGCCAACACTTCTCTGAATTATTTGGGAACTGGAGCCTCCCTCGACATTGTATTTCTGATTGGCTGCTATTTGTTTTGACAGCTGTCGGAATTTTTTATTTAGACCAAGCTCTCTCTGGGGTTTAGTTTACTGGATCCTCTCAATCTAACACCTAGAAAGAAGAGAAAATGACTTAACTGTAAATCGTTTTTTATTGAAGATGTACCATAAAACAGACCTTCTTTCACCTCTCCACTCTCTCCTGAGGCTTAAGGATTCTTGGTTTTTATTGTTGTCTTTGCCACTCATTTGGAAAGGACAGAGCAGTGGGAGGCTGGAGAGGCTTATTAGCTCCACCCAGGAGGGACTGGGGCTCCCAATCTCCCTGCCAGTGGACCCAAACAGAGGGAGCTTTCAAGGGAGTTCTTGACAGTTTCTTACCAGAAACACATACCAAGCTGAGGGAATGTACTATATGACACACATCCACAGAGCCAAAATTACAGGCCATTTTCTCCTACCTGTCTCTTCTGTTTGATTTCTGGCAGATGTCCATGGACAAAACCATCAGTTTCCAATGGGAAACTGGGGTGTCTAAAGAGAGAAACTTTAAAAAAACTTTTTTTCTTTACTTTTAACATTTTTTGGCTGCTCTGCATGGCATGCGGGATCTAAGTTCCCGGACCAGGGATCGAACCCGCGCCCCCTGCAGTGGAAGTGCAGAGTTTTAATCACTGGACCGCCAGGGAAATCACGACAGAAACTTTTTCTTGCTCATTTTAACTGGTATTTCCACTCATAAGAGATGGTGCAGAGTTGAGGCATTTGCAGGAAAGAAATATTTCGCAAACTCAAACATACTCCCTGCCAGTTCCTCCACCCCAGCCCCCAATATCCATCCAGACTAGAACGTTGATTAAGGTCAATGGGAAATTGCTTAATACTCAGCTTCATTTTGTCTCTGCACATACAAGTCACTGTGTATTTCGAAAATATCTCGGCCCCAAACATCTATCTTTTTTGAAAATAGCATGTATTATTCTTTGTCGAAGCAAAACATGTTCATTACAAAACTTTAGTAAATACAGAAAAATATAAAGAAGACAATTAAAATAATTCACCCAGAAATAAACATTGATAACATTTCAGGAAAAATACTGAATTTCTATGTCTTTTTTTCTGTGAATGGGATATCTCCTTTTATTACGGTATAATGGATGTACAATATTATATAAGTTTCAGGTGTACAGCACAGTACTTCACAATTTTTGAAGGTTATATTCCATTATAGTTATTATCACATGTTGGCTGTATTCCCTGTGCTGTACAATACATCCTTGTAGCTTATTTATTTTATACACAGTAGTTTGTACCTCTTAATTCCTGCCCCTATCTTGCCCCTCCCCCCTTCCCTCTCCCCACTGGTAACCACTGGTTTGTTCTCTATTGTAGATACATATCTCAAGCAAGACTCAGATCACATTGGATACATACTTCTATGTTCTCTTTTTTTGTAATATCATATCAAAACTTTTCCCATCTCCTTAATCTTTGAAAACATAACTTTTAATGGGCTAATTTTCTTTTGTTAGCTTTACAATTCTTCTTAGATAAAATAAACCCAAAGAAGTTATCAGGTGACAACAACCTGGCTATCCCAAAGTGACAAGTGAGTTTAAAATTTGAAAATCAGAGTTATTCATGTTAACGGTTCTCTGGAGGCAACTCACCAATAGGCAAGACCAAGGTGAGTTTACGGTAGCTAAACCTGGGAATGTAGAACTCAAAGTCCAGCCGTGGGTCACAGTTATCTCTAGATTTGGGGATAATAGGCTGTTTTCACTTTCTTTTTTATTCCTTTCTGTACAGACTAAATTTGTTACCACAAGCATGCCTTGCTTTTAAAATCAGAAATAAACCATAATGCTATTTTCATTTTGGAAATAGACAACACCTAATTATATATTTACCCTGGTTCTCTCATCCTCATTCTCTCTCTCCATACAAACACACACACGCACACACACGCAAGCACAGCCAGGAACCCCATTCCCACCTCCCATTTTCCAGGTGCACAACCTCAACCCCTACTCATCCCTCCTCCCTCCTCCCTCTCCGCTGCCCCTCCAGGATCCTGGGCAGGCAGGAATGGGAGTAGGGGGCTTTCACCTGATCCCTCAGTCTTGTCCTGTCTGGCTCCAATCCACTCATCTGGAGCCTGATGCCAGGAGCCAGCATTGCTCAGCAGAAAGGAGACAAACTTTGATGGAAATAAGCTTTTGATGTCAGAAGGGCTGTGCCACTTCCTGTCTGTATGGCCCTGACCAAGTCACTTAACCTCTCTGAACATCAGTTTCCTCATCTGTAAAGTGAGGATGATATCTAGTTTGCAGGATTATACCACAATTAAATGATGTAATCTCTTTATCATACTAAGTGAAGTAAGTCAGACAGAGAAAGACAAATGTCATATGTTGTCACTTATACGTGAAATCTAAAATATGACACAAATGAGCTTACTTATGAAACAGAAACAGACTCACAGACATAGAGAACAGACTTGCAGTTGCCAAGAGGGAGGAGGTGTAGGGAGGGATGGAGTGGGAGTTTGGGGTTAGCAGATGCAAACTAGTATATATAGGATGGATAAACAAGGTCCTACTGTAGAGCACAGGGAACTATATTCAATATCCTGGGAAAAACCATAATGGAAAAGAATATAAAAAAGAATGTGTGAATATGTATAACTGAATCACTCTGCTGTATGGCAGAAATTAACACAACACTGTAAATCAACTATACTTCAATTTCAAAAATCTCTGACAAAAGCTTGCACCACATATATGCCTTCATCATAGGCTCACTGACCACCTCTGGGGCCTTAGTTTTACTCTGAACTTGTCCATCTTTCCTCAGGCCAAGGCCAAGCCCAAGACCTCCTTAATCAGCCAGGACTTTTCTGCTTGGAGAAAGGGATACATTTTAACGTGGCAGCTGGAACTCTCACAAAGGGCTGGGAATCTGGTTTTAAAAGCAAAATATTGAGTAGATGAGAACCAAAATATCACTCGAATCTTAAGAATGCTCTCTCCTGGTTGGTTGAGGTTCTCAGCTTGCCTTTGCAGTGAAATCCACAAAGCTCTTCCTTAAATATTGCCTTCATTGATAAAGAAGGGAACAGACCAACAAAACCCTGACAGTTTCTCTTTTCTAATCCCACATTTCATCCAATCGAAAAATAAGAAAGAAGAGACAGGGTAAAGGAGGAGAAAGAGGAAGGAAGAAGAGGGGAAAATGGGGAAGAGTGATATGGATATCTTAGATGAGTCTTTAAATGACACAAAAGTGGGGATGGGGAGAGAAAGAAACAGTGCATAAGAAGGAAGTAGGTCGGTGCTGTCATCTTTTGCCAGAAGAGCAAACTGGGGCTGAGAATTTAAATGACTCATTCAGAGGCTAAGACAAGCCAGGATGAGAAATAGCATTAGAATTTGGAGCTCTTAGTTGGTCTGCAAGTGACACTAATTTTAAAGATGTCAATGAAAATGTATAACCAGGTTTTAAGATGGCCAGCTCACTCTGCTCAATTTTTCCTCTTTGTACCTTTAAATTCCCAAGCAGCATTGCCTGTTACTGAGTAACACTTGTTTTCATTGTTTGCTTTTCTCCAAGAAAAATGACTGGAGGTAGAAAACTCCAGATTGTCAAATTACTTTCAGAAGGTTTTACTAGAAATTATTTTTTAAACTGTAGTTAAAGATAAACACAATGTCTCCAAAGCTGAGCTATTTTATCAAGTCAGACAAAACAGAATACAGTTTTTTTTTTTAAGAACCCAGATTAGCTGCTATCGTGGATGATTATCTGGATGTAATACGTTACCATGTGCAGAATGGAACAGCCTACTAGATACATTTGAGGCATCATTCATTCATTCTACAGTACTGACTGAACACAGAATTTATGAGAAGTGCTGTCTGGACCCTGGAAACACTGACCAAGGCAAAGGAGGGGTACTGGTGCCTTTCTGGAAGGACCCTGCCTTCCAGCAAGGGGGTGGGCAGGTACACAAGCATTTGGAAGGCAGAATGTGATCTCCAAATTGTAGAACCAAGAAGGATCATCTCATCCAACCGTCGTTTAAAATGAGTCCCAGAGAGGGGAAGGGACTTGCCCAAGGTCATACACAGAGAGTTACTGGGGGAGCAAGAGGGAGTTTTCAGACTCCATATCCAGTGCTCTTCCTCTGTATAAAGAATAGATTTGAGTTTAATTTTTGAAATGTGCTATAACCCCACACCTGGGATTGTACAAAGCCTAATGGAGCTGCAGAGATTCCCCTGTTAACAGATTTTAGGACCCTAGTCTCAAAGAATGTTAGATCCAGAAGGGACCCCAAGGATCATCTGAACTTGTGTTTCATAATCAAGAGGACACATCACCCCAGAGCTACCAAATCAGAGTCTGGCGGTTGGGTGTCTTCACTGCTTCTTAGTACCTTGAAGGTGCTTATCAGATCTTTCCTGGGACACTAAGAGCAGGTTTGGAGAGAGGCCAGCAGAGTGAAGGGACAACTAGGAATCAGGGGAAAGTGGAAGAAATAAACACGGAGAGACAGTTTAGGGTGGTGGTCACTAACATGGGCTTGGGACACAGACAAGCTGGGGTTCAAATCCTGGCTCTGACCCTTGAGCCAGGTGGCTTTGGGTGAGCAGCCTGACCTCTCCGGACCTGTTTTCTCATCTGTAAAAGGGACACTTTCTATGTCCCTCCATCATAGGCTCGCTACACAGGCTCAGGGAGCCCAGGGGGATGTTGTGTGGCATCTGGCAGGCAGTCAGCGCCACATAAAGAAGGGCCATTACTTCCACCACCGGGTGGGCAAGAGAAGGTGCCAGAAACCACTACCTGGTTCACAGCTTCATCTCAGGCCATCCTGCCACCTCCCACACAGAGGTCCAGAAGTTAAAAGTCCTGCATGGTTTGGGAATGATCCGTGAGGTGTCTAGAATTCCAAATCACGAGTTCCAGGGCGCTTGGCCCTTTGACACCTGAAGCTCGAGGGAGAGGAGCTCCCGGCTCTGGGGATCCCAAGGCTTTAAGAACTGATGTGTCTTAATGATACGGGATGAGCAGCCACCAGGTAGGAGCAGCACAGCCCTTAGAGAACACTGAGGCCAACCATACCTTGGAGGCCCAGAGAGGTCAGGCAACTCACCCAAGGTCACACAGAGTATTAATGAGGCCAGGGAGAGACTCAGTCTCTCCCTCCTGAGAGCAGAGGTAATAACTGGGATTACTGAGAGGACACAGTGAAATTTTGCAGTAAAGCATTTTGCACATGACTGGCCCACAAATGTCTCAATGAACAATACCAGTATCTATTATTATTATTATTATCATCATCATCATCATCATTATCATCAGTATTATTACCATGTGTTTTTAAGCAGTTCCCCAGTCCCCAGACTCTCAGTCCAGTTCCCTTTCTGCAGCTTGAACCTCACTCTTTCAGTCTTTCTGTGCTAACTACCCATTAACAAAGTCATTGACAAACTTCGGGCTAGGCACTGCTGTTCTAACTCACTTGGCCCTCACAGTGAACATTTATAAGGTAGGTCCTCTTGTCACCTCATTTCTCAGACAAGGAAACTGAGTACAAGGCAATTACATCCCATGCCCAAGATGACATGACCAGGAAGGGGCGCAGCTGTGACGTTTACTGAGCTGGTCTGGCCCCAGCATATGAATGTCAAGTGTTCTATACTGTTAACACTTCAAAATCTTCTCCAAAGTTATGCCTCTGTTACTTCTCCAAATTCTGAAGACTGAATAAGGAAGATGCCTTGCCTTTGAAGCAGTGTAGTGTCAGAGCAGGGCTGGCATATAAGAAGGGGCTAAAAATTGTTCATTCTTCCCACTTGAGTTCCAGAGCTGAATTTCTGTTCTCACTGGACAATTTTTGGCCCTGGCCCAACCCATCAATAGCTTGTGTCTACATACATTGCTAGTATCGCTTTTCCTATTCTAAGAGTGAGGGAGAAAGATTTAGACCAATGGCTCTCAGAGTGCATCCCCAGACTGCCAGCACCTGGGAGCTTGTTAGAAAGGCAGATTTTCTGGCTTCACCCCAAACTCACTCAGTCAGAAGCTCTTGGACTGGGGTCCAACAGCCTGTATTTTGACAAGCCCTCCAGGACATTCTGGGGCACACTGACGATTGACAGCTACTGATGGAGTGATTTGTACCACACCTAGACTGTGCCCAGTGCATAGTGGGGACTCGGGAAACATAGTCTGAGCCAACTGGCCAGGTCTGAATCCCTCACCTGCACTGACTAGCTAGGCAACCTTGGGCAAGTCACTTCACCTATGTTTGTTTCCCAGTTTCTAAACAGGGGGTGATAGTAGCGCCTGCTTTATAATCATGTTTGGAGGGTTAAATGAGATCATAGGTATAAAGCATTGAGTAGAGTGAGCAGCAGATAGCAAGTCCTCAGTAAATGTCACCCGCTGTTTAATTGCTGTCGTCGTTGGCAAATACATGAACCAACATGCATATTTAACAAGATGGAAAACACTGTGGCTTGTCTTGCAAACCTGCAAGTTTGTCTTAAATGGCTGGAGCACCAGTTGCCTTTTAAATTCAGCTCCATTCAAGTAATATTTACTGGGACTTCCCTGCTGGCGCAGTGCTTAAGAATCCGCCTGCCAATGCAGGGGATGCGGGTTTGATCCCTGGTCCGGGAAGATCCCACATGCCGCGGAGCAACTAAGCCCGTGCGCCACAACTACTGAGCCTGTGCTCTAGAGTCCACGAGCCACAACTATTGAGCCCGTGTGCCACACCTACTGAAGCCCGTGCACCCTAGAGACTGTGTACCATGACTACTGAGCCTGTGCCTAGAGCCCGTGCTCCACAAGAGAAGCCACCGCAATGAGAAGCCTGCACGCTGCAACAAAGAGTAGCCCCTGCTCGCTGAAACTAGAGAAAGCCCGCACACAGCAACAAAGATCCAACGCAGCCAAAAAAAATAATTAAATAAATAAATTTTTAAAAAAATTTTTAAAGAAATATTTACTGAGCATCTATTATTTGCCAGTACCTTTTCGATTCTGTGATGCCAGGATGAATAAGACACTGTCCCAGGAGACAAATGCAGCTGTACTGTGGGGAAAGGAGGGAGACAGGCATGTGTCCCAGCACCTGTGGGTGTGTGGAGCAAAAAGGGAAAGCTCCTGGGGGGGCGGGGTGGTGCGCGCACATGCACGCACGTGCACCAACTCTACTCAACCTTTTATTTTTTTAGTAAAAAGCACACATGGACACTAGGGATGGAATTCATTCTGTTCTTATGACTTCTTTTTCAATTTCAAGAATGATTTCAATACCTATGCCATATCATTATTAGTCATTAGGCTGAAGCCAAAAACAAAATCATCCTTGCCCTCAAAGTGCTCCCATCTCATAAGATGAAAGATTCTTAAAGATAAAATATGTGACCAGAATAAACAAACTTGGACTGGGTGGCAAATCCAGCAGCCAGGAGTGGGCTTGGTGAAGAGAGCTCTCGCCCCGAGCTTCCGGAAGTGGGGAAGGCTTCCCAGAGGAGGTGCAACACAACTCAGCCATCTTGAAGGATAAGGACTTGAACAGTAAATACTGTATTCCTTCTTTTTGGAGCTCTTACTGGCCTCTGGCCAGATAAAAGGTGGTGAATAATGCAGATGTGATCTTGCACTGGCTAATGGACTCAATGATACAAAACCACACACTGAGTATTTAATATGCATGCCTCTTGTGAGCTCCGTAACAAACCTGGTAGGTGGCTACACATTACTATCAGCAGCATTTTACAGATGAGCAAAAATAGGCACAGAGAGGTTAAGTAACTTGCCCAAGGTAACACAGCCAGTAAACAGCATTGCTGGCATTCAAATCCGGGACACCTCACTCATAAGTCTATACTCTCAAACACTCCATGACATCATAGAACAAATGAACTGGCAGAAGAGGAGATTTTGTAGGTAGCAATTGTTTAGTTGAAGGAAAAGAGAAAAAATTTTAGAATCCTTTTCCTCCAAGTGCATCCATGTGAACACATTCCTTTCCATACTATAAGCCTCACTCTGCAGTGAGAATTGTGCTATCACTTGGCTGAGAATCATTCAGTTGCCTCCAAGGGGACCACCTGCCTTAAATTCTCCTGCCAGTAAGGGAATGCTTCTCTGAGCCACTTGCTCTCTGCAAACAGACTGGGAAGATTTCTGCTGAAAGGTGAATGTCCCATCACTTGTCTTTACTAGTCTAATCTGAGCTCAGTCACAGGGGGCAGGGGAGGATTTCCCAGAGTGAAGTCCTTCCTAGACTCACGGTCCAGGCTCTGTGTGTGTGTACGCTCACACTCGTATGCATTTTCTAGTTGATGATAATCTTTTAAAATCCACTTATGCATAACTGGCTTATATGGATCTGAAGAGGCCCCTTTGAACACCATTTCAATGCTGGAGCTTGCCTTTGTGTTCACACAAAGCAACCACCCCAAGTGACAGCATTTAACTTTTTTTTTTTTTTTGCGGTACACGGGCCTCTCACTGTTGTGGCCTCTCCCATTGCGGAGCACAGGCTCCGGATGCGCAGGCTCAGTGGCCATGGCTCATGGGCCCAGCCGCTCCATGGCATGTGGGATCTTCCCGGACCGGGGCACGAACCCGTGTCCCCTGCATCGGCAGGCGGACTCTCAACCACTGCGCCACCAGGGAAGCCCAGCATTTAACTTTTAACAGGTTGATAAACATGTCCAGCTGCCACTAGAGTGGCAGGTATGTCCAACTTTCAAGCGACAACAATCGGCCGTCAGGTTGAAATCTTTTACATTACAAAGACTGAACTTCTCTCTTGCTGTGGTCTGTGGCAATGGCAAATCAGACTCGTAGAGTATCGCTTTCACCTCTTAAATTATTTGATAAATTTAATTTTACATCACAAAAGTAGTATCACTGGGCAGGAAATTTACTGCCTTAATTGTCACAGACTAAGGAGAAAAGGACAGAAGCAACGTGGATGACAGGCTCCTATGAACTGAGGTGACATGATGGTGGTCTTTCTTTTTTTTAAGTATAGTTGATTTACAATGTTGTCTTAGTTTCAGATGTACAGCAAAGTGATTCAGATATATATATATATATATATATATATTCTTTTTTAGTTGGTGGTGATATTTACATGTTAGGGTCTTGAGTTAATTCACAGTGAAAACATTGGTAGATAAACAGAGTAATCACTTGGCACGTACTGGCCGAGGCATAATGAACTCAAAAGAGACTCCAGCAAGATAACATCATTCATCACATTAAATCAGTGTTGTTCATTTGAATTCAGTTAGTACAGTACCTCTGTATTTCCTTGGTAATTTTGTTTATGGTTTAAAATTGTATAAGAGCTCTAAGCTTGTATGCTGTGAGCATAAGAAATTTGTTTTTACATTATAAACATCAGAATTTTTTTATTCTGTCATCCTACAGAGCCATAAGAATTATATTCACTTAATACACCCCCTACGCTACTCAAGTTTGAGAAATCCTGACGCAGTGGGATGAGCACAGAATTGGGAGGTGGACAGAACTGAGTTTGAATCCTGGCTCTGGCCCGTGGCTGCTGTGTGAGCTTGGGCAATCCCTCATCAACCTTTCTGGTTCTCAGTTTCCTCATCTGAGTGGTTGGCTGTGAGAATTTTAAAAGATCTTTTATGGAAAGTGCCAGGCCTGTAGTAGGCACTCACTAAAAGTGAATTTCCTGCCCTTTTCTCTAAGTGTTGTCTCCCTCTGCATGCCATTCTGTTGTTTGACTCCTTTCAAAACTGGAGGATAGTCCTAGGAGAGCAGCCACATCCACTGACAGCGACACCTCTTGCTTAATCACGCCCATTTCATTCTTTCTGGTTTGTCAGGAGCAGGAAGGAGCAGGCAAGCCTCCATGGCCATCAGGATGACAGAGAGGTGGAGAGGGACCAAGAACACATAGCTGCCACCTGCCTCCCCAGGAAGGGGAAAGCCAGTCACTCGTGTGAGGGCAGAGAGCAGACCTGGCAGCAAATCGGGGCAGCCTCTGCAGCCTGGGATGTGACAGTGGAGCAGCTGCCTCAGAGGGGCCCCTGCAGGCACACTTGGCTGCTTTCCTCTGGGTTCCACCCAGGTTCCAGCCCAAATGAAGTCATGGCCATATGGCAGTGGGCTCCTCTTCGGGAAGAAAGAGGAGGAAGAAAGAGGAGGTCAGTGCTTCCAAGACCCAAGGGAGCAAAGTCACAGGGGAGAGATTGGCAGTGTCCCAGACCCGAGTCCTGGGACCCATCCAAAAACCACCAGGTGTCACCAGCACACAACTCAGAATTCACCACCCACCCCTCCCTTCTGCCCTCTGCCTCTGCCTAGGACGGAGTGTAGCCACGTAAAATCAGACAGTCGTTCAACACATGTTAATTCGTCAGCTACTATGGCCAGATAGACACTACAAGGCCTTCATGTTTATACTCTTGGCAAACAGCTAAAACACGTCAGGCTTCTAAGTTTTACATTGATGACTAACAGAGTTACCAGACCCTAGAATGGGATAGGTGTTCAACATAAATTATCTTGACGAATCTTCTCAGAAATCCTCAAAAGCAGAAGCTATTAATCCATTCTATAGGTGAACAAACAGGCTCAGAGAGGTGATGAACACAGAGTTCAATCCTTGTCTGATTCCCAAGCCCATCTCCATCCCACCACACCGTATTGCCTTTTGAACTGAAGAGGGACAAGAGACTGATGTTTTATTGAATAACTTCTAGGTGCCAGAGATAGGGATTTTACATAGATTTCTTCCTTTTATCTTCATAATAAGCCTATGAGGTAGATATGATTATACATCTTTTTTGGGGTGGGGGGAGATGAGGAAATTGAGACTCAAATGGGTTAAGTAAGTGACAAAGCCAAGGTTCACACCACATGTGTCCACTTCCAAAAGCCCATGAACTTCCCCTCCCTCGGGTCCAATCTCTGAGCAACTTCCAGATTACAACCTTTTCGACATGACTAGATTGATATAATAATCCTACCTGTCATCAGCTAACTTACATTAAGCACCTACTTTGCTTTCAGCCCTATGCTAGACTCCATAATAATTTTTTTTAAAATAGTTTCTGCTCCTAGTCCCCAAGGAACATCCATCCTGGTAGGTAGATAAGACATGAAGCCTGAAGAGTGATAAATACACCAGTGCTCTAACAGACTTGATCATGGGGAAATATCAGTCTCCCCTTTCCCTGCTCTCTGCCCAGCTAGTTCCTGGTCATCCTTCAGGTCTCCACGTCAACACAGATTCCTCAAGGAGGACTTCATTGAACACCCAGACTGAGTCATGTCCTAGTTACACATCTCTAGGATTCTCAGAACTTCTCTTTCCCTATACCCCCCACATGTACCATCACTCAGTCAATATCTCTGCGCCCCTCCCCTGTGTATGTCGTGAGCACAGGGATGGTCCCTGATACATTCTCTCTGCCCCAGTGCCTTGCATCCGCAATGCCTAGCACAATGCCCAACACAGAGTAGAAAATAAATCATGATCAAATAAATGAATAATGGATTCATCAGGAAAGACTTCATGAAGGAGGAGGGATTTTAGTTGTGCCTTGAAGAGCGTGGGAGACTCAACTAGATCATGAGAAAGGAGATGCCAATCCAGGCAGGGAGTACCTTATGAGCCAAATAAGCAGGACTG
This sequence comes from Hyperoodon ampullatus, assembly GCF_949752795.1. Taxonomy (NCBI): domain Eukaryota; kingdom Metazoa; phylum Chordata; class Mammalia; order Artiodactyla; family Ziphiidae; genus Hyperoodon; species Hyperoodon ampullatus. The sequence goes on along the minus strand of NC_136924.1, from coordinate 33,901,685 downwards.
TGCCAATTGGATACTCAAATGGGGCTGTGCAATTGGATACCCAATTGGGGACCAAATGTATCTCAACCCCTACCTCACACCATATGGAAAAAAAATCAATTGCTAGCAAATTGCATATTTAAATGAGAAAGGGAAATGTAAACTTCATCCAGGTCTCTATTAGCAATACTCTATATTCTTCAGGGACTTACATTCTCATCGGGAAGACAGAGCAACAAGAACAACTGGAAACAATAAAATCCAGTGCACCATAAAGCCCTGCTCAATATGGTGCAGCCTCACGAGGATAGAGCTCAAAAATAAAAGACAACTGTTTAATAGAAATCTTACCTACAATACAACTGCGTGAAAAATACATCCGAAACTCAAGGATAGACTTTTAATAAGGGGGAATTTCAATTAAAATTCAGTGTTAAAATGGCTCAATAATAATAACTAACAGTTAAAGAGTTCTTGGAATGTGCCAGGCACTTCCCTAAGCACTGAACCAAATTAACTCCTTCACAGCAACTCAATGAGGCATTTACTTTTCTTATCCCTGTATCACAGATAAGGAAACCAAAACAACAAGAGGTTAAGTAATTCGAGGACATTGTCATTCAAGGGATATCAGGTTTGGAATCTTCGGGCAAATGACTTTATTTTTCTGAGCCCTGGGTTAGAAAAATAGGAACTGAAAATTCCCCCTACCTCCTAAGTAGTTGTGAGGAATAAATGGGGGACTGAACATAAACACACTTCCTTACCTTTCAGTGCAGTTTGCCAGTTAAGGTCTTGGTTTTTTTACCTGATACCCACTGTGACATTGTTTCTTTAGAAAGAAGAAGGCTAAATCAAAGCAGGCAAGAGATTTATTCAAGTAATCCGTCAGTATTTGTCAAGCACCTTCTATGTGCCAGGCACTGATTTAAACACTGGGGTTGCAACAGCGAACAAATCAAAGCCTTGCCCTTGTGGATCTTCTATTCTAACAAGAGAGACAAATTAAAATGTGATGAGACATCAGCTAGTGATTAAATAAGAAGAAAAAATAAATCCTGCTAAGGGGACATAGGAAGGTCGTCGGACGATTTTTGTTCAGAGACCTGAATGAAGTGAGAGAGCCAGCCACGTAGATGCTGGATAAGCGCACTGTGGGTGGGAGTCCCAAGTGCAAAGGTCTCGAGGGGGAAGCCTACCTGGTGTGTTTCAAGACAAACTAGGAATCCTATGTGGCTAGAGCAGAGTGAATGGGGGAGGGTGGCAGCTAGGTGTAGCAGTCATCACAGACTAAACCAAGCCTGGTACCTATGAGATATACAAAATGTGTACACTGGGCAGCAACTCATGCAGTTTGCTCACTGGTCTTCTCTGTATGAGATTCCAGCCAATCACAACAAACCTTGTGCATGCACTTTTCCTCCTACGCAACCCGATGGAGCCTTATATGCTGTAGCGGTCATATGGCTGCGAACACATTCATTAAATTCATTCATTCTGCAGAGCACCTGCTATAAGCCAAGACCCTCACTGGGCACTGGGAATACATTGTGAATAAAACCTCTACAGTCCCTGCTCTAATGGTGGGCATCCTCTTGTGAGGGAAACAGGAAGTAAACCAAGTCTTGGTGCCTGGTGACAAAGACCCTTGCTGCCAGTCTGGCATTGCTCAGAGGGTGAGGGAAGGCACAAGAGAAGCTGGGAGAGGAGAAGTCAGTTCTGCCTCCAGGCTCCAGAGCCCCTCTCCCCTGTGCAGCAAGTCAGGCCATATGTCAGTACTGTCAATTCCACATCACAGCTGGTAATGGGCAAATGGATTGTTGCAAACTGCAGAAAATCCCCAAACCTCATTTAAGTCAATAGTTGCAATCTCTTCCCTCCACAAGCCTTTCACTAGCTACACGAACACAGGAAAAGTGATTGTGGCATCATAGTCCCCACTACCTGCTGCTCCCAACTCCCTGCTGCGCCCTGGCAAGGGCTGAGATGGTGCTTGGGCACATCTGGAGACACGAGGAGGTGGGCAGACTGCCTTTTGCCTAAAGACATGATGGTAAACCCAGCAGCTCTCTAAGAGGCAAGGAAACAGGCCAATGTACGATCTCAAGGTGGTGTGGGAAGTGTTACCAAATAGGAGAGCATGGCGGGCTGTGGGAAGAAGAAGAGGGGTCAGCCCATTCTTTGGGGTGATGTGGAGGCCGGAGCAGACTTCAAGGTAGCCTTCCTAGAGGAACTGATGAGTAAACTGAGAACTGAAACACCAGTAGGAGGCATGGGGGCGGGGAGGCAGAGAGGAGGGAGTTGTAGGGAAGAGGGAAGGGAAGTACGTGCAGAAAGGATGTGGGGAAGTTCGAGGTAGGAGCAGGCACGTGGAGTGGCTCATGGGAGTCAGGGCAGCTCAGGGTGGCTGGGGCGTGGCTTCTGGAGAGGGCTGAGGCTAGAGATTGGAGAGGCAGTCAAATTGTGCTGAATCCTGGAGGCCTTGCCAAAGAGCCCTATCCTGTAGGAATGGGGAGCCACTGAAGGTCTTTAAGCAGAGAAGAGGCAGCCCAGATTTCACCTTTTGCAAATCACAGTGGCTGCAGGGTGGAGGGTAGATTGGAAGTGGTTAAGAGGAGAGCAAGGAAGCCAGTTGGGTGGTGGAGGGTGTTGTAATAATGAACAGAAAGTGGGTAGTAGTCTGCACTGAGGCATGAATGATTCAAGACGTGTTAAAGAATTGGCAACTAGGGCTTCCCTGGTGGCGCAGGGGTTGAGAGTCTGCCTGCCAATGCAGGGGACGCAGGTTCGTGCCCCGGTCAGGGAAGATCCCACATGTGGCGGGGCGGCGGGGCCCATGAGCCATGGCCGCTGAGCCTGCACGTCCGGAGCCTATGCTCCGCAACGGGAGAGGCCACAACGGTGAGAGGCCCGCGTACTGCAAAACAAAACAAAACAAAACAAAACAAAGAATTGGCAATTAGACAAGAGTGAGGATGGAGAGGTAGAAACCAAGGATGACCCCGAGATTTGCAGCTTGGGAAACCGGCTGGATGAAGGCATGGTTTATTCAGAAAGAGCCTCTGGGAAGAGGGTCTATGTAGACAGTGGGCAGTAAGTTCAGGTTGAGGTGCAGACATCTGTGAGATGTGTGTGAGGGGAAGCCAGTGCACCATAAAGTCAAAGGTAAAAAGACAGGTTTGGGTTGGACATAGAGACTCATGGGTGATCAGTATGTAGATGAAAATTGAAGCCATGAGATGAGATTCTTGGAGGAACTTACGTAAAATGAAAAGAGAAGAGGGTCAAGGGGAGAGCCCCAAGGACACCAAATGAACAAGACAATCAGAGGAAGAGGAGCTTGCACAGGAGTCTGAAATGAGCAGGAAGAAAACCAGGCAACCATGGGGTCCCAGGCATGACGGGAAGAGGGTGCCTCAGGAGGGAGGAGTACTTGGCTGGGTCAAATGGTGCCAACAGGGCAGAGCAGAGGTGGGATGTTATAGGTACATGTGTAAAAACACCTCCCGTGCTAGCACTCAAGGAAAAAAAGGTGTTGGAAACCTCTGTACTCTACTTTTTCATTACCCTCTGCTCTGCATGAAAGCATAGGTGTAAAATCCAAGATTCATTTAGTGCAGTGTCTCCCAAAGGACAATCTAAAGGGTCTAAAGAATCTGCCCCATGATATGAAACACACACACACACACACACACACATCTCTATTGAAATGAATTTTTGGAAAGGTTGTGTACTATGTTCCCAAAGGTGATTTTGAGAATGCAATTAGCAGAGTAAAGCCTCAGAAAAGCCCTACAGTAAGGAAACGTATTTAACCCCATTTAACCCAGCATTGCCCCAACTTAAAGGAACCCCATCATGATGTATCTCTTACGAGCATCTCTTGGGCTGCCATCAGCAAAACACACTTTGGAAATCACAATATTCATGGAAAAGGGCATGTCTAACTGATGAAATGTCTGCAGCTGTAAACCACTGGTTAAAAACATCCTCTCCCAAGTTTAGGATGAAAGACTTCCTTGATCCGAATTCCCTCATTATTCATTGATTTTAAATTTATTGGTTGCCTACTAAGTAGCAGCATAGCCTGGAGGGTGATGGACATGCTACTTTTAGGGGAACAGGATTGAGGAGACCTGGGGGAGGGCATTCTTTGGACCTGTAGGCTTGTGTTCATTATATTACGAGCCAAATAACCTGGCAGATGCTGGCCAGTTGGGAGGGATGAGGGAAGAAGCATCACCATGAGATGGTCTTCTCTCTTCTAAGAAGTTATGAGGTTTGGGGGAACAAAAGCCGTGCAAAACATTGATACAGGCAGTGAAAAATACTGGTAAGGACCATTCTCAAAAGTGGTTGTAGTTGTTACCATGTATTAAGCACTTATTCTATGCCAGGCATTTACATAATATAAATATAGTAACATTTACTGAATTCCTACTCTGCACCAAATTCTCTCCTAAGTCCATTAGCTTATTTACCCTTCCAACAACCCCATAGATATTTATGATCTCATTTGCCAGATAAGGAAACTCACTGGGAGGTGACATTTCTTGCCCAAGATTGTGGCTAGTAAGTGGCAGAGCTGAGATTTGAACCTAGACTGTCTGCTCCAGACATTATATTCTTAAACTATACATTCTACACCCTTTAAAAACATCCCACTGGGCTTCCCTGGTGGCGCAGTGGTTGAGAGTCCGCCTGCCGATGCAGGGGACACGGGTTCGTGCCCCGGTTCAGCAAGATCCCACATGCCGTGGAGTGGCTAGGCCCGTGAGCCATGGCCACTGAGCCTTCGTGTCCGGAGCCTGTGCTCCACAACGGGAGAGGCCACAACAGTGAGAGGCCCGCGTACTGCAAAAAAAAAAAAAAAAAAAAAAACATCCCACTGATACTTGAACTTGGATTTCTGGAGTATGAATCTAAAGTGCTAACCATTATACCCAGGAACCACCTACACTATTTATGTTCTTTGATTTTTACAGCAATGTTTTGACGTAGGTGTTATTAACCCCCTTCACAGAGAAGGCTCAGAGAACTAACACAGCTCATAGGCAGCAGTGCTGAAGCTCTTGAATTCAGTGGGGTCTGACTCCGAAGCTCCTACTACTAGGTCTGTAATCTCTTGCCACCCAGACTGCTGTCACTTTTAAGGCTGGAACTGGGGTGATAGCATTTTGCATGACTGCTGAGACCTAGACCCTGACCAGGCAGAACGGAGGCTGGCCATGGTGCTGGAACAGCATCTTGGAGACACCTGCATCAGGCTCCAACACTTTAGTAGCTGGTTGGGGGAACAGTCCAGCAGATCCTAAAGGGGTGCCAGTGTGGCCAAGCAAGTGGGGAGAAGGGGGATTTGGGGGTATTTGGACAGTATTCTCGTTACTAACCCACATATGACAACCAGTATAGTTGTATCAGTACATATCTGCAAAACATCAGCCCTGGCTAGGATCAAAAAGATGATTGTTTACCAGTGTCCAGCAGCCTAGACCTTCTCTGCCCCTGGGGTCAGGGCCAAGTGGGCTTGAAGACAGTTCCTCAGTCCAAGGAGTCCTCACCTGACCTGGGGTCATGACCTTGAACCTCACATAGGTTAGGGTTCATTTGTGTCATTCTACGGTTACTGCTGCAGCCCCAACCCTAGCAAATGTAGTTTTCACACAGAGTGGGCTGGAACCCTGCATTACCTCTACTACAGCTGCACAAAGCAGTGCCCTTGAACTAGAATCTGCAAATGGCAGACCTCAGACTCGGAAGTGCCATCCCAGCCCATGCAGTACCTTGATGGCGCTGGAGATTCATCAGACCAGACCCCGAAATAGGTCCTAATTGAAGGGCTGAAAAACCCTCTGTGCTTTGTTGATCTAATTAAGTTCTGACATTATATCAAACTGAATCCTTTTATTAAACATTTATCTTCAAATTCCAGAGTGTCACAACACCACATTGTTTTAAGTGACAGAAATGCAAATGGCATTTGCCTTCCCAATAGCAACCAAAGTGCTGCTCTTAGCAGCCAACTGCAGTCAGAGGCACTGGCAGGGCAGATCTTTCCAGAGCCCACTCTTCTTCAGCGGGGTGGCAGAGGCTTTGGTGGTCCACCCACTTCAAGAGCTTGCCTCCATCTCTTCCATGCACACCTGGCAACTGGTGCAACCAGCTCCGCCTGATCCTTGTCCTCGCTGAGCTGTCTGGGTCAGCTACAACTTCTCTCAGTAATTTTCCTCATTCCTCAAGAACCCCTTTCCTCTTGCAGATTGTGGTGAAAAGGCAGAAGGCGGGCAGCCTGGTTGTCTTGTTTGCACCTCTCTGAGTACAGGCTGGCTTTGTGGGGCTGAAGCTCACTGGGTCCACCCCTCCCCCAGACTACGAAGGCTTCAGAGCGAAGATTCTGATTTTTTCATCCTTATGTGCTTCCCTAGCAGAGTGCCTAGCACAGGGAAGTCTGCCAACATGTTTTTGATCAATCAATCAATAACTGAAGACCAAGTCTTGCCTGCAGCTTTGTAGTTTTTGTTTTGTTTTAGTTTTTGTTTTTTAATTCTAGAAATAGTTGTTCAGGTTTTTTTTTAATATTTATTTATTTGGCTGTGCCAGGTCTTAGTTGTGGCACGTGGGATCTTTAGTTGTAGCACGTGGGGTTTAGCTCCCTTGACCAGGGATTGAACGCAGGCCCCCCGCATTGGAAGCTCGGAGTCTTAGCCACAGGACCACCAGGGAAGTCCCAGCTTTGTAGTCTTGAAAACTCTTTTGGCAATTTCCCCAGCGGTAATCAAGTTCTGGGGGATGGATTCCTGCCAATTAGACTCATGAGATACTCACGTTTCCATTTCTACAAATGGCTTCTGGGCAGGATTCTCTCTCCCGGAGAGAGGGACAATTCTGAGAAAATCACAAGCTCTGACAGTGAGTGGCCCTGTCTTCCCACCTGGATGACTGGTCCAGATTTATTTAAACTCCAGGAAATACTAAGACTCGCATTCTGATCATTCTTTTTTCTAGATATGACAAGTCTCACCACTCTTTTGATAACAATGACAATAGAAACTAATAACAGGTAACATGTACTGAAAGCTCATGACATGCACTGTTCTAAGAGTTTGACATGCATGTTAACTTATTCAACCCTCACAAGAACCTGTGAAATTGGTGATGTTATTATCCCTTTTTTTTTTTTTTTTTACTCCTGTGGCATGTGGGATCTTAGTTCTCTGACCAGGGATAACTTAGTTCTCCGAACCCGTGCCCCATGCATTGGAAGCACAGAGTCTTAACCACTGAACCACCAGGGAAGTCCATATTACCCCATTTTATAGTGAGGAAACCGAGGCCAGAAGCACTTAAGCAATTTGCTGGAGGCTGCATACCCAGGCAGTCTGATAGCATCAGTCCTGAGTTTCTATTAAAAAGAGTAGCTGATATTAATCAAGCTCTATGAGCCTCCAGTTTCTCATCTGTAGAATGGGCATTAACAGAACCTACCCAAGGGGTTGATGTGATAATTGAATCAAGTGAGGTGTAAAGTATTGGCACAGAGAAGATTTTTAATAAACATGAGAGAGGCTTCCTCACCCACTGAGAGAGAGAACAGAAAGTGTACAGTTCAATTCTTTTCCTCAATGCATGTGGAACGCTATTAGGAAAATGACACATACACTTGTGAAATTTGAAATGACAAGACGGCAATACCAGAGCTGTCATGAGGCAGCCTGTGGTTAATTGCCAGATGAGTGATCTTGGAGGTGAAAGCAGAGTTGAAAGAAAGGAGAGGCAGCTCTGAGCTGTGGGATTAGGGAGGGCTCCGTAAATCCTAGCTTCCAGAGGATGGAAGACCTCAGAAGTGCCTACTCTACCTCCCAGCTAGTATAGAAATGACCTCTTCAGCATCCCTAAGAGGCAGCTGACCATCTTCTGCTTGAACCCCTCCAGTGACAGGGAGCTCACTACTGTGGGAGTTCTGAAAACCACAACACCCACCCAGGTACTAATCCGACATCTCCCCTTCACTGGGCCAGGCTAGGACAAGCTGCAAAATTGAAGGAGGTGCTCACTGCACCTGCACGACCCTGAGGGTGAGTGCCTCCTTAAATTGGACCCTAGGCACCTGACCCTAGTCCCGGTCCTGCCTGTACATTCCTACCCTCTGGAGTGAAACGGGCATTGTTTCAGATGGAGAAGAGGGGAGAGCTTGGTTCAGCAGGGAAGGAAAGTGTATGCAATGGTGAGGAAAGGAGAAAGGCAAATGTTCTCCTGAGTCCAGCGTAGCTGGGAGACAAGAGTCAGAGCAGATAAGGCGGGAAGCTTTGGGTCCAAGTGGACACGGCTGAGAATCTGGCTCTGCCGTGATGTCTGCCCTTTGTGCTTCAGGTAATGGGAGACTTGAAGATTTCTGAGCATGTTTGGTTTGGAAACAAGAGTGTGGTTAGATGGGCATCCCCAGGCCTATGGATCCTCATCTCATGGAACATTTCCATCCTTGTGGGCCAGTGGTTTTGATGGCATTTGACCACTTTGGCCTGGATCTCTGCCATGAAATTGAATACACCTAAGCAGATGAAAATGAATCAAAGAGGGCTGGGGAAATTGGTGGTCAAAAAATCAAGGCAGATTATGCAAAGCAGGAAAGGCCATTGGCATTTTCTCATTCCATGGAGACATCTGGGCAACATGTTGAAGACCTTCACAAGATGCTGCCTGTGGGATGCATCCTGGCAGCCAGGCCCTGTGATCTTTGTACACAGAGTAGTGGAAGAGACACTAGCTCTGGAAAGATTTTTTTTTTTTTTTTTTGCGGTACGCGAGCCTCTCACTGCTGTGTCCTCTCCCGTTGCGGAGCACAGGCTCTGGACGCGCAGGCTCAGCGGCCATGGCTCACGGGCCCAGCCGCTCCATGGCATGTGGGATCTTCCCGGACCGGGGCATGAACCCGTGTCCCCTGCATCGGCAGGCAGACTCTCAACCACTGTGCCACCAGGGAAGCCCCTGGAAAGATTTTTATTTCCTAACACTTTCTATGTGGCAGGCATAGTGTCAAGTACTCTGCACCTTATCTTATTCATTTTTACAACATAAACACTTTTACAAAGGAGAAGATAGAAGTTGAGAGGAGGAGAAGTGACTTACCCAAGGTGGCACAACTAGTGAGTTTTAGAGCAGCAATTTGTCCAGGGAATAGGAGGTATATATATGGAGGGAGAGTTGTTTGGCCCCATCTCATTCACTGAAGGATAACTGTGCTAATCAGCCTGCACCTCTGCGCAGAGTTTTGCAATTTACCAAGTGGATTTATTAGCTCTCAATTTCACCTCATTTCATCTATTCAATTACACCCTCAGGAAAGCAGAACTGGCCCATTTCCCATTTTACAGATAAATAAATCTCAACTGACTTCATATCCACCCACATCTCTCTATCACCACCGTCCTGACCCTGCCTGAGCCACGTCCATCTCTCACCTGGACCACTTCCATCGCACTGATCCAGGCAAGAGATGCTGGTGGCTTGGACTGGCCTCATGGTTTCCAGGCTTGTCCCTCCAGTCCACTCCCCATGCAGCCACCAGGCCCATCATCCTAAAGCACAAGTCTGGTCACATTAACCACCTGCTTAAAAGCAGGTGGCTCCCCACTGCTGCTAAGTCCATACTTTGCATGGCTTATTAGGTCCCAAATAATCTGACCACAGCTACTATCTCTCTGGACTCGTTACACACACAGGCTTATATCCAGCCCAACCATCTGTCCTTCAGACAGACCAAAGCTCTTGGCCGCAGGATCCCATCTTCCCTTATTGGTTAAACCTTGCTCTTCCTCCCAGCACCTCCCCACCCTCCCGCTCCTCTGCCAATTTCTACTTATCCTTCGTGGCTCATCTGAGATGGAGCTTCTTCCAGGAAGCCTTCCTGACAACCCACCACCACCCAGACGGAGCCAGGCACCCTCCCGCCCACCCTCCACCTTCCCGTGCTCTGCTGTAACAATGTCACCTAGTGGTCACTAGAAACCCACTGCCTGGGGTCAAATCCCAGCTCCTTCGCTCACGCTGTGAATCCTTCAGTGCATGTCTTCACCTCTCTGTGCCTCTATTTCCACACCTTTAAAGTGGAGACAATAATAAAAGGGTTTTTTTAGGATTAAGTGTAAAGTGCTTAGCCCAGCACCTAGCTCGTGGCAGCTTCTCCAAGGGACCAAAACCGTGACCATCCCCGCCCTTGCTGTTGTTTTCACTCTGGGTCAGATAAGTTGATTATTTGTCTCAGTGTCTCCTAGACACCATTCTTGGGGATGGCGACTCCTGCTGTACTGATCCCCTCTCTACCACGGCGCCCAGCCCAACCACCATAGCTAGTGGGCACTCAGTAGACATTTGAGGACCAGCTGAAATATTGAATAAATCCCAGAGTGAATGACTTGCCCAAGATCACATGGCTAAGACGTGGCAGAAAGACGGCTCAAGCACCAGCTCTCTCACTAAGTGGCCCAGCCATCTTTCCACTATGCCACCAGCCTCTCAAGAAGAATTTAGAGCTGTTGGCACATGGCAGTATTTATTCATTATCCGCCTACTCCTGGGGCTCTGGGGTTGACAGATTCCTTTGACCAGTCCTGTTCCAGAGGACCTATGCCTATCAGGTTCCCATACTCCCTGGGCCTGCCTCCACGTGGGAGCAATCTTGACATCAGAGTGTAATCACTACTCTCTCTGACTAGTCTGTGAGCTTCTTGAGAGCAGAGACTGTGTGTAACTCATCTGTACCCCCAGCATGGGGCCCAGGCCGTAGCACCGGACTGGTGTTACTTTATTGAGCACCTCCTGGATGCCAGGCACTGTGCTAAGCCCTCTCAATTCAGTGTGTTATGCAATGCTGACAGCCCTATGAGATAGGTCTACTGTCTCCCCATCTTACAGATGAAAAGACTGAGGTTCAGAGAGGCTCAGTGATATAACTGGGATATGAACCCAGGTTGCCCGTCTCCAGACTCTGAGGTTAACCACTGACCTTCACTATCTTTCTAGCAGCAGGAGTTGAACTAATAGAATTGTATTTGGGAGAGGTTTCCTCACGGCTTATGACAACACCCAAACCTACAGGCCTATTTTATAGAGTACATTTTAGGTTGACTTGTAACCTCTGTGGAGTATCCTTAACCTCATTGGGAACAGGCTTTCAATCACATGGTGGTGATTGTGGGTTTGAGGTCTTCCTGTCCCCGGGAGCCTGCTCCAGTGTCAGCACTATGGGGTAGGGGGGACAGAGCTGCAAGGCTGTGATGAAGGGGCCTTGACGTTCAGAACCCAGATCCTTCCAAGTTCTCAGTCTTCGTCAGGCTCCTATTGATCCACCAGCCAATGAGGACACCCTGACTGTGACACCCAGAGCCCCCAGTGTAAGGCCCTGACCAACATCTCTGGGGCCTCGTCCACAACCTCTAAGCACCGACAATCCTCGTTCACTTATCTTCACTGGGATCCATTCACTCTTCCTGTCTGAAGTCAAACCCACTATCTTGCACCTCCTTCCTGGCTCCCTTGTCTAAGTTGACTTTCTCCCTTGAAAGCTCATTCTCAGCAACGCCCCTGCCCACCTCTTCCCTTATTTACAGGCACAGCCAGCACTGAACCAGAGCAAAGTTTATCCTGAACAAAGGGGTTGTGAGGAACATTGAGATAATTTTTTTTTTTTGCGGTACACGGGCCTCTCACCATCGTGGCCTCTCTCGTTGCGGAGCACAGGCTCTGGACGCGCAGGCTCAGTGGCCATGGCTCACGGGCCCAGCCGCTCCGCGGCATGTGGGATCTTCCCGGACCGGGGCACGAACCCGTGTCCCCTGCATCGGCAGGCGGACTCTCAACCACTGCACCACCAGGGAAGGCCATATACACATATTTTGATACTGTCAAATAAGCTTTTAATAAGAGAGGTACAAAAGATCCTGGTGCCCCAGGGATTCTAATAGTTGTCATAATGTTCATCTGTTCAGGAGAATGGAAATGTATAGAACACCCTCTTCCCACACAGACACATACACACACACACGCACACAGATTCATTTGTTTATTTGTCCATTTGTTCAATAAACACTTGTTGTGTAGCCATTATCATTAATTATGAGACACACCATCAAAGTAATAATGATTTTTCAGGAGAAAAGAGACACACAGCAGTAAATGAACGCATCAATTATAAGACATAACCCAATTTCACTGAAATGTGCATGTGAGCATCTTGGAATCAAGGGAAATGTGGTATGTTCAGGAAACTCTCTAGAAGAAATTCTGCCCTTGAGAAACTTACAGATTTGCAGCCATTTGTTCCTAAACAATGATACCAGAACAAAAAATAGGATCAAAGCAGATACAAAGCACTCGAAAACCAACCCAAAGTGTGGTCCACCAGGGACCGTGCAGCATCAGCCTCACTTGGGAACTTGTGAGAAATGCAAAGTCTCAGGCCCCACGCCAGACCCATTGAGTCAGAAGCTGGTTTAACATGATCCCCCAGTGACTCCTATGCCCATTAAAATCTAGAAGCACTTCATAGAGGCATAGAGGAGGGAAAGAGTTTTTCCAACTAAGGGCAATCAAGAAAGGCTTCCTGAAAGAGGCATCATTTGAAGAAGAAAGAGAAAGAAGGATTACATTCGTTGAGTGCCTGCTCTGGGTTAGGAACTGCACAAGGGGCCTTCACTTCTGTTATCTCCTTGAGTCCTCAGAATCTCCCCCAGGGGGCAGAGATTAATATCCCCCTTTGACAGCTAAGGAAACAGGCACAGGGAGGTCACATGACTTGCTCAGGGCCACACAGCTAATAGCTAGCAGAGCCAGGCTTAAAAGCTGGAACTCTCTGAGTCTGGGGTCCAATCTCTTCCCCACATCACACTGAAAGGACTAAAGAAGCAGCTGACAAGAATCAGGACAGGATATACTCCCAGAGGTTGTGTGGGCAAGTGCTCAGTGCTGTGCCCAGGGCTTCTGGAAGGTGAGAGCTCAGGGCACGAGACAGGGCAGAATCGAGGAAGGCAGGCAGGCAGAACAGCCTTCTTACCCCACTTAATCCGGCCCAGTGCCTGCACGGGGACCTAGCACATAGCAGGCATTCAAAACAATTCAGTGAATGAATGAACGGGGAATGAATGAACTTATGGACAGCCACAAAGGCTGTTGTTTCACACCTTCCAGCAGCAGCCCGTGCCAGTGCTGTTTGGGGCCTGGGGCTCCCAAGAGGGACGAGCCAGGCCTCGCCCACCTGCCCCAAGGTCTCCTTAATCCCTGCGGTCAGGGAGGGCCCTGCCAGCTAAGCAAACAGCTAGGAGCAGAACAGGTCTAAAACGCAGCACAAGCAGCTCCCACCAAGCCCTGTCTTTGCTTCACTTAAAAAATTACTTAGCCGATCTCCTCCCCATGCATCGACCAGCCCCCTCCGTGCACCCTCCCAGCTCCGAGCTGCTCTTTCAGATTCTCGTGAATATGTGGAAAATAAAACAGTGTCTGTTCAACCCTTAATGACCAGGTTTATGAAGAGCTTATTGCATCTCAAATAAATGAGACAGCAGTTGGTGCTGTGAGATATTAATGTGCTTTTCACAAAGCTGATGAAACCTCCTTTTAGACTACTTAATACCTGCAAGCTGAAATTTTCAGTCTGAAGCGGGAAATTCCTGGAGGCAGAGTTGTAGCTGCCTCAGGCACAGCCCTTGGCCTTCCCACCTCAGCTTGGCCTGAAGTCCCTGGGCTCTGGGATTGGCGTGGCATCGCTGGCCCTTCTGGGGTGGAGGTTCAGTAGAGATTTCGCGGTGATTAGAATAATCCTTTATATAGTTCATGGTGGGAGAGTCCCCCCACCTCTTCATCCTCCAAAAGCTCAAAGCCAATGCTTGTAGGGGGAGTGGACGCTGAGATACCCTCTCCTCAGTTCAGTCTGGACCACAAGCCCCTGCGGGACCTGGCCCCTGCCCCTCCCCAGCCATCTCCTGCCCTCACGCTGACCCATCCAGCCCTCTCAATGGGACCAATCTTTCTGTAAATCTCCAATCCCAGGAAGATGTCATGTCTTTGCACCAGCCAAGCCCTCATACGGGATTGCCCTTCATGCAAGGGTGTCCTGGTAAATGTTTAACAGCTGGCTCTCTGGGCAGGGAAAGGGGACCTTGATTTGTAGTGTTTGCCGATTCCCGTGGTGCAAATACTACCACCATGGCTGATTTCAAGCTACTCACGTGAGTTAGGAAGAGACACTAACAATCAGCTCCCCTGATGTAAGCTGGCTCCAGCACACCGCTGCTTCCCGGCCTCCCTGTTACCCACAACTCTGCCCTGGACGACCTGCCTGACCCCTGAGACACTCTGCTCCCTCCTGTGTGCCCAGCAGTTCCCTGACTGCTCTTGCTGGCCCTTCTTCCTAGAATCCCTTCTCACCCTCCACCGCTTCCTCACATGCCCCAACACACACACACACACACACACACACACACACACACACACACACATACATCCCTACCTACCTGCTTCACCTGGCTAACTCCTCCACCTTCCAAGTCAGGAGGCCTGTGTCAACACCTGCACACGCACACACCTGGGTCTGCAGCCCTCTGTGTGCTCCCAGACACATCGTGCTTTGTCACAACACACATCCTGCTACCCCACAGCCTCTGTTCTCTGTCTCCCATAGATGGCATGCTCTGTGGGAGAAAGTATATTTTTTTTCTTTGTGTCCTCAGCAGATCGCACCAACATGGCATACAGTTGGTGCTACATAAATGTCAGCTGAACAACTATGCTCCCATAAGGCCTTATACATCCCTCTAATATACGACGTGAGACATTACATTCTAGTAAATTCTGTGCTTTCTGTCTTTCCTCCCAGACTGTGTGCCCCTGAAGGGCAAGAATCAGGTCAGATTTCCCTCCACCACACCAGGCCCAAGCACTTAGTCAGCCCTTAGTCTCTACCCTGGGGAGATAGGAAGGATGATCAGAGATGGTGAGAGACACCAGATTTTTGAGCACCTGGATCCATCTATGCCTGAAGCTGTGTCAACTCCTGGGCTTGATGACCACCAACCAGAAAGAAATACAGCAGAACTCTAGGCTGGCATCAGGAAAACAAGATGACACTGCTCTTCGCTCTTGGTTGTCATGTCTGCCGACACAGATGTTCTACCAAACTTAAATTCCACCAAAAGTGATGGGGTGCTACTGGTAGCACCACCTTAGTCAGACTGAGTCCTGGGCCACAGAGCCCCCAGTGCTCCTGGAGACCCCTTATGCTTCCAGCTGACACTCATGGCCTCATCATCACCATCAACCTCAGAGACCATTGGGACCAATCCTGCCATAACCTGAGTTCCAGGTTATCTGGGTCTTTCCTCACTACCAACCATTCATCCCTCAGAGCTCTGACCCAACCTCCAGCTCCCCCAGCCCCACAAATCCTTGCTCTGGGATTTCTGGAATTTTGTCCTGATGTTGGCAACATCCCCCATGTTCTCAATCTCTTCTCTTCTTGCTCTGATGGAAACCTGTCCTCCCCCGAGGACACCACCTCCTGCCCTCCCCCACACGGGGGTGTTGTATCACCCACACCCCTGGGCCTGGGGGTGGTGGGACCCTCCCTGCTGTTTCCATCTCCCGGCCTCCCTCCTAAACTCCTTTCTGCCTGAGATTCATCCCAGCCTTCTCTACCCTGAACCCCCCTCGCCTCTATTCTCTGCCTCCCGGGCATTCCCCCCACCCATTCTTTGAGACGTTTACCACTTGCTGCTACCTCATTCCCTGGTGCTACTCCTGTGGTCCTCTGGGAGATTTCACAAGCAGGCAGAGAGCCCTCCCAGCACCTGGCCTCACCCCCTCGCTCAGCCAGCCCTTACAGGTCCTGCATCATTGCTTGTTTAATACTGAAACCCCATAGCAGCAATCAGCCCCACCAAGTATGGGGAAGAGGGCTGAGCAGGGTTGTGACAGGCAGAGATGGAAGGGGCTGGGACTGAGGCCTATGGCCTCTCCCCACTCCCCAAGGATGGATGGAGGGTGAGCTCTGTGCCTCTACAGGCTCCGGTACATCTGGCTCTGCATGGGGTAGGCAAGGACCCAAGAAGAACAGAACCTTCGAAGGGTCCTGAGTGGCAGGGCCTGGCTGTGCTCACCCCACTGCCCACAAGAGCACCGCCTCTTGAGGTTTCCGTCCTTCTCACCTCCACCACCACGCCCACTCTACCACTCCCAGCTCTGGCACTTTCCAGGACAGAGGGCTATTTTCTCGGAGAAGTCCTCAACTGAACTGCATCAGGCAGGTTAGGAGAAAATTCTGCATCACAGAGACAGGATGACTCTTCCTCTAACACAGAAAGGCCAGAGCATCTGGTGTGGTTCCCTGTGTCAAATCTCGGTCCAGACAGGGCCATCATTTAGCTTGTAAGAGCCTCATCATCAAAAGATCATGCCAATAATTTCTAAAAACCAACCATTGATTTGGGGTCTATTAGAATAATTTGATGAATCATTTGCATGTCAACATTTAACTTGGTAAGCAGTTTTATAATATGTAATTGATGTATATAGGAAATAAAAGCAAACATTTAGTTTTGTTTTATGTACAAAAGTTATTTAGTTTTGTCTTGTATATTAATTTGTATGAGCTTTGCTAAATGCTTTGAATGACATCCCTACGTCCACCCGACTTGAGCCACCCGGTTCACGGTCTTATCATTGACCCTGACGTTACCAATAACCATGCCCCTTCCACAATCTCAGTCTTTTGCATCTGCTCTCTGACTCCCATGCCCCACCCTTCCAGCTCACTCCCGCCACCATCCCTTGACCCTCACCTTACGTTTCCAGTACATTGATCGCACCACCTTTTCACTGTCCCCTTTACCAGCTTAGGATCTGATCCATCTTCAGAATCACTGCCTTTCTCCCCTCACCTTCTTGCGTTCATCTCACTGACCCTCATCCTGGTTAGAGGCAACTCTCCAGCTAGACTGAAGCCACATTCTAAATGTGTTCAGAGAAAACCACAGAATCTCAAGAGGGACCTTCAAGCCACTAACACCCATACTTCATGTCTCAAGCCTGGCCCATTCCCTCTCCCACTCTCATGGAGAAAAATTTCACTTTCCACTTCCCTCAAATCTCCAACCCTTCCTCCCCTTCCTCATTCTCAGTTGATGAGCATGCTTCCCATTTCATCAAGAAAAGCAACCAGAAGAGAAGTGTCACAAGCTCCCACCATGCCTACTCATCCCCTGCATCTGTATCCACAGATGCCCCTTCCCTCCCGGTGCGGTGGACACACCATTGTCCATATAAGGCCAACCTTGCACTTGTGTCCCAGACCTCATCCCCTCTCACATTGCTCCTGCATTGCTCCATCTCCTCCCTGGGTTATCAATTCTTCCCTCTCTACCAGAACATTCCCACCAGCATCATTCATGCCTTAACACCTCCCCCCAACACAGAGCAGCCAGCATAGTGGCAGACACCCCACTAGCACAGTGCAGGAGGGCCAAAGAAGGTTGAGAGAGGGACAACAAAGGATATGATGGGGGCACAGGAAGGTAGACCAGCGTGTGCAAAGGCCCTGTGGTAGGAGCAAGCATGGCAGGAAGAACTGCAGAGATGGAACATGCATCAAGAGGGAGGTGAGACCAGACAGAAGTCGGGGTCAGGCCCAGTTAAAGATGTTGAGCTTTTCCCTAAGAGCATCGAGAAGCTGTTGAGTGTTTCAAACTGGATGTGGCTTGAACAGATTTGCATTTTCAAAGGTTCACTATGATTACTCTGTAGAGATGGATAACAGTGGGTACAAAATGATCAGTGGGGAGCCTACCGCAGTCATCCAGGGAAGGAAGCACCCACCTGGCAGTGGGTGTCACTATTGTTGGAAAGAAATCGATGGGTTTGAGAGATACTGAGAGCTAATACAGACAGGACGTCGTGATAAATGGAGCCTGCAGGGAATAGGAGGAGATGTCGGCGATGATAACTAGGCTCAGTTTTCACAAGGGAGCGATGGAGAGGCATTGGCTGACCTAGTTGGTGCCTCCAGAAGACCAGGCTTGAGGGACAGATCATGAGTTCCAGTGTGGACCTGCTGAGTGTACGGTGCTTTTAAAACATCCACCAGGAGACATCAAACAAGCAGCTGGATACCCAGGTCTGGACCTCACCGGAGAGGTCTGGCTGCTGAGTATTTGACACAGCCTCTCAACAAGCATCTCCGGAGTGCTTCTCCTGCGCTAGGCACCATGCTGGGACCCAATGGTCCAAGGCTGACGGAGGCACGGGCTGGGGCAGCGGGACAGCCAGGCTGCGTGGGGAGAAGGTTCAGGTGTGGTCCACCAGCCCGAAGGGTGGGGCCCTTAGAAGAGAGACGTGGAGGCACCACCTGTGATCCCTTGGTTGGGGGTTGAACACTGCCCCCAATTCTTTAGGAGCCTCGGGGCACGTCAGTACCGTTCTCCGCGCCTCACCTCCTGTACGGATTCCTTGTAAAGATGCCGGGCACCAAGCTGGCACTGACGAAATATTTGTCAGACTGAATTGAGGGAAAATGAAGGTGCTCTGCAAAGTGCTTTGTAAATCCACCGATTTGTACTTTTAACAATGGGGAGGCTATGTTATCCTCTTAGCAGCGGGTACAAAGACTCTTCTCAGGAGAGAAGAGTGTGTGGCTGGATGGAGGATAAGCTAGTAGGGGGAGCGGGAGGCCTCCGGTTAAGGCAGCAAGATGCCGAGGGCAGCGTGGGACGAGATCAGGACAACAGAGGAGGGGGAGACAGCAAGGTATGGGGTGGGGAGGGTGCTGAGCAAGAGAAGAGGTTGCCCACCACACTTGGAAGACGCCTGCCCTGATGGGAGCATCTGCAGTGAAACGCTGTGCTCTTCGGATCCTACAAAGCTGCAGTGAAGCTACCCGAAGTTCCGTTATGCTCTGGGGAATTGTTTTTCTTGCAAAAGTTGGGAAAAGAAGCGAATTTGGCACAGAGACAGTTAAGGGGAGGTTGGAGAGTAAGGATCAACCATCTTCTCTGTAATATGTAGTATAGAATTACCTACGTAACATAATAACAGCAAGAAATACCTAAAATACTTAGTTATATAAGCACACCTGTATCTTATGTATACAGCTATATGTGATATACACAGGTCTGTGTACTAATGCCTTAAAATTCCTAAATAATTTCTATAGTACATGATAAAACCTACTCCATGGGCTACAAAGACTCAGAATCCTATAAGAAAAGAAATTGCTCCTTCAGGTGAGGGCGGGAGTGTTAAGCTCCGCGCCAGCGGGCTGGAAGTCCTGAAAATGGGAGGTCTGTGGCTTTCGGGCACTCCAGAGAGGAACTTCCCTGGAGATGCAGTGGTTAAGAATCCGCCTGCCAATGCAGGGAACATGGGTTCGAGCCCTGGTCCGGGAAGATCCTACGTGCCACGGAGCAACTAAGCCCGTGTGTCACAACTACTGAGCCTGCGCTCTAGATCCTGTGAGCCACAACTACTGAGCCCACGAGCCACAGTTACTGAAGCCCACGCACCTAGGGCCCATGCTCCGCAACAAGAGAAGCCACCACAATGAGAAGCCCACACACTGCAACGAAAAGTAGCCCCCGCTCACCACAACTAGAGAAAGCCTGCATGCAGCAACGAAGACCCAACGCAACCAAAAATAAATAAATAAATAAAATTGAAAATAATAAGAATAAAACTTCTTTATACAATGGAATACTACTCAGCCATAAAAAAGAATGAAATAATGCCATTTGCAGCAACATGGATGGACCAAGAGATTATCATACTAAATAAAGGAAGTCAAAAAGAAAGCCAAATACCATACGATATCACTTATATGTGGAATCTAAAATATTACATAAATGAACTTATCCACAAAGTAGAAACAGACTCACAGACATAGAGAACAGATTTGTGGTTGCCAAGGGGGAGGGTGTATGGGGGAGGGATGGAATTAGCAGATGCAAACTATTATATATAGAATGGATGAACAACAAGGTCTGTATAGCACAGGGAACTATATTCAATATCCTGTAATAAGAAAAGAAATTGCTAACACGTATTGGGGATTGAATTAATTAGGTTACATTAGCTACCATCACAGGAAAATCCTGAATGTCAGGGGCTAAATGTAGTCAAGGTTCATATCTCTCTCACGTCAATACCCCCAGCACATTTACTAACGTGCCAGGTACTGCTCTGAGCACTTTAGACATGTCAACTCGTGTAACCCCCATGACAGTTGTGAAGGAAGAATTGCTCTGATCTCCAATTTCCTCTGAGAAAACTGAGGCGCCTTCGTGAAGCTGAGCCAGACCCAAGGCCCGGGCAGTCCAGCCGCAGAGCCTGCCTCTAACCCGCTGTTGCCATATCTCCCTACACAGGTTCAAGGGTTCAGTCATTCAGAGAAAGTTAAGCAATATCCATAGTGCCTATGCTGGTGTTGGGGATACAACGTGAATAAAACAGACAAAGTCTCTGCTGTCACGAAGCGGCCATGCTTGTAATTCTAGTCTCCACATGCGTTTTTATGAAGGTCACATTCAATAGTTCACTCATTCATTTAGTGATCACTGCTGGGGGCCCACTGGACACTGGGCTAGGGGTTTTCATCTGAGCCAGCTCTCACTTTCTCAGCAATCACCAAGGAAATTTTTAGAACCAAAAGGTCTTTGTTTGAGCCCTTATTCCATCATTTCCTGGCCATGAGTACTTATTCAGTCGTTTAGCCTCCCTGAGCCTCAGTTTCCTCATCTGTAAAATGGAGATGTTAGTACCCCTCTCACAGGTTGAGTCGCAGTCCAAGAGCCTGGCAGAGGGCCCAGCCCCCTTGGGGGGCTCAACCCTAGGGGTATTTCAGAACTTTCAGGGGCTCTGTATAGTGAATTCTATGTAACTGCCAGTGAGAAAATGCTTTGCAAGCTCATCTAAAGGTCTGTGGGAATGTTCTCCAGCCCCGTCTGGGGTCGGCCTTCTTTGGAAAGCGATCTGCTTTCTCGCATGTAAGACGCGAGGTGACTCCCAGCTGGGCTGGGGCGCAGAGGCAGGTGTACTGACATTCACCAGCTTCCTCCGTGACAGTCCCCAGCACAGATTCAAACCCCCACTGCCCGCCATGCCTCAGCTAATCCTCAGAAGCCCCGATGCAGAGATGGAAGGCTGGGTTTTGAAGTCTTAGCCTTAGATCCTCTCCACAGCACCGCGGGTGTGTGTGTTTTGATTCACCAGACAGATGTCCAAACAGACAAAGCGATACCTTCCTCCAGGGATGAGGGAGAGGGCTGAGCCAGCTTCAGAAGAGAGAGAAGTCTGGAAGAGGCCGGTGGGCTCTGAATCCCCGGAGCCTAGGATGTCTGACGAGCTCTTTCTTCCCTTGTTTTCCAGGGAACTTCAAAGGTCTCTGCAAGCAAATCGATCACTTCCCAGAGGATGCAGATTACGAAGCTGACACAGCAGAATATTTCCTCCGTGAGTGCATGCAATATTTTTTTTTTATCTCCTTCCTCGTGGTGGGTCCTGCCCTTCCATCCTTCGAGAGTCAAAGGCCAGGACTATCTAGAGGTCCCTGTCACCACAGAGGGCAGGAAAAAGCTGAGCCTCCCTCCTCCCCTCCTGCCCAGTGGCCAAACCTTCATGCATGCTGTTTCCCTCTGCCTGCAACGCCCTTCTCTCCCCTCTTTGTCGGCAAGTTCCTACTCATCTTCCAGGTTTCAGCTGAAACATCACCTCCTCCAAGAAGTCCTCCATGCCCTTGAAGGGGTTCCCAGAGCCTAAAACCTTTATCACGCTGTGGGGTCCTTGTCTATTTGAGCAACCAGTTCCCTCGCAGTGCTGCCAACTCCACTAGGACTCTGATAGACTCTACTTATCTCGTTCATGATTGTATTCCCAGCCCAGTGCCCGGCACGTAAAAAGCACTCAGTAGCTATTTCTTGAATAACCCAGTGAAGAAACTCATCAGGCGGTGCCAGACTGGAACTTCTACTGAAACAATGAGATTTTTTTTCTTTCCCCACAAGTCAAGTCCAAGTTAAATCCTGATGTAATAGCTGTGATCTTAAATCCACCTGAGACATATTATCAAGAGAAAGTATTTTGAGACCCAAAGGAAATCTCTCAAGAATCAGCAAAAACTAACAAGGCAAAATGTTCCGGGAGAAAAGGATTTCCAGGAGAGGGGCTAAGGGTCCTTGATGCCTGGTACAGCAAAGCCGCCCCGAGCAGAAGTGGTTGAAAGTTCTGCTCCAGGCTCTCAGGCAGCACTTCCTGAGGGAGTTTACTCTCCTCCCAGGAGCATTGCCCCCCTCTTCTGCTCCCAGGTCCCCTTCCCGGGCCAAAGCCTCCCTCCCATCCCCCCACAGCATCGGTTAGTATTACCCTTGGATCACTTTTATGAAAAATGTAGGGGGCATTTTATTATATGGATCATCCTGTCGCTTTCAATAATTACTCCTCACATCAAACCTAACTCTCAGGTCAGCCTGAAATCTGGGTTTCATTGCAAGCCCATGGAACACGAAGCCAGCCAGGTGGCTGGGAAGAGAAGGGAAGGAAACATCACGTCATTGACAGCTTTCTTTTTAAAGGGGGGAAATATCTTACAAAGCTCATCCTTTCCCTGTATGAATTCCTGCAAGATGCTGCTCTTAGGTGGAATTCCTAAAGGGTCATTTGGTCGTCATCCCCATTACCAGGTCTGGGGCTCTCAAAGGAGCCTGGTGGTGGCATAAGGGCAGATTGAGCGCCTTCTGTATGCCAGAGGCCATACTCAGCGCTGTGGCTATCCAGAGGAATGAATGAGACACAGCCCGTGGCTGCAGGTAGAGCACAGCCTGGCGGGAGGACCCTCTGAGAACAGCTGGACTTGGGATGCAGGGGCCGGCAGAGACACACCCGAGGGCAGAGGTGGAAGGAGGGGCGAAGCAGAGCCAGCACCCAAAGCTGCACTGGCTGAACACAGTGAGGGTGTGATGCTTTATCAGCCAGATGCCAAGTGCTTGTTGGGACCGGACTCTAGTCTCATTCTTTGCTCTGTCTAGAACAGCTCTTGGAATATAGTAGGTTCTCAATAAATGCTATTTGTTAAATAAAAGAAAGATATAGGATTCTTCCGTGGCTATTCCTACCTAGTCTATACCTCCATTTCCCTAATTTTAAAGAGAGAATTGCTTAGAGTGTTTGGTTCATTTTGGTGTCTCCGGACAGAAGACTTGAATGTACATTAGCAGTGCAGGTTTCCGAGGGTCTGACTTGAATTGACTGAATCCAACCATATTTTTTGAGCATCTGTAACAGAGATTGGCAAACTTTTTCTGTAAAGGGACAGATAGTAAATATTCCAGGCTTTGTGGGCCATACAGTCTCTGTCGCAACTACTCATACCTGACCTTGCAGCACAAAAGCAAATACAGAAGCACATGAGCGCGGCTGTGCTTGCTCCATTGAAACTTAACTTCATTTACAAAAACAGGCAGAAGGCCTCATCTGGCAGAGTTTGCTGACCCTTGATCTGTAATATGCCAGTCTGGGGCTAGACAACAAAAGTGACTTTTTAAAGCTGGAAGATGTGAGTTCCCATCATCCTCCATTAAGCTCTAACCTGATTGGCTAGAGAGGCTAGACGACAGAGGTCATTCTTCTAGGAGGATCCCTGGCCCAATGAGGTGGGCAAAGCTGGGGCCCAGCAAGGTGGGCGGAGCTTCTCCTGGAGATGGGTGTGCCTTTGGCCCAGGAAAGTGAGTGGAGCTGCACCCGGGTGGGCGGGGCCTGAGTCAGCTTCCGGTTCTGGTCTGTTAAACCCACAGCACACCTGCCACGAAGGCTGGACAGACTCATGAACCTAACATAGACGCCTCAGGCAGGGATAGAAGACAGTGTGGGGTGCTGAGGGATCCTGAATGGAGGCGATCATTCCAGAAGGGTTCCCTAAGGAAGGTGGCACCAATGCAGAGACTTGGACTCTAGAAGCATTCATTCATTCATTCGTTCACTCAGGAGACACTCACTACCACTCACCATGTACAGGACACTGTTGATGGTATGGGAACCCAAAGGTGAACAAAACAAAGAAAGTCAGAGCCTTTGTGAGGGTTACATTCTGGTGAAGGAAACAAGCAAAAAGCAAGGAACCTGTTATAATCATCCAGACAAGAGATGACAGCAGCTTGAACCAAGGTGGTGGCAGTGAAGGAGGTGGGAAGGGGTCAGAGCCTGAAAGTATTCCCAAGGATATGCATACAGGATTTTCTGAAAGGCGGCATGTGGATTTCCAGGGACAGGAAGGAATCAAGGATGGCTCCAAGGTTTGTGTCCGTGGAGGGAGCAGGCTGGGACGGGGAAGGAGGGAAGCTCAGTATCGGCCACATTAAGTTACAGAGGCCCGCGGGGAGGTGTCCTGGCCCGAGACAGGAGTCTAAGAGCTGTCAGCATGGGGATGATATTTAGAGCCGTGAGACTTGATGAAGGCACCAAGGCAGTGGTGCAGAGAGAGAAGAGGTGCAGGAACTGAGCCTCAGACTCCAAGGCTTAGAGGCAGAGGAGGAGGCCCCAGGGAAGAAGATGAGGAGGGGTGGCCAGCGAGGGGGCCTGGTTAACCCCTGCCATCCGTGACCCACCAGCTGGATGCAGGATCTGGAGCAGAGGGGGAGGAGGGAGAATGCTAGGAGGGCGTGGCTGGCCGGGAGCGCAGAGCTTATCTCCTGGGCTGGCAGAGAAAGTGGGGCTCCCTTGCTCTCAAGCCAGCAGGCCAAGCTTCAGGCAAGTCCAGCGCCTCTTGGAGGACAGGGCAGAAGGAAGGTGCCGAATTAACATCTGATGGGACAAATGACTGACTGAATGAATGCATGCCTGCTCTTACTCCCCAGTCTCCATGAGTATGTGAGGAGGTCCGCAGCTTCTCCTGAGCTGCAGAGTCCAGGGAGGAACAGCTGTAGCCGGTCCCAATCATCACTCTGGGCCACTGGACCTCTGGCCCCAAGAAGATGTGGCTGATACAAGCCTTGCCCACCTATTGCTACCTTACTCACAAAGGAATGGTGACCGGCCTGTTTCTCCCAGGCAGCTCTGTGGGGCCATCGGCTGGGTCTGCGGTGTGTGGTGCCTCCCTAGCCCTCTCCCTCCTTACCAAAGCTCCTTACCTCAAGCTGGTGAAGCGCAGAGGCAGTGGTGACCAGGGTGTGACTTCCTATGACTCTCAGGGTGTGTTGGTGTGTCTGTGTCTTGTGCACAAGGGCATGAGTCTGTACTGTGTTCCGTGTTTTTTGATGCCTGCATGTCCATGCGTCTGAGTGGCTATCAATCTAAATGTAAGTGCCTGTGTGTTTGCATGTGTCCAGTTGTGTGCGCATGGGTCTCTTCGTGGTGTGTGTGTGTGTTGCGTCCAGGAGATGGGAAGTGGTATTTCCCAGCTGTCCCAATGTGATTTGGAGTGGGGAAGAAGATTCAGAAGAATTTAGTTTCCTTCCACAATCATGTCTTAAGCACCTACTGTGTGCTAGACCTCAAAATCCACTGTAGTGTGGCCCCAAATTGCAGGGTAGGGTGAAGCTCTCCCCACCCCACAGTCAAAGCTTGGGGCTGGGGGTGATGGTCCCAGCAACGGCTACTGTCCCTGACACACTCTGCCCAGGGGGAGGGGAGGGTTTGGCCCCCATAGGTCACACGTTCATGTACACACACACACACACACACACATCAGAGTTGCAGTATCAGGGCCTTGCCATGCCAACCACTCTTTTTCCAGAGCCAGCAGTGGACAGAAGGGGGAAGGGAGGGAAGACTCTGGACAGGGCCTATTCCTCCCCCTCAAGAGAGATCTCACCTGATTACGCTTGAACTGGGAGTTGACGTCTTCCCAGAGTCACTGACCCCCTGAGAGCAAGAACAGGCAGGAGGAGAGTTCCCTGGGGGCAGCCGTGTGTCAGGAACGGACACCTGTAAGGGAGACAGAGGGGCCATTTGTAAGGGAGGTGGAAAGCAGCCAAGGGAGGCAGGACCTTGAGGATTATTTGGGGGTAAATTTACAGAACTTTACCACCAGTAGGAGACAGGAGAACATAACGGCGGGCTTTAGCACACACTGCCTGGGTTCAAATCCAGCTCTGCCACTTCTCAGTTAACTCCCTGGTACTCAGACTCCTCCGGATGGAGAGGATGTTTATCCGTACGTTCGCAGGGTTGTAATGAGGCTTGAGTGAGTCAGCATAAGACAGCTCTTCCCTCCAGCCCAGAGCACAGTAAGCATTCAGGAGGCGTTAGCCATTATTGTCGGTATGTTACACAGTGAAAAGTACAAAGGATAAAGATTAAGGAAGGGAGAGAGGGAATGCAAGAGTTTTCAGTACAGTGGTCAGAGAGGTCCTCACTGGGGAGGTAATGTTTGAACAGGGACCTGAAGGCAGTGAGGGAGTGAGTCTGGTCCTGCAGATGCCCTGAGAAGAGGGTTCCAGGCAGAGGGAACAGCCAGTGCAAAGTGTTTGAGGCTGGCATGCAGCGAGGCAGAGGGTGTGAGCAGTGGGTGGGAAGCCAGGCCAGGACTTGTGGGTGTCAGCTTTACTCTGAGACTGGGGCACGAAAAGGTTCTGAGCAGAGAGGCGAGGACTGACATCCACGCTGACAGCACCGCTCTGCTTCTGCTGTAGAACTGACTACGGGGTCCCAGCAGAAACAGAGAGACCAGTAGGAGGTGACGGCCAGAATCCAGGCTGGAGACACAGGTGCTCAGGCCAGGGCGGAAGTCGGGGAGGTAGATGAGAAGGGGGCCGGTTCTGAGGCCGGCAGGTGTTACTGACAGCCTGCATGGGGGAGGTGAGAGAAAGAGGACTCAAGAGGACACCTAGGCATCCTGGCTGGGAGACAGTGGACAGTGTTGCCCTTCTCTGAGGCTGGGAATGTCGAGAAGGCTGGGTCGCAGGGGGGTGACCGCTCTGTTTTCCAGCCTGCACGTCACGATTTCTGTTACGGACTCTTCTTTCCCACTGGATGGTGAACAGCTTGAGGACACTGCAGCGGGTAGCTGCAAATAGGGGGTCTGCTCCCACCCCGGCCAGCACAGGGCCTGCCCCCAGTCAGGCCCGGGAGATGCTTGCTGAGTGAATGAATGAGGAACCACCCTCGCTAGAGCCGCCTGGAACGTTCACCCTCTCCCCAGAATGAGGACTGAGGCGGATGGAGGGTCTCGAGCTGAGCCAAAGCCACCCTTCCCAGCCTCGGAGAACCCCCCCTCCTCCCTGTTCCCCCTTCTCCACTCCCCTCTGCCAGTCCCACCAGGCACACAGCGGGTTCCTAGGTGGGAAGTGAGAGGGATGCCAGGAGTCAAGGTCTGAGCTTGGGACTTGGAGTGAAAGGTCCTGAATCCAAGGCGAGCTCTGCTCTGTGGTCTTGGATCAGTTACTCAACTTCTCTGAGCCTCGATGAATACCAGTCCCCCAGGGGGCTCTGAGGATACACTGAGACAAGGGTTAGGGAGATGCTTTGTTAGGGCTCCCCAGCTGCCCCGGGGGAGCACTGAGGGAAGTCCACCACCCCCTCCTTCCCACTAGAGTTTAGAAGTTCAAGGAGACATCCTTGCAGCTCCGGAAATGCTGGAGATAGACACGCCCCGAGGGTCACCCAGCCCCATCCTCCCACTTTACAGATGAGGAAAAAAACCGAGACCCAGAGAGGGAAAGTGACTTACCCCAGCCCAGCACACTTTCTGGGATGCCATCTGCCTCTGTGATGGTTTTCCAGGCTGCGTGCTCCTGTCCTCTGCCCCGGACCTGAAGCCCCTTCCAGCAAACCTGTCGTGAGGGACATTCCCTCCAGAGATCACCACAGTGGGTGTGACCACATCCTGCAGTCAGGGAACATCTAAGCTATAAATCGTACTAACTCACATCCACGCAACCAGAGCGAACGCTTCTCGAACGGCGCCTCCCCTTCGCGCCCTCCGCCCACTGAGACAGTTTCTCTTCTGTCCTGGTTCATTTATTTAAGTGCTGGATGCAGCTACCACCACGCTGACTCCACGACCTGCACTTTAGGAAACATCAGTGGAGGTAACCCCAGGCCCATGAGAAGCAGCAATAATACGCTCTGCTGTGTGAGAACTAACATCTCCTGTTGCCGGTGGGTACCAGGCACTGTTCTAATAGCCTCAGATGCATTGACTCAACAGCCCTCATTGCTGCCCTGGGAGCTGGGTGTGCTGATGGTTGCCCTGCAGCAGAGGAGATCACGGAGGCTCAGGGGGGTGGCGGGCAGCGCAGCAAGTGAGATGCACTCAGGCCGTCTCTCCTGAGCTCGTGCAGCTGATCACCCACCCCAGAGACCACAGGAAGTGGGAAAGCATCCAGCACCTGCACAGGTGGTGCTCCCAGAGGAAGCTTGCTGGACTCCAAAATCCCTTTCCTATGTCAGTAGATATCACAAACGTTCATGGGACACTTGACTATGTGTGTGCCTGGCCTGACACTTTATAGGTTATCTTCATTCATCTCACAACAACCCTAGGAGGTGGGTATTGTTGGTGTCTCCATTATACAGATGAGAAAGGAGAGGCACAGAGGCCACACAGCCAGTGGGGGGACCAGGATGGGACCCTAAGCAGTCCACACCAGGAGCCCACGCTCCTAACCACCACTCAGGACGGCTCTGCCTCCCTCCCTCTCTCCCTCCCCCTGCCTTTCCCCTCCTCTCCTCCTCTCTCTCCCATCACTCTCTCTCTCACACTCACACTTTCTCACACTCACTCTCGCATGCATTTACGGCAGTCTATCCCTTTTCACAGCATTCAGGAAGAGAGGGCGAGAGATGTCCTAGAGCCTAGAAGCTCCTCCCAACCCCAGCACATCTGCGATTCTATCCCATTAGAATGGATCGAATTCCAAATGGAATAACAGGCATAAAGTTAAATACGCCCAGATAATAAGGAGCCTGCCTTCTGTTTACCTGATCATGGCAACTATTTTGATCAAAGGCATGACCAGCACCTGGCCAGCCTGGCTGAGTGGTCCCTAAGCAGAGGTCTGGGGGGCACAGGACCACCAGGGATGGATGCAACCTTAGGCGTCATCTGGTCCAACCTCATCTGAGCCAGACCTGAGACCCAAAGAAGGGAAAGCCCACACTCAGGCCCCAGGATGGGCCAGGCAAAGAGTGGGCCCCAGGAAGAGGTCTGCCCACCTCTCCCCACCCCCGGGGACCACCTCTCCACCCCCGCCAGACTGAGTGAGGAAGTGGAGCCCCCATGTGCAGCTGTCTGCCTGTCCTCCAGCTGTGTCCACCACAGCAGGACACCATAGGTGCCAGGCCCACAGGGCACTGGATCACGAGATGGTTTGTCTACAGAATTTGGCCAAAAAGAGGGTGAGCGAGGTTATGGCTGAGACCGCCCCCTCCAAAAGGCAAGATGTCATTCCCTCCTGGGTACTTATGACACTCTTCATTTCTGTCACCAGCATAGAAAACAATAAATTGTTCATAGTTTACCAAGGCTCTGTATTTTCAAAAGCTTCCACATTCTTCTTCCTAGTTAACCACTGTCACCCTGTAAGTTAGACAGAGTTCCAATTTTCAGCCCCATTTTACAGACAAGGAAGTGAAGGCCCCGGGACACCATGAGATTGGCCCAAGGTCTTCCCGAGCCAGTCACTAAACACTGGGGCTCCCCAAGCCTCAAGGTGAACCCTTGTACTCTTCCAAGCTCAAGCTCTGCTGTGCTCACCTGTGTCTGTGACGCCCCTGTTTACAGCTTCAGCCCAGAGTGCACCTCCACTTCCCAATCTTACACATTCGACTGTCCCTCCACACTCCACGTGTGTGTCCCCAAAACACCTCAGACTCCACGTGCCCCAAACCAAACCTTGATTTCCCTCCCCTCCCCGCTTAGGCTTGATCCTCTCCCAGTTGCATAAGTGGTTGTATCCAGCCAGCCAGCAAACCTGAGACCCAGAAGTTATCCTCAACGCCACCCTCTTCTGCACCCATATCCACTCATCACCACGTTTTACTTCACCTCCTAAACATCCCTCAAATCCAGCCACCTCTGCCCACACTCTTTGTACCCACCCTGGTCCAAGTACCACCATCGCCTGGTCAGCAGCACCTACTCCTGGTGCCCTGTAGCTACCCTGGACCCCTTCTTAATTCATTTGCTTTGTTTATTTTTTTAAATTTTCTTGGAGTATAGTTGATTTACAACGTTGTGTTAGTGTCAGATGTACAGCAAAGTGAATCTGTTATATACATGCATATATCCACTCTTTTTCAGATCCTTTTCCCATATAGGCCATTACAGAGTATTGAGTAGAGTTCCCTGTTCTATACAGTAGGTCCTTATTAGTTATCTATTCTAATACTGAGTGAAGCAAGTCAGAGAAAGACAAACATCATATGACATCGCTTATGTGTGGAATCTAAAAAAAGGGTACAAATGAACTTACCTACAAAACAGAAATAGAGTTACAGATGTAGAGAACAAGCTTGTGGTTTCTAGGGGGTACGGAAGGTGGATAAATTGAGAGATTGGGATTGACATATTCATTTGCTTATTAAAATGCACATCAGATCATGACAGCCCTGTCGGCTTTAAGGCCTTTATAAATTTATTTATTTGTTTGTTTGTTTGTTTGTTTATGGCTGCCCTGGGTCTTCGTTGCTGTGTGCGGGCTTTTCTCTAGTTGCAGCGAGCGGGGGCTACTCTTTGTTGCAGTGCGCGGGCTTCTCACTGCGGTGGCTTCTCTTGTTGCGGAGCACGGGCTCTAGGCATGCGGGCTTCAGTAGTTGTGGCACGTGGGCTTAGTAATTGTGGCTCGCGGGCTCTAGAGTGCAGGCTCAGTAGTTGTGGGGCACAGGCTTAGTTGCTTCCTGGACCATGGCTCAAACCCGTGTCTCCTGCATTGGCAGGCGGATTCTTTAAAGACGGCCCGTGAGTTCCTGTGTGGCCTGGCCCCAGCCTGCCTCATCTTCCTTAGAGCTCCCCAAGGCCCCACACTGACTCTTTGTGACCAGCCCTTTCACGTCCCCAGATGAGCCATGATTCCTCCAGCCCTTGCTCATGCCACATCCTCCCTAGAACACCCTGCCTCTACTCTGCCCAATTAGCTTCTCTTATCCATCCATCTCAGCACCAACATCACCCTCTCAGGGAAACCCTCCCTGTTGCCCATGTGAGTTCAGAGGATGCTCTGAGAGCCAGGGGGTGCAGTGGTTAGGCACGCAGAGCCTGGACTCAGAATCCCTGGGTTCACAACCCAGCTCCTCCATTTCCTCTCTGGGTGGCCTTGAGTGAAGGCTTAACCTCTCTGAGCCTCAGTTTTAGCCTGTGTGTGATGGGGGTAATTACAGCACTTACTTCATGGAGTTGTAAATGAAAGCAGTGGGTTCATATACGTACACAGTCCCACCATACTCTGATCCCTCAGGCAACATCAGCCATCTACAGGTGACATTAGCCTGTCCCTTGCCTTCACAGTGCCGTATGGGTACCTTTCTTCCTCAGCACTTCATCCTGGTTGGTAATTACATGTTCATCTGTGCTGTATGTCCCTCATGAGAATGAAAGCCCTATAACGGCATGGACCAGGCCTGGTTTTGCTCCCCTATGCCTTCTGTGCCCAGCCTGGAACAAGGCACGGTGATGGCCACTCAGTCAAGAGCAAAGCATCTCCCCGCTCTGAACCACACAGCTTTTCCCCAGTACAGTGTATTATGCTCTCCGCCTGGGGTGGCCAAATTGCAACGGTTAGGCTAAATTTGGCCTACCAACTGTTTCTATAAATAAAGCTTTATTGGAACACATCCACACTCATTTGTTCACATATTGCCCATGGTTGTTCTCAGACTACAAGGGCAGAGTTGAGTAATTGCAACAGAGACCATATGGCCAGCAAAGCCAGAAACATTGACGATGTGTCCCTTTACAGAAAAAGTTTACCAGTGCCTGCTTTAGGTATCTGTAATCTCCTTTAAGCCAAGGCCCATGGCTCATGGGGTTGGTAGGAGGTTTAAGTGGGTTCATCCACGGAAGGTACTTAGCACAGGGCCTGGCACATAGGAAGAGCCCCAGAAATGTCAGTAGGTGTTAATATGCTTACTCATAGGAGATCAATAAATACTTGTGCATTGAATAAATGAGAGATTTTCTGCCCTTCACGATAGATTTTAGTGGTAAGACCACCCCAGCCTTAGTGGGAAGTCAGGACAATTCATGTGTCTGGCATGAAGGGGAAAGGACATTAGAAATAACAAAAAGGGCTTCCCTGGTGGTGCAGTGGTTGAGAGTCTGCCTGCTAATGCAGGGGACACAGGTTCGAGCCCTGGTCTGGGAGGATTCCACATGCCGCGGAGCGACTAGGCCCGTGAGCCACAACTACTGAGCCTGCGCGTCTGGAGCCTGTGCTCCACAATGGGAGAGGCCGCGATAGTGAGAGGCCCGCGCACCGCGATGAAGAGTGGCCCCCGCTTGCCACAACTAGAGAAAGCTCTCGCACAGAAACGAAGACGCAACACAGCAAAAATAAATTAATTAATTAATAAACTCCTACCCCCAACATCTTCTTAAAAAAAAAAAAAAAAAGAAATAAAAATTGCTACCTTTTACTGCCCGCCTAGCATCAGAAACAATACAGATCTTATCCAATTTAACCCTTACAATAGTGCTTCTCAAACTTTCAGACACATACAAGTCTTGTTACCAGGATCTTGTTAAAATGCAGATTCTTTTTTTTTTCAATTTTATTGAAGTATAGTTGATTTACAACGTTGTGTTAATTTCTTGACCAAGGTCACACAGTTAGTAAGTGACAAAGCCAGGATCTGAAGTTAGGTGTGACTTAACTCCAAAATCCCCACTCTGTCTGTGACATTGCCCAGCCAGAAAGACCTCTTTTGAGAGATTGTTTCAGTGTAGGGGTCCCTGCCTGCTCCAAACCAGCTTCCTGCCAGCCTGAATCTGGGTCCTGCGGACTTCGGCCTTCCTAGGCTTGGCACTGTTTACCGGCTTCCCCCGTCACCTTTTTTCTGGGCAAAGAGGCCTCTTCCAAGGGAGGCTAGTGTCTAGGTTGGCTGTGCCGGAGTGAAGAGGCTTCTGTTTGTGTTGCCTGCTTGTCACCATATCATAAGCTGCTTTGGTACCTTGTGAAGTGGTCCTGTTTTCTCCACATTGCTCTCTGCTGGCTGCAATACAACAGACCTCTCCCTCCAGCCTCCCTGCTCTTTATCACGCACACACACACACACACACACACACATGCCCATGCGCACGCACGCACACACAGTTTCTCATCTCCCTCCACAGCTGGTGCTCCCTCTCTCTGCCGGCAGGAAGGCTGAGGTGGGACACCCAGGCTCCCACAGCAGACCAGACTGAACTGGAAATGTCAGGCCCAGGGCTGCTGTGAGGCATGAGCTCTGAGGATGCAGTCCCAGTCTGCCAAATGCAGCATACTGTGGGCAGGAAGAACCTGCTTTCTTGGAGGGAGAAGGTCAGAGAACTTCATCTGCCTTGCTCATCTGAGCGGTCACCACTGCCCCTTGGAAGTCACACCAGTCTCTCTTTCTTTCTTTATGCTGTCGTCCCCCTTTCCAGTTGGTCAGAAATCATATCCATGTGGAGAGGGCAAAAGCATTAGAAATCGGCTAACGGTCCACACCCATTTTACACATGGGGAAACCAGAGAGGGCAAGGTACTTATCTCAGCCACACAGCAAGTGAGTGGCAGAGCTGAGACCAGAATCCCGATTTCTGGACCCTGCATGCTTCCCAGGCTCTTTGAAATCCCCAGAGAGAGAGTCCAGGGTAGTCCAAGAGTTGGGCTGATCTGGGCTTGAATCCTGACTTACTAGCTGGGTGGCTTTGAGCAAGTTACTTCACCTCTCTGAAACTCAGTTTTCTCATCCGTAAATTGTGGCAAAAAAATACACCCTGCAGGGGTGTTACAAGGATTAAATTATAACATGTACATCAGACCCAGCATGGTGTGGGTGCTTCACCAATACTATCTCTTGTGCTCTGGGTCTTCAATACGTTCTTACCATCTCTGTGTGCTTATGAAGATTGGCATCCAGGTAGCTATGAGTGTGCACGTCTGGGCATGCGTGTCTGTGCGGGGGGGTGTGGGCTGGGGGATCAGGTTGGGGATACAGCTTGTCATCTCAGAAATGACTTGCAGGAAGAGAACATCCGCTCGGGTCTGGGAGGGAGGCAGCACCGTCCTTGCCTGCAGTGGGAGAGGGGTTCTGGATTGCTGAGTAACACAGTTGTCCTCCATCCTCTCACCACTGCTTCTATATGGGCAGCAAGGTCCCCCCCCGATGCAGAACTCCACCCTTCTTCAAGGCCCCTCAAAACAATCCACTCATCCAGGAGCATCACTAGCAGTGTAGCCTTACTGAAGAAGATCCAGGGTGGGAGAGAAGAGAAGGGTTTTACATCACACAGCACAGCAAACTGCCTGAAACTCTTAGAAAAATTCTTCGAGTGCTGTATAGAAAAATTCTCTTCTTCACATATCCTTCGTGGCCACACTGCCACCAAAAGAAACAGGGGTGGGGCATTGGGGGGGCACTTCCCCTCCAAAACATAGACCCCCAGCCAACCTCTGGGCCGAGCCAAAGGGCCCTCTGTCTAAAAGGACTCAACTTCCTAGGTTACCATTCAAGCCACCCAAACATGTCAAGAAAGCATTCCTTTCCTTACACTAGCCTCCAGACACCTCTGTCTCCTGCCTGTCCATAGCTCCCAGGACAGGGAGTCAGGAGCCCTGAGATCACTCTCTGCCTATTTGAATCTGGATAGAAAAAAATATTTTACTTTCCAGACACACTTTGTAGAGGACTCCACCCCTCTGGGTCGTCTTTCAGACACTGTCCCCCCACTGTAGACCCTCTGCCGCCTTCCCTTTGCCCTCAGCCGTCCGTGCCCCTCTGCATTCTCATCCTCACACACGCAGGAGTAAAATAGTCATTAAAATATTTTCTTCTCCTGCCTGTTAGCCCTTCCTTCTTAACTTATCCTGAAGGGTTTTTTAATTTGCTTTTTGTTTTTCTTTTTCTTTTCTTTTTTCTTTGCAATGTGTCAGCTTCTTCCTCTTCCTGGACCACCTCTCCACGTTTATTCACAAGGCAAGCTTGTATCAGAGGCTTACTGTGTCTTTGGCTTTGAACTAGGTGGTGGGGACAGAACGAATGAAGAGAGAGAACTGAAAAAACAGCTACATCCTGGCTCTCATGGGAACCCATGACCTATGGTGGACACACATATATATAAGCACATATTTACTATAATAACTATCATTTATCAAATGTTTACTATGTGCCTTCAGAGACTTATCTAAGTACATCATCAGAATTAACTCATTTAATCCTCACAGCAATCTTAGGAGGCAGGCACTGTCACCATCCCTATTTTACAGGTGAGGAAATCGAGGCACAAAGGTGAGATGACTTACCCAAACTTAACCAGCTAATAAACGCCAAAGCCAGCGTCCGACCACTAAAACACACTGCCTTTCCATGTGCCCCAAGTGCCCCAAAGTGCAGAGGAGAGAGCTAATAACTTTGCCTAAGGAAGTCAGGAAATGCTTTGTGGTGGGGAGGGGACTTTTGAGCTGGGTTTTGATGGATGAATAGAAGTTTGCTGAGTGAAAAAGAACAGGAAAGACATTCTAGGAAGAAAGCTCAGTATGTCAAAAGTCAGAAACGTGCGTTAATGAGTCATGGGAAGTTTGCCATGGCTGGATGAGAGGGAATGTGGGGATGGGCAGAGACCAAGTCCCACGGGGCCTTGTGGGGCTCATGAAGTGCTGGGGTTTGATCCTTGAGGAAGTGGAGCGTCCCTGAAGGGCTGTGAGCCAGGCAGTGGATTGCTCCCTCTCCCTCCCTCTCTAGTATTGCGAAACAACCTCCACTCTGGTCCTGTGTCCATAACCCACCCCCAGCCGGCTCCTGTGGACTGCTCTCGCTCCTCCCTCCTGTGTCCTCCCCCCCAACCCCTGTCTCATAGCCCTGCCATTCTCTCTCCCCCACCCCCCATGTTCTCCAGGGGCTGTGAGGGCCTCGAGCATCTTCCCCATCCTGAGTGTGATTCTGCTCTTCATGGGTGGACTCTGCATCGCAGCCAGCGAGTTCTACAAGACTCGACACAACATCATCCTGAGTGCCGGCATCTTCTTTGTGTCTGCAGGTAACAGCTGCTGAGCCAGGTGGGCCAGAGTCCAGGCCCACCGGTGGGGAGAAGGCTGAGGTTGGGTGCCCAGTGGCTGGGAGGACCTGGCACA
This sequence comes from Hyperoodon ampullatus, assembly GCF_949752795.1. Lineage (NCBI taxonomy): Eukaryota > Metazoa > Chordata > Mammalia > Artiodactyla > Ziphiidae > Hyperoodon > Hyperoodon ampullatus. Next base: position 33,865,434 of record NC_136924.1, on the reverse strand, counting down.
GAGAGGAGGGGAGAGCAGAGAGGAATTTCCGGGCCTTGCAACAGGCTGAGCCGCAAGGAAGACAGGCTGTGCTGGGGCTCCCACCCCAACACAATGCCCGAGCCCCCCATGGAGTCCTCCAGGACCATCCCCAGACCATGTCCTTTAGCCCAACGATGCATCTTTCTCCCACCTCCTGGAAAAAGGCCCCAATCTCAGGATCCTCTCAGGACACTAGGCTTATCCTCACTTGCCCTCTCCTCTCACTGTCCTACCCAGGTGGGAGCAGGCAGGCACCCAAAACCACATTTCTCAGCCCAGTACGTGACAAGTCACATTGGCTTCAGATGCCAGAAAAAGAACATGGGCTGTAGTATGAGCCATTTAATAAGAACGACTAACATTTAAGCAGCACCTACCACATGCAGACTTAACAGCTTTCATGTGTATTAACTCACATGCATCAACTCATATGTATTCAAATATATTAATCCTCCCCATGACCCGACAGGAGTAAGTAAGTCCTATTATTTTTTTTAATAGATCTTTATTGGAGTATAATTGCTTCACAGTACTGCATTAATTTCTATTGCACAACAAAGCGAATCAGCCATATGCATACACATGTCCCCATATCCCCTCCCTCTTGAGCTTCCCTCCCATCCTCCCTCTCCCACCCCTCTAGGTCATCGCAAAGCACGGAGCCGATTTCCCTGTGCTGTGCTGCTGCTTCCCACCAGCCAGCTATTTTACATTCGGTAGTGTATGTACGTCGATGCTACTCTCACCTCGCCCCAGCTTCGCCCTCCCAACCCATGTCCTCAAGTCCATTCTCTATGTCTACCTCTTTATTCCTGCCCTGCAACTAGGTTCGTCAGTACAGATATGGAAACTCAAACAACAGTTCCTTTGCCAGAGGCTTTGCATCCAGACAGTCTGGCTCTAGGAGCCAGTCTTAACCCCCTGCTACACCAGCTTCAAATCCCTGTGCAGCCTTGAGCAAGTTACTTAACCTCTCTGCAATCTGTTTTCTCATCTGCAAACCCCTTGAAAAGCACTCAGCAGTGCAAGCAGGTAGTAAATGCTCAATAAACAATATTATTATTATTACTATTATTATTACTACTCAATACACTGTAGGATGCCCCTTGCTTCTTTCCCTTCTTCCCATAGCTCTGTTTCCATTAGCTCTTCCCTTTGCAGCTCTCTCCAAATGGAATAATAGGATAGTACGGTGATGCTTGCAACACCCCTCTAGACCGGCCCATCTGTTCTCCATGAAAACGCTGGACCAGGGAAAGACCCTCCAGCTGTTCCTCGTCCCTTCATCCTGCCCGGGGCCTGGCATCCTCCTTGGAAACTAACGATCCTTCCCTCTGCTTCCCTCCCCGCCCCGCGCCCACCCTCTGTCTGCAGGTCTGAGTAACATCATTGGCATCATAGTGTACATATCTGCCAATGCCGGAGACCCTTCCAAGAGCGACTCCAAAAAGAATAGCTACTCGTACGGCTGGTCCTTCTATTTCGGAGCCCTGTCCTTCATCATCGCCGAGATGGTCGGGGTGCTGGCCGTGCACATGTTTATCGACCGGCACAAACAGCTGCGGGCCACGGCCCGCGCCACGGACTACCTCCAGGCCTCCGCCATCACCCGCATCCCCAGTTACCGCTACCGCTACCAGCGCCGCAGCCGCTCCAGCTCCCGCTCCAGCGAGCCCTCTCACTCCAGGGACGCCTCCCCCGCGGGCATCAAGGGCTTCAACACCCTGCCGTCCACGGAGATCTCCATGTACACCCTCAGCAGGGACCCCCTGAAGGCCGCCACCACGCCCACCGCCACCTACAACTCCGACAGGGATAACAGCTTCCTCCAAGTTCACAACTGTATCCAGAAAGAGAACAAAGACTCTCTCCACTCCAACGCAGCCAACCGCCGGACCACCCCCGTATGAAGCTCCCGCGGGCCTCGCCGGCGCCGCCGCCGCCGCCGCGGTCCCGGGCAGAGCCGGGAAGCGGGGCGTGGCCCGCGGGGTGGGCCAGGGGGTGGGGGGGAGGGGGAGGAAACGAAAACATCCACGGGGGACAAACCTTCCAAAAGCAAAAAACAACAAAAAAAGAGAAAAACATAAGTAAATTAAAAAAAAAAGAACAACATATAAGAGGAACAAAGAAGCAAAACAATAGAAAATGTGCAAAACTATAAACGAGGGAAGGAAAAACAAACTTTAAAAAAAGCAAGAGAGGATAAAAATTAAAAATAGAAAATAAATCTAAAAGAAAATGCATGATTTCCCATGTACCATTATTTTAACGTTTAATAAAAACCAATTTAAATGAAAACATACAAGGGAACCAAGATAATATTAAAGCAAAAAAAAGGAGAAGGAGCAGAAAGGAAGGGAAATGTTCTTTGCATTTATCAGGGGTTTATGTTACTTTTTTTTCATGCGGAAGAGTTACTTTTCTGTTCCCTTTAACCCCAAGCTGACTCTGCCTCCCTGGGTGAGTGGGGGGTGGGGGGTGGAGACTCAGGGGCCCCGGGGCCAGGTGAGCCTCCCGGTCACTGCCAGGTCCCTGGAGCTTCTGCATGAGTGCCCTAGGAACGCTAGGTGGCTTGCAAGCTGGCTCCACCCAGCACTGATGGGGCAATTGTAAGCCTCCAGGTGACCCAAGAGTCCCTGGTCCCTCCTATCCGAAAGGTGCCTGGAGGGGGGTGCACCTGGGGCTTGTCCGGCCCCAGGGTTCCCAGTCCTTAATGGTCCTTAACCCACTGTGATGACTTCCTAGGCCTTGAGGGAAGGGAAGGAGAGGAGATGGCTGCTGGTGGCTTGCAGAGATGCCTGGAAAACCCCGGAATCCTCAGGGTGAGCCTCTTGGGGTCACTGCCCCAAGCTCCTGTCCTTGGGGGCAGGAGATGCCCACCCCCCGGGGGATATAAAGCATCTCTCCCTCCTCACCCCTCACCTCAGGGCCACGCGATGACCCTGGGGCGATGGTGGACCCCCAGACTCAGAAGCCCCCAGCCCCTTGGGAGGGGTTTCACAGACCCTTTGGGGGTCCTTGGACTCACTGAAGCCCCCTCAGGGCCCAGCGGGTCCAACAATGACACTGCAAAAAGGTTTCTTTTTACAAAAGAAAAAGGAAAAACAAGTGGTGATTTTTTTAAATAAAAAAACCACAGACTATAAATAAATGTAAATATATAATAAGTGGATTTACTTGCAAGAAAATCAGATAGTATTTTTCTTTTAATTCTTTTCCAGCTTTAAACTGTGAAAACAAACAAAAAATGGGGTGGGGTGGGGGACTTAAAATTTAGCAGGGAACTTGTAAAGAGAAAACAGAAAACAAATATACAAATCCATTTTAAGAAACAAACAAACAAGCTGCTGTGAGAGATGAGAGCTGGGCTTCAAGCAGGAGGGAGAGGAGAAAGGCCCCAGGGAGCTGCACGGGGCTGATAGAAAAGATCTCCTCCTTACTCCAGGAAAGTGCTACTAAAGTGAAAGAGAGAGAATCAGTCTACACAAGTGAGATCGCACACCCCACTCTCACACAGACACACACACACACACACACACACACACGCATGCACAGTCCTCGAAGCCCAGCACTGGAATCACTCATGGGGACACACACTCAGTCCATATCCTTCCATCCCCTTCCCCAACCAGAGGCAGGATTCAGAGAAGACTGACTCATGCCCACCAAAGCCATTGACGACAAAGCTCTATATTGGCCTTTATGCTATGTGCGCACTCCCACCACACCACAGTCACATATGCACACGTGCGCACACGCGTGCACACACACACACACACACCGCTCGCATGCAAGGAAAGGGCACCAGTCTAGAATCCAGCTCTGGATTCTGGAATCCCTGGCTGTGTGGCTTCCCTGGGCCTCAGTTTCCCCCTGTGTAAGCATGTGGATTGACCCAGATGAAACTCCAAAGGCCCATTCTTCTTCTTGGTGTCGATGACTCTTAAGATCTGCCACCTGCCCAGAGGAAGATGCCAAGGGATGACCAAAATAGCTGCCATCCAGCCCCCAGACATTGAGAACATTCCCAAAACATCAGCCACACACACCACACACACCCACCACACACACACCACACACACACCACACACACACACCCCCCACACACAAACACACACAACACACACACATCACACACACACACAACACACAACACACACAACACACACACCCCATATGCCTCCTCACTGTGCTCCCAACCCTCTGCCCCCACATCCAATGTCAAAGCAAAAATACACACATGTGAGCAAACGTCTTCTGCCGTTCAGAGAGGGAAAGGTACCAGAAGTCCCCAAAGCCACTCTTGATTTTGTGTCCCTTTTCTTGAATGCCATAACCCGGTCACAGAGAGCAGAGGGGACTTCCTTGGGAGAAGATCAGCCACCAGGCTTCCCCCACTGTCTTTAGAGGTCAGGGAAAAGGAGGGTCCTCCAAGGTTTGCTGGGAGGGGTGAAGGCTGAGGGATGGAGAGCAGAGATTCACAAAGTTTGGTCCCAGCATGAGGACCAACCCCCAAAGTTAAACTTAGACCACGGACTAAAGTTTGGGGGCATCCCATGTTGCTCCCCTTTCTTCCCAGAGCAACAAGGCCACTTCAGAATGAAAGAAAGCCAATCACTTTCCCAAGCTCAAATTTCAGTCCAGCCTGCCAGTCACTCTGCTGAAGGTGGGGCCCCTGCTGTCCCCATCAGCACGGCTTGGTTGGTCTCTTTCTTAACACTGGCCTGTCCTGAAGCTTCTTATGTTGAGCTCTGGGGAGTTGGGGGGAGTGGCTGGAAAAGTTTTGGGGGCTTGCCCACTCTCAGCTGCCCTTTCCATCTTTTGTCTGGGAAAGGAAAGCTCTTTTCTTAGATCAGTAGCAGCTGGGACCCTAAATCCAGCCTGAGCCACAAGACAGAACATCTGTCTGCCAGCCCAGAAGTGCACGGGAGGCCCTGGGAGCCCCAGGACAGAGCCATGGCGGCCAATGCCAGGTGTGGTGGTCACCCAGTATTTCTCAGTCTGGGCAGAAATCACAATCTCTCCCTCCCCACTTCAACCTTGCCCACTGCCCCCATCAGATCCCAAACCTGAAAGGATCAAGGACTAGAGAGAAGGGAGAAAGAAAGAAAACAGCAAACGCACGGGCATGGTCCAAAGAGGAAAATTGGTCCCAGTTCTCTGAGTTCTGGCAGAGTGTCTGGGATGGCAATCAGCGTTTCTTCCCAAGCCATGAGACCTGGAGCCTGGGTCCCCTTGAAGAAGGCCAACCAGGTGTGGGGTGAAAGGGCTAGGGGGCCTGGAGGGAAGGAGCTGTGTTCAGGACTGCAAAGGCGCCGCTTGCCAGGGTGGACAATTGCTCATGTCCAGCTCAAACCAGTTCAAGAAACCAACCTCCATTTTATTTTGTTGGTGGGTCCTTTTTTTTTTCAAACTGTTAACAGAAAAAAAATTTTAAAAAGCTGAAAACTAAAAAAAGAAAAAAAAAAAAGGAAAAAAATCCTGGTACATGAAATAAAGATTTTTTTTATAGCTTGGTCCTCACTTTGGTGGATTTCTTTCATTGCTTTCCCAACTTCTGACATCTCATTTAAAACCATCCTAGGGCTTCCCTGGTGGCGCAGTGGTTGAGAGTCCGCCTGCCGATGCAGGGGACGTGCGTTCGTGCCCCGGTCTGGGAGGATCCCACGTGCCGCGGAGCGGCTGGGCCCGTGGGCCGTGGCCGCTGAGCCTGCGCGTCCGGAGCCTGTTCTCCGCAACAGGAGACGCCACAACAGTGAGAGGCCCACGTACAGCAACAAAAAAAAAAAAAAAAAAAAAAAAACCATCCTAAAGCCGAAATCTGAGAACTCACATTCTCAGATTTCAGTTGAGGGATGGGAGGCTTAGAAGCCAGGCAGTAGAATAACCCTAGTCCCCAGGTCATAAGTTTCCTCTTAAATATCCCTTACTGATATTTGCACACCTCCAGTGACAGAGGGATCACTCCCTCCTTAGGCAGCCCCAGCCCGTGCAGGGTAGTGCTCATTGGTAAAAGTCTCCTCCCCACAATGAATTTCAATCCACTTCTTCCTTTGACTCCAGCAACAATGAATGAATCCCTTCCCTTTTTAGCACAACAGTCCCTCGGATATTTGAAGGCCATGAGCATGACATCCTTGAGTTTTCAGTTTTAGAATAAATCAGCCCCCATCAAAATTCCAGTGACACTCCAGGGTTTCAGTTTTCCCCGTGAAAGTGTGCAGCCCGTAATGGACATGACCCTGCCGCTGTACTTAGATGGCCCCTATACAGGGGTGCTCCTTGGAGGGGACTGTGGATTGGGAGACAAATGGGGAGGGTCTAGCAGGGGGCCCTGGGACTCTTCTAATGTGAAAGGCAAGATGGAATGTGTCTTAGTCTGCTCAAGCTGCTGTAACAAAGTACCACAGACTGGGTGGTTTAAACAACAGACACTTATTTCTCATTTATTTCTTAGACTTTCTTAGACTGGAAAGTCTAAGATCAAGGTGTCGGCAGATTCCATTCCTGGTGAAAACAATCTTCCTGCTTGCAGACGGCCACTTTCTCACTGTGTTCTCCTCACACCACAAAGAGCGAGCTCTGGGCTTTCTTCTTTTGTTATAAAGACACTAATCCCACCGTGGAAGCCCCACCCTCATGACCTCATCTGAACCTAATTACCTTCCCAAAGCCCTGCCTCCAAATACCATCATATTGTGGGTTAGGGTTTCAATATATGTATTTTGGGGGGACACAAACATTCAGCCTTTAAAGGAGGCTAATCTCTCAGGAGGATTTGACCCTTGACATGAGAGAAAGGCCCCATTTGAAGGCAGCTAAAGAACTAACACACCAATATCCGGCCCTGTTCTGGTCAAACTGTCAGGGTCAGTTATTTGAAGGAAAGCTGTAAAAGAGATGGCACACAGAGCAGACCTGAGTGACACAGACCTAAGAGAAGGCCAACCCCACACCCGGGGGCCCTGGAAAACTCCCCTCTAGAATTGGCCAACATTCACAACTCCCTGCTCCTCTCAAAATACATTAAATACATTTAATTTAGTTCATTTGGACTTTAAAAACTGTCATATTGGGTTTCCCTGGTGGCGCAGTGGTTGAGAGTCCGCCTGCCGATGCAGGGGACATGGGTTCGTGCCCCGGTCCAGGAAGATCCCACATGCTGTGGAGCGGCTGGGCCCGTGAGCCATGGCCGCTGAGCCTGCGCATCCGGAGCCCGTGCTCCGCAACGGGAGAGGTCACAACAGTGAGAGGCCCGCGTACTGCAAAAAAAAAAAAAAAAAAAAAAAAAAATGCATGGAGGTCTCATTCATTACAATGGCTGGGATTCACTGCCCTGGTTATTTTAATATTTTCATTTGGAGAGCCAGAAGTGTGATCTATGAGGGGTAACCAGGTCACCTTAGATACAGCCATAACAACACACAGTGATGGGGACCAGGGAGGGTCCCAGATGTCACAACCCCAGTCCTGACACAAACCAGGGCTTCTTCATGAGCTCCAGGAGGTAGGGTCTCTGGGGACAAGACATTGTCTAAGATGCAGGGCAGGAAGCTTAGTCATTGTACAGCTCTCCTTGGGGCTCAAGAGAAAGGAGAGGGCATGTAGAGGAGACCTGAGTAACACAGACCTAAGAGAAGGCCAGCCCTACACCCCGGGGCCCCTGGAAGACTCCCCTCTAGAATTGGCCAACATTCACAACTCCCTGCTCAATTCAGCCTTTGGGCCACACTGCCAAGCTTCCCATCAATCTCAAGCATCTCTTCCTCCAAGCTCACCCCTAACATTTGCTGGTCCCAGGACTTCCCTGGCAGTCCAGTGATTAAGACTCTAGCTTCCAATGCAGGAGGTGTGGGTTCGATCCCTAGTCATGGAACTAGGATCCCTCATGCCACATGGCAAGGCCATAAATAAATAAATAAATAAATAAATAAATAAATAATTTTTTTAATTTGCTGGTCCGAGAGCAAGAGTCAAATGGGGGCCCCCATACCATCAATCTAAATATTTAACAGCTACAAATCAAACTAACTGACTTTAAAATATGTTCTATCCTGACAAATCTATCTCCTTGATGACCTAAAATACAAGGTTCGAATTTAGAATTCTTACCCCCCTCCGAATTCTGTTCCCAAAAGTGGCACAGAGCAAGCCCACCCTGGCTTGGAGCCTACCGCCCAGCCCCCTTCCCTTCCCATCTCCAGCTCCACCCGGCACATGCGGGGCCTCTCCTGCAAAGGGGATGCCCATCCCAGCCTGCATATCCAAGTTCCAGCTACAGCCGCCTGAAACAGTGACTCCTCGGCCACTGTTCAGGCCAGTCCAACCTCAAGACAGATGGTGGCCAGCCCTGGAAGCCAGCTCAGGAGACTTTGGGCAGAAATTCTGAAAAGCAGGCACCAGAGAGAAAGGGCTACAAGAGAGGTGTGGGCTCAGGGTGAGCACATCGCGTTGGCCTGTGGACTCTTCCCCCCACAGGGAGGGGCATGGTGGGAGGAGGGCCAGAGCAAGGTCCCCTAAAGCCCAGGGCCCCTCTTTCCCATGTCTGGGAGCAGCTTATCCTCTCTCTGGCTTTTGAATATAGATCTCGGGGTCCAATCCAAGGGCTCCTACTCCCGGAGGGTCAGGTAAGGGGATGTAGAGCTCAGAAGACCTATCCCTTCATGGGAAAAAGGTACTATTTAGAGCCCAGAAAAGTCAAGCAACTTGCAAACCAGACTTGCAAAGTGAATTGGCTTCAAGCAGGCTGCTGGCCCCAGAATCTGACCTCTGGCTTCCCCAGCCACCCCATCTGATGAAGGTTTGAAGCTTTCTTTCCCCCTCCTCCGTTCATGCTCCAAGCTTAGAGATTCCTCCTCGCAGGAGTGCTGACCTCACCAAACTCCAAAAGCTCTGAGAGTGTCTGCCGGGGGTGAGAGAAGGCTGCTGTTTTGGTGAGTGTCTAGACCTGCCTAACAAGGAGCATCAGTTTGGACCGGCTTCCAAGCCGATGGTGAGAAAGGCGGCTGGTAGCCAACGACTGCCCCGCTCCCCTGGTGCACAGGCTCTGGAAAGAAGTGTCTGTGGGCCAGCTTGCAGGGATTTCCCCCAGGCCAGGCCAGAGGAACTTGGCCCTGCCCGCCCTCTCCGCCACTCTATCACAGACAGAAATCCAGCGTGTGCAAGGGCTGCCTCTTACAGGCTCACATGAACCCACCACGTGCATCTCTTCTCCACTCTGAGTTCAGTGACAACACACTGGCACCCTAAAATTGGCTGTGATGGGAGTGTTTACACCACAGAAATGGGCAAATGTTACAAATCAGGCAATTCTTTTTTAATAGAGAGCTGATTGTCAAACACCAACATATCACTGCATAAGGCTGTAGCTATGGTGTGTGCATATATGTTCACTCATGCACACCTCTGAGGCACATTCATAGCCCCTAAAGTGGGTGTGCCTGTGAGCATGTGTGCATGTACGTATTCTTATGTGTATGCATGCCTGCGTGTGCAAGTGCACACAAACATGCACTTATGGAATTAGATCCACTCACACAAACATATCCATTCAGTCTGTCAACTTTTCTTGACCACATCCCCTCCACCAGGTCTTGATCTTGGTCCCAAGTGTACAGACATGACAAGGACATGGACTTTCCTGCAGGAAGCGCTCAGTAGAGACAGGATCATGGACAGGGAAACAGAGGCTTGCTGAGAAATGCGATAAGCTGCACAAAGGCGTGGCGAGAAGGGTGAACTAACATGGGTGGGCACACAGAGCAGGTGGTGCTTCAGCATGATGTGCCCCCCACCGCAAGGATTTCTCTACGTACTTAATCTACATGCACCTGTAGACCCATCTGTGCATTTACAGGCACAGGTAAGCGCTCGCATCTATATGGACACATGTAGCATATGTGTATGTTCATGTGTCCATACGTGCTCAAAACATCGGTCAGAACAAAGGAACGCCACACTAGGTGAGATGGCCCATTTTTGTCACCAGGAGTACCCAGCCCTGAAGCAATAAGCCCAGCCTTCCTCCTCCTCTCTCTTTCAGCCTCCCTCTCTCTCTTGCTCTGGCTCTCCTTCCCCAAGTCTCCCTCGCTTTCTCTCCCTCCTTCCTCTCCCACCGAGTTACCCGTCTGTCTCACCTCACCCACACTGCTATGCAAAGGATCCCAAGGGAATAAGAAGCAAATGGTAAGATCACCCCAGGCACCTCTCTCCACCTCTACTACTCAAAGAAGAGAAGGAAAGAGGCCCACAGATGTGCTCTCTGAGGCAGCCCTCTGAGATGAGCCCGACAAGAGCAAGAATGTCTGTGATGAGGGGGAGAAGGAGAGTAGCCCTTCCCATCCAATTCAGGTCAGGAAGTCTGGGATGGCCTGTCATGGCCCTTAAACAGTTCAAGATCTCACGGGGGTGATAAGACATAAGGATGTGAAATTCAGACAGCAACGTCAGGCAGGATGTAGTTAGCTGTCAGAGGGTGATTCCTGGAGGAGAGGAGGGAGGAAGCCAGGGGAAGGAAAGGGTAGGACTTGAGCTAAACCACTGCTTCTTTATGTCACTCCCTTACTCGAAAACCTTCAATGGCTCCCCAGTGCCCTCACAGTAAAGGCTTTAATGCCCTCCCTGGCCAGATTCCTGGTTATCTGTCTTGCCACAGCAAACTGGAATTTGGGGGAGCCTACAATGTGCAGGCACTACCAAATCACATACTATTATAGGTTAGCAAGCAAGTATTGTCACCCCCTTCACAGATGTGGAAACTGAGGCTCAGAGAGGCAGAAAGTTCTGGGGGTTAAGAGGGTGGGCTCTGGAGTCACATTGCCCGGGCTCAAACCAGGCTCTAGCCACTTACTAGCAGCACAACCTTGGACAAGGTATCTATGCCTCAGTTTCCTCATCTGCAAAAGGGAAATAATAATAGCACCTAATACATAAGGTTAAGTTATGTTAAGGTTAAGTTATGTTAGGAAGTTAATGAATAAAAAGCATTAGAACGGGGCTTCCCTGATGGTGCAGTGGTTGGGAGTCCGTCTACCGATGCAGGGGACACGGGTTCGTGCCCCAGTCCGGGAGGATCCCACATGCCGCGGAGCGGCTGGGCCCGTGAGCCATGGCCGCTGAGCCTGCGCGTCCAGAGCCTGTGCTCCACAACGGGAGAGGCCACAACAGTGAGAGGCCCACGTACTGCAAAAAAAAAAAAAAAGAAAGACTCATGTTCAAGTGGGGAAGAGGAAAAATTAGCAAGCTAAGAATCAAATAATTATATAATCACAAATCTCTCTGAGACACTGGCTTTCAGCTGAAATTTGAAGGGTAAGGAGGGAGGACCAGGAAGATGGGATGGAAGAGAGGGGGAGGCTCCAGGCAGAGGGAACAGCATGTGCAAATACTCATTTCTTAAGGCAGGAAAGATCTTGGCCTGTGAGTAGATCTAAAAGATGATCCAATCTTTATCCTAGGTGAGCGAGAGACAAGTGACACAGGAGGAGGTGAAAGAAGTGGGCAGGGGTTGGTCCTCATGGGGCAGACCTTTGAATTTTATTCCAAGTACAAAGACAGCCCCTGACCCAGAAATGACATGAAAAATCACCACTGAGATTTCCATACAAAATTCACCAAGCCAGAGCCACAGCTAGACACAGTGGGAGGGACAGATATAAGGAAAACACATCCCTTTCCTTAAGTACATAGTTTTATTAGAGTTATTTACTGGTGATTTGTAATCTGCCCTTTTCCATTCAATTAATGTCTATTTATGAAAAGCTCCTCCCAAGGGTGAAAGAGCTTACAGCAAAAGACACATAAAGAAAAAGGATGTTAAAGGTAGAAACCCAAACCATGGAAAGGAGAAGGAAGCAATGTGACAAAAGTACAAGCTTCCTGACAAGCAAGGCAAAAAGAGAAACATCATAAATTCTGTAGCTTTCATGGTCAAAGTCAACACTTCAGTTGCTGTAGAAAAGAAAATTTTTTTCTTGATCTCACACTCTCTGGAAAAGAGAGAAAACACACATGCAACAATAATTAACAATCAAGGCTAAAAGTATGGAAGGCCAAAAGAGTGTCCCAAACAGAAACTGAGATGAAAGTCTTTGAATCCTGGCATCTGAGAGCATGCACCCCTTGAAAGGCAGCAGAAAAGGGCCGGCAGAAGAGCATTGGTAGAGTTAGAAAAGCCTATATTTGAAGCCCAGCTCCATCCTTAACCAGCTGCGTGACGTGAACAAGAAACAGCCTTGGACTTTCCTGGCGGTCCAGTGGTTAAGACTCCGTGCTTCCAATGCAGGGGATGCATGTTCGATCCCTGGTCAGGGAACTAAGATCCCGCATGCTGAGCAGCACAGCCAAAAAATTAAAAAATTAAAATTAAAAATAAACAGCCTCCCTGAGCCTTTCATTTCGTCATCTGCAAAATGGGTTCAATGATCTCTATGTAGGATTAGTGGCTGGGATGCTCTGAGGAGGCACTGAATGTGAAAGCTCCTAGCACAGTGCCCTGAGGTAGCTGGTACTCAACAAAGAGTGATCATAATCATAGCTAGAATCTGTTGAGCTTTCCCTTTGTGCCAGGCTTTAAGCATTTTCCATGATAACGATAACAGCCACATGATGAGCTAGATCCTATTATTATCTCCATTTTATAAATGAGGACACTGAAGCTCAGAGAGATTAAGATACGTGCCCTAGGACACACAGCAACAATACGGTAGAGGCTAGACAGTAAGCCCAGCAGTCTGTTGACTCCAGAGCTCACGTCTTCACCCCTACATGAACTTACTTCTCCAGTAGTGATCTCCTCGCCCCCTTCTCTTTACCTCCATCCCCCAGTACACAACCACTCTGTCTGCTAGAGTGCTCACCACTGAATGGAAGCTCCCTCCCCCTGCCCCACTGGCTCACCTCACTCTCACCTCCTTCCCACACTCTGCCTCTCTCCTTGCCTTAGCTCTGTCCTGTGGAGTTTGTGAAAACCAGACTAAACTTTCTTCCACAGAACAGCCCTTTAGAGTCAATTGCTTCTGCTTAGGGGACTGGCAAAGGGTTAACAGAAGTGAGACACAAAGCTGGCCGTGAAGGATGAGGAGGCCTCTTCCCTGGGCTCCTTGACAGCAGAGACATGACTCACTTTTCACTTGCTTGGCACATGGCAAGACCTAGGAATCTTATGAACTGAATAAAGGTGGGCCGAATTGAACTGAGCTGAGTTGAACTGAACTGGACTGAACTAAATTGCAAGGTTGAATGGATGGAGCGTGGGTGGTGGGTGGATAGCTGGATGGCTGGATGGATAGATTCATGGATAGGTGGAAAGATGGATGATTGAATGGATTGATGGATGATGGAGAGCTGGTTTGAGAAGTGGAAAAATGGATAGATTTTTTTTAGTTACTAAAATGATGGATGGATGGATGGATGGAAAGTAAATTCAGTGACCATAGCTGGTAGGGAAAGCTGGTAACTGAAGGTACAGAGGTAGGAATGTCCCAGGTATGTTTGGAAAACACTGACTAAATCATTGTGACTGGGGCAGAGGGCTCATGCCAGAGAAAATAGAAGAAGAGTAAACACCCACATTCCGCCTCCCACAGGAACACATGGAGGCACTGACGAGGGTGCTGTGCAGGTTGTGTGTTCGGTGGCTGCTGGGAAGGGAGGAGTTAACAGCAGGATGGCTCCCCGGCCAGCTGCGACCAGGGTGACACTGACAGATTACAGCGTGTCCTCCGCACTAATAACACTGCGGCGTTCTCCTGCCGCTCCCCGGCCAGCTTCGGCTCCAGTGGATCAATACCAAAAGGCACATATTGAAAATCCTCAGCCAACTCCCTCCAAGGCATGGATGCTTTAAAGGACTGAACTGCCGAGTAGAAGGGACCCTCAAGGCCAGCTCATTCCCTGGACTGGGCACTCCTTGGGCCAGGGGTGATGTCCCATTCACCTTGGCATCCCCTGTCCCATTAGAGGGCCGGACAAGGACAGCCCTCTCCAGAAGTTTGCTGAGTGGATGAATCAACCTCCTGGCCAATGCAGGAGTCCTCACAGAAACATCTCTATGGCGCATGGTCCCTCAGCCTCCATTTGCACACCTCTGGTGACAGGAGGCTCTCCACCGCCCCCAAGCAATGACAGCCTTCTTTGTTGGACAGATTTGACAATGAATCATCTTCCCTATTCTGAGCTAACCTTCCCTCCTCTTTATTTGTCCATGGACTTCTATTTCCCATCTCCTCCTCTTCCCTAGCCTCCTCTCTGCCCCTCTCCCAAACCATCCGGTAATCCAGTCCTCATTTCCTGGGATGCTGAAGTCACATGATTGAGGAAGGGCATCTGCATCCACTGAGCACCTGCTCTAGGCGAGACAAGTCAGAAATCTACACGTGTCGTCTCATGTAATCCCCCTGGATGTCCTGTGAGGTAGGTGCTATTATCCCCTTGTCAAAGACGAGGACCCCGAGGCTCAGAGAGGTTAAGTAATGCATGCAGAGTCACTCAGACACACGGCAGCAGAGCTAGGGCTTGAATCTAGGTCCTTGGGCTTCCACGGTGCCACTGCCGCCCAAGGGCACACAGTGTGAATATTTCCCACATCTTGTTCTCGGCCTCAGTCGAGTCTGAGAAAGGACTTAACTGGTCTTCTAATCCCCCACCCCAGGGGGAGCGGGAGGGACTTGTTCAGAGCTAAGGGGCTGCCCAGATCAGAAGCTCTTCCCCCCAGAACTTGCCACTTCCCTCCGTCTCTCCCCCCGGGGCCGTAGCCCCCAAAGAGCACTCCTGACGGGAGGGAACCAGGGCTCCTTGGAGAAAAGGCTGATTCCAGGACTGGGGAAGGGAAAGCACAAGATGAGTCTGGAACATTGTTCTTCCAGAAAGCCAGCGAGTTACCAGAGACTCCTGAGGGCTGGGTCACAAGGTTCAGTATACGACTGGATGGGGCTCCAGAAGAGGAGAGGTGATAATCAAACAAAATAAAATCCACATGCATTACATGTTATTAACATATTACATACACATTAGCATAACATGTAGTATTCTATCTATAGGTAGGCTTCCGACGCTGCCTAGGAGAGCTCTAGGCACTGTGGACACTCATTCAGATGCAGCCTGGAAACCTCCAGAACAGGATCCTGAGCCCACAGCCTATCCCAGGCTGAGCCTCTACCAAACTCTTCCACTCCCCATCCCCGACCCCACCTTTCCCTCCATAGTGAAAAACAGTAGGGGAGATAAACTTCTGTGAAGCACTCACTGGCACTGACTCCTGGGGAGGGAAAGGATTTGCCCAGATTGCCCCGTGGGCCACTTGGGCCAGACCTCCAGGCTCCAGAGCCCACGGCCTCCCTGTCAGTCCACTGCCAGCATCTCAGCTCTGGTGCGTGGCCCAATGAGCTGGAACTGTTCCAGGAGTTCACACGAGGCCTCAGACACGGACTGTCCCGGCCCCAGGGGCCATCTCTGTCCCTCTTAGCGTACCTCCAGCCCTGCCAGACACCTGCCTGGCATGACAACCCCTCTGCAGCCTCTGTTCCCTGCTGGTCCCCCATTCAGTCTCTCTCCAGGTCCCACGGTCCTCCCTCCCTCATCTCCATCCCATCACCACGCCGTCCCCCCAAGTCCAGCCCGGCACTGTCACACACACACCCTGCCACACCCTGCCCGCCCTCCAAGCCCTCCTGTCCCCCTGCTCAAATAATGATAACAGTCTTAAAGCTCAGACAAAAAAGTCAGGATTCAGCCCCCTGCAGGCTGCTCCCAAAGCCCACGCCTGTGACTCACATGCACTTGTCTTTTCTTACCTTTTGTGCTTGAGTCTGGATAGAACATCTCTAGAAGGAAACACCAGAAACTAGTAAGAGTGGTCACCTCTGGGGAGGGAGAGCCGGAAGCAGAGATGTAAGCGAAACCAACTTCACTGGGCATCTTTTGAATTTGGAACCATATACATAAAAAATCTATATAACATGAATGAATTAACTTTAGTAAAGGTGACCATTCAAAGGCCAAAATGACAAGCCTTGACTCCACCATGACTAGTTCTCTGACCTTGGACAACTGTACTTAAGTACTCCAAGCCTCAGTTTACTCATCTGTAAAATGGGGGTGATCACAGTATCTATCTTGCAAGGTAGGTGATAAACCAGTGCTCAGGAAGCACTTAGCGCCATGCATGGCAAACAGTCAGGGCTCAGGAAACATGACTGATGGTTTTCTCTTTGTCCACCTTCTCCATGAAACTCTGAGCTCCTTTTTTTTTTTGGCCGCACAGCGCAGCTTGTGGGATCTTAGTTCCCCGACCAGGGAGATGGTGAGAACCACAATGTTCCACTTTGGATCCCAGAGTTTAGCACAGCTCCTGGCATGATGATTAAAACTCTTGAAACATTCCCTGACGGTTATGAGACACATTTCACTGTCCTGAGGATGGCTTTCATGGCCCCTCTCTGGCTGCCCCCGTCTTTCGGCTGCACCTCTTACCCAATCCTCAAATGCCCAATGGCCTTTGACAGCTCTTGTTTCTGTGCACTTGCCATCACCCCTGACTCTTTCCTTCCCTCCACCTTTGCACTCCCTTTGCCTGGTAATCTGCAAACTCATCTCATCCTTCAGGGCCTTTGCAAAAGTTCCCTCCTCTGTGTAGCCTGTCCTCCTGCCCCTGGTGGACTCAGTCACCCCCATGGCACTTAGAACGGACCTCTGAGCAACACCTATCAATCTGTATTCTTCACTATTTACCCTCTGTCTCCCCTACTGCTCTGAAATCTCCAAGAGGACAGGGGCTGTGTTTTTCACTTCAAATGTATGGATACATTTTCTGTATCCCTAGTGTTCAGCAGGGTCTTAGGAAATGTTTGTTGAATGAATAAATGAGTGAATGAATAAATGAGCAATTCCTGTCCCCTCGGCCACCTGGCAGCCATCAGGGGGCAAATTATGGTGAGTCACTCATGCCCTGCCCATGCCTTGTGGTGAAAGCAGTGACCTCTCTTTGCAGTGTCTTCCGCCAGCTCCAAGCCAGAGGCTGCCTCTCTCAGCCTGAGTGCACCCAGAGAGCCTTCCAGGCCTGGCCTGGGAGCTGCAGTTGGCTGGCTGTTCAGCACTGCGGTTTCAGGGAGACTGAGCAGCCTGCAGGGAGCCCCCTGCTTCCCCTCTCCCTGCTGCAGAGTTCTGCTGAAGCCCTTGACCAGGCACCATCCTAGTATTGGGGCAGAAAGGCAGATAAGATAGTCCCTGCCCTCCCAGACAAATAATGGCATGGAAAAGATGGTTGCCGGGTCCACCCCATTCAATCCACCACCTATGATTCATCGAGTGCCTGCCATGTGTCACTCTGTGCCTTTATGCAAGTTATGTCACCTCTCTGTGCCTCAGTCTCCTCCCCAAGTGGGGGTGAGGAGACCTACCTCACCTAAAATATCAGGATTATTTGGCAAAAGGAATGTATGAGAATTGCTCAATGAACTATGAAAATCTGTACCAATGTTATTATTACTGTTGTTGTTATTTATATAGCTTATGATAACATTAATAAATAACTGAAGCCCTCTCCTCAGCAGCCACAGTGATTTGCACATAGTAGGTGTTTAATTGATCGTCAATTAATTGAAATGCAGTCCAAGTGCTGGTTAGGACTCTTCATGCCTTGGGGAGCAGCGCCATCCTGTGGCCAGAACTCAGAACACATGGACCTCCCGGTGGTCAACAGGGATCAGGCTGGGAAGGGATGGCTGGGAACCCATGGAGGTCGTTTTAGGACAAATGCAAGGAAAAATCAGTCTGACACCACAGAACAAGGAGAAATTTCTTCACCCTCAGAGGTGGTACAGGCTCAGAGTATAAACAGGGGCAACGAGGGTCTGAAGCAACACTGGATTATTTCTCTATGAAGAGGTCATTGGGAAAATTGGTGTGCCCAAGGAGCAGCCCAGCCACCTTTGCAGGTGGACTGGCCTGGCGCTGTGAACAACGCTGTCATTCCTTCATCTGAGAAGACTTGAACTTGGCTCTGTCACTCATAAGCTGTGTGACCTTGAGCAGACTGCTGCCCTCTCTGGGCTCCAGTTTTCTCATCTGTGCAGTGAGGTCATAATCCCTACACTCAAAGAGTTCTTGTGAAGATCAAATGGGATAAGAAAAGCACAACTAGTTCATAAATGGTGAAATCATGTACAAAAATGATAGTTATTACTATTTCCAATAATACTAATAACTGGCATTTATTGAACTTCTCACTGTGCTTAACCCTTTATCGTATAATCTCATTTAACTTCACAAAAAACTATAAGATAGGTACTTTTACAAATCCCATTTTGGGATGCAACTAGAGATTATCATACTAAGTGAAGTATACTAGTCAGGAAGAGAAAGACAAATACCATATGATATCACTTATATGTGGAATCTAAAATATGACACAAATGAATCTATCTACGAAACAGAAACAGACTCACAGACAGAGAGAACAGACTGGTGGTTGCTAAGGTGGAGGGGATTGGGGGAGGGCTGGAGTGGGAGGCTGGGGTTAGCAGATGTAAGCTTTTATACAGAGAATGGATAAACAACAAGGTCCTACTGTATAGCACAGGGAACTATATTCAATATCCTATGATAAACCATAATGGAAAAGGATATTTAAAAAAGAATGTATATATATGTATAACTGAATCACTTTGCTGTACACTAGAAATTAACACATTATAAATCAACTATACTTCAATAAAAATAAATAAATAAGTAAAAAGAATCCCATTTTGCAGGTGAGAACACTGAGGTTTAGACATGTTTACAATTTTGCCAAAACACACACTCAACTAGTAAGGAGGAAGGCCAAGATTTGACCTCAGGACAAGGTGACCCCCAAATCGAGATAGTCAACCACAATGCTATACTGCCTCAATAGTTCCAGCCACTGACAAGGGGTTTCAAGGTAGCCCCTGATATGCAGGGGTAGGGGTCTTGAAGAAAATTAAGGAATTATTGACATTTCTCCTCTTTTTCCCAGGAAATTCTGCTTCCTTCCCATCTTTAGCTCAGTACCTCCTTTGACCTTGGAAGAGGGGAGCCCTTGGGCTCTGTACCCAGAGTCCTGCTCACAGCCAAGGTAAGAGAATCTCAAAACATTCCCTTCCTGGGTCCACACCTGGAAAAAGGCCATGCCTGCTCCCACAAGGCACTGGCAAAGGCAGATGGGGGACAGGTCCCCTTCAAGGTCTCTGTCGAAGAGATGGTGACAAATCTGTCAGGGGAAGGTGGCTAATTTGCAACAATTATAATGACCCTCACGTGTCAAGAGCCCTCTTGAGTTTATGAGTGTCCCCTATCCATTTTCTCATTATTTGGCCCTCACGATGCTCCTTCGAGGTCAGAATCCTTAGAGATTTTTACAGATGAAGAAACTGAGGTTTTAGGAGATGAAACAACTTATCCAAGGTCATGCTGCAAGTAAGTGGCAGAGACAGGCCTCAAATTCAAGACTCCAGAGTACATAATGGACAATATCAAAACGCTGGCAAGGCATGAGAGAAGGGTGAAACTTCTACACTGGTAGTGAGATTTTTTAAATAATGCAGCCACTTTGGAAAACGTCGGCAGTTTCTCAAAAACTTAAACACAGAGTTACCATACGACCCAGCAATTCCATTCCTAGGCATATAACTAAGAAACTGTATGTCCACACAAAAGCCTGAACATGAATGTTCATAGTAGCATTATTCATAATAACCAAAGAACAGAAACAACCTGAAAACACACAATTGTTTAAAATTTTCTATTAACTACTGTAACAGTTCAGGGCCTACTATAAACAAATGTAAAAAAAAAAAAAAAGAAGAAGATTCCAGAGTACAAATTCTCCTGACACCCAAGGCCCCCAGCTATTTCTGGTTGACAGTCCTGGTTCTAGCCCTAGCTGTGCCATCCTCAGCCAGGCCACTTAGCTTTGGTTATGTCAGAGATCCCTGCCAGCTCTGCCTTTGTGTCCTCTGTTAGTGTCCTTGAGCCATAAAGATGAGGGTGCTCAGCGGTTTCTGCAGGTTTTAGAGAGAAGCAACTGTGACTTCGCCTCCCTTGAGGAGCTCTTCCTGACTGCCCAAGGCTGAATTATTATCCCTCATCCTGTTCCCACAGCACTCACGGCATTGCATTGTAATTTATCTGCGAATTCCCAGGGGGCCAGGCAGCGCACATTCATGAACATGAAGTGGGTCAAATGCGATGCAATAAGTAATAGTGGGGACTGTGGTAGAGAGCCCCTGGTCTGTGGGCAGCCCGTATGCAGTGCCAGTTTCTTATCCTCAGGCAGAAAAGCCAACCCAGTGTTGCTCGATCTTAAGAGAAGCCAAAATTCTGGATTTTTATGTGAAATCTGCTTTTTAAAGGTAGTTCAAAATCTATTTCATTAAGCACTTCATAGGTATTGCAGCCCCTGGATTAGCCACACCTACTTTCCCACCAGACTTTGGGCTGCTTGAGAGCACAACTGGGTCTCTCTCTCTCTGAACTCTGAGTGAGCAGCCCAGGAACTGGTTCCCTACAAGCGACAAGAGATTGCTTTTGAAATGCTGCAATATCTTGCCCCAGTCAAATCCCTACAGGTTTCTGGTGACCATGCCAATCCAGCTGGCATGGATTAAGGGTTTACTGCACACCAAACACTGTTTAAGCACTTTACATATTATCTGACTTAATTCCCATTACCTACCTACTATGATTCTGTCTATTTTACAGATGAGGATGCCGAGGCTCAGATAGTCGCACAACTTGCCCAAGGTCACGTGGCTAGTGATAACCTAGGATGCAAATTCAGGCAGTCTGTCTCCACAAATTTCTGCTTGCATTGCTGTGATACCATACTGCCCCATGAGACGCCCCCCCCCCTTAAATAACACCTGCAGTCACTTATCGGGGATAAAGCTCTCTGGCAAGCTGCCAGGTATGGTTTCCAGTCTTAAGGACAGTGGGAGCCAGGGCATGTGGCAGAAACAGAGAACAACGCATGCACTGCAGAAAGTGGACCTGAGGTTCAGAGAGGGGTATGTACTAGTCCAAGACTATACAGCTAGATCAAGCCAAAGTCAGTGTTTACCGTTTACCCCAGAGCAACAAACCCCAGCTTCTAACAAAGGAAAATGTACAGGGCAGAAAGGAGGAGCCAGGAGAAGCCTGGTTCTCGCTCATCCCATTGAAACAGTCAAGCACTCTCTAAACTAGCTAAATGGTTCCGAAGGAAATGGGAGTCTATTTTGTCTCCTGTCACCAGGGCTGCAAATCCTGATATATCTCAGGCCACAGCAGAGAAGTGGATGGCTCAGCATTTGGAGAGATGCCCGCACCAGACAGGAAGTGGGGTGTTTGATTCAACAGGTACCTCTCTATTCTGAGAACTGATCCTGTGATGGGTGAGTGTACATCCAGCTGAGATAAAAAAATAAATTTGAATGCCAAACATCGGAACCTACAGCAAGCCTCCCTTTCTTCCAGGGGACTTAAAGCATCCTTTGGGATGCTTTAATCCTTCCAGGTTTTCTATTTTTAAAATTTTGCTGGGGCAACAAGGCTCTTAGGAGGCTGGGGTGGGCTGGTGATTCAAAGGCTTCCCTTCCTCCCGGCGCACCCTCCTACGGGATGATAAAATGCTGCGGTTCCACAGAGTTGGCCTGGGCACCACTTCCCCCATAGTCAGTCCTTCTCATCTGTAAAATGGAGGTAGTGCCCTTTGCATCGCTGAGACAGAAAAGTTTGGTGCAAGTCCACGATTCCTTATCTGAAACACTTGGGGCTCAATGTGTTTGCTAACAGAATTCTTTGGATTTCAGAAAGGTTTTATGGTGGATCTACTGTATATTACACAACATGCCCAGCAAGCTCTGGGGCAGTACTCCATAAACCCTTTCATACACAGTATAAACTCTTTAATATTCCTATACAGCAAAATGTATACATATTCATGCTAAGTGGGATAAAAGAAAGACTATAAATAACCTCATATCCAATTCACATCGGGTTTGTTATCAAATGCTTGCCCCAACCTCATGAGAAAGCTTTTGGTTTTCAGAGCTTTTTCAGACCTTGGAATTATATATGAGTGCCAGCTTCGGTTTCAGGCACATCTGGGTTTCCATTCCAATTGCACCTTTACCAGCTGGCTGGCCTTGAGCAAGACATTCCTTTTGACTGCACCTCTGTTTTCAAATCTATAAAATGGGGTGGTAATCCCTGTGTTGGTTCCTAGAAGGCACACAAGGTTGCTGCACTGGAAGGGGGTGGCCACACTGACAGGTCCCCAAAGGAGGCCTTGGTGAGTCCATTGCAGTTTGGGGTAAGTCTGCACACAAGGCAGGGGCTTGCAAGGCTGACGCATAAACAGATGATCCATCTATTAATAGGCAACACAAGAAATACAGCCGCCAGCAGGACCCAGCGCTTCTGTTGGCCTGACCAGCACATACTCCCCTTCAGTAAAAGCTCAGCAAGGATTCATGGTCATGATAGGAGGGAGTCCAAACAAGCGGCAGCGTTTTTCTGAAGAAGCATTCATCAGCAGAGGGAGCTTGAGGGGACATTCTTGCCCAGGAAATGGGGGTGACACTCCAGCCCCCTCGACAGGGCCAGCTCTGGCTCCAGGACCCTCCCCCTTCTACATCTCCATTCCCTCCTCCATTCCCTGTGATCAGTTTCCCTTGATAAACCATTCCAGGACTCCTTCCAGCCAGACTCGCTCAGAAACTCTGGCATTTGATGTGTCCCCAACTCTTCAGCCACACATTTGCAGACAACCAACTGGTGACTCTTACAAAAGGCCAGTTTACATCTGCGGCAGATTTTCTGCTCCTACCATGGCCACGATAGTATCTCCCACTCCACGTTCTCTTCTAGAACCTTGTGCCTTGACTCTGGGCAGGCCTGTGACTCGCTGGTAACCCAGGGAAGGGGTGGAATTGATGCTGTGTAACCTCTGAGACCAGATCGTAGAAGGCCATGTAGCTCCCAGATTACTAGTTAGAATACTTCCTCTGGAAGTCTTCAGCCCCCATATAAGTAGTCTGACTGTCCTGAGACCACCATGTGGTGAGGAAGCCCAAACTCTCCATGTGGACTCACCACATAGAGAGACCCTGAGACGAAATGGCGAGAAAAAGAGAATTGTCTGGCCAGCCCCCAGCTACTCCAGCTCCCCCCACATCTATCTACCATTGGCTGAGAGACCCCAGGCCAGAAGCACCCAGCCAAGCCCTTCCCAAATTCCTGATCCACAGAAACCAAGAGAGAGAATAAACAGATTGTTGTAAAACACCAAGTTCTGGAGAGATGTTACACAGCAACAGATGACCAGAACAGAGGCCAATTTTATTTCCTTTCTGCCTAGGGTGACCATACCTCCCAATTTGCGAGGAGAAGTCCCCGTTTACACCTTTTGTCTGGCGTAATTATCGATAGTGACCCCTTCTCTCCCAAAAAGTGCCCCAATTTGGATGGTAAATTATATGGTCACCCTGAATTTGGCCAAGTTCTCAGAGCATACTACAGATGCTGGCAACAACCTTCCACCTCACAGTCTAGAATAATCAAAATACATGAGATGCCACACACATAGAAAGCCTTCGAGAAATCGGTGCTGTTCTCTCATCCCTTCCCCTTCTCCCAGTTCTGTCCTGTCTGGATGCTCAGCAGTTCTGCCAGGAGATGGCTTAAGGAGCAGGCTCAGCCTCCTCACAATCTCCAGAGTGCCTTCCCCAAATAAACATACAACCCCAGTGAAAGCAGGACATCTGCTATGCAAACACAGCTTCAAGACAAGCCCGGGGCTCCCCCTTTCCACCAGATTGCTCTCACTATGCCCTTCCCATGGGGAAATTCTGGAGCTGCCACTGATATCCAGGATAAGAAGGGTCTGAGTAAATCAGAGAGCAGAGGCAAGAGACAGAAGAGTAGCGAGAAAAAGAAAACCCAAACCTCAGGAAAGCCCTTCTCCACCACCCTGGAAGGGATGGGAGCTTTTTTTCTTTTTTGCAGTACGCGGGCCTCTCACTGTTGTGGCCTCTCCCGTTGTGGAGCACAGGCTCTGGACACGCAGGCTCAGTGGCCATGGCTCACAGGCCCAGCCGCTCCGCGGCACGTGGGATCTTCCCAGACTGGGGCACGAACCCGTGTCCCCTGCATCAACAGGCGGACTCTCAACCACTGCACCACCAGGGAAGCCGGGGATGGGAGTTTGTAAGGGTACAAAACTGCTCTCATATCCTAGTGCAGCCACTTACTCACTGGGCCAAGTACCCAACCGCGCTGAGCCTGCTTCTCCCTCCTGCATGAATGTCTCAGAGAACTCTTAGAAAGAATTGAAGAGATGACGATTTATGTAAAGCTCTAGCACAGCACCTGGCATATAGTGCGCACTCAATAAATGCTGGTTCCCTTTTTAGAACATTGGAGGTTCCTATTAGAAAATGCATTTGTTTTATCTGGAAGGGACAGGACAGAACAGAACAGCACAAAGGGCTGATCAGAAAACAGTAATAATGGTGCCTCTTGCTTCTAGACACAACGTAAGGGTATGAATATGGAGGGCCTGGCAGACACCTATGTCTCCCCTTTTTAGTTTAGAAAATGCTTTTGCAGTCACTCCCTCGTCTAGAACAGAAGCTCTTTGAAGGCAAGACTCTCACTATGGATCATTATATACACAGGGTCCTGCTGCAAGAGTGGTGGTTCTTATAATGCAAGCTGAATAAATGACCTCACACCAATTTTGATCCCTTTATTCATTGATTTAGTCAACAAATTCTTACTGGTCACCTGCTTTATGTCAGACACTGTTCTAGCAGCTGAGAACACAGGCCCTACCCCCACCCCCTCGGGGTGCTCCATGTGACAGAAGAAACATACATGAACCCAGATTTACTCACGGCTGGCCTGGTCTCATCATCCCTGTGTCTGCTCAAGAGTTATCTCCTCAATGAGATCTTCGACCACCACTCCCAAGACAGCTGCTTCTCCCTCCATCCCTCTTCGCCCTCCAACTCTGCTTCATTTCTTCATAGTTCTCCTAGTGCTCTGAAATATTTTTGTTTCCTTGTTTAGGCTCCGTCTCTGCTTCTAGAGTGTCAGCTCCGTGAGGTAGAGGCTTTGCTGTCTCACCTAGAACAGTGCCTGGTGACACATATTTGGGGAATTGTTGAATGAATGATGGGGTTTTGTGAGAATTAAATGAGAAAGTGAATTTAGCACATTACCCTGGGCACATAAATAAGGACTCAGTTAATGATAATGTACTCAATATCAATAGTAAGTTGTAATATGTGCTAAAATATAGGGGGAGATGTACTTTTGCTGAATTGCTCGGATCATGTCTTTTGTTTTTTTTTTGCTGTGGGCCCACAGGCCATCTGCCGCAGTCTCTCTCTTGTGTCAGAGTTTCATCGTCTTTTCCATTTTGGCTGTGAGGTCTCTGCCCACCCCAGATGAAGGATTTGGAGTGTCTGTCTCATTCTCAATTATGGGTCCCTGGGCTTGGGTGGAAGATCTTCCCTCCATTCCTTTCTCAATAGACGCCTCTGCTGCCTCTTTCTGCCTATCCAGTCTCCACAGGATGACCCTCCTTTACATTAAATCAGGGCATGACCTCCCTCCCTCCCCACTTCAAAATCCTTCAGTAGCTTACCTTTATCCTGAGGATAAAAGCCCATACTCTGTTCCATGGACTGCACATTTCTACGTGGCCACTTCCTCCTTCTGGGTCATACTCAGGCTCCTTCCTGCTTTGAGACCTTGTCACCTGCTGTTCCCTGGTGCTGGGAATACATCTCCCCTAGATCTTCACTAGCCTGTGTCCTCAACCAACCACCCCTCTGAGTAGCCTTGCCCTGCCCTCATTCACTCTCACTCACCATGTGCCTGGTACCATTCCAAGAACTTACATTAACTCATTTAATTCTCACCACAGCCCTGTGGCATAAAAAGAAAAGCATGATTGGGAACTCCCTGGTGGTCCAGTGTAGGACACGGCACTTTCACTGCCGGGGCCCAGACTTGATCCCTGTTCGGGGAACTATCCTGCAAGTCATGAAGTGCAGCCAAAAAAAAAGCATGATAGCTAGCAGAGAGTGAGTATAAAATGGCAGGATATAAAGATGATAGGTAGCCAGGACCAGACAGTCCACAGGAAGATATTTGTATTTTACTCCAAGTACATAATGGGAAGCTGCTAGAAGGTTGTGAATAGATTACTTTGATCATCATGAAGAGAAGGAACCCTAGAAGGACAAGAGTGGACACTGGGAGTCCAAGCATGAGGCTGGAAATGGTGGGGGGAAAGTGGTGGCATTCACGATGGGTTTTTATTTTGGGGGGCCGCGCCTTGAGGTTTGCGGGATCTTAGTTCCCTGACCAGGGATCAAACCCGTGCCCCCTGTAGTGAAAGCACAGAGTCCTAACCATTGGACCACCAGGGAATTTCCTCAAGACGCCTTTTTTTTTTTTTTTTTTTTTTTTTTTTTTGCGGTACACGGGCCTCTCCCTGTTGTGGCCTCTCCTGTTGCGGAGCACAGGCTCCAGATGCGCAGGCCCAGTGGCCATGGCTCATGGGCCTAGCCGCTCCGCGGCATGTGGGATCTTCCCAGACCGGGGCACGAACCCGTGTCTCCTGCATCAGCAGGCGGACTCTCAACCACTGCACCACCAGGGAAGCCCTCAAGACGTCTTTTGAAAGAATAAAGAGGACTTACTGAAGGATTGAATGTGGTGGGAAAGGGAAAAGGAGCTACCAATAATGACTACAAGGTTTTGCAATGAGCACCATTCGCTGGATAGCATGAACAAAAAGTAGGAAAACTGGAAGATGAGCAGATTAGGAGAGAACTTATGGAAACAGATGCTGCTGTTAACATTTTCATTTTACAGATGAATAAGGTTTCAGAGAGATCGTATAACCTGTCTAAGTTTGCCCAACTGGTAAGTGGGATTCCTGAGTATTTTCACATACATTTATCTTTACCCTCAAGGCACCCCCTTTTAATCTTCTCCAATTTACAGATAAGGAAACTGAGGTCCAGGGAGGTGAAGGCTACACAGCTAGAAAGTGGCAGAGCCAAGAATAGATATCAGATCTAACAGCAGATGTATTTCCCAATAAAGGAGACACGCTGGGAGACTAAAAAGGAAACCTGAGGCCAGGTAGAAAAGAATCTGAGGTTTGAACAAAAATCGCGCGCTCAGATTCTCTTTTGATGTTTTGAAATTCCCCAGTAAGACTCCAGGACAAAGTCCGTAAGCTGGGTTTCGAAAAGGACAGCACAGTTGCCATCCATCGTAGACAGGTGCTTCCTGGTCGCCACTTCAGAATCACAGCTGCTCATTAAAATGCAGATTCTGGGCTCCAGCTAAGACATGCTGGCATAACAATCTATGGAAGGGAGACCCGGAATCTGCATTTTTCAAATTAGCGCCCCAGAAATCTCTGTCAAATAATAAAGTTTGAGAACTGTGGAGGTATGGTTTGAACCCTGGCAGCCACCCACTACACTAGTAGTCTGATCTACGCAGGTCACTTTGCACCTCCTGGCCTCAGTTTCCGAAACTGTGAAAGAACAGAGCGTCCCGCCTGAGACACTCGACTTTCCCCTAGCAGTGAGAATCGAACAACACGATCGCTTAAAGAAGGCAGGAGCCGCGGGGCACTGTGGGATACAGAGGTGCCGAAGCGGCCCGCACGGCATTGTGGGACACAGGGGGGCTGTTAGGCACTCTCGGCCTCCAGCTTCGACTGCAGGGCCGCCTCGTTTCAAGAAACTTGAAAACCCTCTCGGAGCGTCGCCGGGTGTCCCATGACGTAACTGTAAACATCCTCCGGTGTCTTGCAGGCTAATCACAACAGCTCGAAAAGAACAGTGACGAACTTCCGGGTTGCCTTTGCTTTACGACTCGTGCGTTCTGCCGCCGAACCGGAAGGAAGCTGGGGAGCAGTTTACGACAGCGCCGGTCGTGTTTACGGCGCCGGCCGCTGCGCGCGCGTCTTTCTTCTTTTCCCAGTTCCTCGGTCCACAAGTGGTGGTGCGGTCTCCGGCCTGGACAATCTCTCGCCATCGGGCCCGGCTAAGGCCGTTGCAGGTAAGCAGTGTGTTTCGTAGGGTTCCGCGGACCTCCGGAGCCGAGTTGGGCGGCTCCTGCCCTTTGGGGGCCTACCGGAAGAAACCCCCGTACACCCCCACCTGCCTCCGCGGGGCGGGGCAGGACTCTGCCTTCGGGGTCGGTCCCAGGTCCGACCCAGTGCGGGGCAGAGCCTTCTGGCTGAGGTCTCTGGCCCTAGACTCCGTTTAGCGGCCACGGGCTGGGCGAATGTGATCATGTCACTTAACCCAGCTGGGTCTCAGTGTCTTTTTAAAGCGGCCCACGGCTCCCTGAACTGCTATGAGAGAGGTATTGGGGGTGCCAAGCTGAGCGGTGTTCGGCCCTCTCTGAGGAGTTCACGGTCCAGATGTTTTCCTTCCCTTTCCTGTGAAACTGGAGGGCAGGATGGAGTTGATTGATCTCTGATCTGAAATTCTCTAACCCCCAGGAATTGATGGAGAACGACCTGCAGTGGCTGCCATAACATACCCAGTACCGTGGCCTGCCAGCCGGAAGGCCCCTTCTGACTGCCCTTTTGGTGCCTCCTCATCCTACCCCTGTAGCCAGTACAGCTGTCACTCCGTTTTAACTGAAAAGCTTAGTTTCTCCAAGTGTGTTTGGAGATATCTTACTGTGTTATCAGTAGGGGCTGAAACCCCAGATCTTTTCAGGCCGCTGCCCAGCTTATAAAATAATAGGAAGAGTGTTGGACTTACGGCAGACGACCCTAGAAACCAAATCTATTTTGAAATGATGGGCAAGTCAACTGCTTGATTTGGCTGAACTGCACATTTTTATCTCTAAAATGGGGGCGGGGGTGGGAGGGTTAGTGGTGTTGCATCTGACATGACACGTGTAGGAGCCTGATAAGTATTTAATGTGAATTGTTTTGAGACCACCACCGCGTCCCTCAGTCCGCTTCCTGTAGTGTAACTTAAGTTCAAGTTGGAGGATGGAGCTCCCAGGTCATTCCCTGTTGCTGTCACCCAAGTGTCCCTTGTGTAGGAAGCCTTAATCTCCCTATCATTGAACAATGAAGAGAGTTTCCTAAATTTAGTACCCTGCACTCTTTGATTGCTGTCCAGACTCCAGAAATGTTTGTGTAATGAATTTTCCCCTGGGAACTCAGCTTCTGAGCATTTTCAGGGGATTACAGTGGATGATAAATGTGTAAGTTTTTGATAGGACCTGTCAGGCGAACATCTGTCTGGAGCCCCTGGTTTTTACGCAGAGTGTGGACCCTGGAGCCAGTTTGCCTGGGTTCAAATTTTTCGTCCATTAGTGTTGTGACTTTGGGCAATTTCTTGATTTCTCTGTGCCTCAGTTTTTTTATCTGGAAAGTGGGGCTAATACTGGCCCTACCTTGGGATTGTTGGGAGGAGTTAATGAATTTATGTGTGGTAAGCACTAAGAACATGCCTGGTACTCATAATGTTTATGAACATTGGCTGTTTGGCCACTTTTATGAACTAAGGTTTCTGGTGGCCTCCTCAGCCTTCTGGCGGGCCTTTTGCCTGTCCCTGTGTCTACTTGCTCTGCATAAGGATTTTCATTGACAGAAAATCAGAAGAACAACAAAGGAAAGTTACATTTCAGGATATATTCACGGACCCTTGTTTTCTTCTCAGCACTGTGTGTAAATATATTTTTACAAGACTCAGGAGTAATTGTGCAGCGTTTTACAGTGGAATCATTTCCAAATATGTTAATTAATACATACGGCTTTCACAATGATTCTCTGATAGAAATAAAACAAGGATCTTATGTATTTTACAGATGAAGAGACTGAGGCGTAGGGATTAAATATTGTATGCCTGGTGAAGGTGAGAATGAGAACTACAACATGCTTATTACACTTGAAAAAAAGTTACTACGTTTCATCAAATATGTGAGATACCACTCATTTCAAGAAGCACAATTATTTCATGTAACACCAAGAAAGAAAAACTGCCAATTATGATATGACACCCCATCAAGCAGAAGGTGCAGACTCATTTCAGAGGTGGTACAGCGGAAAAAAAACCCAATGAAATATGATACATCAGTTTTGTTAGCAGTCTTCTGAGTTTTAAGTATTCACAGTATTATTTACAAGAAGACATTGAATGGGGAGTAGCTCAACAGTTGAGAGTTCCGTTTTGCATTTTTTTTTTTTTTTTTTTTTTGCGGTACGCGGGCCTCTCGCTGTTATGGCCTCTCCTGCTGTGGAGCACAGGCTCCGGACGCGCAGGCCCAGTGACCACGGCTCACGGGCCCAGCTGCTCCGCGGCATGTGGGATCTTCCCGGACCGGGGCACGAACCTGTGTCCCCTGCGTCGGCAGGCGGACTCTCAACCACTGCGCCACCAGGGAAGCCCTGTTCTGCATTTTTAATTTTGTCATTCATGTCTTAGCTTACCTCAAGTGGAAGGCTTTTTTTCTAGTTTGAGGCTTTTCTTCATGGAGCTACTTATATTATTTGTATTTTTAAGGTTTTAGAAGATGGCAAAGTTCATGACACCCGTGATCCAGGACAACCCCTCAGGCTGGGGTCCCTGTGCGGTTCCCGAGCAGTTTCGGGATATGCCCTACCAGCCATTCAGCAAAGGAGATCGGCTAGGAAAGGTACCTGCCTGTCAGCGGGGGTCTGAATCTTTTAACCTGTGGCTGCTCCTCCAAGTTTGTTTCAATTTTATTCTCTCAAAAGCATGAGGGTTATGAGTATCCATTATATAGTATATATAGTATCCATTATATAGTATCCATCTGGATACTTCCAGTGGTCATAGGAGAGCTGGGCTCTTAAAAAGCCATCCTGAGCCAGTCCTGACACTTCCCCACCCCGTATCCTCACTTTGGGGGGGTTTCTGAGTGAACAGAAACCCACCTGGTTGACCTGTGCTCCATGTCTTCTTCCCTTGTTGCTCTTACTAGGTTGCAGACTGGACGGGAGCCACGTACCAAGATAAGAGGTACACAAGTAAGTGTTCTCCGCCTGACTGCCCGGATCAGGGCCTTGGGGGATTGTTAGTTTTTCTAGTAACCTCCACCTGAAAGCATTCTAGGATGGGAACAAAATGCTGATAATTCATAGTATTTCAGGGCATATTCTGGACTGTGGAAACAATCCACATTCTTTTTGGAAATAGCCTCAACTTAGACTGTTCATTAAAGAGGTTCGGCCTATTATAGTGGGTTTTCCCCCCCGACTTTTGGGGAACCACGGCCCCTTTTACAAATCTGGTGAACATGTTCCCATTTTTCATTTCATTGCAACTTATTGAACCTATGAGGCCAGTCAATGGATCCCAGTTTTAAAACTCCGGGTTTTAAGATCCTGATACGGTGAATTGGTTTCTTCCCTCTGTGCCAGTTGAGAGAGCTCGAAGTGGCTCCCTGGAATACTGAGTTAAGATTATCTGAGTCTGAGGTCAGCAAGAAAGTCAGTCATAGCGCATTAGCCACGTGTGCCTTGGGCACCTGATGATGACAGTGACGGTGCTTAGACCGCATACTTGCCTCTCCTGAGAGAGTAGATTTTAACTCATATTCTTACAGAATAAGGCAGAGAGTGAAATGGGCTTAAGTTCCTCAGACTCTGTCTTGACTTAGAAAGTTCTTTGGACCAGAGCTTTTCAAACTTGAATGTGCGTTTGAATCAGCTGGGGATCTTATTAAAATGCTGATTCTGATTCCGTGGGTCTGGAGTGAGGCTGTGAGTCTGTACATCTAAGATGATCCCAGCCAATGGGTCAGGTCCTGAGACCACACTTTAAATAGCAGGGCTTTAGACCACCATGTATTTGTAAAATCCGTAGGCAGTGTTGTTACATGCTGTCACCTTTGCCTCCAGATAAGTACTCCTCTCAGTTTGGAGGTGGAAGTCAGTATGCTTACTTCCATGAGGAGGATGAAACTAGTTTCCAGCTGGTGGATACAGCACGCACACAGAAGACCGCCTACCAGCGGAATCGGATGCGATTTGCACAGGTAGGCCAAGAGCCAGCAATCTGACCGTCTTGGGGCTGTCACCTGCTGCTAAAAATGCTACTGTGTAGTACTGCTGAGAGGAGAGCATGTTATTGTGGGTCTTCTAGTGAATTCCAAGTAGCTATTCAGTGACAATTGTGCTAAAATAAATGGGTACTAAGTCCAGGGATGCATTTAAATAGTTTAGCTTTCTGTTGACCAGTAACAAGGACATCTGTGCTAAGGATGGATGTTAGCGCAGGATTAACAAGGTGATCTGTGTCTGTTGCCTCACTTAATTGCTGTGTCCAGGATTTATTAAGTAGATCGTCCAGTTGGGCTGCATCTTCTTACATAAAGAGGCAAACACAACAACTCTAATAAGAGCCAGTAAACCTACTTCAATAAAAACTGCGTGTGGATATAAATCTAAGCTAATTCCAAGTACAAACATACCTCATTTTATTGTGCTTTGCAGATTTTTTTTTTTTTTTTTTTTTTTTTTTTTTTTTTTTTTACAAATTGAAGGTTTGTGGCAACCCTGAATTGAG
Source organism: Hyperoodon ampullatus (assembly GCF_949752795.1). NCBI lineage: Eukaryota > Metazoa > Chordata > Mammalia > Artiodactyla > Ziphiidae > Hyperoodon > Hyperoodon ampullatus. The sequence goes on along the minus strand of NC_136924.1, from coordinate 33,832,822 downwards.
CAAGTCTTTTGGCACCTTTTTTTCCAACAGCATTTGGCTCACTTCATGTCTCTGTCACATTTAAGTAATTCTCACCATATTTCAAACTTTTTCTTTATTATTACATTTGTTATGGTGATCTGTGATCCGTGATGGCTCATGTTACTACTCACTGAAGGCTCAGATGGTGGTTAACGTTTTTCAGCAATAAAGTGTTTTTATAATTAAGGTGTATACATTGGTTTTTTTAGAAATAGTGGTATCGCACACTAGTCTACAGTGTAGTGTAAACTATATGTATAGCATAACTTTTATATGCACTGGTAAAGCAAAAAATTTGTGTGACCCGCTTTATTGTGATACTTTATTGTGGAGGTCTGGAACCAAACCCAAAATATCTCTGGGGTATGCCTGTGCATACTTGTAAACCCCCGGATGTTGTGGGTTTGCATCCTAAACTAATTCTAATGGCCTCCCATTAGGCACTGCCAATTGTAAGCCAGAGCTCCAAGATTTTAACCTGGATATTTTTTTCCTGCTTCCCAGCGGAACCTCCGCAGAGACAAGGATCGACGGAACATGTTGCAGTTCAACCTGCAGACCCTGCCTAAGAGCGCCAAGCAGAAGGAGAGGTGAGGTGCCCATCCTGCCAGAACAAGATACTCTTCCAGGACCGACTGCACTCTGACGGCAGGAGGCCAGAGCAGGAGAATAGTCGTCTTCCCCACCATTGCAGGAAAACCAAAAAGTCTTCCCAGGGCCAATTAAGTCACTGTCTCAGCCCTGGTGTCATTCTCGAAGAGCTGTTAACAGCAGGGAGCTTGGGCAGGAAACTGCTCACAGAGGATGTGACTACTGAAGGGAAACAAAGGCAGACAGGAAGCAGTTTAGGAGCTTACCTAGGCTCGGGTCTGCTGTGGCACAGCTCCAGGGGGCTCCATTCACGCTGGGTCCCGTGAGTCCCTGGAGCTGTGCAGGATGGTAGCCCTGCCCAAGCTGGGGCTGCCAGTGGACAGCTGGATAGATGGAGTAAAATATATGTGTAATACTGGTCAGTAGTGGGGGTGGTATGCCTCTAGCATGTCCAGTGTCTGCCCTGTTGGTCTGTTCTTTTGTTTAAGCCCCTGTTTTCCTTAAAAATCTGCACTGAAAGCACAGTTTTCCTGTCTTTCCAGAGAACGCATACGACTGCAGAAAAAATTCCAGAAACAATTTGGAGTGAGGCAGAAATGGGACCAAAAATCACAGGTAGTATATCCATGTCAGAATTCTGTCCAGGAATTTGATTTTGTTTATTTGTTTGGTTTTATAACAGCTTTATTGAGGTATAGTGCACACACTATACAATTCACCCATTTAAAGTGTACATTTCGGCGATTTGTAGTGTATTGACAGAGTGCTGCAACCGTTATTACAGTCCACGTCAGAAGGTTTTCATCACTCTAAAAAGAAGCCCAGTACCCTGTGCCAGTCAGCCCCTCTCCTTCCCAGCCCTAGGCCGCCCCTTATCTATTTTCTGTTTCCAGATTTGCCTGCCCCAGACATTTCATATAAATGAATCATAGCGGAATGATCTTTTGTGACTGGCTCCTTTCACCAAGCATCATGTTTTCAAGGCTAATCCATGTTGTAGCACATGTCAGCGCTTCATTCCTTTTTATTGCCACATTCCGTTAGATGGATAGACCACATTTTGTTTATCCGTTCACCACTGATGGGCACTGGGGCGGTTTTACTCCAGGGCATATTTTGAATGATGCCCCTGTGGGCATTCCTGTACAAGTGTGTGGGCGTGGTGAGAGTAGAAGACATGTAAGCAAGCGTGAAGGTACAACTGTGGAAGTTACATTTTGCTGGACATGGTGCTTGCTGTAGCAGCAAGAATAAATAGCTGATACCCTGAGAGAAATATAAAGGAGCTGTTACAGCTCCTGTATAAAATGTAGGAATATGGAAGAGCTGATGTTCCCAGGGTGGCATCGTTACTGAGGAGTAGAATTCCCATTTGTTTCTGAGCTCTTGTCCCTTCGGTCCTCTTCTAGATTGTAAGCTCCTAGGAGTCAGGGACGCTGCTGGAAAACAGCCAGCACGTAGTAAATGTTCTGGATGTATTTATTGAATAAAAGCCTTCGTACCGCTAACCTGCCTTTTGCTTACGTTTTGCGCTGGCTGTCATTTTTCCCCTCCGATGGTTTCCCCCAACAGAAGCCCCGAGACTCCTCAGTGGAAGTCCGCAGTGACTGGGAGGTGAAGGAGGAGATGGACTTTCCTCAGTTAATGAAGATGCGCTACTTGGAAGTGTCAGAGCCCCAGGACATGTAGGTGACGTCTTTTACTACTGTCCACCACACATCACCAGCTGGTGATGACTGTTGGCCTAAGCCCTAGTATTTCCAAAGGTGTTGCATAAGATTGACAAACGGGTTTTAAAAAGCAATGCCAAGAGGGGGAAAGCAGAAAGAAGTTTACGGATATTAAAACTTCATCTTGGGAATTCCCTGGCAGTCCAGTGGTTAGGACTCCGCACTTTCACTGCCAAGGGCACGGGTTCAATCCCTAGTCAGGGGACTAGAATCCCACTAGCTGTACGGCTCGGCCAAAAAGAAAAAAAAACTTCAGCTCTCTTTGAACTTCCTGGCATTGTGAGCAAAAGAAGAATTAAGTGGGCTTCCCTGGTGGCGCAGTGGTTGAGAATCTGCCTGCCAATGCAGGGGACACGGGTTCGAACCCTGGTCTGGGAGGATCCCACATGCCGCGGAGCAACTGGGCCCGTGAGCCACAACTACTGAGCCTGCGCGTCTGGAGCCTGTGCTCCACAACAAGAGAGGCCGTAATAGTGAGAGGCCCGCGCACCACGATGAAACGTGGCCCCTGCTCGCCTCAACTAGAGAAAGCCTTTGCACAGAAACGAAGACCCAACACAGCTATAAATAAATAAATAAATTTATAAAAAGAAGAATTAAGTTATAGAGCTCTTGTTGGCAGAAAGAAATTTGCTGTTAAACTCCAGATTTCTTTCCACTTCCTGAAATCCTGAGCAAAAGAAAAAATTAAGTTCTGTAGCTCTGAGGGCAGAAAGAGAAAGATAGCAGTCCTTCAAGAGTCACGAAGCTTTTGCTTACATTTCAAAGAGCTCCTTACATCAAAGGGCCAGTAGATCGAAATACCTTAGTGGGGAGCTGGAGCACCAGACCGGAGTCAGTGTGCCTGCTGGGGGCTCTGTAACTGCTCCTCTCCCTGTCTTGGCCTCAGCCTCCCTGTCTTTAAAATGGGGAGGCTGAGCAGAATCAGTTGTGTCCTCACTGTTCTGTGGAGCCACATCAGGAGCTGAGGGGGCAGGGCTCGGAGCAAGCACTGAGAGTCTAGTCAGAGGATGTTTTCATCTCATACTCTAGACTTTGGGATAAGACGTTGGATTCCGTGGCTTAACAGAAAAGAAGTAGGTGGTCTTCTTCCCTTTCACTTAGCGTGTGTTGCCTGCTCTCCCTTCAGCGAATGCTGCGGGGCCCTGGAATACTATGACAAAGCCTTCGACCGCATCACCACGAGGAGCGAGAAGCCGCTGCGGAGCATCAAGCGCATCTTCCACACTGTCACCACCACGGACGACCCCGTCATCCGGAAGGTGGGCGCCCCCTGCCCCGCACCTGCCCGCCCATGGGGTGTGTCAAGGCCTCAGGACAGAGATGCAGGGATGCGTGTGAATCGGTTGGGCCTCGGAAGCCCCTGTAGATAAGACTCTTCTGAATCGACTTAGGATTAGATGAAAATAAGAGCACTTTGCTGGCCAGACCATAAGTGTTGACGTTAGGTGAAGCTGGGCCCGGGTCCCAGCTCTGCCGTGCTTCCTGGCTTCACCTCTCTGAGGCCTTAGCTTTCTTACCTGTAAATTGGGGTAAATGTACTTACCACGTGCCGCTGGGGTGAGGGTGGAAGCATCGGGCAGTGCTCTCCTGGGATATAGCAGGTGCTCAGGAAGCTGCAGTTCCTTGGACCCCAGGACACAAGTTCGCTGGCTGGCTTGCTGCAGCCTTGCTTAGACAAGGGTGTGGGTGTGAACGCGCCTTACAGAGGAGTCCTCCCCCTGCTGTGAATGGCCAGTTCAACCCTGAAGTAGCCTCATCTCTCTTCTGCCCTCTGCAGCTGGCAAAAACTCAGGGGAACGTGTTTGCCACCGATGCCATTCTGGCCACACTGATGAGCTGCACCCGCTCCGTGTATTCCTGGGACATCGTCGTCCAGAGAGTCGGGTCCAAGCTCTTCTTTGACAAGAGGGACAACTCTGACTTTGGTAAGAAGCCTGTTTGGGAACAACACAGAGGTGCTTAGTGTCCTTGTTGGTTCAGAGCCACTCTCTGCTCTAGAGAATGGGTAGAAGAGGGTCTGTCTCCTCACAGGCATCAACAGCCATATCAGAATCCCACTCAGCCTTCTCTGCGACAGGGGAAAGGGACTGTCACTGCAGTCCCTCTTGGGGCATCAGCCTCCGGAGTCCTCATGGTGCCCGAATACCGTACTTCTAGTTTTTACTCATTTGAATAGCACTTTCCTGACTTCTGTCATCTCTCTACACCACCTTTCGTACATACTTAATGTTTCTCTTTAGATTGATGCCTTTTTTACTTCAGCATATTTACGAAGGAAAAAATACGTATGCATATGTCTTACACCATACGTGTGTGTATGTGCACACACGGTGAATGAAAACCAGAGAATGAAAACCACTCAAAAATGGCAGAGTGAAGCCAAACATGATTATATTGCTTCTCTTTGTTGAAGCACTAATAAAATCAAACACTCTCTTGAGGAATCCAAAAAGAAGGAAAAGGTATGGCTTTCCTCCACATGATCGTGACTGCATTTAATGTTAGTGTCTCAAGTTGCCCAGAAGCTCACCCTGCTCCTGCCCAGTGTGTCCCACACTCAGGGGACCCACGTTAGCAGATGGCGGTTCTTTGGAGGAAGGGTGTGTGTCGTTTGGATCGCCACTGCTCCCCAAGGGGCCACGCACCTCTGTGGTGACTGTTTTGTGAGTGGTTGGCTATGTCACCGCCCTTGCAGACCTCCTGACGGTGAGTGAGACAGCCAACGAGCCCCCGCAAGATGAAGGCAACTCCTTCAACTCACCCCGCAACCTGGCCATGGAAGCAACCTACATCAACCACAACTTCTCCCAGCAGTGCTTGAGGATGGTGAGGCCCTGGGAGCATCTGGGAGGCCATTTTTAGCTTGTCGACTCCAGCTGCTGTTTATTGAGCATCCGCCATGTCGTCAGCTCCGGGGTTGTGGGATTGGTTAGGATAGATGGGGTTCCCTGCCTGTCACAGAGGAGGTCCGAGCTTGGGCTTTAAGATCAGACAGCCTGACTTTGAACCCTAGATCCACCAGTTTTTAGCTTTGTGGTGCTGGGCATGTTTCTTCTCTGTAAAATTAGAATACCAATAATACTTGTTTCACTTAGATACATTGTGACCTTTTCTTCAAATATCTGTGTACAAGTGCACTCACTGTTTCGGAGCTGGGGATACAGCAACCAGCCAAAGTTGCAACCCTTCAGAAGCTTTGTTACAACAGAGGAGGAAAGATAGTAAACCCTGAGTACACATATGTTGTGACAAGTGGCTGTGTGTGCCATGGAGAAAAACAAAACAGGAGGGACGAGATTGCTATTTAAATGAGACACCTAAAGCGCGTGGGCGACAAACATAAGCACGGGGTGAACGCGAGCTGTTACATCCGTTTTGGTCCGCGGGCTGCTTGCTTGTGCTCGGAAGGGGTAAACGATGCACAGCACGTAGTGATCCCAGATCCCCCTCAGGAGCCAGGGACCCAGTCAGGGCTGTGACAAAGCAGAGGTGCAGGGTCTGGCTGATTGCCTTGGCGACAAGTTGCTGCCGTCTCGTGACACCTCTGTCATCCTTGTAGGGGAAGGAAAGATACAACTTCCCCAACCCAAACCCGTTTGTGGAGGATGACATGGATAAGAATGAGATTGCCTCTGTGGCCTACCGGTATGTCACCTCCCTGGTGCCCGTGCCCTATGTGGGTGGTGCGTCTGAAATCCAGGGTCTCAGCTGACCTTAAGAGTTCCTCCTTCCTTGCAGTTACCGCAGGTGGAAGCTCGGAGACGACATTGACCTCATCGTCCGCTGTGAGCACGACGGCGTCATGACTGGCGCCAACGGGGAGGTGTCGTTCATCAACATCAAGACCCTCAACGAGTGGGACTCCAGGGTGAGCACCATCCTGTGTCTCTCTTCCCCTCCCCTCACTCAGAGAGCTACCGAGATTTTTTTTGTCTTCTGAGTTTTTCCCCTACTTACTTACTGAGAAAGAGATCGTGTGTGTGAGGTAATTACCTTCTTCCAGTGCTTTCTGTCCCTCTGTTCCATTCCCACCTCCTGTTGATTTCTGCTCTCTGCAAGCGTGATTTTGATCTTTCCTGTGAGCCGGGCTGGCAGGTTTCCTGTAAGCCGCGCAGCTCTTCTTTTTGACCTGTTCTTTTGCTTACTGCAGCCCCTACCTGGTCTTCAACCTTCAGATGCCCTTTTTCCAACTCCTTCACTTCCCGAAGTCAGAGATTCTCAGATAAGCCCAGATTTGGCTCTTCAGGGGGCATCTTGAAAGAGTCATGTGTCCTTCGCTTTTCCTCCTCTTTCTGTTCTCTCTCAGGCTGCTGCGCCATGATTATTGGGCTGTCATCCTTTCTGAAAGTACCTGGGCTACGTGCCTGAATTTGAAATGGGTGGCAGAGCTCCTCGGTGCTGCTGTGTAGAATAAAGGATTCTTGGTGCAAGGACAGGAAGGCGGGGCCTGTGTTGAACGAGGGTCCAGTGAGATGGAGTTTGGGGGCCGTTTGTGCTCTGCTTTCATTAGAGCCAAGGGATTCGCATTCCAGGCTGCTGAGTCTCACCCCCAGATGCTCCTCAGCCTCCATCACCTGCTGAGAGCACACCAGAAGGTTTGCTGCGAACTTAGCTCTGGGCCAGTGGCCTTTTCTTAGACTTTACACCATGCCCTCCCTGTAGCATTTGGTGTCTTTATATTTGTATGGCTGTGCCCTCTGTGTTAGTACCTTAATCTAGTCTTACACGTTTCTCAGCTTCCTTCACGTGTTTCCTTTGCTGGTTCCCCTCGTTTTTGACCCCCAGTGGAGCCTTCTCTTAGGGTCAGTCCCCTTTGCAAGTCATTTTGCCATAATCACTTCTTTATATAGCATGTATTCATCTTCTTTGGCTCCATAACAAAGTAACAAACTTGGAGGCTTAAAATGACATCCATTAGCTCATAGTTTGGTAGGTCAGAAGTCTAGCATCGTGTGGCTTGGTTCTCTGCTCAGAATATCCAAGAACTAAAGTTAAGGTTTCAGCAGAACTGAGTTCTCAGCTAGAGTTTCTGGAAGAAAATCCACTTCCAAGCTCGTTCTAGTTGGCAGAATTCAGTTCCTTGCAGATTGAGGTCAGATTGAGGCCCCCGGTTCTCTTGCCAGATGTCAGCTGGGGCCGCTCAGCTCCTAGAGGCCACCCACATTTCTTTCCATGTGGTCCCCTCCACCTTCAAACCAGCAACAACATCAGATTCTTTTCGTGCTTGAAATCTCTGGCTTCCTCTGTGTCCGACCTCTACACCCAGATTTAAGAGGCTCGCATGGTTAGGTGAGGCCCACCCAGATGGTCTTTCTGTCTTAAGGGACCTTAACTCCATCTGCAGAATCCCTTTTGACATGAGATGGCATGATCGTGGGTACTTCATCATCCTCACACGTTCCATCCAGACTCCATGGTAGCAGATGCTGCAAGAGCGGGGTCACCAAGGGTCATCTTAGAACTCCGCCTACCCCGAGCCTCAGCCTTGAACTCTAAAAAGGATTCCCGAAATCTATTCTGACTCCCATTCTGTTGTTGGTTTTTTTCTTTTTTCTAAAATACCTTGTTCTTCCAGTGGCCTTGTTTGTCGTTCCCTCTGGCTTGGCCGTCCGTCAGCTTTGTCTCCTGCTCTCTTCGGCTCAGAGCCTCAAACATCTCCTCCTTTGCACTCTTGAATTCTGCTGTCAGGTGCAGTCTGTCTTCTTGCTCAGCTCTGGCTCTCGCTGACATCCTCCCCCTAGTTTAGGGCCCTCCTCTCCGTGGTGCCTGTTATTAGCTGACGTCCCTAACTCGCTCCTCCCTCCCTTCAGTATCTCTGCCAGTTAACTGTCCGAAACACTGCTTCCTTGAGGAAAGGCCCTTAAAATGCCACAGCAAACTCACAAGGCTGCTGCAGGATAGTTTTAATTTTTGAAGAAAGCCCAGAGACATCTGTCAGAATACTGCCCCTAAGTGGTTTGGACCTAACTACTTAATAAAAGGAACTCTTTAGTATTTCTTCTGGCCTAGAGTTGCCAGGAACCAAGAAAGTTTAGGAGTCTCTGCCGTGTGCCCTTCAGCCGGTCACTTCACTCTGAGGCCAGGTTCCCACATCTGCAGAAGAGGTGGTTGGAGAAGGTGGTCTCCGGGGTCTCTCTGCTTTTTGTCTGTCTCTGTGTGTGTGCACAGTGCCAGACCCTGACCTCGCTCTCTGTGGGCCTCCACGCCCACCGGGGCTAAACCGGCCCGTCTCTCCCTGCATCCCTCTCAGATCACTCCACCTCCAGCTTCTGCCAATATCCTCCATGGGGGAGCTGCCAGGCTCCCATGCAAAACCTTCCTCTCCGCACAGCATGTGATAAACATGTGCCCTCACCACTTGTGTGGCACTTGTTTTTTTAACTTGTGCGCGTGCGTGTCCTGGTCTGGATGAGCTCTTGTGAAGGGAGGAGTCGCGCTCTGTTGAGCACCTGCTGCGCAAGGGACGGACCGAGGCCCTGCCTCTTAAAAGCTAAGTCCGACCCCTGCTTTACCTGTGGGCTTGCCCCTCCCCAGTCAGGCCCCCTAAGGAGTTTCTTCTCTGCCAGAAGTGGCAGCAGGCCGTGGGCAGTGGGAGCCCGCCTTGGCCCCTGTAACCGGGGCTCCCCTCCTGCAGCACTGTAATGGCGTTGACTGGCGTCAGAAGCTGGATTCTCAGCGAGGGGCCGTCATTGCCACCGAGCTGAAGAACAACAGCTACAAGTTGGCCCGCTGGACCTGCTGTGCTTTGCTGGCCGGATCCGAGTACCTCAAGCTTGGGTGAGATTCCTGTCTGGGAGCTCATCTTTGGAAGGGGGGGTCTGCAGGTTGGGAGACGAGGGCTGGCCTTTTCTCCTTTTTCTTGGGACAAGCATCAGGCCAGGTGTCACCATTTAAATGATACTCGACCCCAGGCGTCGCTGTGTCTCTGTGCCCGCCTGCCCCCCCCGCATAATACTCCTCTTCCCCTCGATAGTTACGTGTCCCGGTACCACGTGAAAGACTCCTCACGCCACGTCATCCTGGGCACCCAGCAGTTCAAGCCCAATGAGTTTGCCAGCCAGATCAACCTGAGCGTGGAGAACGCCTGGGGCATCCTGCGCTGCGTCATCGACATCTGCATGAAGCTGGAGGAGGGCAAGTACCTCATCCTCAAGGACCCCAACAAGCAGGTCATCCGCGTCTATAGCCTGCCCGACGGCACCTTCAGCTCGGATGAGGACGACGAGGAGGAGGAGGAGGAAGAAGAGGAAGAAGAAGGTTTGTAGCAAGCCTCCCTCCGAAGTCTGGAGTGAGCGTGTGCCGGCTGGGGCCCAAGCTCTGTATGCACGGCCCTCTCTAACCTCGATGGAAACCTCTGGGAATTCCCTGAGATGTCACTTGGAGTAGCATTCAGTCTGGCTCCAGAAGCTGCTTCCAGAGCCTTTAGATCACAAGACGGGGTCAGGGAGGAGAGTGGTCTTTTAGAGGCTAGGGCAAGGAAGAAGCATCTAGAGGAAGGCACTGGAAGTCCCTGATGTTAGCCAGTGGTCTGAGGGAGGAAAGATGCTCCAGGTGAGTTACATGGGCTTTAACCTTTCTCTCACCTGCTTCACCAGTGGGTGACTGAAGGAAATGTGAGGATCTGAAAGGTTTCACTTTTGAGTGGAGGTGTTGAAAATCATAAGCAACTCACCAGTTTGACGTGGCTTTTGTATCTTTCAGAGGAAGAAACTTAAACCAGACAGTGATGTGGAGCTGGATTCTGTGATTCTGCCGAGCCTAGGAGGGCCTTGGATACCTGGTGGAATGTTTGTCTGATTGTTGCTCTCTGCAGCTTGACAGTTGGAGTAAAGTATAAGTCTGTCTAGTCTCTTACCTTCATCGCGTGCCTATGTTATGATTGACAGCCCTTCTTCTCCGAGTAGCCCTTGGGAGAGGGAGGGTGAGATACAGCAGAGTCTCTCTGGAGTTGATAATCTGGGTTCCAGCCTTTGTTCTTGAGCATTAGTAGTTGTACATTCCTGTTAGGAGGTGAATGCCCTGAATTTTTTTGTTCTTGGAACCCCTTGAAATTATCCTTTCCTGGGGAGTGTTGTCCATTGTGAGTTCCCCGTAGGAAGTCCATTTCCACAAGCACGAGTGCCTGCTGGCTGCATGCCAGCCCCAGCTGCTGCCTTCAGAGACACACATCACTGGTGAAACATGAAGCAGGGCAGTCTTTGAAGGTTGAGGTGGGGTGGCTGCAGGTGCAGGAGACTGCCTCGGAAGATTCTGATGGATGTTCCACTGTGTGGTGATCGTAATGGTTCGTAAATTGTTTTCAAGTTTGCCGCGGGCTGGTGACGGGATCTCAAGCTGGCACCCTCAAAGAACTGTGTCATGAACAAATCAGAGCTACAGATGTTTAGTACTTGTAAACTTTTTATAAACGGACAGTGTTCTGTCCAATGTACAGAACACTATGAAGTAATATACGGTGCCACATGTCATACTGCATGTTCTATAAATATCTCATCGGACCCTGACACAGAACTGTAATGCTGGTGGAAGTCATACCATTATACAGATGAGAAAACTGGCTCAGCTTTTGGGTAACGGTCCTAAAGTTAACAATTTTAATCAAAATAATTGAGCCTCAGAAAGCAAGCAAAAACTTACTGGACTGTGTTGTCAGAGTTACTAGGAAAATAGAGCATAAGATGTGCTTCTTGGGGACCTTTCACTGTAGGTGGAGCGTTACAAAATTCACTTTAAAGTAGTGTGACAAGTGTCATGGGGTTTCAAGTTCGGGCTGGTACTCCCCGAGCTGCTTCCTGCAGACCCATGATGCAACCCAGAAGGATTAGCTGGAGCAAGTGGGCAGGTGGAAGTTAATTTCAGTCTCATTCTCTAAAAACATCTTATATCAGCCTCCACATGCCTCATGTCTTTCATCTATCCCCTACTTCCATCTGGTCTTGCTTGGGGCCACCAAGTTGACTGCTGTAAATAGTCCTGACTCTAAACTTTCAATCGCATCCTGTGGCCTACAATCCAGGCTCAGCCTAGTCTGAAGGCCCTGCCGTATTTTATCAGTCCTAATTTCCCAGTACAAAATACAACCGGCAGCTATTTTAAGTAATTAATTGCCGACACCCATTCTCATAATCTTCACAACTATTAAGTAGACCTCCCTAACTTCATTTTTGGTCTGTCTGGTTTCAATGTTTATTCAACAAATTATTAAGGGCCTCCTGTATGTCAGATGCTGATGGAAGCTGTGAGGTCACTATAGTGAATAAGATCATTTCTGCTCTAATGGAGCTTTTCTCTGATGCTAATATAGGCTAGGGAAAAAATAGATAAATGGCATTCCTTAGGGTTAGGGGGTACTTAGGTCTGAGAGCTCAAGGAAGACTTTTCTAGAGAAGTCCCAGTGATGATTTTTAATGAGAAGAAGCTCCAGCCATGCAAAGCTGGAAGATCACAGGGTTTTTCCACACTAGGCACGGCTGCCTTCCCACCAGAACCCTCAGCCCCATCTCACAGGACTACTTTAACACCCCTTGAGGTTTCCTATACTTGGGCTGTGTTCTACCCATGTAAATCTCATGCAGGATCCACATCCCACCTCTGGAAAGCCAGCCCTGGTCATCCAGTTCACTTGAATGGCAGTTCAGGGTCATCCTGTCATCCTCCATGTTGCCTCCACTTTGGCCACCGTTGCTGGGCATGAGCAGTGGATTTGTGTTTAAGTGTTTTTACACTGAACTGTCGAAGGCCACTTTGTTTACATTACCAATGATGAAATAAAAATTCACATTTTAAGGCAAGACAAGAAAAATTTCAACATAAAACCTTTTCTCTGTCTTTCAACCTTCTCCCTCCCCTCTAGTGTGCATTGTGCATCCACATTATGCATTAACCAAATCTCCCCTATGGCAGAAATGCCTGCTCAACCATAAAGATCAATTTTTTTTCTGGTGCCAGCAATTCCTTGGAAGAAAACATTCATTTCTCAATCCTGTAAGGGGTCACAGTGACCCTCCACTCGCCCTGTAGTTGCAGACATCTTTGGTGAATTTTATGTACAATGCCAATATGCCATTTCCCTTAAAAGACAGTGATGGGGGCAGAACAGGCTGGTCAGGTGACCTAGGGCGATAACGGCCTGCACCTAATGAAAGTTCTTAGCTTAAATACTTACTTATGACCGTATTAATATTGCTAGCTATATTACACATATTCTGCCTATTTTATAAGGGTGTTGTTTCTTGCACAAATGTGTGACAGAGCCTCCGATAAAAATGATGACTAGGCAACTTGAAACAATTACAAACATAAAATTCTATAAGATCAATGATTGTAATAGTCTAACTCTAGATATGGGAAGAAACAACAGGCAGGAACCATTTCCTGAACCATAATAGACTAGTAAGACAGGTGGTCCAGAGGCTTTTGGCTACTGTTAACAGGGCCTAGTCCAGCAACAGCACATGGAGTGGCCTATCAGTAAATTTTGCATGGCCTGGGAATGAGCATTCCTAGCACCATGTGACAAATCAGTCACAGAATGCCTCCCAAACCTTGGTCGAAATTAAGACTGAAAGGGAAGCAATTGTAAAATAAAGAATGTAAGCTACCGCCCAGTTCTACAAGAATCAAGTCATTAGCCACTGCAGTTGCTGACCTACAACATACCCTGAAGGAATTGAGGATGAGGATTGGGACGAGGCGCTTTTTGCTCTAAAAGTGGCAGAACCAGCCTTCAGACAGACATTTTCAAGAGAAAATCTGAACCCAGTTTCTTGCGTTTTCCAGTACTTAAGAGAACTAAAACCATTAACTAAGCTGTTAATTCTTTGTGAACAGCAGCAACCTTCTACCAAGATGTGTGCTTGATTGCACATACCCCTTCATCAAAACCACATATATGCTGGCCTCCCCTACCGCTTCGTTACAGTTCTCGAGCTTTCTGGAAGAGCTCATAATTTGGAGTATAAATGGGGGGTTTCAATGTCACACTCCACTTAACTGTGTGATTTTAAGCAAATCACCCCTAAATTTCATTTGGCCAGTCAGCTATTTACATTATATTGGAAACAATCCCGGGCCTCCTTCTGGTGGAAGATCCAGTCAGTCCTGTTTCTTAGTAAACTATAGACTGAATCATTGTAGCGAACACCAGTTAATTTGTTTATCCGTCCTGGCTTCATCAACCTGGTTTCCGGTCCCAAAGTACTGAGTACCCAACTAGTCTTTGGCTACAGTAATGGAGTGTAACAGCTGCGATTATCTCCAAAAGTCGTCTGCTCCCGTGCCTCCCTTACACGTGGAAAGACACAGCTTTAAAGAGCCCCAAGCCACTTGTCAGATTTGATCTTCAGTCGGGCCACCACCTGCCAGGGCGCGCCGGCCGGCGGAGAAGCACGTGCGCGGCTCTCGCGAGCGACCCGGAGCCCAGAACCCGACAGCCCAGCCCCGCATGACGCGCGCCGCCACGTGACCCCGCCCCCTGCCATTGGCGGGGCGGGGCGGGGCGGGGCCGCCGCGGTGGCGCGGGCAGGCCGAGCGCGGCCTGACTTGGCTGCGGGCTGTCTACGGAGCGGCTGGGAGGTTCGAGCTCTGTGCTGGGGGTGGACTGGCGGGCCGGGGAGGCGGGGGCTGCGGGCGTGGGCACCGCGCACGCGTGGGGAGCGGCTCCCGGATTCAGCGCGCCCGAAGGAGGGTGGCCTCGCGCCGCTCCGCGGGCAGGTGTGCTGGGGCTTCCCTGTCACGTGACCGAAGAGACCCGGGTGTGGGACGGGGGCCGGCAGACCACACCTCCTTCAGGCTGGAGGCCGGAGCGCGGGGGCGTGGCCAAAAAAGACGTGACCCTCGAGGGTCTGGCCTTGGGAGGCCCTAGACGGGTGTTGGGCATCCCTGGAATTAGGGGAAATTGGAGAAAACACCCAGCCTCTTATTACCATGGCAATAAGGAGTCTGGCGCCCTTGGGAACTAAGGTCCTGAGGGAGATGGAGGGGCTCGGGACTCCTGTGGGGAGCCCAGATCCGAGCTTGAAAAGATGGAGTCGGGGCAAATGAGTTCAGAGGTCCTTGGGTTCTGATCCTGGCTGCGCCCCAAGTCGCAGTGAGCGCTCCGGCAAGTCCCTGCCTTTCTGGGCCCCCAGTTCCTGGCTCACGTCCCCGGGCCTCGAGGGGCCTTCGTGGTCCGAGGCCTCACCTCTCTGGTCTGCCGTAGGATGGGCCTCTCCACCGCGGCCCTGCTGTGGGGCCTCCCAGGGCTGCTCCTGACCATCGCCCTGCACCCGGCTCTCTCCCCGTGCCCCGCCCAGGCCTTGGTGCCCGCGCACCGGGACTACTGTGTCCTGGGTGCCGGGCCCGCGGGGCTGCAGATGGCCTACTTCCTGCAGCGGGCCGGCAGGGACTACGCCGTGTTCGAACGCGCCCCGGGACCGGGCAGCTTCTTCACGCGCTACCCCCGGCACCGCAAGCTCATCAGCATCAACAAGCGGTACACAGGCAAGGCCAACGCCGAGTTCAACCTCCGCCATGACTGGAACTCTCTGCTCAGCCACGACCCCCGGCTGCTCTTCAGACACTACTCCAACGCTTACTTCCCCGATGCCGGCGACATGGTGCGCTACCTGGGCGACTTCGCGGACCGGCTGGGGCTCCACGTGCTGTACAACACAACCATTGCCCACGTCACTCTGACCAAGGATCAGCGGGCCTGGAATGGCCATTACTTCATCCTGACCGACCAGGAGGGCCAGGCATACCAGTGTAGGTAAGGAACCGGGCTCCAGAGCTCACCTGCTGAAGCCAGTGCCTTCCCTGGAAGAAGGAAACCCATTGGTTGGCCCGTAGGTGTGGGAGAAAAGAGGCATTTCTGGGCTTCCCTGGTGGCGCAGTGGTTGGGGGTCTGCCTGCCGATGCAGGGGACACGGGTTCGTGCCCCGGTCCGGGAGGATCCCACATGCCGCGGAGCAGCTGGGCCCGTGAGCCATGGCCACTGAGCCTGCGCGTCCGGAGCCTGTGCTCCGCAACGGGAGAGGCCACAGCAGTGAGAGGCCCGCGTACCCACAAAAAAAAAAAAAAAAAAAAAAAAAGAGGCATTTCTGCCCATCCTTGCTCCCACTGAAATCCAGTGCTAAGAGGTTCAGTTCAGCCATCATTTCCCAAGTGTTTCCTAGAAATGTATGTACTCAAAGATACTTGAAAATTCTGACCATTTCTTTCCTCCAGGATTTTTCAGCCTTCAGTATCTTCACATTCACTGAAGGACTCCAGCATTGGGTATTGAGCATTGTCTGAGCTTATGCACCCACAAAACCCTTTTTGTAGAGCATCTCCTAGAACTTGTGTTCCCCAAAATACATTCTGAGAAATACTGGCAAGTGTCCAGCAAGTGTTAGACAGGCTCAGTAGGATTTCTGAACTGAATGAGAGGGAGGGCCAACAGGCAGTGCTGCCAGGATTCGGTTTTAGCTCGCTTTGACTTGGGATAAAGCTTAGCATAGTGTAGAGAACCCAAATTCAGAGTTATACGTTATACCGTGCTTGTCTAATCCTCACAAGGACCCTTTGAGGGAGGTTCACTGATCCCCATTTTACGGATGAAGAACTGAGGCTCAGAGAAGTTAAGTAACTGGTGCTGTGTCACACAGCTAATAAGGGGTGCAGCTGCCACCTGAGCTCACATCTTCCTGAGTCTGAAGCCTGTGTTCTTAACACTGTGCCCGACTGCCTCTCCGTTCCCGGCCGTCATCCTAGCACCTGGCTCCAGGCAGGTGCTTGATCACGGTTCATCTTCTCATGCCTTTTGCCAGAGGCTCAACCTTGCTCCTTGCTTGTTACAGCCCAAGGAGAGAAGGGTTGGGCCAATTTGGACCCTCGCATCTTAGGCAGCAGTGCTACAGTGTAGGGGATTCAGATGTGAGCAAATGGACAGGCCAGAAAGCAAGGGGCCACAGAGGCTGACCGGGCCACAGAGGCTGACCAGGCCCCTTCTCCAGGCCACCCGGTCCTGTTTTCAAAACTACCTTGTGATCAAACCATTCCTCTGCAGGCCAGCAGGGTCCAGTTCCCAGCCTGTCCACCACAGGATTGTAATCCCCACCAGTAGAAAGAGCAAGACTCTGGAATTAGGCTGACCTGTGGTCAGATTCTGGCTCTGCTGTCTAAGGAGCTATGGAGGTCGTGGGCCCACGTGGAGCCTGCATCTCCTCACCTGTCGAGCAGGCCGAATAACACCAATGCAGAGCTTCTTTGAGCAGTAAGATGAAGCAGAAAGCACTTAGTACAGGGCCTCGTACAGAATCACCACTCAGCAGATTCTGCATCTGCCAGGCAAGTAAGAAAGGGGGAAGCAGAACGTCTAGTTTCATTTTCATGACTAGGGTTGTACTTGGTGAGGCTGCCATGTTCAAAATTAAGTGAATTAGTCCATTTCTCATGGCATCACCCTCTCCAAAGTCAGAAAGTAAAACTAATTCTCACATTTGGTATAATCCCAGGAAGGTGTAAAGGAAACTGCACCCACTGGATCACTCAGTGAGAGGCCAGGGTAAGGTCTCAGATGCACTGGGACAGGTCAGGAGTGGGTGAATAAATGAACAACCTGCTTTCTTTTAGGAGCCAGCAGTCTGGGTGAGGCGGGCGAGCCAGACAGCAGATCCAAAGCGGGATTTTTCACTTCCTGGTCTCATAGCTAAGAGGCCAAGCCATCCTCCCTCTGTCCCCCCCTCCGCAGCGTCCTTCTCGTGGCCACTGGCTTGTCAGTCCCCAACCAGGTTGACTTCCCTGGCTCCGAATACGTGGATGGTTATGAGTCCGTGTCCGTGGATCCCAAGGACTTCGTGGGTCATAATGTGCTGATCCTGGGCCGGGGGAACTCGGCCTTTGAGACGGCGGAGAACATCTTGGGTGTCACCAACTTTATCCACATGCTGAGCCGCTCCCGGGTCCGGCTCTCCTGGGCCACCCACTACGTCGGCGACCTCAGGTATGCTGGGCAGGTACTGTGTGTGCTGTGCTGCCAGCCCCTGACCCCCGCCCGACTAACCACCCTGGCCCCTGAGGCTTCCTTACCCGGCACAGACTTCTTTCTCTCTCCTGACATTCCCCTTGGACCCCAGGGCCATCAACAATGGCCTGTTGGACACCTACCAACTGAAGTCCCTGGACGGGCTGCTCGAGTCTGACCTGACAGATCTGGCCGTTGTGAAGGACCATGAGGGCAAGTTCCACGTCACCCTGAAGTTCTTCCTGGAGGAAGGCAACCGGAGTGCCGACGCCGTCCCCCTCCCCCAGGACGATAATGACAACTTCGCCTTGCGCGTGGCCTACGACCGGGTCATCCGCTGCCTGGGCTGGAACTTCGACTTCTCCATTTTCAGCAAGTGAGTCCGAACAGAGGGGAGGAGCTGGATATCTCAGCAAAGCCCTCTGGTCAAGGCCCAGGTGGACAAGGAGACGCCAGAGGGCTTGAACAGATCCTCCTGTGCCATCAGGTCACACAGGGACCCAGAGCCCAGCCTCCAGTGAGGCTTGAATCCTGGCTCTGTCCCTGACCCACCACCACATCTTTAACGTGAACCTCAGTTACTCTGTCTGTTAAATGGACATCATCATACTTGCCTCCTGAGGTCATGGTGTGGTTTAAATTTGAGCAGGAATGTAAGCACTTAGCTCAGTGCCAAGGCTGTAAAAAGTGTTTCATACATAGCAGCGATTTTTATTCACAGCCCTTTCCACTCACAGGTCCCTCCGACTCTCTGCAGGGGGTGAGCTCAGCAAGAAGTACCCCCTGGTCAAAGCCAGCTATGAGTCCAAAGGGAGCCGGGGCCTCTTTGTCCTGGGGACTGCCAGCCACTCCGTGGATTACCGGAAATCTGCTGGGGGCTTCATCCATGGATTCCGATACACAGGTGAGCCCGGCAGAGAGGGCCGCTGTCCCCAGGGTTTGTAGAGACATGCCTGATTCCCTTAAAGCAGCCTTAACAGCAGTTGATTGTCATAAATTCCCTGTGGGGCAGGCAGCAGTGGGTTTTCGTGGTCTGAGGACACATCTAGAGAAGTACCAGATAAGGGGTAAAAGTAAGTACATCTGGGGGTGGCGTGTTACCCGCATCACCATGATTGGCAAGGATGCTGAGCTTGGGACTGCTAACCTGGGGAAGCAGCTGCATGGTCTCAGGGGTGAGGTTTCATAACCTCCCTAAGCCTCTGTTGGCCCTCCCAGATGTCAGAGTTGTAAATGAGGTGAATTCTTCACTCCATAGAGCTGTTGTAAGGACTAAATAAGGTAATATCTGGAGACCGTGGAGCTGTGAAGCATTACGTACACATAGACTCTTTGGGTACCAACAAATTTCAATAAAAGTTGCAACTAGATTATATCAGCTCTTTTTCAAAACTCTCAGTCTTAGTACTAAGGGTACCAATTTTCTGCGCTCTGGGTAGCCCATTGGATGGGTGCTTTATTGCATGACGAGTGTTACATGGGCCAGTTAATTTGACCATAAAAACACCATAAGGGGGCTTCCCTGGTGGCGCAGTGGTTGAGAGTCTGCCTGCCAATGCAGGGGACACGGAATCGTGCCCCAGTCCGGGAAGATCCCACATGCCGCAGAGCGGCTGGGCCCGTGAGCCATGGCCGCTGAGCCTGTGCGTCCAGAGCCTGTGCTCCGCAACGGGTGAGGCCACAACAGTGAGAGGCCCGCGTACCGCAAAAAAAAAAAAAAAAACCATAAGGGTCCTTCATCCTGATGTTTCTGTATTTAATGTGATGCCTCACTTGCCTTAATGCTCCTGTTTGCATTTCACTCTCCTTCCAGTTTGACAGGGAAAGATAATCATGCTTTGCTGTTGATTTCCAGGCGATATGTTTTATACCCTTGGCATGTTGTCAGGGAAAGAAACCGAGAATGTTAGCTGTCTGTTTACCAAAATATTTGCAAATGGAACACACACACATACACAGAATGGGAAGAGTCTGTCTCTCTAGCTGTGTCCCCAGCAAGAAACCCTCCTCACGTTCCCGTGCATGTCACCCCTCCTGCACCTGCTGTCCCGACAGGTACTGCCCCATCCCTCTTGCTTCCCTCTGTCCTCTCATCTTGCCCCAGCTCACATTCTTAACTCTCCCAACAGCCCCATAAGAGACATCTTGTTATTTCAACTCCATTTTTCATAGAAGGAAACGGGGGCACAGAGATGTTAAGTCACTTACCCAAAGTCACCCAGCCAGTGGATGGCAGAGGTGGCATTTGAATCCACACCTGTCTGACTTTGAGGCTCCCAGCTGACCACTAAGCTTCAGGCAAATGGGAAACAATCCTGGATGGACAGGCCACCAAGAGCTGTGGTCACTCCTACTAGCTGGGGACCCCACTAGAGGGAGGGGCAGTGTGGCTGTACACAGTATATCCTGCCCGACCTTGCCCACCATTCAGCTGAAAAAAAGGTCCCCAAGGGAGACAAGTAGAAAACAGCAAGGCAGAGTAAAGCAAGATGAAAGATGGTAACCTCAGAAGGTAGGGCCTGCTGGGAACCCTGCCCCTCCCCCTCCTGTCTCTCTCCAGTCCATCCCAGCCTCACTTGCCTGACTTGGGACCTCTTGGTCTCTCTTGACTGGTCTTCCTGCCATTGGTCCCTCTGGCTTCCCAGCCAGCTACTCTGGTACCCACCAGAACACTGTTCTTTAAACAGAAAAACCTCCAGAGGCTCCCCAGCCAGGTCCTCAGCATGGCATCCAGGGTTTCGTGCAGCAGCCGGCAGCAGCTCTCCTGCCCAGCCTGGCCCTCGCCTCCTTTTCAGAATGTGCCAGTTTCTCAAGGTTTTATGTCTTTGCACCCATGCTTCTTTTGTCAGGCCCCCTTCCCACCCTTCCCTAGCTGTGTAATTCCTCATCCTTCCACAAAACGCAGCATAACCTTGTTTCCTCTAGAGACCCAGAGGTCTGTCTGTCTGTCTCGTGAGGCTGAACATCTTTCCTGTGACCGTTGGTCGACCCAGTCTCCCATCACGTGAACTGTCTGTCTGTGTCCTCGCTGTTGCCGGATTTGAGTGTTGTGTTGATTCATTTCGAGGAGCAGGCACCTGTGTGTGGTGCCCCAGTGTCACCGCTGTGTAAGGGCAGCCCCAGGTACACAGAAACTGTCCCCCTGTTGTTTGAGATAGCTGTTGCTCTTCTAGCCTTCCAGAAATATACAGAGCATCTCAAAGTAGAACTTAGTAACAGATGTGGGTTTCGGCTGTGAACGAGAAGGAACAGTCAGAGGGTTTCCATTTGGAAGTCTCCCATAGACATGGGGACTGTGGGGTGGGGAGAGATGGCAGAGGAAGGCTCTGGGTCTGGTTTGGACGCATCACATGTGAGGTGACAGTGGCAGGACTTCCATAGGCAGGTGGCCTAAAGCAGAAGCGGGCAGTCTCGGGCCTGGGGACCAAATCCAGCTGTGCCCGTTCATTTCGCGGTCCTCTATGGCTGCTTTCCCACCAGAGGCAGAATTGAGTCAAGTGAGAGAGACCGTCTGGGCTGCAAAGCCAGAAACACTTCCCATCCAGCCCTTTTCAGAACACACGTGCGGACCCTGCTCTAAAGGCACCTTCTTGGAGCCGTGCAATACAAGCGTGTCCTGAGTGCAGAGCTGGTGGGGGGGCTTTGCGTCCCCCCACCCACCCACCCCCCGGCCCCAGAGGTGAAAGATAGCATCTTAAGGGCAGCATGCCATTCCTCCCTCTGGCCATTTCAGTGCGTGCTGTCCACCGGCTGCTGGAGCAGCGTCATCATGGCGTCACCTGGCCCTCCACCAAGCACCCCATCACACAGCTGGCCAGTGCCATCATCCGGCGCGTCAACGAGGCTTCTGGGCTCTACCAGATGTTCAGTGTGCTGGCCGACGTGGTCCTGTTGAAGGAGTGAGTAGTCCAGCCCTCGCCTTCCCACTGCCCCTCCCCCTCGCACACCGTCGTGCTCTTCTCTTCCTGTTGCACGTGTGGAAGAGCCCAGTGGTTCTTTCCTAAGATGAAGATGGCAGGTGGGGTGGACGGGGGGGCGGGATCAGTCTATTCTGGGGAAATCGGTGAAATCAGCACCACAAGCTCTACTGACAGACAGACAAGATGTGAGTGTGACTGCAGCTTTGCCACTTTCCACCAGTGTGATCTGGGGCAAGTTAGTTAGCCTCTCTGAGCCTTTCTCTCATCTGCAAAATAGAGCTAATAATACCTACCTTGCAGGACTGTAGGAAGGAGTAAAGGTAACTGGTAGAAAAGCATCTGGTACCAAACAGATGAGCAGTGAACTGCAGTGATGACGGGTCGCCACCTGCGTGGGTTTAAGAGCTCCTTGGGCCAGACCATGTCGGCTCCTTATCAATCAAGTGGAGCAGCAGGTCACAGAGGATGCTCCCTGAGGAAGAAACCACGCAGAGCAGGGAAGGGGGAAGAGCTGGGGGTGGTGAGCAGTGGGGCTGGTTCTGAAAGGACACGGGGCAGGTGAGACACCTCAGAGGGAACAGCCTGCTGCAAAGCCGGTGAGTGCAGCAGCACATCGAGTTCAGGGACACGTGGGAAACTCAGCGGTGCTCAGAGCAAAACCCCCATCACTCCTCTTTCTTTCATACCCATTCACCGCATTCACAGCATCCGTAGGTCCCATCAGCTCTACCTTCAAACTGTGTCTAGAATCTGCCTCTCACTAGCCCCCCCTCCACTGCCACCTTGATCTGGACCATGAGCATCTCTCACCTGCACTGAGACAGCAGCCTCTCACCTTTGACCCCATGGTCTGCTCTCAACATGGTGGCCGGAGTGATTCTTTTTTTTTTTTTTTTTTTTTTTTGGCTGCTGGTGCGTGCGGGCTTTTTCTAGTTGCGGCGAGTTGGGGCTACTCTTCGTTGTGGAGCATGGGCTCTCGGTGTGCAGGCTTCAGTACTTGTGGCACGCAGGCTCAGTAGTTGTGGCTCACGGGCTCTAGAGCGCAGGCTCAGTTGTTGTGGCGCACGGGCTTAGTTGCTCTGTGGCATGTGGAGTCTTCCCGGACCAGGGCCGTGTCCCCTGCCTTGGCAGGCGGATTCTTAACCACTGTGCCACCAGGGAAGATCCATTGATTCTTTTAAAACTTGAATCACTAGAATTCAGTGCTGTTCACTATCTTCCCAAGGCCCGCAGCTTCCCTTCCCAGCCCAGATGACACCCGACATTCCCATCGTGGCACACACGGCCCTCCTCGACCTGCCCCCGCCGACTTCCCCTCCCCTCCCCTCCCCGTCGGATCCACTCCAGCCACACTGGCCTTCTTCCTGTCCCTTGAACATGCCAAGGTGTTCACTCACTCCTAGGGCTTCTCCATCACTGGTCTCTCAGCCTGGCTCACCCTCTCCCTAGATACCCACTCAGGTTACTCAGCGTCTTCTGTCTTTTCTCTCCCCAGTGTAAGTCAGGGCTCAGCTGTAACAGTAATATTCAAGTGAGACACGCAGGCCTGATCAGTGTCTGTACGCTGTTTGACGGGCGCTTCTAGGCAGGAGAGGCAGGCGCACGCACACACCACACACACGCATGCACATGCCTGTCACCTCTGCCACAGCACTGAGGGTCTTACCCCAGCCGTGTTGCCCCTGTCCCCAGGAATGCCACTGCTTTTGAGTACCTGGAGGAGTTCCCCATGCAGATGCTGGCCCAGCTGGAGACCATCACAGGAAGAAGGGCAAGGCACGGGCTCTTCGTCATCAATATGGAGTACGGCCGGAATTTCTCTGGGCCCGACAAGGACGTCTTCTTTTATGACCGCTCTGTGGGGCACACGGAAGACGCCTGGCTGTCTAACTTCCTCCATCCTGTCATCTACTACTACAGGCACCTCCCCACCGGTGAGCTGGGTCTCCACTCTCCCCCGAGCGAGGGCACTCCTCGGACCCCAGCGCCATCAAGCTGTCATGCAGCGCCCTCAGCTGACAGAAGGGGGGCCGCTAGGGGCTCTGCCTAGAGCCTAAACGGGGCAGATGGTCCAAGAACGATAAATGCTATTCCCGGATTCTGGCCCCCACATCGACCTGGGCAGGCCACGTGTGGAGCGGCGTGATCGCCTCCAGGCACCACGTCGTCAGAGGGGCACTGTTGTGGCTGTCTCCAAAGGAGGCTGACCGTGGAGTGGGGAGCGGGGATCTGGGGACTGACCCTTAGAAGGAACAGGAAAGGGAGGGGGAACTGGTTAGCACAGGAGGGGAGAGGAGAGCTGCGCAGGGCCGTCCTTTCCTCGCTGTGTGACCTTGGACCATTACTTAACCCCGCTGAGCCTCAGCTTGCTCGGGTGTGAAATGGGGGTGGCCATGGTCGCCTCCTTGTAGGATGAGGGTTAATGAGATGATACAGCACAACGCCAGCATGGTGCCCGGCACGGAGTAGCTACCAAATGATGACCAACCTGGGGAACACGACTCCTGCTTCCAAACTTGAAGGAGTGTCCCCTGGAAGAGGATGATCTAAAAATAGAGGTCGTTCCAAAGGGCGGAGGTAGTGTCAACAGGTAGAAGTGACGGGAGCGCAGGCTGACGTTCACTCTAAAGGAGCAGCGCGTCGTGAAAGCTGCCGAGGGTGGGATGGGCCACCTCCCGGAGCTTCCCGATGCAGGGATGGCCGTGGCTTGGTGCCCCGTGGCAGGGACACACAGAAGGGCACCCACCGGGTACGAAACTGGACTAGAGGGGCCCTAAGACCCCTTGGATGCAGGACCCCGAGTCTCCTCACAGAAAGGCCAGTTTCAAAGCAGCCACAATAGACCTCAGCTCACGTAAGTCTTAGAAGCAAACCAAGTTCAAGTGACTGGTCTTAGTTCTGCCCGCTGACAGTCCAGGGGATGAGTCTAGTCTAGTCCCTGTCCCTCACGTCCACCTTGCAAACCTTTGGAAGGACAGCTGAACAGGCTGACCATGGCCCATGCTAGAGGTGCATCAGGAAGGCTGAGCGCGAGGGGCTGGGGGGCAGGCACCTGGGATGTGGCCCCGGGAATGGAAGCCCCGCGTTCGGCTCTGACATGGCACCCTTTCTCCTCCCCACAGAGCAGGAGGTGAGGTTCCGCCCCGCAGGCTGGCCTCTTCCGCGGCCCACGGCCATCCACCACATCGTGGAAGATTTCCTGACAGACTGGACGGCCCCGGTGGGGCACATTCTGCCCCTGAGGCGCTTCCTGGAGAACTGCTTAGACACCGATCTCCGGAGCTTCTATGCAGGTAACTTAAGTTTCCCGAAGGACAAAGGGGCTGAGCTGGAGGGTGAAGACGACCAGGTAGATCTGTGCCCTGTGGAACTTTAGGATGTGCGTCTAGAAACCCAGACCCAAGACTTCCATCTCCTACCACGGGAGGGCTCGGTGTTCACAGAAACCCCCTCCCAGTACAGCACACCTGCAAACACTGAATAAAATGTCTTTTTTAAAAAGCTGGCAGGAAAATAAGGGAACTCCCCAGAGGCCAAACACCAAGAAAAGCACAAACCCATCGCTGGATGAGAGATACCTGCTGGTTGTCAGTGGCCTAGAGCCCGGGTAACTGACCAGCACTTGGAGCTGGGAAGACGAGGCTGGAGCAGGGTAGGATGTCTGTACAGAGACCTTTAAATAGAGCTGGGATCTCAGTAGGTAAAGTAGAAGGCAGAAAGCACTCCCAAGAGAGATAGAGGAGACGCACGCTTTTTGGCGGAGACGCACGCTTTTTGGCTCTGGGTAGAGTGGGGGGAAAATCTCCCCTGAGAATTTCCATCCACTAGGCCTCACTCATATGAGTTTGGGGCCAAAGTTCACACTATCGTTGTGGTGCAGAAATCACAGAAGTCAATGTGAGTCTTCTGTGAGGACACATACCTTAAAGCTAGGCCTCAAAGAATTCCCCCAGATAAAGTTCCCAGGAACATGAACTCCCAAGCAGAAATCACTTAACACATAAGGATACAAATTACCATGAGGGAGTGTCAGCAGAAGCAACACACTGTAGGATGAAACCTACGGAGACTGTGGGAAATGGAATGGTCAGAGAGAGGATGTAAAGTATGTCCAAAATCTGTAAGTAAATAAAAGATTACTGAAAATAGAATGAAAGGGTAGGACTACCAAAATTGACTGGGCAGATTTGAGAAAGGTCCAAATAGAACTTCTGGAAATGAAAATATAAATTTGTAATTGGAAACTCAATGTCAAGGTTAGTAGCACATTAGACAGAGATGAAGGGAAAATTGGTGAACTGGATGGAAGATAGCTCTGACAGTCGAACCCAAAGAGGGACTTGGGGAGAGAAGTCTCATGATCCACAGGAAGAACTGACCAAAACAAGCCAAATTTTTGTCTTTTTTTTTAACCCCCTGAATTACCAGGATACCCACTCCTTTTTTCTGTCCAGCAAACATCTGTTGAACAGTGACTGTATATCACGCACTATTCATATCAAACCAGGTTAGAGACGGTCAGTCCTCGGCCTACGGGTCGGAGAGCAAGTGTCCTTCTTTCATCCCTCAGTCTACCTTGAAATAAAAATGTATATATTAAGGGAGATGGCTTAAAACAATACTTTAAGTTAATAGTCTAAATGTGTGTAGATGCTCAAACAGGGGTAATTCATAGAGCAGAGCTAAGCAGCTTTGAAGTACTAGCATTCTGCAGACATAAACTCTGACCATACACTTACACATGAAATTACCCGCTATAGGTCTAGAGACCTCAGCTGCAAAACCTCTGTCTGTTTCTCGAGGTTTCAGGAGTACACAGAGATGCCAGTGCCTGTTAGGGAGTGTATTCCTACCCTGAGTTATGGCTCCTGCCGACCCAACATCACAGGCCCTGCAGCCTCCTGGCTCCTACTCCCTAGATATACTCAACAGTACAAGCCACTGAGTGTCACTGCCTTGAACATGAAGGAATCGTCCCCACAAAGGGCCAGCTGGCAGAGGGTGGGCTTTCCCTCCACCCGGTTAGTGGATGTGCAGCTGCTAGTTCTGGACCCGGATCTGCTGGGCTTCTCCACCCCCTGGCCCCTGCAGAAGGGGTGACGTATGTCATAGGAGGAGGTGCTTGCCGAAAGGCCACCTCACTGCCCCTCTCCGTCCTCTCCCACATCTGCTGCCATCCCTGCTCAGAGAGGGTGGTCATGGACCATTCTGGCAGGGGCCCTCTGTACTACAAGTCAGAGGTGAGGTAGGAAATAGTTTTCCTGTGGCACCTCACAGCCTGATCACTCGTGTGAGCCTTACAGCATCCTTTGGTAATGTGCCCATTCACTGAGGCAAGAGACTCAAGATGGTTTTCTGACAGTCACTCCATCTTCCCATCTTGTCTCTAAATCCCTTAGAAGATTGAGCCCACCTCTGTTTCATCCTTTCTATTCTTTAAGTCAAATTTATATAAGTACTTGGCTAAAAGGCTTTTTTACCCACTTCCATTCCCATTCCCCAGAAGGAATGACTTCTAGCTCTTCTGGTTGTCTCTTAATATTTCTGAATAACACATATCCACAGCTCTTTCTTCATTGATCAGATTTGACCTCCACACCAACTTTCTGCTGTGGCACAGACGAGGGTCTAGCGGTTTTATCTTTACGTCCCCCACAGTGCTTAGAATCGTGCTTTACATACAGTATCTGCAGCTCAGACATTGTTGAGGGGATAAATCCTTGCAGGGAACTCTGAGCTCAAAATGGAACTGACCACCAAGTTCGCAGCCCCCCCGGGGTGGCTCCCGGAAGAGAAGGCTGAGGGCTGCTCCTGGGTGGCTGAGCCCCCACCCCGCTGGCGCCACGCACAGCAGCATGCGGGCCTCCCACCTCTGGGAGCTGAGCCGTCTCTTTGGTTTGCTTTCCTTTGGAGCCTTGTTTTTCCAAAATGTTGAGGCGGCCTCCCAGTCTTGGAACCTCAGGGAGGGATGAGATCCACGGCTACCCAGGTCAGACGTGAGGTACCCAGAAAAGTCAGCTCCCAGGCTCAGGGGATGGAGGGAACCGGGTGAGGCCCCTGGGGCATTGGCACTCCCTCCCCTTGCACCTCTCCCCACACCTCTCAGCCCGATCTCCTCTTGCTTTTGTGCAGAGTCCTGTTTCCTGTTCGCCCTAACACGCCAGAAGCTGCCACCCTTTTGCCAGCAGGGGTACCTGAGAACACAGGGGCTCGTGGGGACTGAGAGCCTCCGCCAGCACGGCATGGAGAGCGGGCTCCTGTGGGACTATGCCACTGTGGGCCGGAGGGACAGCGGCCAGCAACCTGGCAACCACGGGCCAGGACAGCACCCTCTGGCTCCAGGGCCTCCGGTCTCGCCCTTCGACAGCAACAAAGAGGAGCTCTGATGGCCAGGCTTCTCCCGCCCAGGCCCACAGTCGGCCCTGCTCTTTCCCCACAGTTCAGTGCTCCCACCGACCTGATTGCCAGAGACACCTCAGATCATCGCAGTGACTGCACCAAAGCCACACGGAGGGCGCGTAAGGGCTGAAGGGCGGCCACTCGGTGGTCTCCCCTCCTGTTCGGTTCAGGGGTGCCTGGGAAGTGGGGTCTAGGTGAAGCATCTTCTGCCAGATGGAAGGGAGCTGCCTTCCACACCGGACTTGTCTGCAAATGAGCTGTCACGGAGCACCGGGCTGGCCTCAGTTCTGTCCCCATCAAGTGCCCAGTGGTTCCTTTTCCTTCCAGTTGTCGACTTAAAAAATATTCACAACCTAAAAGTTGAGAGTTATGTTTTATTCAGCCGGAATTCTTAAGACTTCAAACCCAGGAGGCAGCATCTCAAATAACCCTGAAAGAACTGCTCCGACGAGGTGACGGGGGAGCCAGGTTATACAGAAGTTTTGCAACAAAGGCCAGGTGGTCTGAACATCAAAAGATTGTTAATTAAAGAAAACCAGATATCCCAAGTTTAGGAACTTAGTGCTTTTCTGTGTTTGGGAAGATGCAAGAGTCTGGGCTCACTGAAGTCTTTCCTTTGATCTGCACCTCAGCTTTCTTGGGCCAGTATCCTATGTTTTCACATCCTGAGTTTCCTCAGGGCTCACCAGCTCATGTCAGTGATGGCTGCAATCACTGATGAGTGTGGCATCCTTTGTTTACTGATATAGTGGGAAATACTCCATTTCTCAGATCCTCCTCTTGTTTGGAAATTTGACCAATATTTGGGAGACATTTCATGACCAAATTTTGTCCCACGGCACTGGGAGGCGCATCCCAGATCAGGTGAAAATTCTTGTGGATGTGTCACTCCAGGTGCTAGTTTCCAGATTAGGCCCTGTTGATAATTAAAGATTCTCTGGATCATCTGTCTTACTAGTCTATTATGATCCAGGAAATGTTTTCCCTTTTTGCTCCTTCCCGTACCTAGAATCACACTATTACAGTTATCCTATAAGAGTCATAAATGTGATCTGTTTCCTCAAGATGTTTAGCCATCATCAATTTTGTTGGAGGCCTGGTTACACACTGGGTACTGTAAGAGACAACAATCTTATAAAATAGGATATAAGTAATGCAGCTAGTAATATTGACAAAGTCTTAGTGCAGCAGGGAGACACGAAGTATAAACAATTAGGAAACAAAGAACAAATTAAAACAATTATTAGTATAACTAGTTGTAATCCAGTTGCAATAAACCATCAAGTCCACAGGAGGGCCAGCTGGAGAGGCCAAATTTTGGCAGGAACAGGTAGAGAGAAAAAGATAAATGTTTCATCTTTGTTTACAAAGGTATACCTTATCAACTTGTACATCATAGCATAAGAGAAAAGGTTTTTTTTGAAAAACAAAGATTAAAGCTAGTATATTTCCCAAAGTCATAAAGTTATAAATCATATTTATCAGTTCCTTCAGTCCCATGTAATTGATTCCTGTTGATCTGGATGAAGTAATCAGGTTTTGAGTTTTGTCATTTGTTACAGAGTTCAGTGGTATTATCTAAAGGCAATCAGAAACTTATATTTGGGGACTTCCCTCCCTGGTGGCGCAGTGGTTAAGAATACTGCCAGTGCCGGGGACATGGGTTCGAGCACTGGTCAAGGAAGATCCCACATGCCATGGAGCAGCTAAGCCCATGCACCACAACTACTGAGCCTGTGCTCTAGAGCCTGCAAGCCACAACTACTGAGCCTACGTGCCACCAACTACTGAAGCCTGTGCACCTAGAGCCCATGCTCTGCAGCAAGAGAAGCCACCGCAATGAGAAGCCTGCGCACTACAACGAAGAGTAGCCCCTGCTCGCCGCAACTAGAGAAACCCACGTGCAGCAACGAAGACTCAATGCAGCCAAAAATAAATTAATTTTAAAAAAAAGAAACTTGTATTTGTTTTTTATGAGTCTTAAAAATCTTCATTTTGTAAAAGCATCAGGACAAAACTTAAAATAGCATGGTTAAAGATCTGAGTACAATGCAATTGGCAGGGAACTTGGATATTTCTGTGACATAACATTTTAGGATAATAGCTAGAATTATGACTGATAACATTATATCAGGGCATATCAGATGTTAGAGATTCCATATACATTTTGGAATATCTATATTAATGACATTTATCCATACACTGTAACCTAAGGTTCATCTCCAGTCACTTGACAATGTCTCTGAAGTAAACATACCAGATAAACTTAATTAGTTTAACATTCATCTTTGAGATGTCTCAGGATGTTCCTTCAAAGCATCCCAGAGTCAGCCGTAGGCTAAAAGAGCTTTAGTTGGATTTTAATATTTGGGAAGTTTGTTAAAAATATCAAAAATGTTTTAAAACACAACAGAATCACAGGTCACTGTGAATCAGTACTTACTCATTTAACCAAAATCACAAAAAGATTTTTAAAAAGCCAAATACAGATCACTTAAGGGCACAAAACTCACACAATCTGTTATCAAAAAGGAGCACTCTTAACAGAGAAATCAAATTCCAGTCTTGTATTAGCTTACTTAACAAAATCCATTTACTTAGCTAACTTAAATCTAAATTCAGTTAATCCTGACCACGCATAAACTTTCTCAGGGTTTCTTTCCACAACGGTTTATCACTTTCTGTATCCATATCATCCTGTCCCTTATTTTTCCATCTAAATAAAACCAACCGGCTCTGAGATATCCTTACTTTTTCCTCAATAAAACATAATCCCATTCCTCATACCTTCTTTACTGAAAACACACATTCTACTTTCCTACTGTACACTGAAATGTTTCCGTTTTATTCCTATTAGCTTTAATTATATGTTTAAATTAGAATTCTCAACTCTTAAAAACCTTAATTTCTAGTGAAAACTAAAAAGTAAGCAATTCTGAACTGTCTTTTATGTTAGCATTCTGTAGGTTGGTGAACATAAATACCAGTGATAATTTCTAAAAACATTCATTTTCTCACAGAGAACATCTCAAGGTGGCACCATTTTTACTAACAGTCCTAAATGCCTTTAGTTTCCCTATTTAGTAATTGATGTCTCAGTATCTTTTTTTTTTTTTTTTTTTGGAAATCAGCTATTCAAAAAACTTCCATCACTTAAATTAGCACAACCTAGAACTTTAAGTTACCAAATATCTGGAAAGATCATCTTAAGTAGACATTTCTAAAATATAATTATTTTTAAAGAGTTTACCCAAAAGCTCTTATAATTTACATTTAAAGTCTCATCAAGTTATTTTTCTTGTAACAGATATAATAATGTCTTATTCGACTTCTATTAAACCTAGGTACAATACAGTATTATACTTAATGTTGGCGACTCTAAAGCAGCGGTCCCCAAATTTTTTGGCACCAGGGACCAGTTTCATGGAAGACAATTTTTCCACCACCTGGGGGTGGAGGGGGAATGAGAGCGAAGGGGAGCGGCAGATGAAGCTTCGCTCGTTCACCCGCCACTCACCTCCTGCTGTGTGCCCCGGTTCCTAACAGGCCGCAGACTGGTACTGGTCTGTGGCCCCGGGCGTTGGGGACCCCTACTCTAAACACATGTCTATATTGATTACATCAACAAACAAACTTTAATACCAGGAATCAACTTAATGTTGAATATTTCCCTAGTTCACATGAACCTGAGAGTCATTTTGGCTGGTTTCTCTATTTGTAAGCGCTTTCTTTTAAATTAGAGCTCTTTATAAATTCAATTTTGATAATGCTTCCCAGAGGTAGAGATATCTCATATGTATAATGTGTACACAGATATATGATATAGACAGGCAAAACGAGATTTCATGGCTTTACTTAAAAACTTAGTTATGAATCAGGTATTACAATATAAACTTACTAGTTTACAAAGAACAGTTGGAATACATTAAAGTTGCTTACTTAGATGACCAAGGCTTTACTATTTGTCAAGTTTGGCTGAGGGAGCACTCCTAGCGGTTTGAATTTTTAAATTGCCACTTTGTCATTTTTTCTTCCTTGGTTTCAGGTCTTGCCATGAGGCAGGAGATAGATGGGCTCCAGGTTAGACATTTACAACTGGCCTCCTGTTTACATTTCATAGGGCAGGAAAAGTGGACTTCAGCCTGGACACTTACAACTAGCCTCCTGTTTGCATTTCCTGAGACAGGAGATAGGTGGGCTCCAGGTTAGGCATTTACGACCAGCCTCCTGTTTGCCCTCCAAAATGGAAGTAACAACAAGAACGGGGTTAATAGCCAGGCTTGGTCTCTTGTGGGCGCCTTAAGACAGCAGTCATGGCAGGAACAAAGAGGGGCAAAACCTTGTCTGAGTAAAGCATCAAGAGATCACATATCCCGCCCCCCAACCCGCCCCCGCCCGAGGCAAGGGAGACACTACACATGCGCAGAAAGGCTCCTTGGGGGTCCAAAGTCAGGGGACAATGCCAGGCCATCATGAGCCTTGCTTCTCCCAGACGCCTTTGCCTGGAGATCCATCTTGGCTGAGAGGTGCGTTTGCACCTGGGGGGAGGGTCCTGAAACAAATTAGCCATGGGGGAAAAACAAGACGATTGGCCAGAAGGAAGACAAACACCCGGAAGAACTCCCTACGTAAATGACTTTACCGCCTCTTTACTGCACTCCTCCTCCTTAGGGGGGAGGCCCACACCCCTTCTCTCCGGGTGTGCAGCTCTGCCTTGCTTCTATCTTAACTAAACTGTTTCTCTGTGTGCTCTCCCACTTGTGCTATGTCTCTAATAATAAACTTTGTACCTGATTTTACAGTTTTTGCCTCCGTGAGAAATACAGTTTTCACTGGAGGCAAGAGCCAGGGAAAAATAGCTTCTAGCCTCTAGCCCTTGCTGGACTGGTGGCTAGAATTAGTGGTTTTCATCCAGGCTCTCCGGGATCAATTTCTGGGCAAGGAATTAAGATCTCGCTTCACGCCACTGCCTCTCGGAGATCAGCCAGATTGAGCTAGTTAGGCTCAGTCATCCTTGTGGCCTATATTTACATTTCTGGTTTGTAGTGATTTGCAAGAGAAAGACCTGTTCCCCAAAGAAAAAGGTCTGTCAGCTAAACTATACTAAAAGATTTTATCAGTGACAAGATTTCTAACTAAACAAATTTATTTTACGAGTTCTGTGTTCTAGAACTTGAGTTTAATTTATCATGCTTTCAAAGGTTTTTATAAGGCATTCAGCAAAGACCTTCATTTTGAGTTTACAAGTTAAACCCAGAGCAAAATCACTATATTTTTATTAGCCCTTGAATGTTAGTTCCCAGCTTTTACTTATTTGTATGACTCAGGTAACCCTATTGGTTTCCTATAGTATGTTTAATATTTCCTGAGGGGCAATCTATATGCCTTGTCTTATAATACCATGCAGGGGAAGTATCAGTATTTCCTACTGAAACATGTCTATCCTGTAATATAATTAAACAAAAGAGATGTAACCATCTCATAGAAAGCATTTAAATATACCAATTTTATACATTTTCATCTCAATTCTGTCAACTTTTATACCTTTAACTTTATCTTTCATTAGGATCCAATCAACAAGCTTTGATCTTACAGGAGGAGGTCTACAAGTTTTTCTTTTTACTTCCTGTCCATTTTATCTATTTTTACATAAAAGGCTCTGGGATTCGCAGAGGGGGGTTGAGCCAAGAATGCAGGCCCTTTGGCCTAACTGTTGCCCCAAATACTTGCTGGTCAGGTATCTCAGTGTAAATTTTCTTTTCTAGCCCCTTAAAACTAGGGTAAATAGAATGGACTTGTTTGGCTTTTAGTACTGGGGACCAGTAGAGGGTCCCCTTTTGGCCCATTTAAACTTAGGTAATGTAGTAATATCAAAATCTTCTGTTTTGATCACATATATCTCCATTTTATTTATCCCATTTTAAATAACCATCCAAAGATTTCTTTATTCATTTGAGAAAATTCCTTTTAAAATTTCTACCTTGTTGGAAATAGTATCTAGACTTAAAGGATTTTTCCTGTTAACATTAATTATTCTAATGCTTTTATTAGCATCTGTAAGACCCATTGAGGGAAAGCAAAGACCACAAATGAAGCCTCCCAAACTAGTTTTTTTTACTTGTTTTAAACTAAAGACATTCATAGGTTAATCATTAGATATAACTTTTTTCACCTTTAATTTGATTTTTTATAGGTACCAATAAAACAGCTGTTTATAATGAGAGCACCCTAGATTTGCCAATTTGTTAGTTTCTCCAATTTAAAAGGATCCATCATTTGGCCATTAATAAAATATATTAATATTGATTCAAACCAATAAGACACAAGAGGCTTCCACATAAGAGTGGGGGAAAATGTAATCTAAGTAAAATCTAGAGAGTTTACTCTCAAAAAATAGCATGGCAGAGGTCAAGTTTTCAAAACACATACACACTCACACTCACACACACAGAACATCCTAGGAAGATCAGGTAGAACATTTACATCTCAAAGACACAGAGAAATGCAAGTTTCCCCCAGAAAGCCTTTGTCTGAAGTCAGAATTCTGAAAAGATATTTTTCTCAAGCCAGCTTTTTAAACTTAATTTAATTTAACTGCATACACAATAAAAGAGTCCCTTCATTTTTAGGGTGAGATTTCCTTTAATTTTTAAGTAGATACTTGTAAGTTTTGTACATACATAAACCTGGCTGGAGTATTAGCTGGAGGCCGGCAATCTGTTGTTTCTTTTTTTTGTTCTGAAACCTTTATTTACCATTCTGAGGTCAGTTTGTCAAAATAAAATTGCTAGTGATGATCCATCGTGTGGTGGGCCAATGTGCTGCTTGAAAGCTTGTTGCCAAAAAAACCTTGGCTCTGTGCTCTGACGCCAAACAGAAATACAGAGACAGAGTTTTTGGAGGAAAAGAAAGTTAGCTTTAATTCTTTGCCAGGCAAAGGGGAAAACACAACAGGCTAGCACCTCAAGAACTGTGCCCCCACCCACCGGGGATTTGAGAGAGATTATATAGCCTAGGGCTCATGGTCTAGGGTAGGTGATAAGGCTCAAAGTAATGAAGGTCTTGCATTCCTCTTCTTCCTGCATTACTTCAAACGGTCACCACTGGTGTCAGGTAGCCCAGTAATTGGGTCTTTCTGTCTCTGGGTTACTGGCCTGCGACCTACATTCTGAAATGCAAAATGCTACAAGGGGTGATTTGCTACAAGGGAGTGCAAGGAGGTAAACACCAGGTGCAGGATGTAATTCACACAGAGTTAGGGGGTGACAGATTAGCTTTGTGAAAGACAAATCTAGTTACAGACTACAGATTGGTAAATTAAAATAAAACTAGGATTGATTAACTCTTTCAGGCCAGTCTATGTCTCTTCTCTAGCCTGTTCACTGTTTGCTTTATTTTTCCTTGTTGAGAAGGAGAGGAAAAACCTCATTTCTATTTACGTTGCAACAAATTCTCCACTGCTAGTTCATGCCCACCATATTAATGGAGGAAGGGAAACAGGCATCATTCTTGTCTGGCTGAGGATAAAACTTCAGTTTTGCTCCACCTGACAAACACCAGCTGTCTGGCCCAGGGGTCCATCTATCTCCTACCTCAAGTCACCCCTGAGAGACGTGAACCCCAAGAAATCTTTATTGGGAGGATGAGAGATGACAGTCTGTCTCCTGTAGTTTCTTAAGGCTGGCAAGGGACTCATACACCCCACCTATTTGGGGTCATGGAACTCTCGCCCTGTTTTATTTAGGGGTTCCAGTGTGACTTCTGCTCTTATTTTGGCAGGATCTATCCTGAGAAGTGGCTGGAATCTCTGCATCACCATTATCTTGATGTGAACCTGTTGTAATCTGGAAGAGATAAAACTTAACAAGTAGGTTTAAAAAAAAAAGGCAGAGGCTAAAGATCAGTAAAAGAATTATTGTAACCAGGGGCCAAAGCAGGAGTAAGAGCCAAGTTACCTTTGATAACAATTTTGATTGTGGTCCAGATAGAGTCAGTGCTTGGGTTATCCTGTCCAGAGGAATGGTGCCATTTGGTGTGGTCATATATGTTTTTGATGTCCTTTTTATTAGCCCAGTGTGACTGATGTCAGTGTAACAGACTCAGTTAGAAGTAATTGGAGTGACAACCTGAACATTAATAGACAAAATAGATCTTATTTCTTTTAGGAGAATAACCCTGAATCCTAATCTAGACCTGACACTTAGGGGAGAATTGTAGCCAGGTAGCCAGTTGTCTAGGTTTATCCAAGTAGGTTTTAACCTTTGATGTGGTATTAACATATAAACCAAAGCAGTTGTCGCTGTTAACAATTTTAGTGTTTTTTTCTAGGTATGAGAAGATGCAAGAATTTGGGCTCATGAGAATTATTTTTCTGAAAATATCTATCTGAAGGCCTGCTCTGCCAGTTTCCCCCAGAGCACAGAGGGCCTCATTCCTGATCTCCACCCGGAGCTGCTTTCAGGGGGTGTTGAAGGTCACCAGCTGCAGTGGCCATGATTTAATCTTTGTAGAGGTAGATGGCAAGTGCTAGTTTCTAGTCAGCAGGGCCCCTTCATGGTAATAAATTTGACCATGGTTTTGGGGCAGCATTTCATAACCATTTCATCCCATGGTGCTAGGAACGCTCATTCCCAGGTCTAGCGAAGATTTTTCTGATAGGCCACTCGATGTGCTATTACGGGACTAGGCCTTTACTAGCATCCAAAAGTCTCTGGACCACCTGTCTTCATAGTCTCTTATGGTCCAGGAAAATATTCCCTCTTGTAGCTTCTTCCCATATCTAGAGTTACACTATTTCAATCATTGATCTCATATGGAACTATTTACCATCGTTTTATCAGAGGCTCAGTCACACATTTGGCAATGTAAGAGACAACAATTTGGTAAAACAGGCAATATAAAAAATATAGCTAGCAGATTAGTAAGGCAATAAGTAAGAATTTAAGTCAAGAACTTTCATTAGGTGTGACCCAGTATATCCCAGGTCGCCTGACTTAGTCTGTTCTGTACTAATCCTTATATTTTAGGGAAATTATATATTGGCATTGTCCACAAGGCACCTAGTCCAGTTTTCTAGTGTTACTAGACTGACTGTCCTTAGTATGATTTAATTGTTCCCAGCATAGTGGAGCCTTTAAACTTAAATGACCATAGCCCGGTGTTAACTACATAAACCCATCCCATAATCGTGGGAGGTTTTATTTCTTGGCTGAAATTTTGCTTGTTGCTCTGATTGAACTTGAGTAGTAGAGAAAAATGTATATTTATGGCCAAGGTCAGAACAGATATTATAAATCCGCCCCGTGAGGGGATCTCATCTAGTCATATCAATAGTGGCCTGAACATGACTATAATTTTTCTTGAAAATAAATTTCCTAAGAGTCAACCAATTAGAGCCTTGGAGTGGAGAAATTCACTCAGGTAAACCAGAAATACCAGACACAGGTAACTGGCCACAAACCCAACAATTAGATTGATTTCAAAATTAGCATAGATCATGCCTATGATAGAAAAACATCTGATTCATATGCAAAGGTCCAAGAAGTCAAGAAAACATTATAGGGGCTTCCCTGGTGGCGCAGTGGTTGGGAGTCCGCCTGCCGATGCAGGGGACACGGGTTCATGCCCCAGTCTGGGAAGATCCCACATGCTGCAGAGCAGCTAGGCCCGTGAGCCATGGCCGCTAAGCCTGCGCGTCCGGAGCCTGTGTTCTGCAACGGGAGAGGCCACAACAGTGAGAGGCCCGCGTACCGCCAAAAAAAAAAAAAAAAAAAAAAAAGAAAACATTATAAATGATCATACCAGTCAGGTCGGGGATCCTGGGCAAGCTGTCTACTTCTGATTGTCATCTTCTTTTCATCCTGGTGTGAGTATAGTTTCCTCGTTTGAGCATAGTTTTAAGGTGATTTTGAGATCAGGCATCCTCTCTAAAGGCCAGTCCAGTACAGGGGCACTTTGTGAGTGAAAATTAATCCAAGAGTTAATTCCCTTTAGTTACACTGTGAATGAGCTAGTTAAGACTACCTGATAAGGGTCCTTCCATCCAGGTTGGAGATAGTCCTTTAAATTATGTCTTTTCCAAAATGCATAATCCCCTGATTATAAGTCTGGGGCATCTGATCTTCATCCAAAGATAGATTACTGAGATAAGCTTTAGAAACAAACTTAGAGTGTCATTTAATAATTCTATTAAACTTTTTAGCAGTATAACATAACAGCAAGGAGCTATCAGAAAGTGAGTCTTGGTAAACACAGACCTTAATTAGCAAAACTAGAATTTAATATTCAGTGAAGCATAATTTTTTTGTTTCCATTGTGAGGGCATTAACCCTGCAGCCAGGGAAGGCTTTAACCCATCACATAAAAATGAGGTTTGTCACGGAGCTGGAAAAAGCCAAGCAGCTGTCTTAGATTTTCCATAGCCCTGACTGTTTGATTTATAGCAATTTTTAACTCATTTTAAATTCTCTGACTTAGGAGTAGACCATTGCCATGTTACAAAGACATCAGGATAGCAAAAGTCTGACAATGGGGGGTTAATTTTTGTAGAAGCAGGATGAACTTTATCTACATGTGCCAAAATCTTCATAGGTCATTGTGAAATAATACTTATTTACTTTACCAAAGTAACAAAAGATTTTAAAAGCAAATACAAATCACTTAAAGGCAAAGAAATTTACATAGTCTGTTATTAAAAACAGAATTCCAAGAAAATTTTGTTCTCTTAACAGAGAGAGAGAATCAAATTTCAGTCTGATGGTTTATATAATTGTAATCGATCATACAGGCTTTTCCCTCACTGAAATTTTTATAAGGAGTCTCAGACTGAACTTTTAAAAGACCTCGCAGGGGGCTTCCCTGGTGGTGCAGTGGTTGAGAGTCCGCCTGCCAATGCAGGGGACGCAGGTTCGTGCCCCGGTCCGGGAAGATCCCACGTGCCACGGAGCGGTTGGGCCCCTGAGCCATGGCTGCTGGGCCTGCGCGTCCGGAGCCTGTGCTCCGCAACGGGAGAGGCCACAACAGTGAGAGGCCTGCGTACCACAGAAAAAAAAAAAAAAAGACCTCTCAGGACTAGGAAAGTCACACCAAGGGCTTGTCACAGATTTCGCTTACCAGATCTAGGTGAATTCCTTCCTTTTCAAGGTCCCCAAAATAACTTGAGATTTCTATACCTGTTAGTGATGTAGCCTTCCTAATTTATCTGATAAAGCTGTTGGGAACCTAAGAGTTTCCAATCTCTGGAGGGAGCAGGCAGAGAGAAAAGATAAATGTTTCAATTCTGCTTACAAAAGTATAATTTATCAAATTACTGTAAGCCATAATTTGCTTGATGGGAAGGTTTTCCTCACACCTGGAAAACATAGATTCAAACCAGTAATTTTTCAGATAGAAACCATAAAATTATAACTATATTCACCAGTTCATTTAGTGCTTTTGTTAACTTTTTATGAAGCCATCAAGTTTTTTTCTAGAATTCTTCAATTTCTTACCCAGTTCAGTACAAGTCAGAAACTTGTATTTCTTTAAAAGTCCTTTCTATAAATCTTCTTGAAGAGGAAGCGTTTTTGCAAAGGCATCAGAATAAAACCTTAACTGTCTATAATGATAAAAGACTTAAGAAGACACATTTAAAATCTGATTACAATGTAATGTAATTTGACAAAGTAACTTGGCTACTGCTGTGACATACAACACCTTAAGATAATAACTGGATTTATGACTGAGAACATTTTACCAGGACACATCAGAACTTTAGGAATCCCATATAATTTCTAGAGTATCTATATTAGTAACATTTACCATACAATATAACCTAAGAAGATTTATTACTCATTTGACAATACTTCCCATGTAATTTAACATACCCAATGAACCTAATTAGTTTAATATCTCTCCTTGGGATGTTTTAGTATCTTATTTTAGTTGGAAATGGCCTAGTTATTCAATAAACTTCCATCACTTAACTTAATTTAGCACAACTCTAAATTTTCAAGTTGTCGAGCATCTGGAAGGATTATTCTTAAGTTGACATTCCTAAACCATACTTATTCCTAAAAAGTTTACCCAGAGCTCTTATCTCATTTGTATTTTCTTTTCTTAAAAATTTCTTCACATCAAGTTACTTTCATTGCTGACAAATTTGCAACAGATATAATAGGATCTTATTTAGTTTATATTAAACCTAGGCACAATAAAACTATTTTACTTGATGACTCTAAAGACATGTCTATATTAATTTGATCAAGAAACATTAATACCAGGTATTAATTTAGTACTGAATATTTCCCAGTTCACGAAAGCCTAGAATTCGGTTAGCTTAATTTCTCTTGTATTTAGAATTGTTTGATTTGTAAGCGCTTACTTTTCTTTTAAGTCAATGAAATAGAGCTCATTTACAAATTAACCTCAGCAATATTATCCAAAGACAAAGACACATACTGAGATATACACACGTATTCAGACAAACACAGATCTCATAGTTTTCCGCTTGGGGCTTAAAATGTTTCTGCCCCTTTTTTTCCCCTCGCTTGAAGTTCTACTAATTAACCCAAAGCTGAAGTCTCAGGCAAAGTGGGTTGTGTTTGTATCTCAAGGGCATGATAAGAATTAACTTCAAGCTTTCTCCTAGGCATATTTGTGTTCTCTCAGGGTCAGGATTCTGAAAAAAAAATATTTCAACAAGCCAGCTTTTTCTCATTGCACATGCAAAAAGAACTGGTTTTGCAATTTCAAAAAAAGTTTATTTTAACCAATTTTCTCTGGAGTCTAAAGAATATTGTGGCCAAACTGTCAAAAATCATCTTTCTCTTTATATAGTCATAATTTCATAGCTAAAATATAGACCAGATAGTGCTCAAATTGACCCTAATAACAGGGGCAGACTGGCTGATTAAATGTCCTAGCAGGGCTTGTTTCTCTGGGGAGGTGGGATCTTAGTTTGATGAGAAGATTCTGGAGGAGTGAGGGAACTTGCAGGAGTGGAGGAAGCTTCGTTCCCTCCTGAGAGTTGGTTGAAGTTGGAAGGGGATCATTTAGAATGTTAGGAGAGATGTTTTTTTGATTCCTCAGGCTTTTGATTGTGGAGCCACCTAGAGCAGGATTATAATAAAGGGAAAAATAAAGTCCTGAACATAAGGGAGCCTCGGTCCATTTTCCCCATCCTGTGGCAATAAAGATCTAATTATAAGAGACCCATTTTCCCCCCCATTGGATCATAGCTATAGGTCGACCAGTCATTTAAATTTTTCTACAAGTGTTCCCAGGTGGGTGTGGTACCTTAGAGGAAGCACTTCCCATTTTAGCTCAAAAAGTTAGTAACAGATGTCTGTGCGCTCAAACCAAAGTAAACAAACCAAACCAAAACCTCGCCAGCGGGAAGTCACAAAGTAAAACAAAGAGCAAAGGGATACCCCCAAAAGGATGGCAAAGAGATGCCCAGAAATCAAAAGCCAAACGGCAAAATGCCCCAAACGTGACTTCCAAGTGACGTTTGTCCAAAACGGTGCCTTACAAACAGAATTTCCCTTCACAGCGAGAATTCCCCAAATTGGAACCAAAGTTCCCCAAATGGACAGAGTCAAAAGGCCTCAGCTGTGTGCCCTGGGGGACTTACCAAAATGCTGGCGGGTGTGTCGCAACTTAACAAATGCCCTCTTTCTGATCCTCCAAGAGGATCAAAGTCTTCTCGGAGTAGAAGTCCGGGCTGGCTGGTGAGGGGAAGGGAAGAGAAGGTGTCCTTAAAGCAAAAAAAAAAAAAAAACAAACAAACCTCGGCAGCTGCTAGGGCAACGTCCCCCCTGTTCTCCACCACAGCTTTGGAGATCTGCAGCCATGACGGCGGGTCGGGTGAGGTGGGACACGGCCCTGCAGCAGGGAGTCCCTGGCGATCTGGCCTCAGAGAAACCCCCAACCGTTCGCTCTCCTGAAGGAGGCTGGCAGGCTGGCATGGAGAGAGATCCCCGAGCATATAATCAGGCCAAGGGGCCCTGTGGGGCTGCCTGCCCACGAGCATATCCTGGATGAACCCCCAAATTTTGTTGCCCAAAAAAAAACACCTTGGCTCTCTGCACCAGTGCCGAACAGAAATACAGAGACAAGAGTTTATGGAGGAAAAAGAAAGATAGCTTTAATTCTTTGCCGGGCAAAGGGGAAACACAGCAGGTTAGTGCCTCAAGAACTGTGCCCCCCTTCTCTGGGGAATAGGGCAAGGTTGTAGAGCTGGGACTCGTGGTCTGAGGTAGGTGATAAGGCTCAAAGTAATTAAGGTTTTGCATTTCTTTCTTTTTTTCTGCAAATTTACGACCAAAGCTGGCGTCAGGCGGCTCAGCGACCGGGTCTGGTGTCCCTGAGGTTATCTGCCCGTGACCTTTCTGAAATGAAGAATGTTACAAGGGAGAGTAGAGGGACAAGAATGCCAGGTGCCGAGTGTAATTCATATGGAGTCATTAGCTTTGTGAAGGACAAGTCTAGCTACAAGTGTTTGTTAGTCTAACAGCTAAAAAATAACCAAGATTGCTTAACTCTTTCAGGCCTGTTTAAGTTGCTTCCCTAGCCTGTTCATTGTTCCCTTGTTTTCTTTGTTTATCAGAAAAGAAAACTCTCATTTCTATTTTTGCTGCAACAAGGGTCCCAGCCAGGAGTCCCCATCTGGGTAGCCCTTAAGCCTGTCCGGCTTCACCACACTGCCTCTCCCCGCCCCCATCTCTGCTTTCAGGATCCCAGTGAGGCAGCCGGGTTGCCCTAGGCCCTCGGGCTGTTGTCAGGCAGAGATAGGACAGCTCCCTGCAGGGCTGTCTTATCTAATCAGGTCTCTCCCAAGCTGCTCTCTCCCCAGGCCTGCCCTCCCTCACTTGCCTTCCACCTCTGTGTTCT
Organism: Hyperoodon ampullatus; assembly: GCF_949752795.1. Classification (NCBI taxonomy): domain Eukaryota; kingdom Metazoa; phylum Chordata; class Mammalia; order Artiodactyla; family Ziphiidae; genus Hyperoodon; species Hyperoodon ampullatus. The sequence continues at coordinate 33,790,301 of NC_136924.1, read as the reverse complement.
CTTCTCTTTCCTCCTACTCCCCTTCCCTCTGGCCCTGCACAGCGCCTCGCCTCTGCCCTGCCCGATCAAGTTTTGTAAAATTGTCACCGTGCTGTCTTTCACTGGGGGATCCTTTCGGAGGTGATTCACCCCACTGTACGGAGCCCGGCTCAGCGTGTATAAGGAATCATTTATAAATGCATTTGTAAAATAACAGTGATGAATTTAGTTTCTGGTTCCCTGAACTGTTCTAGCTCTTTTATTGTCCTTCCTCACCAGCAATCCGTCCCTTCTTACTCTCCTATCAGACTTTTTTTTTTTTTTTTTTTTTTTTTTGCGGTACGCGGGCCTCTCACCGCCGCGGCCTCTCCCATTGCGGAGCACAGGCTCCGGACGCGCAGGCTCAGCGGCCATGGCTCACGGGCCCAGCCCCTCCGCGGCATGTGGGATCTTCCCAGACCAGGGCACGAACCCGTGTCCCCCTGCATCGGCAGGCGGACTCTCAACCACTGCACCACCAGGGAAGCCCTACTTTCTTTTTTTAAATCTATATTTGGCTGTGTTGGGTCTTCGTTGCTGCGTGCAGGCTTTCTCTAGTTGTGGTGAGCAGGGGCTACTCTTCCTTGCAGTGTATGGGTTTCTCATTGCAGTGGCTTCTCTTGTTGCAGAGCACGGGCTCTAGGCATGTGGGCTTCAGTAGTTGTGGCACACAGGCTCAGTAGTTGTGGTTCGTGGGTTACAGAGCACCGGCTCAGTAGTTGTGGCGCACTGGCTTAGTTGCTCCAAGCATGTGGGATCTTCCCAGACCAGAGATCAAACCCATGTCCTCTGTATTGGCAGGCATATTCTTAACCACTGCAGCAGCAGTGAAGTCCCTCAAAGAAAAATTTTAAAGCAGCTATTAAATATATACAAAAGGACATAAAGGAGAATATGCACATAATGAATAAATGAATAGAAAATCTCAATAGAGAAATAGAAACTATTAAAAAGAACCAAATGGAAATTCTAGAACTGAAAAAGTGCAATATCTGGAATTAAAAGTTCACTAAATGGGAAAAAAAGTTCACTAGGTGGGTTTAACAGCATATTGGAGATGACACAGGAAGGTATCAATGAATTTAAAGAGAGCTCAGTAGAAAGCATTCAATCTGAAGAACACAGAATAAAAGAATTGGAAAATCAAATAGCCTAAGTGATCTATGTGACAATATGAAAAGCTCTAATATATGTGTAATTGGAGTTTCAAAAGAAGAGAAAAGAGTAATGGAACAGGAAAACATTTTTTGAATTTTCCCAAATGTGGTCAAAGACATAAATTTAGAGTCCAGAATCTCAGTGATCCCCAAGCAAGATAAATACAAAGAGAATCACACCCTAGCACATCATATAAAATTCTGAAAACCAAAGATAGGAAAAAAAAAAAAATCTTGAAAGTAACTTAGAGAAAAACAACACTTTGCACACATGTAACAACAAAACAGATAACTGCATACATCTCATTTGAAACAATGGAAACCAGAAAACAGTGAAAGGATGCCTTTAAATTGCTAATACAAATAGAAAAAAAAAAAACCCTATCACTCATAATGCCATATCTAATTAATTATTCTTCAAGAATTAAAGCAAATAAAGACACTTTTAGATAAACTAAAATGCAGAGAACTGATTTCCAGCATATATAAACTATAACAACGGCTAAAATAAGTTATTCAGGCTGAAAGGAAATGATATCAGATGAAAACCTGGATCTCTTCAAGAAGTGAAGAGCACCGGAAAGGGCAAATATATGGGTAAATATTAAAGATTGTATTTTCATCATGATTTCTTTAAAATATATATATGACAGTTTAAAGCAAAAACATCAACTTTATAGGATTCTTAGCCTGTAGATGTAGCACATATGAGAAAACATAAAAGACAGGAAAGGATGGTAAATGAACCAATCTAGTTGCAAGGTTCTTACATTATTTTATGTGTACAATATTAACTATGGAAAATTAAGGATGTACACTATAATCCCTAGAGTAGCTGCTAAATATAATGCAAAGAGGTATAGCTAAAAAAACAATGGATAAATTAAAATGGAATTCTAAAAATACATATTCAATTAACGCAAACAAACTGTGGAAAGGAAGACCAGAAGAACAAAAGACACACAGAACAAACAGAAAACAAATACTTGAAAACTAATAGTTGACCTAAATCAAAACATATCAATAATTATGTTAATTGTAAGCAAACTAAACATTCCAATTAAAAGGTGGAGATTGTCAAGATATGTAAAAAAGCCAGACCCAACTATATGCTGTCTATAACAGATGCACTTATATATAAAATCACAGGTAGGGCTTCCCTGGTGGCGCAGTGGTTGAGAGTCCGCCTGCCGATGCAGGGGACACGGATTCGTGCCCCGGTCTGGGGAGATCCCACATGCCACGGAGCGGCTGGGCCCATGAGCCATGGCCATTGAGCCTGTGCGTCCGGAGCCTGTGCTCCACAATGGGAGACCCCCCAACAGTGAGAGGCCCACATACCGGAAAAAAAAAAAAAATCACAGGTAGGCTGACAGTAAAAAGATTGAAAAAGATATATCAGACAAACAGTAATCACAAGAAGGTTGGAATGGTTCTATAAATAGCAGATAAAGTAAACTTCAAGACAAAGAGTATTGCCAGAGTTAAAGAGAGACATTTCAAGATGAAAAAATGGTCAATACATTAGGAAGATATAACAATCATAAAGGTGTAGCAGACTAATAACAAAGCTTCAAAATAGATGAAGCAAAAATTGACAGACTTAAAAGGAGAGTTAAAAGCAGACAGACTTAAAGGGAGAAATAAATTCACAATCATACTTGATTTTAACAACCCTCTCTCAACAACTGATAGAATAGTTAGACTGAAAAATCAATAAAGACACAGAGAATCTAAACAACATCTGTCAACCACCTTGACCTCATTGACATTTAGAGAACATGCCACAGAGCAACTATAGAATAGATATTCTTTTCAAGTATCCATGGTACATTCACAGACAGACCACAGGGTGGGCCATAAAGCAAGCCTCAATAAATTTCTTTTTTTTTTTTTTTTTTTTTTTTTTTGCGGTACGTGGGCCTCTCACTGTTGTGGCCTCTCCCGTTGCGGAGCACAGGCTCCGGACGCGCAGGCTCAGCGACCATGGCTCACGGGCCCAGCCGCTCCGTGGCATGTGGGATCTTCCCGGACCGGGGCACGAACTCGTGTCCCCTGCATCGGCAGGTGGACTCTCAACCACTGCGCCACCAGGGAAGCCCAATAAATTTCAAGATTGATATCTAAGAGCACTTACTATGAGCTCTTTACTTGCACTATCCCATTTAACTCTTCACAATAACCCTAGAATATTGGTAAGTATTATTATAAGTCCAATAATACATAAAGAAGCAAAGGCTCAGGAAACGAAGTCACTTTTATTCACTGGACTTCACTGTAACTTTTGGCAGTGACACTTTCACAAACTAAAGACAAATACACTTAACATCACACCTAGCCCCACCACATCCTTGTAGGTCAGTGGGAAAAACTTAGGACCTGTGGTCAAATGATCTGAGATGGGCCTGCCCTTGCCTCTAACTAGCTATGTGCCCTTGGTAAGTTACTTATCTAAAACTTGATTTGCACATTTATAAATGACATCTGAGGTACATACTGCAAGCTCCATTTTACAGATGAGAAAACCAAGCCTTAGATGGGTTACATCATACTGCATGTAAGTGGCAGAGCCAAGATTCTGATCCAGGTCCATCTGACTCGAAAGTCCATGTGTTCACCAATCTGGGCTCCACCAATCTAATGCCAGCACACCTGAGACATGTCTTCCCAGCACAAGTCTGAGATTTGGACTGCCAGGTGAAGCCTATGATAAGACCAAATATTTACAGGGAATTCCCTGGTGGTCCAGTGGTTAGGACTCGGCATTCTCTGCCTGGACTGCCTGGGGTCCAGGTTTGATCCCTGGTGGGAGAACGAAGATCCCGCAGGCCGCGTGGTGTGGCCAAAAAAAAAAAAGACTAAATATTTACATTAAAGGGTAACCTTTTCAAAGAGTATTTACACATTAATTTTTATTTAAAGATAATATGAAAGACATAGTAGAGCTAAGTTGTTAAACATACATACACCTCCTGGGGCCAGTCTGCCTCGGTGAGTCTCGGCCCTGCCATCTGCTTGATTCATGATCTAGGGTAAGTTATTTATCCCTTCATGACCTCAGTTTCTCTCACATAAAATGCAAGTGTCACAGTATTTTGCTGTAAAATGTGACTGATGACAGTATTTTGTTTACTGTGAGGATACAATGAGTTGAAATGTGAAAAGTGCTAGAACATTTGGGAGGCATGTGTTAAGGACCACAGATGTGCTGGCCATTATTTCATTATTACGAAAGTTCTTAATCCTTCTGCAGAGCAAGCACTGCTGGAGCCTCATACAGCTAAGGAACAATGCAAGAAGGGTGGACAGATGTGCTCAAGGGCACTCAGTGGGTTGGGGGCAGAGCTGGTGAAGAAGTATATGGTTCCAGGTCTGGGCCAGGGCTCATTTTTCTAGCCCATATCTGCCCCTGTTCAAGGATGGGGAGCAGGAGAGCTCCGAAAGGTGAGGGGGGCAAAGGCATTTGGCCAAGAGCAAAGGTCCTTCTGTGGGTACCTCCGCCAGCCTCTCGCAGCTGTGAGGCTTTGCCCAGCAGAATCTGAGCCACCAGGACCCGACCAGGTGGGAACACGTGAGGAGCCTCACCCCAACAGGGGGCGGGACCCGGAATGAGCCCTGGTGCCCCGGCCCACATGTGTCTACTGAGGGCACTGGCGGGGGCCAGGAAGGTGACAGCATATGCCCCCCTACATCACAGCCATGACACTCGGATCTACCGTCCCAGGAGGGAGTGGCTACCAATCTAGGAGTTGAGGGTCATGTCACTGTTCCAGTGCCAAGTCTTTATGTTCAGAAAGGGGTGAGGGGACATTGTGTAATTGCTGGAAACACGGCTGAACATGAAACACAGGAAACCAGCTTCTTGCACAATGTAAATAATGGTTCCAATTGTCCTGCAACAGTGTTTCAAAACAAACCACAAAAAGCAGCAATTGCTATCAAGATGGGAACTGAAAACAAAGATACTCCGGGACAGAGCTCCCCAACCTTTTTGGCACCAGGGACCGGTTTCGTGGAGGACAGTTTTTCCACGGATGGGGTGGGGGTGGTGGTGGGGAGAAGGGGGAGATGGGGAGCGGCAGGTGAAGCTTCGCTCCTTGCCCGCCGCTCACCTCCTGCTGTGCGGCCCCGTCCCTAACAGGCCCCCTGCTCTAGGAGCATTACCTCTTGAAGAGAAACTCACTGTCAGCTTACACATGTCCCACCATCTCTCTCTCTCTTGTTTTTGTTTTTGTTTTTAATGGCCGCCCCACATGGCTTAGTGGGATCTTAGTTCCCTGACCAGGGATCAAACCCGGGCCATCAGCAGTGAAAGCACGGAGTCTTAACCACTGGACCACCAGGGAATTCTGTGGTTTTTTTTTTTTTTTTCATGTTTATATTTACTCTCAATTACATTTCTTAAGATAAAATTTTAAATTAATTTATCTATTTTTGGCTGCGTTGGGTCTTCATTGCTGCACACGGGCTTTCTCTATTTGCGGAGAGCGGGGGCTAGGGGGCTACTCTTGTTGGGTGTGCAGGCTTCTCACTGCGGTGGCTTCTCTTGTTGCAGAGCACGGGCTCTAGGTGCACGGGCTCAGTAGTTGTGGCACGTGGGCTCAGTAGTTGTGGCTCACGGGCTCTAGAGCTCAGGCTCAGTAGTTGTGGCACATGGGCTTAGTTGCTCCGCGGCATGTGGGTTCTTCCCAGACCAGGGCTCGAACCCGTGTCCCTTGCATTGGCAGGTGCATTCTTAACCACTGCACCACCAGGGAAGCCCCCCTCTGTGTTTTTTTGAAGGTGCCTTCCTCCAGCCATGAAATCCTCAGACACATGGTCACTGAAATGTACCCGTCCCACAGCCCTGTTCCCTGCAGACTTGAGGGACCTGGGTTGTGCCCAGCTAGTGGCCTGGCTTGCCCTGGAGGAGGCTCTGAGACCACACTGCCACCATGTGGGCACCTCTGCTTACAGCCACAGCTGAAAATCTCTGCTGCCTGCCCCGCCACCAGCTGCAAGGGTTTGAGCCCCACATTGCCCTCTGGTGGCCTAGATTGGCTGGCTGGCCCTAGAGGTTGGTGGGAAAGAGGCAGCAGTCTAGGGTCAAATCAGATCCTTGCTCGGGGATCTAAAGTACAACTTTAAGCTTCCACCTCCTACTATCGGGGTGACCCTGGACAAGCTACTTATCCTCTATGTGTCTCAGTTTCTCTGTCTGTAAGATGGGGGCTGTAACAGTAACAACCTCACAGCGTTGTAGGATTAAATGAGTTAATACATCGGGGGTTTGGAACCGTGTCAGATGTCTGGTAACTCTTCAGGAGATCAGTAGCTTTCAAACCCTTTGACCATGATCCACAGTAAGAAATACATTCTTTATCACAACCTAGGACACACAGCTATATATATACATAACACTAACAAATATTTCACAAAATAATACTTATTACATGCAACGTACTCTGACAATTCTGATTGTTTTTTTAAAAGCTGATCATAACTCAGTAACTTAATTTCTCAAACCCACTGGTGGAGGGCTTCCCTGGTGGCGCAGTGGTTGAGAGTCCGCCTGCTGATGCAGGGGACATGGGTTCGTGCCCCGGTCCAGGAAGATCCCGCATGCCGCGGAGCGGCTGGGCCCATGGGCCATGGCCGCTGAGCCTGCGCGTCCAGAGCCTGTGCTCCGCAACGGGAGAGGCCACAGCAGTGAGAGGACCGCGTACCGCAAAAAAAAAAAAAAAGAAAAAGAAAACCCACTGGTGGCTCACGTCATGCAGGCTGAGAAACACTGCAATAAATAAGTAAGTGAGCATGTGAGAGATTTCCTGCTGCATGACAATATGGCTCCATCTTTGGAATACGATCTAGAGGAAAGGTAGTTATGCAGTTAGGTAATACCCACAGAATATCTTGTAGTAACCTATAGTGGAAAAGAATCTGAAAAAGATTATATATATCCGAATCACTTTGCTGTACACTGGAAATAAATCTTTATTGGAGTATTAAATAAATAAATAAATAAACAAACAAATAAATAAATAAATAAATAAGTAAGTAAGTAAGTAAGTAAGTAAGTAATTAAGTAAGTAAGAGGTAGCAGAAGCTTTACCCTAGCTCAGGCTGCCAGTCCTGGCTTCCTTCCCTTCCCCTCACACCTGTGCCCTGAGCCTGCCTTGTAACTGAGCCAGAGCCAGGCCAGGTCAGCTCTGGCTGGGCAGATGAGCCACCATAGACCTGAGGAGACCCTCTGCAGCCTACTGTGAGTGCAGCCTTCTCGCAGGTTCTCGCCCTGCAGGTGGGAAGGATATGCTTTCACTCTCATCAGGCACAAACAACATGGCAGGCCCTGTGCTCCGTCCTTCCTGCAACCTCACAGCCCTCTATGAGGAAGGCATCATTCTTCCCATTTTTCAGCCGAGAAGCCTGAGGTCAGCAGAGGTGAAGTGACTATGGACTATGGATAAACAGGACTGGTCCTCCTTTGGAATTTGGAATGTGAATTAATCAGGGAAATTGGCCTTCCAGAAAATGCTGTGAAAATGCTAAATAGGGTTAATTGGAGGCTCTGAAAGAGAAAGCACTGGAGACACAGAAAAACCGAAATGGAAACAGGCAGGGTGGGAGTGCCCCTGCCACATGGCATCTGGCATTAGCAGGAACAGCTGCACCAAAGGACACTGACCTCAGCAGGGGCAGGGGGACCGGTGTCCCACTGTGGATCACCACTGTTGGCTCCAGTCCTAGGCCGGGGCAGAGGCAAAAGCAAGAGGTCAGACAAGGTGGAGGAGACCATGCCTGCCCACGCCCTCCCCTGGTCTCCTGCCTGTGATGGATGAGGAACTCTATTTAGCGGAAGGCTGACCAGGGGATGTGAACCTGTTCCAAGGAGTCCACCCCATTCCAGAGGAAGGTCCCTGCACAGCTGTGGCTGTGGCCCTGCCTGGGGAGTGAAGCAGTGAACCTGCCAGTTGGACAGAGGACAAATAACAGCATGATGTGGCCAAGATGAGCTGGAGAAAAACATGGCAATGATTTTGGAAGGGCACAATGGGCCCATGCAATGTGGTGGGGGAAATAGGATTTGGAGTCAAAGATGTGACTTGGGTCCCTGCTCTTTGTTCACGGAACAAATAATCACTGAGCACCTATTACAATGCTCCAAGCCCCAAAGTAAGCATTGATGCACTGGTGATAGAGTGGTGAGCATAGCTGCCTCCCAAGTAAGCAATGGAGAGACAGAGACCCCCAGGTGCTTATAGTGAGTGAGGAATAAAGAAACTGTAACAATCCAGGGTACTGAGTCTGGTGATTGATAGACACACAGGGGCTGTAGAAGCTCAGTGGAGGGAATCTACCCCTGCTCGAGGAGGATCAGGTTTGTGTCTCCAGAGATGATGCCTAATCTGGTACCTGGTAGCATTTTCTCAGATGAACAGTAGAGGGAAAAGCCTTCCAGTCGTAGGGAGTAGCAAGTACAAAGCGCAGGGATGGGAGAGACATTTAGGTGAACTATGGTTCTGTGATTCCCACTGGCTGGAGTGGAGGTGTGAGATAGGGCTGTGCCAATGTACCTGCTTCATGACCCTGGACAAGTCATGTAACCTCTCAGACTATAAACTGCTCCCTGGGATATCAAAAGATACTTGGTTTAATAAGCATCTATGGAACATCCTCTGTGAGCCAGGCACTGTATCAGGTTGGTGCTGGGCATATGGAGATGTGTAAAAGCTACAAATCCCTACTCACAGGAAGCACAGGGTCTCGTGGAAGAGACAGACACTATGCACTGTGTTACTAAGAGTCATGAACAAAGCACCAGAGAGGAGGCAATTAATGCTGCTCAAAGAAGAGGTGATGAGTAAGTGTTCTACCAAGTGGACAGAGAAAAAAGCATTTCAAATTAAGCAAAGGCAAGGAGGAAGGAAAAGGCATTGATGTATTCATAGAACAAGTCAGGAATGGTTGTAAGGTAAGGTACAGGGTGCAGGGGAGACAAGGGGTGACTGTGACACCAGCCTGGGACACACAGGTGCCTGGACCCCTGTTGTCCATGACAGTGACAATGGGTATGAAAGCAAGGCCCAGGCCCAAGCAGGTTCACAGGTCACCACACTTTCTGTGGGGCCTCAAAGGCAGGCCCTCCAAGTACTACCACCATCTGGCATCTTGTCCGGGCCCAGTTCCCCAGCACTCCAAAGAGACAAGCTTGAGGAGCCTGGGTGGAGGACAAGCCCAGCCATTTATGTCACGTATTGGGAAACAAGCCCCCAGGGGCATGGTGACTTGCCCGAAACCACGAGGTTATACAGTCGCAAGAGACAATCAGACAAAGGGGTGCGATGCTGGCTGACATATACTGCAACAAGAGCTTGCAAACTCCAGAACCAGCCCTCCCTCCCGCCCTTCTTCTCCAACCAGTACCGCCCTGTCGCTCCCTCCTCCTTCCCCTCCTCTTCCGGACCCTCCTCTGGGGCCCGCCGGCCTCTTCCGGTCCCTCCCCCTGAGGACCCGCCCCTCTTCCGGTCTCTCCCCGCAACAGCCCGTCTCTTCCGATTCCTAACTGAGGCTTCGCCCCACCTCCCGTCACGTTGCAGAAAGGCTTGCTCCAGGTAGCCTGTCCCCGGAAGTGACGCTAAAGGCCCTCCCCTGAGGAAGTGACAACAGGAGTGCCCTTGACCGGTGGGGAGGGCCGTGCTGTGCATGCCTCCGCTCTCGCTGCAGGGAGGTAGGAGGCCCGTGGGGGTGGCGCGAGGTGGTGTCGAGACGGCTGAGGCACTCTGCCGGCGCGCTCCTGTGCGGGCCGGCGGCCGAGCGGGCAGAGACCCTGGGCTGGGGGAACCTGCTATCCGGGGAGCCGGGGTCCCTGGTCCCTGGTGCGTCCAGTTCCTTCCCCACACACGTTCCCCCTTTTTTAGTTTCCCCCTCCTACCCCGTGCCTCCGTTCCTCCTCTAATTGTTGCGGTTTCTCTTTCCTGATCCTTTGACAGCCACCCTCTTTGTCCTAAATTTCCCATTAAAACACTTTGAAAAAGAGTAATCGATAGAGTAAGGACTTCTCAGACCGCCGTGGTTTCCAACGTTGATTCTCACTTAATAATTGGGTTATTTTGGACATGTCACGATTTACCTGAGCCTCGGAGTTTCCCATATACAACTCTTTTAATGGTGTATTGACTGCCCCTACCCTTCCTGCCTCTTCCCCTCACAGATGGCTCAGCGGCTTCTCCTGAGGAGGTTCCTGGCCTCCGTAATCTGCAGGAAGCCGTCTCAGAGTCGGTGGGCGCCCTGTGCCTCCAGGGCCCTGCAGACCCCACAGCGCAGTCCTAATAACCTGACAGGAATACCCAGCCAAGCCCGGTCAATATACACCACCAGAGTCTGTACAACGACCTTTAACATCCAGGATGGACCAGACTTTCAAGACCGAGTTGTCAACAGTGAGACACCAGTGGTTGTGGATTTCCATGCACAGTGAGTCCTGGGAGTTGGCAGAAGACTGGGGTATCACTTGTTCAGGTATTTGTTTATTGAGAGCCTGCTATATCTCAGTACTACATTTGATTCTTCTCATACGTAGACTCATTCCAAAGATTGATGAGACCCAATCCCTTCTCTCAAAGATTAAGTATAGTTTGGCAGGAGACAAACTAGTAAACAGTCTTCAGAACTCACTGTGATTGGTGCTGCGAAACACTTATGTTCTGTATCTCACTGCCCGATTGGCCCCGGTCATCTTCAGCTTGGACCAAAGCAGGAAGAATATGACTCCAGCATCATCTGACTTTTGGTGTATACCAGTTCCTGGCCTGTTAGAGAGTTGATTTTATTTTAACATCTTGCCACCTAACCTGGGAAGGGCTGGCAAAAAGTTATCAGTGCCGCTGCAGTGGTGCCCAGGCATGCAGGGGATGGGCAGGAGTTTCTTTCCAGTGCGGTGTGAGTTTGTTTTAGGGATATTTAAGTGTCTGTGGCCTTCTGATTGTTGACCTGGCCTTCTTCATTTCCGGACCTTTGAGGCCTGGCTAGACGCCTGACTCCAAAACTACTGGACAAACCCCTCAGAATGCGGCATCCTGAAAGAAGCCAGCGTAGCCTGAGTTAGAAGTTGGAAGGCCTTTTGTGCAAACCAAACCACTGACAGATTCTTTTGCTTTCTTTCCCATTCTTTCTGTGACTCAGCCTGTTGCCTTGGGCAGGCCATGTGGTGTCCTTCTGCCTCCCTCTCTTCACTTTGATAGGAGATAAGGGCTTGCAGACTGGGTTTTTAGGTGTTGTGAGTTCATTGAAATCTCTGAATGCAAAGGGTTTAAAGGCTGAGAATAAAATAGGAGTCACCAGTCGTGGGTTCGTGAAAGACAGAGCTGTCCTGCCCTCCTGGTCTGATGAGCATACCGGAGAATGCTTCTAAAATGGATGAAAAATGGGGTAATGCCTTATCTTCTTCCCCAAGAAGGAAGCAGGGGGTGAGTTTGTTCATTCAGTGCCAGGCACTGTCCTTAGTGGCACATACTTAGAGATGACAGCCTAGGCTTACCACCTAGAGGGGAACACCTGTGTTAGTGTAGTGATGGCAGTTGACACAGGGCCTGGGGGATCACAGAGTAACCTGGGGCTAAAAGAAGACACTTGGAACACAACCTTGGATGCAGTCCCAGACCTTGCACAAGTCTTATAACTTGTTTGGGCCTCAGTTTCTTAGGAAGACGTTTTCTTTTCCTTTGCAGGGTTGAGGGTTCTGTGTAGTAAAAGCCGAGAAGGTCCTGGCACAGTGGCTGGCAGTCGTAGATACTCCCTAGCTACTGGTTTCCGTTCCCTTAGTTCTGAGTCCGTGAGGTGTTTGAAGTAACTCTGCAGCTTACAAAGCATATTTATCCTCATTGCCTTAATTGATTTCTCATCATAGCTTCTAGATCCAGTCTCGCTTTCAAATGAGGAAACTGAGGCTTCAGAACAGTCAGCTGGTTGGCAGGAGCCTGTCTTTGAACCTAAACCTTTTAACTTCAAATCCCATGTTCATCTATATGAGAGTGTATTTCTTTTAGATATAGTGAAATAAGTGAAATAACCTTTCTAAGAGTCTTAGGGTGAGGCCTGTGTTTTAGAAATCCAGGACCTGTAAAAATTCCCCAGTTGCAGAGTCTCCTGGAGTTACCTGGCATGTCAGCATTACAGGTTAATATCCAGACACCTGTAAGCAGAGGTGATGAGGCCAGACAGTCCCTTGGAAAGATGTGGGTCAAGGGAAGGTTCTGGGAAACCGTAGATTGATTGGTGAGCACTTTTGTGACGGGATGCTTCTCCTTCCCCTTCCGAGGTGGTGTGGTCCCTGCAAGATCCTGGGGCCAAGGTTAGAGAAGGTGGTGGCCAAGCAGCATGGAAAGGTGGTGATGGCCAAGGTGGATATTGACGACCACACAGACCTCGCCATAGAGTATGAGGTATGTTTCGGCAGGGGATGGCCACAGGGCAACTGGTGTGGGGATGCTTGGGGCCACCAGGGAGTCAGTAAGGGGGTGTCTTGATTCTTTCTAGAGATCTCAGGGGTTCAGAGCACTTCAGATGTGACTCCCTTGGTCCTCTGAGCCTCCTGTCTCTCTTCACCACCTTTAGGCAGTGGGATGTGTGACCCCAAACACCAGATTTTTCTCGGAATCTTGGGAAATTGCTGCCCTCCCTCACTCATGGATTCATCCATCCATCTGTGAGCCCTACGGCGTGCCAGGCGTACATGATTCTGGCGCAACTAAGATGAGCTCCTTGTCCCTGGGTTTGGGGTGGGGGAGTAAAGGGGATAGGGAATGTGTCACGTTAGAGGGACCCTCTGAGCAGAGCCATGAAGGATGCACAGAGAGGAAGGCAGGGCCGAGAGCACAGCAAACACAAAGACATGAGCTGTTCTGTGTCTGACTGGCTTGTGCATTCCTTCAGCAGACATGTATTCAGAGTCCCTTCAAGGCCAGGGCTCTTACTTGGTGGTGAGGATGTGGCAGTGAACAGAGCTGACATAATCCCTGCCTTTGTGAGGCCTACATGCTAGTATTTTAGATTGGGCATCCACAAACTTGTTCTCTAAAGGACGAGGTGGTACATGTTTGAGGCTTTGCAGGGCATTGGTCTCCGTTGCAGTACTCACCTGTCTTGCAGCCATAGAAAGTATCTAAACAAATGGGCGTGGCCGTGTGCGGGTAAAACATTTACGAAAACAGGCAGCGGGCAGCAGGTTTGGCTTGTGGGCCACCGTTTGCTGATCCCTGTTTTAGATAATAAGTGCCGTGGAGAAAAAGAAATCAGGAAGAGGGGGGTGGGAGTGCTGGACACAGGGCTGGGGAGGGTTTCCTTTTTTAAAGGGTGGGCTAGGGAAGGCCTCGCTGAGAAGCTGACAGCTGAGCAAAGACCTGGAGGGAGTAAGGACCGAACCATGCCGCTCTTTGGAAGAGCGATCCAGTGGAGCAGACATCCTTTGCAAAGGCCCTGAGGTCAGGGTCTCACACGTTTGCTCACAGAACCTCAGGGCCTGTGTGCCTGGAGCAGAGCTTGCCAGAGGAAGAGGAGCAGGAGATGCATGGGATGTGGAGCATCCTCTGGGCCTTGGAGACCACTTTGTAGTTGGAGAAAGGGGAGCGGTCCATTGTGGCTGGACGGCCACGGTGAAGGGCCGAGCAAGCAGTGAGAGGACAGCCAGCTGGGAAAGCCGACTGCCACCAAATTGGAAGGGGCCTGGGTAGCATAATTCCAGAGCCAGGGTCGCCCCTGGTGGCCTGTGGGCCACATCTGGCTCACTAGCTTGATTGGTCTGGCCCTCGAAGTGTTTTTGTTTTTGTTTTAAAATGCTGAATCAGATGCTGTTATTTAAAATCAGAAGATTTCACGGGAACATCCAGATTTCTGGTTCTCTTGAAATATCTAGATCTGGCCAGAGTGAACCTTCATCCCTCCCTGGTAATAAGTGACTGAAAGAGGTGGTGTCTCTCTTTCTCAGGGTTTGGAAGTCCATGTTCGACTCTCTCTAGACCAGGCGAAGTAGAGATGCCCATCCTCCAGCCAGTCCCTGTGGCAGGAAAGGGATGGGGGCAGGGGTGAGAATAGGCTGGCTGCCCTCGGAGCTGGGGCTGGGGGTGGTCACTCAAAGGAAAAGCCGGCTGCCCTGACCAGAGGCAAAGGAAAAAGATGCTGGGCAGGCAGACCCACGGATGACGACTGCAGGTGGTTGGGGGAATATTACCAAAGTAAAATTATCCATGGCACTGGGTGGCCGGGGGCCGCTTACAAGGGCTCGAGGGAAGGAATGAATTGTAGTTTGTTTCTGTTTTTGTTTTCAAAAGCTCTCCCACTGATTGCCCAGTCAAGGGGGTACTTGTCTGACCATCTAGGGGCGCCTAGCTTTCACTGCTTGCCCCTCCCTCCCCCAGAGACCCACGGCAGCTGTGGGAGTGAGGGTGTGGCCTTCTGGTGTGAGCTTAGGGCTGGAGCTTCTGGGCACCCCAGGGTGATGGGCAGGCTCCAGGTGTCTTAGGCTCCCTCCCTCCTGAGCTTCAGCTTCAGCCTCAGGCAGTGGAACTTAGGCCACACATCCTGAGCACCAACCGTGTCCCAGCAACTGTAGTAGCTGTAAGGATACAAAAAAGAATAACCCAGTTCCTCCAGCTGTGGCCACACGGGTGGTGAGAATCCCCAAGACCACCCCACCTGCATTCCAGGGAGCCTGCATTCCAGGTGATGTACGGCCGGGCCCTGAAGCCCTGTGGTTAAGCCTGGGAAGTGTGTGGTGGGGGAGAGGTCCTCTTGTAGGGTCTTCTCCCTCCGTCCACTGTCCACATAGTACGGCGTAATATAGAAATTCCTCAAGGCTGCTGGGCCCACGTCCCCTGGACCCAGCCTCCTGGTTTTGCCAGGCCCTGGGCTGACGTCATTGCAGGGTTTAGGAAGCTCCAGTGGGGATTCTTCCTGACCCCTCCCCAACCCCTTTCCTTCCTTTCTTCCTTCCTTCCTTCACACCTGTTGTTTTGAAGAGAGTCTGAGGAAGAAATTTCAGCTAAGAGATCCATAGTACCTCCTGGGACAGCTTCCTCCAAAGCTTGACGGCCTTTTCCGAATGGTGGATGGACTTGGAGAAACTGCTTTAAGTTTTTCAGGGAATATAATTCTTCCCAAGCTCTCCTGCCACCCCCAAGCCCAGCACACACCCTCAGGGTGAGTCTCCCTCCTCACACAAGTTCCTCTTCCCCTCCCTCCACACTCTATGCTTCAGTCAACTGTCCACCCTAGAATTTCACCATCTCCCAAAGGAGAGGGAAGGGAAAGCGGCCCGGGGCCTTGGGGTGCCCCCCCCCACTCTGCACCACCTGGCTTGGCAGAGTGAAGAGCTCTCTGCTCCCCCGTCACCTCAGGTCCTCTGCTGGGTGCCCCGCAGTCGTTCAGACCGTGGGGAGAGAGTGGATCAGGCTGCGGACCTTCACGCTTTCTTCTGGGGCTTCTGCTGCTCGCCTCACACTTGGAGTTTCATCCTTTTATTTCTCATCTTACAGAGAATGCCCTTTAAACAACATTATAAAAACAACCAAGTAGCAATAATCTTAGCATGGAAACAAACCACTGTCAATATTTGGGGTACCTCATTGGAATTTTTTATTTGAATTTTTAATGGTCCATATAACCTCATAGACAGTTCATCGAATAGTATTTCAGTATTGTTGAAATAATGCTTAGCTGGAATGCACAGTACTTCCGTCATTACCATATTCCCTTATTTTGAAAGTTTTCTAAATCAGCACTTTCAAACATGAGTATGACCTGGGATATTGTTAAAAAGCAGATTATGATACAGTGGGTCCAAGAAGGGTCCAAGATTCTGCATTTCTAATAAGCTTCCAGGTGATGCCACTGCTGGGAGTCCAGGACCCAGCATCGAGGAGCAAAAGCCCTGAAGCTCTGGGTCGGCCTAGGGGAGGCGCCGTCAGCAAGTGGGTTTGGACAAGTGGATAATGACACATATCCACCGTTACCGTCTCATACAGAAGTTTCACCATCCTAAAATCCTCTCTGATTGACCTTTTCCTCCCTTCTCCGCCTGAACTCCTGACAACCACTGATCTTTTTACTATCTCCGTAGTTTTGCCTTCTCCAGGATGTCATATAGTTGGATTTGATTCTTTCAGTCATAGTTTTTCCGAGAACCCTCCTGTATCCAGAAGCTTCTACAAAGCATCTGGCCCTTCTCGTTTGAAGCCTGAGATCCTTTTAATGCTTCCCCACACAGCCTTCCCTGCCCTGCTGGGACTCAATGTTTTTATCTCCAATCCCTTGCTCTTGGGCCGAGGTATAGCACAGTTTGATGTCACGACAGCAAAGTCACACAAATCTTGTTTCAAATTCCAGCCCTATCACTTAGTCACTCAGCCTTTGAGCCTCAGTCTTCTCATCTGTAAAACGAGCCCACCTTGAGGCAGGAGTTGATGAGCCAGCACACACAAATGGTCCGGGTTGTCCCTGACACCTAAAAAGCACCAGTATGTGGCTGCCGGGGTGACAGTGACCTTTTCCTTTGTGTTCTGCAATTGGCTGGGGAGGAGGTCACCAGTCTCCTGTGACAACTAGCACTGTGCCGGTCTGCCTGTCCCTCGGGAGGTCCTTCGCATTTCACAAATGGAGGAAATTGGGGTGAGACGGGAGAAGACCAGGCAGGGACACCAAGCTCAGTGGCAGTGTGGGCTGGGGGGCTGCAGGTTGGTGGGAAGACACACACGCACACACGCACACCCCTACCCCTCCTGAGTTCCCAGGGCCTTTAGCCAAGCATGGAAGCCTCCAGGTGGCTTCACGAGCAGGAGCTCAGCGCATCTTAGCGCATCTTTTCATCTCTCCTCCGGCCTCTTGGTTCCCTCAGTGGCACCAGAATTGAGAGGGGAGCTGAATTCTCGCTCCACCGCAATCCCCTTACACTTCCATCGCCTTTCCAGAAGAATGTGCTAGGGACCTATGCGCTTCCATTTAAGGCAGTCTTTACAGGCACCAGCCCTTCCAGATTTGTGAGCCGAACTCAGGGTCAGCAAAGCCACATCCTCCTCCTTGGGGGTAAGGGAAGTCCAATCACATCCCAGGAGTGTCCTAGAAGATCCAGCTTCTGGCAAGCCCATGACTCTGTGTGTGTGTGTGTGTGTGTGTGTGTCTGTCTGTCTGTCTGTGTGTCTAGGCTCAGACGTCAAAGAACTCCCTTGATCAGTAATGACTAGATTTTGGTTGTCATGAAAATACAGTTGCAGCGTGTGCTGTACACCCAACTACAGCATGGTCTGTGCATGTGTAAGCACACGTGTGAGTTTACACAAATGCGATTGTAAAGGGAATCATCTAGAATTCTGGAGAAAAACTGAGTCTACTCCAAGCCACCTCAGTGAGCACAGCGTCCTGCTTAGAGGGAGGACGGTAAAAACAATTAGACCACTGCTCAGACATTGAGATACAGTTTTACCTCAGTTAAAGAAGCACAAGACAGCATGGGATCCAGCATGGGCGAAGTGGAGCAGTTAGTGCCTGAGCCTTGGGCCTCAGTTCAGAGCTGCCGGATGTGAGGCCGCTGCCTCCACAGACCAGTAGAGGGCGCAGGAGACTACATGTGCGGGCCCGGGGGCGCCTCCAGGGACTGCATCCTGGAAGGAACCTTTCTGGGCCTGCAGCCGGGGCAGCCATGTGCTCAGCCTCGCGCTTCACGCTATCACACGTGCCAGGGGCGCGAAGGACGGAGCCAGTGGTGGCGCCATGAGCAGGGGCACACATGGTGGTCAGCCCACCGCCAGATGGGTCTGCCTGCACATTGCCTCTGGGAAGTATGTCAGCTGCCACCAACAGCAGCCCCAGGACAGCCCTTGAGGGGACCTGAAGGCACTAACAGGGACAGGGACTCTTGTCATCTTACCTGCTGTGTTTGTCCCCAGAGCCCATTAGACGAGAGGTGCACAGCTTGCCACATACTGAGATTGGGCCTGTCAGGCCCGCGCTTCTGTTTTGTAACTGACACATGCACAGTCAGAACGTTCCAAAGCTTAGGTTTGGCTTCCCAGGGTGACTCATGGGCAGGACAGCACTCAGGACACGTGAAGAACTGGTACATTTGTAGAAATCACCATTGTTACTTTGTAGTTAACTTGTATGTAAGAAAAGTCTGTGTTTATTTTGTTCTGTTTATATGGTTTTTTCAAACGCCGACGATGCCAGGTGGGGAGCCCAGGCAGCAGAATGCGCGCTGCCAGAGCAGGTCTTGGGCCTCATTTATGTACCACATGATCTGTACAGGTCCCCTGGGGGAGCTTGAGAAAATGCTTCACAGGCCAAGAATGTCCAACCCCCCTAATAAATAAATATAGGCTCACAAGGCTGAGCCCCTCCTCCCACACTGCCCAGTGTGTCAGTGAATTTCTGGAGCCTGTTAACCATCGTGGCGTGGAGCTGAAAGAGGTTGCGCGGGGCCCTGGGTTTTCCTTTTGTGACGTGCCCTCTGTGGCCTTCATTTGTTGAGTGCCCACTGTGTGCTGGGCACCGTGCCAGGTGCAGGGTGCTGTGCTGAGACTTGCAGAAATTAGCCCGTTCAGCCCCCACGCCCGCTAATATAAGTCCCGGTAGTATCTCCATTTGCTGATGAGAACACTGACACTTAGAGTGATTAAATGGCTCGCCCAGAATGGCCTGAGATTGGCTCAGCCGGCCCCAGAGCCTGAGCTCCCGACCACTCAGCTTTATATCCAAATCTTTAATCCCTGTCCTAGACCTGCACCATAGAAACTCATCCCCATTTCACAGAAGAGGGCACCAAGGCTCTGAAGGTGGCGTGACCCAGCCAAGGCGCCCAGCTAATGAGTGGCAAGGCCAGGATTCCGATTCTCCTGGTCCGCGTGTGCCAGGCCGCCCCTCGGGGCGGTTCTCTTAGCCCCTCAGCTCCTCCCTGCCCACAGCCCTGGCCTGCAGCTGCACGGGTTATTTTAATCTCCTGTCATTCCAGCCAAACCACTAGGACAGTGAGTCAGGCACACAGTTGGGGGAGGAAGGGTGCTGCTGGGAGCCCACAGTGGAAAAGTTCCTCCAGGTCCGGACCTGCAGGCCCTGCTGTCCCCCTGCACAAAGGGAAGGGGGCCCACCTGCGGCTTTGGGCAGTCACTGCCCTGCATGAGCCACCAGCCCTCTCCCCAAAGCTTGGGAATAACGGTCAAGAAGAGCTCACCTCTGAGTGACTTGGCCTCCTTTGTCCCCTCCACCTAGGTGTCAGCTGTGCCCACCGTGCTGGCCATCAAGAATGGAGACGTGGTGGACAAGTTTGTGGGCATCAAAGACGAGGACCAGCTGGAGGCCTTCCTGAAGAAGCTGATTGGCTGACAAGCAGGGGAGCGTCCTGACTGCCCCCGCCCACCTGGGCCCCGTGTCCCCGTGGGGACCCCGATAGAACTCACAGCCCTTCTGTGCCGGCCCTTCCCACCTCCTCCCTCTGTCTGGCCCCTGTGGGCCCGTGCTTTGGAGACCAGGCCTCCAAACACAGGAGCCTCAAGTGCTCCCAACCCGGCTGAAGGCCAGGGTGGCTGCCCAAGGAGCAGTGCCGCCACCGAGCTGGGACAGATGTCTCCCCACCCACTCTGTCGGCTCCCTCTAGGGCTTGTCGCCATGCTTCCGGGATGCTGGGGCAGAGTCCCGGGGCCAGCCTGCAGTGACAGCTTGGTCTCCCTGCTCCCCTCTGACCTGAACCCCGGTGCCTGGCTCATCTGCCTCCTGCATTTTTCTTTCCTGCTGCTGTTTTGTACAAAGAAGAAGGAAAAAAGAAACCCAAACAAGTGAGAGTGATATACATCATTCCTTCAGTTTTTGTAGGTCTGTAATAAAGAACTTTGTGATCCGCTCTACCTCCCGCTGTGAAGAACAGACCCTGGGCCCTGCACTAGCTTACCGTGTCCACCCCCACCCCCCACCCCCCAAAGAGCCACCTCCCTCTTTCCTCCCAGGCGCCGGGGCAGCGGACGTGTGTTGGGCTGGGGGCATCCTGCAAACCCTTGCCTCTGAAAGGCTCGAGACACTACCCTCCTTTACCATTAGCTGGCCCTTCTCCGAGCAGGAGGCTTCACTGAAAGAACTGGACCAATAAAACTAGGGTTTGCACTGTCGACAGCTTCCATTCTGTCTGGGCCCTGGGAGCACCGTGGCCCCTTGCCAGGCTCTGCCCGTCTTCTCCTCTGACTCCCACCACCCTCTTGCCCTCGACCAGCCCCTCCTGTGGCTAATACCGGTTTCAGTGGTGGCCACTGTTCTGAGGACGCCTTTACATACAAGTAAGGCAGAGGCGTGTTTGTTGTTCCCATTATGCACGTGAAGACACAGAGGCTGTCAGGGTGCAGAGCCCAGGTTTCTACCCAGAGCTGGTTGCCTCTGCAGCCTGAGCTCTTATAACTGATCCTCGGGGGGGCTCTCCTGCTGATGGGCCCACACTCCTGCAGAAGCCTGGCCTGCCCGTCTCACCACCCCAGCCCACTGGGAGGTGGGCTGTCCTTCCTGTGTGTGTGTGCACAGGAACTCCGAGGTCTCAGGGCCAGGCTCTCTGCTGCTTGTGCCCAGCCCCCGCCTTGGCCCGTGGAGGAGGGTGCCAGGCACACCAGGCTTGCCAGCTGGGAAAGCCCACCCTTCTTCCTCATGTGGCCAAGCTGCCCTTTGGCTGACTTGCCCCAGCTGAGATGCCCGCTTGCTGGGTGCCAGGCAGCAGGGGTATCCCAGCACCCTTCCCTCTGGCCCTGGGGTGCTGTGTGCACTCTTCTCAGTGTCCTTGGTGTACCTGTTGGAACTGCCTGTGTTACTGCAGGGTCTTTGAGGGGTCGGCCCCAGGACTGCCTTGGGAAGGCTGCTGTGACTGGCGCCAGAGGGCGGAGTTGGCTCAGAAGCAGGGCCTGTGGCCTCTGGAAGGCCGCAGGCCTGGGATCTGTCACAGGCATGTGGAAGGGAAGTAAACCAGCAACTGGCATTCGTGGAGAAAGGCCAAGAGCTATGTGTAAGATGAATAAGAACAGCCAGTTCTCAGAGGGCACTTCCTGGGTGCCAGGCCCTGTTCTAAGCACCGCCCACCCCAGCAGCCCCACAAGGCAAGCACTGATCATCGCTCCCGTTCATGCACGAGACCCACTCAGGGAGGGTGGGGACGTTGTCCAAGACACGAAGTCCACAGGCACCTGAGCTGGCCCTGCGCCTGCACCTCCCCCGTCGCCTTACAGAAGGTAGTGTGTGATCCTAATCTCACCCGCTGGCTGACAAGGCAGGCAGCGTCAGCTCACGTTATAGAAGAGACACTGATGCAGAGTTGAGTAACTCAGAGACGCCCAGCGAGTAAGGGTTGGGGCGAGAATTCAGAGCCGGGCAGCCTGACTCCCGAGCCCGGGCCATTCCCGCTGTCCTCTGCCACTCCTTAAGAGCTGCCCACTGCCAAGCACTTTGCATATGCACTGCCTCATTTAGTTCCTCTCTTGCGAGGCAAGAATTATTTCCACGTTACAAGTGAAGGCACTGGTTCCAGGAAATTGACTTGCCCAAGGTCACGTCTGAAAAGTGCCATGCTGGATTTGAACCCAGGTGGGGGTCTGGCCCCTGTACTCCCCGCCCCGGGCAGGTGTGGAGAAGGGCTGGCAAAGTCCTCTGAGCTGCCTGGAGCGCCCTCTCCTTAAAAGGTGTGCTGCGGGGCGAGGTGAGATGTTGCCGCCGCCTCAGCTGGCTTCTCCGCCTGTGCGGCTGGACGCGGCATGAGTCACTGGCTGTGAGCGCAGGATCCTCAGGGTGATCCTGTCTGACTAATTCCACTGCGCTGATCTCACCAGGACACCGCTGGCTCTGCATCGTCGGCCCCACCGTTGCCCTCTGGGTGCCTCAGGCTCCTGGGCCTGTGGAAGAGGGGTTGGCAGTGCAGCTGTGGGGCCTGGCAGCTCTGCTGGGGTCAAGGGGACACCCCTCGCCCCTCTGAAGCACAGGTACGTGCAAAGCCCAGGAAAGGGAGCCACGGGCTCCCCCTCAGCCCCGAGACATCCTGGGGTGTGGCTTCTGTACACTTATTCTCACAATACCAAGTTTATCCAGTTGATCCGGAGGCGGGGGGCAGAGGTGGAAGTTTCAGTTTGTAGAGTTTATGTTCTCTCCTGTGACCCCTACAACTCCCCTGCCAGGCAGTTCTCCCCATTACACAGATGAGGAAACAGCGCTGAGTGACATCAGCGGAATGGCCAAGACCCTGTTCCAGATGGGAATGCTCACTACCAAAGAGCCTTAGCAGGTCTTAGAAACATTTGGATGGAAGAATGGTGGTCACTACTGTGGGTTCCCTCTACGCCGATGAACATGGGAGGGAAACCGACCACAGCCCCAGGAAGCTCTCGCTCTAAGACAACAGAGCAAAGGGCACCAGGTCACCCGAAAGGAATGTCAGAGCGCGAGGGGGCCTGGGGTATCCTCTAGACTCCCAGAAGGGCACGGGGAGGGGGAGGCTTGCCCAGATCGCAGCATGTTTGTGACGGGGACCTGAAGCCGAGTGCCCTGACTTCAGCCAACCCTAAAATGAAGATGAGTCACGGCCTCTTCTTCCCTGGGCTCCAGGAGCGGGAGTGAGGAGGGCAGCCGTGTCTCTGAGAAGGGCAGTCTCCGGGGTCAGGACCTGAGGTCAAGGGCATGTTATTGGGGCCGCGCCAGTGCCCTTCCCAGCACGCCCTGCCTGGGGCTCGGGGCTCGGGGCCAGCTCAGCCCCTACCCCGGCTGTCTGGCAAAGGCTTCTCCGGAAAGTGAAGGTAGTTTGGCCAGGCTGCCGGAAACCCCTAATGTTCAGCCCCTGGGCTGAGAGGGTCCAGAGAACAATGTCGGCGGAGGGCAGGATGCTGCGGACAAGCCGGGCTTCCAGGCATGCTGCCGCAGTTCCTCTCCGCTGCCTGGAACACCGGCTGCAGGCGTGACCCTGAACCCCAGTCCCCAGGCTGGCTTCCATGTCTCTGCCGGAAATCTGGGAGCCTGCCCTCTTCAGCCACCTCCTGACAGCCTTTTGGAAGCTGGAGGCCACCGTCAGCCAGTCCACAGTGGTGTAAGTAGGGCCAGAAGAATCATATCTGGGTTCAGACCCTGAACTTGCCACCCACCAGTGGTGGGCATCACCATTCTGAGGCTCAGTTGTCACTTCAGCAAAATGGGGATGATAGTGGCTAGTGCTCGCTGAGTGTGTGTCACCTGTGCCATCTCACCGAGCCCTCACAACCACCCAAGGAGGTAGGGACTATCATTATCACCATTTTACAGATGAGGAAACTGAGGCCAAGAGAGCTTAAGTAACTCGGCATGAACAGGTGTCAGAGCTCAGATCTGAACTCAGATGTGTTTGATTCCGAAGTCTCTGTGTTCTTACCCGTTAGCTATACCGTTTTGTCTTTGGGGCAAAGTTTTCCAACATTTTGAGCCTCGATTGCACCATCTGCAAAGTGGGGCTAATAACAATCACCACGGAATGAGGTCATCCTGAGGATTAAACATGCTGGTATACCCAGCAGGCTCTTGAGAAATGTCCTTTGCTTTGCTTTTCCCCTCCCCCCAGCTTCCCCGAACTCTAAGCTACATCTTAAGCAGGAAACACCAGATTTCCCGAGATAAGGACCCCAGCACCTCACAATGGGAGGGGTCGGTCGTGGTGCCAGGCCGTGGGTCTTGTATTTATTTGGCTCTGTGTCCTGGCTCCGACCCCCACCTCCACCCCGTCCTGCTCTAGAGCTCTGCTCAGCGGTGCCTGTGGCTCAGGCAGCCTGGGGAGCTAGGTGGTGACCTCACCCTCGGAGAATGCCCACTGGAATTCACCCTGAGTCTGGTCCCCTGTTCTCCATGCCTCCCGGCCACGTCTGACTGGCCTCTCGCTCAGCCTCTGAGCCAGCTGTCCACACACAGCCACGGATGGGAGCACCTTTTGTGAGCAAGGGCGCCACTGTTACACAGTTGCTGATTACTGACTGAGCTGGTTCCCCACCTTTAGCCGGCATCCCGGCTGACCACAGGCAAGTAGCTGTCCGTCTGTGGTCCGCTGCCTGCCTCAGCGTCCGGCAAGCAGGCAATCCGGCATCGGTTCCTTTGTGTCCCACCCTGCCAGGTGTGCCACCCACATCTAAGCCCCCAGCACCCACCTGAGGTAGCAACTCTTGTTTCCATTTCACATATGAGGAAACTGAGGCCCAGAGAGGCAGTGTGATGTGCCCAGGACACACCCTGGGAAAGGAGGGTGGGGTGGCCCGACCCAACCCCTCTGCCTCTGCCTTTGCCACTGTGCTGCCCCGGGGGGGGTCATAGGATCCCTGTTCTCATGCCAAGAGTGGGGACTTTGGGCGTCTCTTTCATCTGCCTCCCCCACCCAGTCCCCGGGCAGGAGGCGGAAGATTCCTTTGCTTAGGATCTATTGCTAAGGCTGGAATATTCTCTCCAGTCCCAGCGTGGCAGCCCCACCCCCTAACCTCAGCCAGCCGGTGTGTGTGGATGCCTCTCTGGGCTGCCTGGTGCTAGGAGTTAGAAGTCAAAGCAGAGGAGGGCACTGCCCCCACTCTCAAGAAGCTTACAGCAAGCACATGGATACAATGTAAAGTATAAACGCCACAGTAGAAACAAGTAACATTTACGTTCATGAAGATAAAGCACAGAATGACTGGAAGCCCTGAAAAGGAGCAAATCTGCAGGGCTGTCAGGTAAAGCATAGAGAGGAGGTGAGGTTCAAGAAGGGTTTTGTTGGGACTTCCCTGGTGGTCCAGTGGGTAAGACTCTGCGTTCCCAATGCAGGGGGCCTGGGTTCGATCCCTGGTCAGGGAACTAGATCCCGCATGCATGCCACAACTAAGAGTCCACGTGCAGCAACTAAGAGTCTGCATGCCACAACTAAAGGTCCCACATGCCACAGCTAAAGATCCCACATGCCGCAATGAAGATCCCACATGCAGCAACTAAGACCCGGAGCAGCCTAAATAAATGAATAAATAAATAAATGGTTTTGTTTAGGAGAATTGAATAGGAGTTAGCCCGAGAGGCAAGCAGTAGGAAGAGCATTCCAGGCAGAGGGAACAGCATGTGCAAAGGCACAGAGGTGGGAAAGTACATGATCTATCTGTCCAAGGAGGAAAGCTGGGGATGGAAGGGGCTGAGTGGGGCCCCACCAAGGGGGATGGAGCCAGGCTTTGAATGGGGTCTTGGAGTCACATAGACCTGGTTCCAATCCTAGCCCTCCCCCTCACTAGCCAAGCCTCAGTTTTCTTCATCTCTGAAATGGGAGGATAGTACATAACCTCCTCATGGTTGAGAGATTGACATGCGATAATAAATGTAATGTTAGAACATAGTGCTGTTATGTGGTAAGTATCATGTTAAAATTTTCTAGGCATGTGCATTAGTGTGCTAGGGCTGCCTAACAAAGTACCACAGACTGGGTAGATTAAACAACATAAACTTATTTCTCACAGTTCTGGAGGAGAGAAGTCCAAGATCAAGGTGTCAGCAGGGTTGTTTCTCCTGGGGCCTCTCTCCTTGGCTTGCAGATGGCTGCCTTCTCACTGTGTCCTCACAAGGTCTTTCTTCTGTGTGTGCATCCCTCATGTCTGTTTGTGTATCCCAATTTTCTTTTCTTATAAGGCTACTAGTCATATTAGATCAGGTCATTTTAACTTAATTGTCTCTATAAAGGCTGCATCTCCAACTACAGTCACATTCTTTTTTTTTTTTTCTGTGCTAGAGAAAGTCACATCCTAAGGTCCTGGGGGTTAGGGCCTCAACAGATGAATTTGGGGAGACACAACTCGGCCCATAACAGCCTGTTTTACATAGTTTAACAGTAGTGACTAACACCCAGGGGTTCTAGACACTGTTGTAAACCCTCTGTGTATTAACTCCTTCAGTGCTCATATAATCCTAGGAGGTAGGTCCTATTATGAGCTCTAGTTTATGGATGAGGAAACTGAAGCACAGAGGGCTTTAGTTCCAGCCTCAGGTCACACAGCTGGGAAGCGGCAGAACCAGGATGTAAACCAGACAGTCTGACTCCCGTGTCCCTTGCTCTCCTCCCGTACAGCCCTCCCACCACCCCACAGCTGCGGCTCTCTGCATTCCCATGACCACCCTTTAGTGTATCCCCAACCAGGGGATGTCACTTAGCAAGGGTCACACCCTTAACCTTTCCCCCATGGTCCAATATTTAGGTAGTTTTCAGTTAATTTTTTTATCCATTATAAATGAGGCCAGAATGAACATGTTTGGACACAGAGCTTATTTCTTCCTTTAAATTTTATAGATGTGGGACTCCCAGGTCAAAGGGAGCATTTTATGGTGGCTGCTAGCTCCGGAAGGAGTGTCCCCAGGCCTGAAACCTGAGCTGGAGCCCTCCACCTGCACCTCTCACCTGCTGGTTTACTTTGGGGGAGGGGAGGCCAAGCAACAAGAATGTCATCAGACCTGACCCACCTCCAGCCACCTTTTAGTCCCTGCCACCTTTGCCTTAGAAAGTTCCAAGCCCTGGAACTTCCCTGGTGGTGCATTGGTTAGGAATCCGCCTGCCGTTGTAGGGGACACGGGTTCAATCCCTGGTTTGGGAAGATGCCACAGGCCATGGAGCAACTAAGCCCATGCCCACAACTACTGAGCCTGCGCTCTAGAGCCCGCGAGCCACAACTACTGAAGCCCGTGCGCCTAGAGCCCGTGCTCCACAACAAGAGAAGCCACTGCAGTGAGAAGCCCTTGAACCGCAACAGAGTAGCCCCTGCTCGCCGCAACTAGAGAAAGCCCACATGCAGCAACAAAGACCCAGCACAGCCAAAAATAATAAATAAATAAGTTTATTAAAAAGAAAAAGTTCTATGCCCCAAATTCTGACATTTCTGAGATACCCCAAGTCCAAAGCAACCTTTTTCTTTTTTTGGTCACGCTGTGCAGTGTACGGTATCTTAGTTCCCTGGCCAGGGATTGAACCCGTGCCCCCTGCAATGGGAGTGTGGAGTCTTAACCATTGGACTGCCAGGGAAGTCCCCAAAGCAACCATTTTTATAAGGATCTGGTGATGGTCATGGGTCTGGGGTAGGACCTAGGAATGTGCATTTTTAAAGCCCTAGTGATTTAGATGCAGAGGATTGTGGACTAGGCTTTGAGAAAACGCAGCTGCAAAGATCACAGCCCTAAGCCCCTCCTGGTTCAGCTCTTTGAGCTGCCTTCCCTACCCACACCCTTTCCATGGGGCCAGGCACAGAAGAGGACTCTCCCAAGATGAATGAGTGAAGCAATGGATGACGCGTGTCACCTACTGGGGAGCTGTTCCATGCCAGGCCCTGTGGCTGCTCTGGTCCTCATCCTCGTCCCACCGCCCAGGCTCTATTACAACGGACCCTCTCTCCTCACCTAGGAGGCCTGGCTGGTCTCCAGCACCTCTGCCACTTCCCATGTGACTTTGGGCACCTCTGTGTCCTTGGGCCACCGAGTACTCCCTCCCCATGAAACAGGCGTATTTGTTGCTCTCATGTTATTTCCTGTATTAATCGTTCCCATCTCACAGGGACCCTGTGATGTTGAAATAAGGGAAGGAATCTACTGAGGCTGGACCAGGAGAGGGAGAGGGAGCCAGAGAGGATGGGGGCCTTGCCTGGGGTCAACCAGCAAGAGGAGAGAATCCAGAGCTGGTTCTGGGTTCCCACTGCCAGTTTTTTTTTTTAAATTAATTAATTTATTTATTTATTTATTTTTGGCTGCGTTGGGTCTTCGTTGCGGTGCGCGGATTTCTCATTGCGGTGGCTTCTTTTGTTGGGAGCACAGGCTCTAGGCACACAGGCTTCAGTAGTTGTGGCACGTGGGCTCAGTAGTTGTGGCTCACGGGCTCTAGAGCGTAGGCTCCGTAGTTGTGGCTCACGGGCTGAGTTGCTCCGCAGCACGTGGGATCTTCCCGGACCAGGGCTCGAACCAGTGTCCCCTGCAGTGGCAGGCGGATTCTTAACCACTGCGCCACCAGGGAAGTCCCCCACTGCCAGTTTTGAGGTTGTTCTTGACTGAGGTTGGCAGGGAGGTTGATGGGGAGAGAGTATTTCTACAGGAGGTGAGGGGAGCAGGAAATAGTCCCCCTGGGGGTGCCTTCTCCCTGCCAAGTCCCCCCAAAAGGCCTTGCCTTCCATGTCCGCATTTGCTGGCCCTGCTGAGTACCACGTGGCCCGGGGGGTAGGGGGCTTCACGGTGGCCACA
Organism: Hyperoodon ampullatus; assembly: GCF_949752795.1. Lineage (NCBI taxonomy): Eukaryota > Metazoa > Chordata > Mammalia > Artiodactyla > Ziphiidae > Hyperoodon > Hyperoodon ampullatus. The sequence goes on along the minus strand of NC_136924.1, from coordinate 33,761,919 downwards.
GGTGGGGGACCAGCCGCCCAGCGGGCCTGGTGTTCGCTCAGCCTTTGGCCCTGACCACCCAGCCATAGCCAGGCCAACGTCAGGGCTGCGGGTCTCAGGCCACAAGAGTGGGCTCCTCCTCCTCAGCAAGGGGAAGGAGGGCAGGCTGTGTTGGGCCAGCCCTGGCCCTCTGTGTCCCGGCGCTGGCCCCAGGGCCTCTGGGGAACCAGCAGAGAAGCAGCTGCCCTGGACAGTGGCCCAGGAGGATGAGGCCAGGGGGTTGGGAGCTGGGTCTGCTCGGGCTGGGGCAGCCTGGGAAGATGAGTCTCTTTGCACATGTGAGGCCCGGGCCGGGCCCTCACTTGCTCAAGAGGGCTTGACCTCTTCTGGCTCCTCTCTGGGGGCTGCATTTCCCAGCACTCTGCTGGCCCCAAGTCTAACCTCAGGGCGGGAAGGCCCTCAGAGACCAGCTCCCTTTCCCTGGTTAATAGAGGAAACCAGGCCCAGCAAGGGGAGGGGAGGAAGATGGGGTGGGAGCCAAAGGCCAGCTGGGGAGGAGCCAGGTCAGGGGGTTGCACATCAGAGACCCTTCTCCAGCTGGCCAGCCACCAGACTGATGCCACAGGTCCACACGTCCCTCTCCCCCGCCAGCCTGAGAGCCCTGAGGAGCCTCCTTCTCCAGTCACAGGAATGGCCATGAGTCTGTCAAAGTGAGCTGAACTCCTAGCCCCAAGTCTGCGCCCTTCTCTTCCCCCCCACCCCGGTTGTGCTGGGAGTTTGAATTTTGGAGTGAGTAAGAAAGAGTAAGAGGGAGACTGATTTTTTTAGCGGCCCAGGCCCTCTGGACTGGAGGGCATTGTCTCCTCTTCAGGAAACTCATTAAAAAACTTGGGAACAATGACACGGGCCCAGAGGAGGGCGGAGGTGGGGTTCCTCACAGACTAGGGTTTGGAACTTGATGTGGAATGACCAGCCATCCTGGTTTGCCTGAGACAAGGGGGTCCCCGGGACACAGGACTTTGAGTGCTTGACCCTGCCTCTCACTGTGTAATTTCACCTCTGCGTGCCTCAGAGGTTCACCTGGACACAAGGGGATCAAAAGCGATCCTACACCCCTCCCGGGGCGCCCTGAAGCTCCCCGGGGAGGCTGTGGAGGGAAAGTCAGAAGATGCTCCATCCCAGCAGATGCGTGGTCTACTCTTTCAGTGTGAGTGGTGGCCATTCCGGTGAGGGACCGCCTCCACGCCTCCCCCCACCACCTGAAATTCACTCATTCACCCCCGAGACCAAAAAATCAGGCGCAGGATATGCATGGCGGAGAAAGAAGAGCCCAGCTCTCGTGGAACTCGGAGCACGAGCGTGGGTGAACACAGTCAGATGAATTTGTTCAACACACTGTCTTGAGCGTTGTACGGGCATTAACTCATTGGACCCTCACAATAACATAGTGAGGTGAGCATTAATTTATCCTCATTTTGCAGATGAAGAAGTTGAAGCTCAGAAAGATTAAGTAATCAGTAGAGAAGTCGGGGGAGGACATTAAGAGGTAACTTTTTGAAGGATGAGCATATGTCTGAGTGTGTGCAAAGGAAGGGTTTTCTTGGAGGGAAGCATGGAACAGCATGATGCCTCCAGGGAAATGCATTGACATAAGACAGATTAACAGAAGAACGAACAAAAGTTTAGTAACATGTATACCTTCTGTATACGTGGGAGATTCCCAGGAAACTGAGTAACTCTTCTGGCTGGACAGACTGACGATTGGCTGCAACACGGGACGTGTGTGGCAGGGATGGCGCTGGTGCGGGCCTGGAAGCAGATGTCCTGGTTCTACTACCAGTTGCTGCCGGTCATGGCACTGTACATGCTGGAGCCCTGGGAGCGGACTGTGTTCAATTCCACGCTGGTTTCCATGTGGGGATGGCACTATACATGGGATATGTCTTCACGCCTCAGCACATAATGGCGATACTGCACTACTTTGAAATTGTACAGTGACCAAGATGTGACCGAAACCAAGAGGTTCCTTAGAGAAGAGCCGCCATCTGAAATTGGAATGAGACTTCATCAGATGTCACAAGAAACTCTACTAGATGTCAACATAACCAACCCTATGAATATAAAGACTAAAATTCTTGAGTAGAACAGGAAAACAGTCCTTACTCATATGTGTGTTGTGTTCTTTATTTTTCATTTTAAAAGAGGCTCTTGTATAGTAGTTTTTGTCTATTTTAACATTGTAATCATTTGCACTTTGATATCAGTATTTTCTTAACCTTTGTGACTGTTTCAATATTACCCAGTGAAAGCTTTTCTTAATGTAACTTTGAGTACATTTTAATTGCTTTCTATTTCTAAAACTCAAACTCATTTGTTGGGCTTTACCATTCTTGTTGTTGTACGGCATATACATCTGCCTGGTTATATTTCTACTCTTGACCAAAGTTTTGTAAGAAAAGATCCAAGATTAGGAGCAAAGGGCTGGGGAGAGAGAATATTTTATTGAGAACTATTTACAAAAGACGTATGTGTAACCTTAAACTCAGAATTACAGTTTTAGCTATCTGGACTCTACTCTTAACAGCTTTTGCTTTAAAACTCTTAAAGTGTTTCTTAACAATGAAAAAGAAAGATCTTGCTAAAGTTAAAATAAGGAACGTTTCACCTTTTAAATACTTAATTCTTTTGTGGGCTCATTTCCAGAAAACTTTGGTGATGGTTCTTGTGAAAAATGGTGATTAAGTAGCATTATTACGTAATGCTTATACACTGTAGAGTTTTTAATAGAAGGTAAATCAGTTTCCTCTGAGGGCCATTAGTAACAATGTACTTCCTTAAATTTAGTTTCATGATTGTAATGGGTGCTGCAAATGCATTTGCATATTGCAATATGATGAGATGAATTGTTAAAAACCATAGCAAAAAGAAATATAATATTGGTTAAAATCCCCTTACTCTCTGTATTGTCTTTTTTTTAAGATTTTTATTCCTTAAATGTAAAATGACTACCTAATTTTTTGATGTAAACTCATTAAATTAAAAAAAAATGTTGGGGCTGAGAGTCAGTTATGGGAGGTGACCATGAAAAGCACAGTAAAGGCGGGTAAGGTTGTTATGCAGATTTAAGTCCTTACCTTCTCCTTGGATAAGAGTTTCTAGAGATTAAGAGCCATCCTACTCTCCCTGGTACAGAGAGGGAGACACCCTTACAAATAGAGATTTCTCTTATAAATGTAAACTTTTCTTCCAAGAAGGTAACTTACACTCAGTTTTCAGACCTTCTCTCATGTTTCATATACCGTATTTTGGGGTGGTATATTTTGCTCCCCTTTCAACACAGCCGGTGGGCACCTGGGAGTCTGTGAAGTGCTGTAAAGAGTGGAGGTCCCAGAAGAGCAATTGGACAGATTAGGGTGGTAAAATGATCTGGGCAGTGAGGAGGATGTGGAGGGAGAAGACAGGAGGTCAGGTAACCAGCGGGCTGACTGATGCTGGACGCTTCCTCTTAGGTTTGGAGGCTTGTCCCACCAAGAAGGGCTCAGTCAACCAAACACTTCCGATGGATCAATGGCTAATGTTTAGCCAGACCCTAGGCTGAGCCTGGGGTTACAGAGACTTCCTTAGTGCGAGTTAGGAAAGGCATCCACTTGGGACAGACCCGGCCGGGAAGGCGCACCATCTGACTTTAAGATCCGGTGAGTGAGCGCGCCAAGATGCGGTCACTAAAGCTACCCCCGTCGCCCCCCAGGTACCCCAGTAAGGACCTGCGACCTCGTTGAGGTGAAGAAGCCCGCCCACAATCACAAAGGGAGACAGTCAAGTTCAGCCCGTGTGAGACGGGGTCGGCGCGGGCCTCAGCCTGGAAACGGGCGCGGGGGGAGTCCCGAAAGGGACTCTGGGCACCAGGGGGCATCACTGCACGGGCCCACCCTTGCAGAAAAGTTTCCCGCAGAGGTTCTTTTGGCTTAGGGGCGGGGCCCGCAGGGTAGGACGCCCCGCCCCGCCCGCGCCGCGCCGCGCCGCGCCTGCCCATATATGGTGAGCGCGGGCTGAGTGCCCCGTTGAAGGAGGTGTCGTCACCTGCGTTCGTCTGCCGGCCTCTCGTTGCAGCCCGCCCGCCGGGGGCAACCTTCCAAGGCCGCGCCCCTCAGCGCCTTCATGCCGGGAAGCGTCGCCCCGCCTCGCCTCGCCTTGCCGCCGGGGGCGGCTGCCACGGGGCTCCGGCTCCCTTTGGGGCGCGCATGACCCCCGGCCACACCCGTCCCAGGACCGGGTCCCGGGCACCTGCACCGGCTCCGTCCCGCTCGCCGGAGCCTTGGACCCGCGGAGCGAGCGGGCAGGAGCGGTTGAGGCAGAAAGTTGGGGAAGCGGGTAGTGCTGGGCTACCTGAAAGCCCGTGTGGGGTGGGAGGAAATCAACCTCCTTTCAAGGACGGCCCAGCCCACCGGGCGCCTGCTGAGTGCCTGGCATGGAACTCAACTTTTAAAAAGTCAGTGGCCTCCGCCAATTTGAATGGTATAACTCAGTAAGAGCCAGCACTCAAGAACCACACGACCTGGGTTCGAATATAGCTACATTGCTTACTGGCTTCGCGTCCCCGAGGGTCGCCGGTAACCCGAACCCCGGTGTCTGTGACTCTGAGTTCAGCCTTAGCCCTTGGACTTGTTTGCCAGTGTTAGGGAGTATGGGTGCAGTTTTTAAAAACAACGAGGTGCTTCTTTTTCACGTTGCAGTAAATCCTGGTTAGCGTCAAGGAGAGTGTCTTTTGCCAGATTTCTCTAACACTTTAGCAATCTCTTTTTTTAGCAAAGGAAAGACAGGTCTCAGACTTGGAGCCTTGGGCAAGAGATAGGAGTTAGGTAAATTTAAACACATGACTTGTGTATGTTTATGTATGTGTGTGTGTGATGATGATTTAAGAGTTTCCATCGAGAGTTTAGAATGACTACGGCACTTGGCTTTCCATATATACATGGTGGTGACATATTTGCTTAATGTTTTTAGTATGAAAATGTTCACACATACAGGGGCATAGAGAATAATAGTACAATAATCCTTCATACATTCCTCTAATGTTCACTTTAAAAATCCATGCATGTGGTCTTCCCTGGTGGCTCAGTGGTTAAGAATCCGCCTGCCAATGCAGGGGACACGGGTTCGAGCCCTGGTCCGGGAAGATCCCACATGCCGCAGAGCAACTAAGCCCGTGCGCCACAACTACTGAGCCTGAGCTTTAGAGCCCACGGGCCACAACTACTGAAGCCCGCGAACCACAACTATCGCGCGCCTAGAGCCTGTGCTCTGCAGTAAGAGAAGCCACTGCAATGAGAAGCCCGCGTACCACAAGGAAGAGTAGCTCCTGCTCCGCTCGCCGCAGCTAGAGAAAGCCCGAATGCAGCAACGAAGACCCAACACAGCCCAAAAAAATTAATTAATTAATTAAAAAAAAAACATGCATGTGTTAAAACGTGAGCTGACTTTTTAAAAGAGAAAAATAAGATGAAAGTATAAAGAGTGCAGAGGCAAAACTAAGCATGCTAACTGCCTGAGGCTTGACCTGGACCGCCTGCCGCTGCCCTGAGCCTGGCGGAGTGGAGGAGGCCTTCTCCTGCTCATGTGCGGCGGGTGGAGGGGAGGCGTGAGCCGCTGATCCCCCCAGGGAGCCCAGATTGGCCTTGGCCTTGGCTGCGCCCGCCTGCAGCATGCAAATTCCTCCGCGCCAGAGCGCCCCACTCGGCTGCCTCTAGACTCAAGTCACCCCGCCTGGGTTATTTCTCCATTCGCTTTTTTGCCTGCCCACCTGGGTCCCAGGAACGCATTCCACACACTGGGGCCAGAGGAATTTTCCTTTTTCTTCTCTTTTTTTTTTTTTTTTAAATTATTATTTATTTATTTATTTGGCAGTGCCGGGTCTTAGTTGCAGCCTGCGGGCTCTTTTTTAGTTGCGGCGTGAGGGCTCTTAGTTGCGGCATGCATGCCGGATCTAGCTCCCGGCCAGGGGCCCCTGCATTGGGAGCACGGAGTCTTAACCACTGGACCACCATGGAAGTCCCCAGAGGAATTTTCTAAACCCTGAATCTTACTACCTGTCTCTGGTATAAACCCCTCCATGGGGCTCCCTTGTGCCTGCAGGAAAAAGACCCAGCCCTTAGCAGGGCAGCCTTTCCGTGGTCTGGGGCCCACAGACCTCTCAGCTCCTTTTCCTACCACTTCCTCTCAGGTCAACCTGAGCCATTTGCAGTTTCCTGAATGTTCATTCAGCAAATATTTAATTCGCTAGGATGCAGCAACAGAAAAGGTGTTCAGCAGTGGTGAGCAGTGCAGGCCAAGCCCCCTCTCCTGGAGCGCACTGTATAGTGGAGGAGTTAAATAAATCAGTGTTTTTAAAAGTATTTTAAAATGTTAGGTGCTATAAAGAACCTACAAAGTAGCAGGAGAGTTTTTGCCTTTTGCCTGGAAGACCCCCATCCCACCCTGACCTGCTTTAGTCCTTTCCCCGGTGGCTCTTGTCATCCTCTTAGATGCTGGTACATAGTCATCAGCTCCATGGGGTCCCTTTGCATGTGTCTTTACTGGGGCTGTTATCACACTGGGACGGTGATTGACATGCCTGTCTCTCACATTGGACCATGAATTCCTCAAGGAAAGTCGCCTTACTCTGGTTGCTCTAGTGTCCCCAGTAGCTTGTAGGGTGCATGGCGCTTAGTAGGTGCACAGCAATTGTTGGATGACTATTAAAAGCAGTAAACCGGGCTTCCCTGGTGGCACAGTGGTTGAGAGTCCGCCTGCCGATGCAGGGGACACGGGTTCGTGCCCCGGTCAGGGAAGATCCCACATGCCATGGAGCGGCTGGGCCCGTGAGCCATGGCCGCTGAGCCTGCACGTCCGGAGCCTGTGCTCCGCAATGGGAGAGGCCACAACAGTGAGAGGCCCACATACCGCAAAAAAAAAAAAAAAAAAAAAGCAGTAAACCTTTGCTCCAGGACCCCCAGACCCAGAGCAATTCAACCTTCAGTGAGGGTATATTCCTCATTTTAAAGGAAACATTTCATTCATTCATTAAATCAGAGTGTGTGCTAAGCTCTCCCCACCACCTCCGCTCCCCCTCCCCAATATGGACCAGTTGATTTACAGAGGGTGAGTGCTGTGCTGGGGCAAATCATGGGGCGGCCAACAATGAAGGGGTTATCCTGCCCGGTGGAGTGTCATGTGAACTGTGAACAGGGCCTCCTTGGCTGAAGGCAGGATTGGGCGTCAGGCTGAGAGAAAGGGGAATTTGAAGGAGGCAAAGAGGTGTGAGTGAATGCAGCTGCAGGGGTGGGGTCCCCAGTGGGGTGTGTCCGGAGCATGAGCTCTCCTGGGTGAGCCAGGAGCTGAGGCAGGTAGGTTGGGGCCAGATGGGAAGGGCCTTGCATGACAGCTCACTTTCTCCTGCTGGTGAACAAAGGGTTAGACATGGAACCTAAGGCAGTGGCTTTTCAAGGTTTCTTGACTGTGACCAGGAGTAAGATGTACATTACCTCACAACCTGGCACAACACCCAAAATTGAAACAAGAGTCTCATGAGACAATTTACTCTTACTCTGATATTTTCTCTTCTATTTTGTTATCGGTGTGATCATTATTATTATTAAATTCTGAGTGCACGGACTTCCCTGGTGGTCCATCGGTTAAGAATCCGCCTTCCAATGCAGGGGACACAGGTTCGATCCCTGGTCGGGGAGCTAAGATCCCACATGCCGTGGAGCAACTACGCCACACACACCCCAACTACTGAGCCCGCGTGCTCTGGAGCCTGTGCACCACAACTAGAGAGAAGCCTGCATGCCGAGAAGCCCATGCACTGCAACTAGAGAAGCCCACGCACGGCAGCGAAGGATCCCTCATGCTGCAACAAAGATCCCACGTGCCACAACTAGGACCCAACACAGCCAAATAAAAAAAATAAAAAATAATAAATCTGAGTGTGACTCACTAAGTTAATTTCAAGATCCACCAGTGGGTCACAGCCTGCAGTTTGAAAATCATTGATCCAAGAGTTCTTCTCCAGCCTCAAACCTAAGGGTCTATGCTGTGAGGCTCCTGATTCATAAAGAATTTTAACTTTTAGGATCCTGAGAGGTGGCCCTTCGCTTCACAGATACTTTAACTAGTAAAGCAGCCTAAGAGGGTGGGGCAGTTCCACCAGCCTCCTCCGTATCCGTGTGCCCATCCCCCATCACCAGGACCCCATGGCGGCAGGCAGGGTGCTCCCAGATGGAGCTCCCAGGTGGGCCTGAGATCCAAACAAGAGCAGAGCAGCCAAGGGACATTTCCCCCTGCTTCCCCCCATCCCCAGCCCCCCAACCCCCCCACCTTTGGTCTGAGAAGTCCCTACTTGGCATCCAATTCCCTTGCCAGGCTGGCTTTGAACGCCATGGGTCCTGGAATGCTGGGGTAGGATAAGGAGAAGTGGGTTGTTGAGGCCCATCTGGGCTTTGACCTCTGTGCCATCACCAGGGGCCAGCTTTCCCCTGTGCTCTTGCCTGTGCCAACCACCCACAGGCTGGCACTTTGGCTTAGTAGAAGGTGACTGTAGGGGCCACAGTCCCTCCACCCATTCAAACCTCTGTCCAAATTCCTCTTCCATGTGCCCTCATACACTGTTGGTGGGAATGTAAACTGGTGAGCCACTGTGGAAAACCGTGTGGAGGTTTCTCAGAAAACCAGAAATGGAACTATCGTATGACCCAGCAATCCTATTCCTGGGTATATATCCAAAAAAACCAAAAACACGAATTCAAAAAGATACCTGCACCCCAATATGTTCATAGCAGCTTTATTTACAATTGCCAAGAAATGGAAGCAACTTAAGTGTCCATCAACAGATGAATAGATAAAGAAGTTGTGGTATATATATGCAATGGAATACTACTCAGCTGTAAAAAGAAATAAAATCTTTCCATTTGCAGCAGCATGGATGGACTTGGAGAGCATTATGCTAAGTGAAATAAGTCAGACAGGGAAAGACCAATACTGTATGACATCACGCATATGTGAAATCTAAAAAAATACAACAAACTAGTGAATATAACAGAAAAGAAGCAGCCTCACAGATATAGAGAACAAACTAGTGGTTACCAGTGGGGAGAGGGAAGCGGGGAGGGGCGAGATGGGGTGGGGGATTAAGAGATACAAACTGTTAGGCATAAAATAAGCTACAAAGGATATATTGTACAACACAGGGAATAATAGCCAATATTTTATAATAATTTTAAATGGAGTATAACCTTTAAAAATTGTGAATCACTATACTATATACCTATAACATATAATATTATACATCAACTGTACTTCAGTTTAAAAAAAAGTTCCTCTTCCATCTCAGAGGATCTCTGAAGCCTCTGGAGAGATGGGGGAAAGCTGGGCTGGAGGTGACTGCAACTCATCATCCTTGGCTCTCAGAACATTGAGCTAGAGGGGACCTTGGAAATGGAGCCCAACTCCCTGGTCTGATCGATGTGGAAATGGAGGCCCAGAGAGGGGAGGGAACTCACCCAAGATTATGTGGGAGTTAGTCTCAGAGTGAGTCTGGAGACTCAGGCCCCTGGCTCTTAATCCAGTGCTCTTTCTTTTCATTGTTACATCTTGGCGGAAAGCGGGAAAGGGCTTGGAGAAATGTCCTGTCTGGGAGAAGTTGGGTTGTGTGCTCGCCAGAACCCCAACCCAGGGGACACGTGTCCTGGCTGCACTCAGCCACCCTCTTTCTGTGGACCCTGCTGGAGACACTGCCCCCTCTGGGCTGCGGAATGAGGGGGCGGAACCAGGTGAGTCCTGTAACCCATCAGCCCTGAGCCTGAGCTGCCCTGCCCTTTCCTCTTGTGTGTGTGTGTGTGGGGAGCCCTCCCTCACCCCAAGATAAGAGGAGACCCCTCTCCCTCCTCTCCCCCGCCACACTCGAGCCTGAGCCACCTGGAGGAGTCATAGAGGAGGATAAAGCCTGTGGGAACCTGTTTTACCCAGGAACTTGCTGCTTCCCTGGGGGCCTCGGGATTAGGGTGGTGGCTTCTAGTTCTTTTTTTCTGGAGACACTGGATATGGCCTGAAATCCAGGCAGAGGGGCTCTCCCTGAGTCTTCCTGGCCCTCATCACAGGCTTTGCCTTCTCAGTTCACTTACCTTTTCCATGTAGGTGTCTTGTCTCCAATGGGACTCACAGCTTCTTGGGGCTTTGAGACCCTTCTGTGGGCTTGAGACCCTGTGTCTTCAATCGGGGGATCTTACAGTGGGGAGGGATTGGAGCCTCTCCCCAGGGGAGGCAGGGCGAGTCCTGGATAAGATCTGGGGCTTTCAATGAAAAGTACCTGGGTTCGAGCCCAGCCCCCTGCTGGCCTGCTGGGTGGCCTTGAGGAAAGCAGATTTAACCTCCCTGTGCTCAGAGCCCTCATCTGTGGATTGAGGCTAGTCGTTACCACTTTGAAGACTAAATGAAGGGATACAGGTAACACTCTCAGTGCTGTGTTGGCACATGGCAGGCAGGTGCTAATTGTGCTGCACGGAAGAAGGGATATTTATCTGGTGTGACTCCACGTGGTGTACACCCTGGGGAGGGGAGAAGCCTCAGCTGTGCTGAGTGCATCTCCCAGTTATCCTCACAGAGACCCTGTGAGATAAATGTGTTCATCACCTCATTTCACAGACACGGAGGCTCAGAGAGGGAAGGGACTTGCCTAAAGGCCACAGCCAGAAGGGAGGGAATCTAACCCATGGCTCACTGCCTAAGGGGCTCTCGACCCTCCCTCCCATTTCCCAACTGATGCAATGACATTCCCACCAAATGGACCCCCAGTCCCTGTGTCATAGTCAGCGCCACCCGTGATACCAGTACACCACAGGCTGGGGGGCTTAAACAGCAGACATTTATTCCTCGCAGATCTGGAAACTGGACATCCAAGATCAAGGTGGCAGCGTGGGCACGTTCTCAGTGAAGGCCCTCTTCCTGGTTCACAGACAGCTGTCTTCTCGTTGTATCCTCGCAAAATGGAGAGAGAGAAGGTTAGCTCTCTCCCTCTTCTTTGAAGGGCACTAACCTCATCATGGGGGTGTCCCTCCCAAAGGCCCCACCTCCAATCCTGTTAGGGCTTCAACATAGGAATTTGAGGAGTCACAAACATTCAGTCCGCTATACCCTCTTTTCTCAAGTCCCACCCAACTAGAGAGCTTCTCCAAAGTTGAACAGTTCTGATTACTGGCCGGCTCCTCCTTCTAGAGAGACTGTATAATATTGATTGGGGTTCTTCGGTTTCAAGCCACAGAAACGAACTCTGAGTAACTGAGCAGAAAAAAATGGGGGTGGCAGTGTTTATTAGAACACAACCAGCCTGGCTGCTGGAATGTAGGGAGGATCAGATGCCTGAACCTCCCCCAGGATGCTTCTTTTCCTGGTGGTTTCTGTACCTTTGGCTGTTGGTTCTGAAAGAGATGACTTTAAGGTTAGGAGTGTCTGAGCTCCATCTCAGGAGTCCCACGGAAGTGGACTACCACTTCCTCTTCCGTGGCTGAGTTTGGGGACCACCTCTCCAGTCTCTCTCCCGAGTGCCTCTCATCAAGTTTCAGATTCTGGGAACTAAAGTTGGGTTGCCAGGTTTAGCCACAGGCCTGCCCCAGGACCTTGTGATTGGCAGTCCTGCCATAACCAAATGGAATGAGGGGGAGGGGTGGATCTCCAAAGGAAAGGATTGCTGTGATCAGAACAAGAAGGTAAGAGATGCTGGGGAGGCAAATCAGAAGTTTTCCAGCCAGGAATTCTACCTATTGGCCCTAGACCTGGCCTCCCTGAAAATAAATTTCTTTCCCTACTTTCTCTCTCCTTTCTGACCTCTTTCCCTCCTTCCCTCAAATATTTATTGAGCTCTTGCTCTGTTTCAGGCACACTATTGGGCCCTGGGCATAAAAAGATGAGTCAAACTCAGGGCCAGCTCCAGGGAACTCATCCAATCCAGATCAGCATACACTGCTGCTCAACCATGGCAAGACCAAGGCAGACATTGCCAGTCAACCACAGAGCAATTTCCCTGGGAGCCTGGGCTTGGCCTCAAGATCCTGCTCAGCACAGAGCTCCAGGCAGCCAGTGCTCATCAATTAGGGTTGGTTCAAAATATGGAAACTCTTTGCTGTGCCCAGCCAAAAACATTCCTCTTTCCCATAACATTTCTGACATTTAAAAACAGCAGAATTGGGCTTCCCTGGTGGCTCAGTGGTTGAGCGTCTGCCTGCCGATGCAGGGGACACGGGTTCGTGCCCCAGTTCGGGAGGATCCCACATGCCGTGGAGCGGCTGGGCCCGTGAGCCATGGTCGCTGAGCCTGCGCGTCCGTAGCCTGTGCTCCATAACGGGAGAGGCCACAACAGTGAGAGGCCCGCGTACAGGAAAAAAAAAAAAAACCCCAGCAGAATTCCCCTAGGCTCACCACCAGGGTCATTTCTTCTCCTTAAGGACAATGGCATTGGTGCATTCAACTCCTGACTCCGGTCGGCTGTTGAGTCAACGTCGTGGTTGGGAGCCTGAACACAGTTCCTGCGGACAGGGGACTGCATTTGAGTCCCATACCTACCACTGCAGCCTTCTGAGCGTCCCTGGGTTTTGGATGAATCGTCTATGACTCCTGTAAGAAATTACCACACGCTTAGCAGCTTAAAATAAGACAAATGTATTAACTTACAAATAATTCTGGAGGTCAGAAGTCCAAAATGACTCTTATGGGGCTAATATCAAGGTGTCAGCAGGGTTGTATTCTTTCTCTCCAGATAAGAATCTGTTTCCTTGCCTTTTCTGGCTTCCAGAAGCTGTACACACTCCTTGGCTGATAGTCCCACCCGCCATCTTCAAATCACATGGCTCCAACCTCTGCTTCCTTTCTTTTTTTTGCAGTACACGGGCCTCTCACTGTTGTGGCCTCTCCCGTTGTGGAGCACAGGCTCCGGACGCACAGGCTCAGAAGCCATGGCTCACGGGCCCAGCCGCTCCGCGGCATGTGGGATCTTCCCGGACCGGGGCACGAACCTGTGTCCCCTGCATCAGCAGGCGGACTCTCAACCACTGCACCACCAGGTATCTGCTTTCTTTCTGACTCTCTAACTGCTACGATGGTCTGCTTTAGCAGTGGTTTCTTCATCTTTAAACGGGACAATAAAGCCTGCGGCTTCTGGGCTTGTGTGAGGCTCGGGGTGGGATTAGGTATACGAGAGCATTTTGCAGGTTGTAAAGAGTGGTCCAGATGTAAGAGCTCGTCCTCATCATTTTCCCAGGAGCCATCTGCAAAGGGCTCCCTGTGAATCTCGGGGATGAGTCACTGAGGTGATGTACTAGCAAGCACTCCATAGACGGTCACTGTCCTATCGACCCAGCAACACTCCAGGTGTGCAGAGGTCACGTTATCCAAGGCTGTAGGTGGGCCTCAGGGTCTGCATCAGGACCGGGACGTCTGACCCCTGGCGCAGTGTGTCTGCTGCCCACCCACCTGCCCCCACCACTTCCGGAGTAACCTGAGCAAGTCGCCCTCCATCTGCCCCCAGGCCTGATGCGGGTCATCGTCAAACCTTACTGCTAGGAGGGCTTTAGAGGTCGGCTGATCCTGTGGTTTTTCTTTTTCTTTTTTCTGCGTTTTTTCAATGTATGTATCAGCAGCAAACTCTTTCTCCAAAGGACACCCTACCTGGAAACCCAATAGATGGGACATGTGAGTGTGGAAACTCTGAGTCCCCTGACGACCTCTCCAGCCTCCTGTCTCCTTGGGCCCCCACCCCAGACCCACCAACTAGAGGCCTCACAGCCTTGGGAGGTAGAGCTTGTTTATCTTGCTCCCCTTCCAGACCTTTCCTTCTCCTCTCTCCCCTGAGGCAATGTGCCTAGTGCTTAAAAGTGGGGACTCTGAAGTCCCAGGACTGGCCCCTGCACTTACCTGCTGTGTGCCCTTGGACAAGTTACTTACCCTCTCTGGGCTTCATCCCTCTCATCCGAGCTATGGGTATGTGACGATAGTCCAGTGGTAGGGTTTTACGAGGAGGAAATGCAAGTCCACACAGCTGGCCTGCAGCCACTCCTGACCCCCGGGGCACACTCCTCCTCAAGCTCACTATTCACACAGGTGCAGCCCCTCACAGACACCCCAGGTCTCACTCACCTGCCCTGCTCTTGTTTAACCCATCAATAAATTCATCTGGAGCACCTCCTCAGTGCCAGGTTGGGCGGGGTCTCACTGGGAGACCCGCAGGAATCAGGCAGGGCCCTCCTCCAGGGCAGCTCTGAAGACAGGAGCTCAGCCTGCAGGGTGGGAAGCCCCAGGAATTTGTCCTCTAACATTCTAGGGCTCCCTGGGGCCTGAAGGGGTCAGGCCACAGCCTGCCAGCCCCTAGGTGGCCCTGCACAGACTTGAGTGGCTGTGTGACAGCACACCCAGTGGGCACTGGCAGCCAAAGGAGCTGGAGAGCCTGGGAGGGGTGTCAGGGTTCAGACTTAATTTTGCATCTCAGGCTCTGCCCCTGAGCTGAGCAAGAATGGCCTCTGGCCCCTTGACTCGGGAATGCAGAGAATTTCTTACCACCACTAAGAAGGAAGGGGCCAGGCCTCCGAGCTCTAGAAGGATCCAGTTGTTTGCTAAAACCACAGCCTAGGAGAGGTCGGGGGGAAAACGAGGTCTGGGGTGTGGGCGGCAGAGATCCTGGCTCTGATTACCCTGTGGGGGAGGAGAGGTCTGTCCCTAAAAAGGAAATTGATCCACAGGGTGGATGGATGGAGGGCAGGCAGGAAGGGAACTGTCCCTCCCACAGTGGCTCCAGCTCCGGCTCCCAGGGGTGGGGAGGGCTGGTCCTCAGGCCTCTAGGCACCCCACCTCCCAGTCCAGGGCCCTTCTCATCCCAGCTCCCTGTTCCATCCTTTTCTCTATTCCCAGGACTTCATGTCAAATCCTCGTTTTAGGGTCTCTATGGACAGAGCCTCGTCTCAGGCAATTTGTTCAGTAACTATTTATTGTGTGCCAGGCACCACACTTACTGGGCAACCCGGGGAGGGGAACAGTATGACCCATGAGGGCAGCGGCTGCTCCTTATCTTCTGCTGGGTCCCCAGGGCCCAGCCCGGCCACACAGCTGGTCAGATGAGCAGGATTTGGTCCAGCTTTTCCAGTACCTCTAGGCACTCTCTCTCCCCCAGAGACCTCTCCCAGCATCCAGGGGCTCCAGGCCTTACCTCCTCCCTTCCCCCACTCCCCAGCTCTGCTGCCTCCCATCCCCCACTCCTGGGTTTGCTCAGCTGCCTGTGGGAACTGTACTCCACCTCCACCTCTCCCACGGCCAAGGTCAGCGGACCAGCCTCCGTGGAGACCTGGGCCCCACGTAGACCCCAGCCGAGGGACACATGATGTCCTAGACTATTCCTAGGCTGGCTCCCCTCTGCCCACCAGGACCCCATTCTGAGTGGTCTCCCAGATAGAGACCTCAGAGGCCAATTTCCCTTGCCCCCTGCATCGTTCAGGGTTCAACAAAAGAAACAGAACCAGTAGGCTACATATATGCTGTGGACAAAAAAAATGTCACCTGCCATTTCAGCGAACAATGAAGATTGCCTGCCATCAAGCCATCCGCCACTGCAGCTGCCTCCAAAGGAGCACGCTGAGGGGATTCAGGATGGAGGAAAACAGGCCACTGGCCCTAGATAGTGAAGATGTACATCAAAGGAATAATTCCAATTATTCCAGATGCTTGCATCTTCCCATACACAGAAAAGAACTATCATTAACTTGAGATATCTGGGTTTTTTGTGGTTAGCAGTAATCTTTTGATGTTCGACTACATGTGTTTTTTTGTTTGTTTTTTGTTTGTTTTCAGCAAAAACTCCTATATCCTGGCTCCTCCTTTACTTCTTTGCAATAGTCCCTCCGAGCTACGCCAGAGGCTGCCTCGCAGGCCGTAGTCCCAGTAAGGTCACCGAATATAACATAATTCTCACCTTTCAGGGTGTGCTCTTTGTCAGTGGGCAGTACTGAGTGCTGGATGGACTGATGGTAAGGACCTGGCCCCTGCAGCTGTGGGAGCGGTCCAGACGGGTCTGAAGTCTGCAAGGCACGCCATCAGGAAGGGCCGGCTGAACGTTCACGCCCAGGCTGAAGCTGTGGTCCACAGCGGAATTTCTTCCCATCGCTGCATCTTTAACTTAAACACACCCGCAAGGTTCCTTTTGCCTTATAAGGCAGCATATTCGCAGGTTTCCCGGAATAGATGCGAACACCTCTGGGAGGCCGACCACAGCCCCCGAGAGGCCACCACCCTTCCCGTTCATTCATTCATTCGTTCATTCTCTCATTTCTCCCCCGCATGGTCCACCTAAGCGCTAGGCCTGTGCTGAGGGCCGGGGGCACAAAGGGAGGCAGTCTGCGGCCCCGCCCTCGAGGGAGGCCACTGTGGAGGCCGAGGCAGCCAGAGAAACAAATGATCGTGATACACAGTGGAGGTCGGGGTTCAGAGGACTTTGGCGACGCGGTGCGGGTTAAGATCTGGGAAGAGAGGAAGGAAAGGCTGGCTTGTATGGAGGGAGGAGGGTGTCTGTGGGGACAGGGGCTGTGCCAGGGCGTGAGGGATGCCACAGCTACAAAGGAACGGGACCCTCTGTGCAGTCAGGTTTATTCCCACCCTTCGTGGCAGGAGGGGAAGGAATCGGGTTCTAGGAAAACCAACACTGATGTACTAGGGAGTGGAGCAAAATTCCCAAGGTTTCTGAAGAAAACAATGGAGACCCGAAGTGATTGATTGTCGAGGGGACCTCTGGTTAGTCCTTGAGCCGCGGCCCCCTCCTTCCTCCCCTCCCCGCTCCCTCCCGCTCCTTTTACATCAGGTGCTGCTGGTTTGAGAAGCGCAGGCAGGTGGAGAGTCCAGGCGGGACCAGCGAGACTGGGGCGCGTTTGCTCTGCCCTTCATCCCGCAGAGAGTGACAGGAGAGAGGCCCAGCCAGGCCCTCCCTGCCGAGGGGCACACCTGAGACTGGGGCACTGCCAAGGGCCGCTGGGCTGGGCCTCGCTGCGGGGTGAGGCCTGTGAGGGCCTCTCCTTTCACCGGCCTTCTCTGAGGGCTCCCGGCCTCGCCTCCCCCACCTCGTAAGTGCTAGGGACGCAAGGGAGAGCCAGGGTGGCCTGTAAAAGGAGAATTCAGGCTCCCACCACTTGCGGCTGAGTGAATGGGGTGGGAGGTGTGGGAGGGCGGATTGGGAGGGTCTCCTTTCCTCTGCTGTCACATTAGGGTAATTCCCCACCCTCACTCCTGGCCCAAGGTCATCGGCTCCGCTGGCGGGGTGGGGGTGGGGGTGGGGAATCCTGCCCAGGGTTACAAAGCCCCAGTTACTTCACCCCCTGCTGCCATTAACCACATCCGCAGCCCATTCGAGAAAAACCTCCAGCAAAGCAGCGTGTTCACCACACTATCCCCAGTGTCTCCCTCAGTGTCACGTTGGGGGCACAATAAATACCCCTCTTCCTTCCTTCCTTCCTTCAAATATCACACATTAATTAGTCTATAGTGTGACAGGCAGGCGCTAGGCTGAGACTTAGGCTTTAGACCTTTCTTCACTTTACAGGGGAGGAAAGGGAGACTCAGAGGGGTGAAGTGACTTGCCCAAGGTCACACAGCAGGTAACAGAACGGGTATTTGGACCTAGTTCTTCTACCTGACTTTTTCCACTTGACCCAAAGTGTCCCAGCGGGGAAGTGTGGAGGCAAGGAGATGGGGTGGCCTGTTAGGGTGGCGGCCAGAACATCAGGAGCTGAGCTGGGACAAGTGGGCTGAGGCAGGGTCACGATGAGCATCAAAGGTCAAGGGAGGGGGCTTCCCTGGTGGCGCAGTGGTTGGGAGTTCACCTGCCAATGCAGGGGACGCGGGTTCGTGCCCCGGTCTGGGAAGATCCCACGTGCCGCGGAGTGGCTGGGCCCGTGAGCCATGGCCGCTGAGCCTGCGCGTCCAGAGCCTGTGCTCCGCAGCGGGAGAGGCCACAACAGTGAGAGGCCCGCGTACCGGAAAAAAAAAAAAAAAAAAAAAAAGGTCAGGGGAGGAATCCGTGAGGGTTTGACCTTCATCTTGTGGGCCACAGGGACCGGAAGTTTGTTCCTGCTTTGGGCCCTTGTACACCGAAAGTAGTCTCAGGGAGAGGGTTTGTCACAAGCATTCAGTTTTCTCTTCTGAAAAATGGCACAAATATATGGATAAGTGTTAGTAATCCCAGCAGAAAGTTTGAGTGAAATATACCTGGGTTAAAATCCCAGCGCTGCCCCTTCATGGTTGGGGGATGTTGGCAAATGATGAAATTATTTACCTTTTCTGCGCCTCACTATCCAGCAGGGGAAATGGGCCTGATGACACTCTTCTTGCAGGGCCCTTGTGAGGCTCAAAAAGGACAAGTCGTGTAAAGCACCCAACAGTATAAGCATCTGACAGCGGTAGTTGCCATTATTATTATTACCATTAGTCATGTCTTCTGGGCGGGTCATATGTAGCACCAAATACACTAGCCAGGGAGCTCCCAGGCATTCTGTGGGTCCTCCTCCCCTCAGAGAACTAGAAGCTCTTTGTTTCTGGCTTCCTGTCTGTTCCTGTGCACAGAAGCTCAGACTTAGGATAGCTGCTGTTGATCCCCATGATTACCCTACTGAGAAGAGTGAGAAAAAGACTGGCAGGGAGACAGGAGACCCAGGGCCCAGCCCCAGCTCTGCCCTGACTTGCTGTGTGATCTTGTGTGAGTCATTTCCCTCTCTGGGCCTCATACAAGGGAGGTAGACTGGACGATCTAAGAACCTTTCACTTCTTATTTTGGTAACTGAGGCCTGGAGATAGAAATCCTTTGCTGTGCCCAAAGCCTGGTGCATGCAGGGTCCAGTTCAGAATCAGGCCTGGGAATGGATGCCCACCAGGATCACGTGCCCAATTCGTGAAGCCCCCAAGGACTTGATTATAAGGAGTTCCCGTAATAGTGTGAGGGGGCTAGATTCAGCAAGTTAAAGTAGCTCTTTAGGGCTTCCCTGGTGGCGCAGTGGTTGAGGGTCCGCCTGCCGATGCAGGGGACACGGTTTCGTGCCCCGGTCCGGGAAAATCCCACATGCCGCGGAGCAGCTGGGCCCGTGAGCCATGGCCGCTGAGCCTGCGCGTCCGGAGCCTGTGCTCCTCAACGGGAGAGGCCACAGCAGTGAGAAGCCCGTGTACCGCAAAAAAAAAAAAAAAAAAAATCTTTATGGGCCAATATGAAATGCTTGCAAAGACATGTTAAGGGAAAAAGCAAAGTAAAGGACAGCACGGGTAACATGCATCCCTGTGTTAAAAAGGGGAGAAAAGGAGAAGAAAGATGTCTGTAGAAGCAACTGGAAACATGGGCTGCCTCTGGGGAGGGGGCCTGGGTGGCAGGAACGGGAGAGTGGGAGACTTTTCATGGTGCCTTCTTTGTACCCTTTGAATTTTGTACGATGTGAATATTTTATCCAGGCAAACAAATTAAATAAGTAACATAATCAGGCGGTTTTGCCCTGACCCAGCTCCCCGCACGCTTAACCTCTTGCATTCTGGAAATACTCCAGGCCTTGTGTTGTCCTTATCAAAATTCCTTTAGGCCTTTGACTCCTGTCTCAGCCTGACTGCAGCATCCACCAGCCTGTGGGAGTGGGGTGAGTCACAGACACCCTCGGCCAGCTGTTTGCCATCTGCAGGCCTTCCTGGGAAAGAGCCCCTTCCAGCTGTGGCCCCCATCTCTTTAAAGCCGCTGGTACCCCTTTCATCTCTCTTTCTCCTATCTCTCCCAATCGACTGGAATTCAAATGAATTCAACCCCATTTATTGGGTGTGCCAGGCACTGTGCTAGGAGCAATGAAAACCTCCCAACAGATCTGAAAGGGGGGGGATTACTAGAGCAAGGAAAGAAGTGTGGGGTTAGGGTGGGGGTCATTCTATATGTATGTCTGCAGGGAGGTACTTCTGAGTACTTTTCTTTTGAGGTACTACCTCCTCCAGGAAGCCTTCCCTGATGACACCTCCCTGCAGACGTAAAGGCCCCTGACTCCCAGCCCAGGGCTCGCCTGGAGCTCAGGTCGGCATCACATAAGGCTTTCAGAAGCAGGGATTGCCAGGCACTCAGACCCTGGGCAGTCCTTTGGCAGTTGGCACAGATGGGTGGCATTAGTGCTGTCCCAGAAAGGGAACTGCCTACTTTATAACATGGGGTGACTCTGCCCTGGTTGGGCTCTGCTCACAGCAGCCTGCCAGGGCAATCCGGGGAGGGGAGGGCCACCTGATAAAGGCTATCTCATGGACCCTCCTAAGGGAACCAGATAGGAATCCTGCCTGTTTACAGGTAAGCAAATGAAGGTTTAGGGAAATGAAGTGGCTTGCCCCAGGCTCCTAGGCAGGGATGACCCAGCTGTGGCAGGGCCTGTGCTGTTTCCACGACACCATTCTGCCTGTGCTTGGAGGTCCACAGCCCTCCCACCAAAACACACACACGTTCCTGACAAGGAGCCTGGAACCTGCCATGAGCTCTCTTTCTTCCTCGTTACTACGAACAGCCCCTAAAAAGCAGCAGGCACCCCTGAAGGCATTATCAGCCATTTCTACTTGAGTGTAAATTAGTTACCAGACCCTGAGACTGGAGCCCAGTACAGGGCCCTGCACCAAATGACACATGGCAGGTGAAGAGGGAGAGGTCCCTGGGCAGGGCTGTGCCCTGGGAGTGGCTGGGTGGAACTTCCCTGGAAACACCTGTGCCCTGGGCGTTGTGTCCAGATGGCACTGTGAAGGGAAGTGTCCAGGGGGGCGAGGTGCAGGGCGATGTGGAAAGAGCACTGACTTTTCTCGGGTTCCAACCTGAGCTCAACCACCTCTTACCTGCGTGGCCTTAGGTGAGCCAGTCACCTCCCTGAGCCTCACAACCTCACCTGTGCCACGGCGATACTATTACCGTATCTACCTTGCAGGTGGGGGTCCTCGAGAAGATGCTCCATCCCAGGGTTCTCAAATTGACTGAACATTGGAAGCCCCTGGAGGGCTCCTTAGAACCTAGGGTTCCCACCCCAGAGTTTCTGCTTTAGTTAGTCTGGGGAGGGGCCGAACTAACTAACTAACTAAGTGCCCTAACAAGTTCCCAGGTGGTTCTGATGCTGCTTGTGCTGGGACCACTCCTCTACAAAAGATCTCTATGAGAACAGACTTGTGGTTGTCAAGGGGAGGGGGAGGTGGGGTGGGGGAGGGATGGAGTGGGAGGTTGGGATTAGCAGATGCAAACTGGGATACAGAGAATGGATAAAGAACAAGGTCCTACTGTACAGCACAGAGAACTGTGTTCACTATCCTGTGATAAACCATAATGGAAAAGAGTATGAAAAAGAATATAGGTATGAATATCTACATATATAAAACAGTCACTTTGCTGTACAGCAGAAATTAACACAACATTGTAAATCACTGTACTTCAATAAAATACATTTTTAAAAAAGATCTCTATGAAACTAGGAGATCAGGGAGGGGGGCATGTGCAGAGCAGAGCCTGTAAAAGACACTAAATACAAACTTGACATTTTGCAGGGAGTTCACGCCCCTGTCACCACAGTTGGACAGAGGGTACCCAGGAGGCAAAGAAGAGGTGGCTACGGGGCCGAGGTCCAAGGGTCAGGGCTCTGAGCTCTCTCCAATAACCCCTCCTTTAATCCCCCCATCTGCTCTGTAACACTGCAGCGAGCAGGTCTTTTGCACCTATTTCATACATGAAGAAACAGGCCGGGAGAGGTGATGGGACATGTCCAAGGTCATGCAGGCAGCAAGGTGGAAATTGAATCGGAAGCCAGACCTCTGACTCTGACCCCTGGACGTTTTCTAACCACCACACCGCCTCTCCTAATGGTATATTAAGAGCGGTGCAAATCCGTGCGGGTGGTTCTTCTCCCCCTGGCTGGCCCGGAAGCCCCAGCTCTGCAGAGACCGCTCTTTGCCCCCAGGCTTTGATTCGTGCCACCCCGCCCCCCAGTTCCTTGTCCTTATGGGTCCTTCTGTCTTCCTCGAAAGGGACTGTAGCCATTGATGCTCCCCCCGCCCCCAGGCCCTGATGCAGTGCCAACACCCAGGAGGTGCTCAGTGACCTTGGGGTTCTCCTCCCCTCCTCCCCCGGCCCCAGCCCAGCTCCCTGCTCTCTACCCTCCTGGGAAAGGCTGTCCTCAGAGCCCCTCAAAAGTGAGATCCTCCCTCCTGAGCCCCGGGAGTCTGCACAGGCTGCCTGAGTGGAGCGGGTGGGAGGCATGCTGCATCCCCCCAGGCCAGCTGACAGGGTCAGAGGGGAAACTGCATTTCCTGCTGGGCCCCTGGGGAGCCTTGTCTCTCAGAGAGGCCGGCTGGGTCTCTGCACAGGAGCTCCTGGGGAGAGGGGGCAGGGATGGGGGAGGAAGGACGGAGGAAGAGGAGAAGGGGAGAGAGAGGAAGGCAGGCATGGAGAAGAGGAAGGACAGGGCAAAGGGGAAGGGAGGCAGAGGGGGCTGGGAGAGAAAGAGGAAAAGAGGCAGAGGCGAGAACCAGAGACAGAGGGTGACAGAAGGTTGGAGCGCATGAGATGCAGAGAGGAAGAGGCAGGAGAAAAGCTCAGAGAAACAGGAGAGGGAAGGCACGTTAGAGACGAAGTAGAAAGAGGTGTGAGCAAAGGACACAGAGGCTTAGACAGAGACCAGCAGCCAGGCAGAAACCTCCAGAGACCAGGCAGACGAGGCCCCGAGGAGACACTTGAATTTCCCACACCTCGCAGATTTTCTTTTGGGTTTTCTTTGTGTCTGTGCTGTGAGGCTTCAGGCCTGGGGCCAGCACCACATCGAACCGACCAAGAAACATCACCGTCATGGCCACTGATGGCCTGATGGGTAACGGCCCAGCCGTAGAATTTGGAGGAAGCTGGCTGGACCCGGGGGGCAAGTGGTCAGCTCCCCACAAGCCATGGGGAAGAGTCCCCCTGGGGCCCTGACTTGTAACAGACTCTTGGGAAAGCCCCTGTGCACCCTCCCCCAAGCACTTCCAGAAATTCTTTTTTTTTCTTTTCTATTATAGTTTATTACAAGATATTGAATATAGTTCCCTGTGCTATACAGTAAGACCTTGTTGTTTACCTCTTTTATGTATAGTAGTGTGTATCTGCTAATCCCAAACTCCTAATTTATCCCTCCCCAGTTTTTCCCCTTTGGTAATTGTAAATTTGTTCTCTATGTCTGTGAGTCTGTTTCTGTTTTGTAAGTAAGTTCATTTGTATCATTTTTTAGACTCTTTAGGGTCTCAATTTATGCCTCTGGGACAAGGACATTTCTCAAGGGGGCATGGAACACTTTAAACCAACCATTCAGTGGATAAAGAAGGTGTGGGGCTTCCCTGGTGGTGCAGTGGTTGAGAGTCCACCTGACGATGCAGGGGACGCGGGTTCATGCCCCAGTCCGGGAAGATCCCACATGCCGCAGAGCGGCTGGGCCCGTGAACCATGGACGCTGAGCCTGCGCGTCCGGAGCCTGTGCTCCTCAATGGGAGAGGCCACAACAGTGAGAGGTCCGCATACCGCAAAAAAAAAAAAAAAAAAAAAAGGAGGTGTGGTACATAAATACAATGGAATACTACTCAGCCACTAAAAAAATGAAATAATGCCATTGGCAGCAACATATGGACCTAGAGATTATCATACTAAGTGAAGTAAGTCAGACAGAGAAAGACAAATATATGATATCACTTATATGTGGAATCTAAAATATGACACAAATGAACTTATTTACAAAACAGAAACAGACTCACAGACATAGAGAACAGACTTGTGGTTGCCAAGGGGGAGGGGGTGGGAGAGGGTTAGATTGGGAGTTTGGGGTCAGCAGATGCAAACCATTATATACAGAATGGATAAACAACAAGGTCCTACTGTATAGCACAGGGAACTATATTCCATACCCTGTGATAAACCATATTGGAAAAGAACTTTAAAAAAGAATGTATACGTAAACCAACCATTCAGGCTTCATAGTGGAAAGAGTCTGGGCTTTGAGGGCAGGCCAAGCTGAATTCAAATCCACACTCTAATATCTACTTGCTGGGTGACCTCAGGCAAATGACTGCCCCTCTCGGAAGTTTGCAACTCCCGAATGTGACTGAGCCCCCTGAGGAGCTATTGCTCTCATCCCTGTGCTCACCTGGCAGGAGCTTTCAAGGGTTTCAGGCCTCCTTCCACAGGCAGAACCACTCCTCGAGACTTTAGTGAGTAATGAGATTTTACCGAAGGTTTTGTGGGTCTGTGAAGGAGAGTTACAGTGCACAGAAGGCAGGAAATTGAACAAAAGTGCCCATTAGTTCTTGATTCTCCCTGTACAGTCCGCTCTGGGCAGTAATAGCTCTCTCTCTCTCCCCCTTTCCTTAGGCAGCCACTCTAGTCTCCCTGGCTCTGACATTTAGTCTTTTCACTACTTTTCTTTCTCTATGTAGCACTAGTTCTTGGAGTCTTTTAGCCTTTTTACCCCAGGAAGGAGTTGAGCATCGCTGCTAAGAGCAAATCTCCAGAGTCAGATGAGCTGGGTTCACATTTCAATTCTACTTCCTATTACAAGTGTGGCCTCGGATAAGTGGCCTCACCTCTACATGCCTCAATTTCTTCATCTGTTAAATGGGTTACTAATAACAATGTCTTCCAGAAAGAGCTGTCTTGAGGATTAAATACGTTAATATATATAAAGCATTTAACAACAAAGCCTGGCACAGAATAAACAGCAGAAAAATGTTAGTGATGATTATTATCACCTCCTAAGTAGACAAAGGACCCTGCTTAAGATCTACCCTCTTTCAATGGCAGTGAGGGACTGTAAATAACAATTTTCCCCATTACAATTTTTCCTGATATACATCAAATAGGCATACTAAATCTACGTTCATCGGGCTCTGTGGCTGCCTGACATTTTTGAAAACCCTTCCTATGTTTGGGAAAATTTCCACATTATGATTTTTACCTCCTTTTCCTAGCCTCTTTTGTAGCTGGGAAGCAGGCATGAGACTCAGGCTCTGCCAGTTAGAAGTGACACATGCAGGAGACTTGGGTTGCAGACACCGGGCTGGGGATGATGGGGTGGGGTTGGGGACATGTCAAGTCCATTTTCTAGCAAGAGCGATGAATGGTGGGGTGGTAGGTGCCCAGCACCTCAGGTCAGTGGGCAACCTTCAGGTGGGCCTTCCCTGGAGCTGTCCCATCGTGTGGTTGGGGTTTGCTTCTTGCTGTGTAGCCTCTATGCCTGACTCTCAGTTTCCCTTACTGGTTCTATAATGTACTTTTTTTTTTATTGAAGTATATTTGTTGTACAATATTATGTAAGTTACAGGTGTACAGTATAGTGATTCACAATTTTTAAAGGTTATACTCCATTTATAGTTTTTACAAAATATTGGCTATTTTAACAAAATATTTCCACATGTTATAAAATATATCATTTCATATGTAGCTTATTTTATACCTAATAGTTTGCACCTCTTAATCCTCCACCCCCATATTGCCCCTCCCCCTTCCCTCTCCCCACTGGTAACCACTGGTTTGTTCTCTATATCTGTGAGTCTGCTTCTTTTTTGTTATATTCACTAGTTTGTTGTAATTTTTAAATTAATTAATTAATTAATTAATTTTTGGCTGTGTTGGGTCTTCGTTGCTGCACGCGGGCTTTCTCTAGTTGTGACGAGCGGAGCCTACTCTTTGTTGTGGTGCGCAGGCTTCTCACCGCAGTGGCTTCTCCTGTTGCAGAGCACGTGTTGTAAGCGGGTGGGCTTCAGTAGTTGCAGCACGCAGGCTCAGTAGTTGTGGCTCACAGGCTCGAGAGCCCAGGCTCAGTTGTGGCACATGGGCTTAGTTGCTCCATGGCATGTGGGATCTTCCTGGACTAGGGCTCGAACCAGTGTCCCCTGAATTGGCAGGTGGATTCTTAAGCACTGTGCCACCAGGGAAGTACTTGTTGTATTTTTTTTAGATTCCACATATAAGTGGTATGGTACAGTATTTGTCTTTCTCTGACTTATTTCACTTATCATAATGTAACCTTCTTAATAGCATTTAGTCCAGTGGTTCTCAAAGTGCAGTCCCAAGACCTGCAGTTAGAAACTTGTTAGCAGTACTGGGAGCTTGTTAGAAACACAAATTCTTTGGCCCACTTCAGACCTCCTGAACCAGAAACTGTGAGGGTGGGGCCCTGCAGTCTGTATTCAACAAGGCCTCCGGGGGATTCTGCTGCTGGCTCAAGTTTGGGATTCACTGTTCTAGTTAATTCCCGTTCTCGTTTCAAGGCAGCATGGATTCCACTGTTTGCAGCTGAGTGCCCTGACTGAACTGATGTCTCTAAATCTCTGGAGAGTTACTAGTACAGTCTGTTCAAAAGTTCTGGACACACTCTAGTGCCCAGTCTGCTTCAGTCACATCATCATGTACATCCTGTCACCTTTGCCACATTCAGTTGGTTAGAAGCAAATCATGGTCCCACCGACACTCAAGGGGAGGGGATTCCACAAGGATGCGACCACCTGGAGGTGGGCTCATGGGGCTGCTCTAGGGCTCAGCCACCACAAGCAGCCTGAGCAGCTCCTAGAGTCGAGATTCAAGTTAAATGAGAAGAGGACATGAGACCCATACAGGAAAGTTGTTCCCATATTTTCTTTTTCTTTTTTTTTTTTTTGCGCTGTGAGTCTTGTGGGATGTTAGTTCCCCGACCAGGGATCGAACCTGGGCCCTCAAGCACAGAGTCCTAACCATCGGACTGCCAGGGAATCCTCTGTTCCCATCTTATGCCATGATCTCTTGAGAGTAAGAAATCTCATCTTGGGCTTCCCTGGTTGCACAGTGGTTAACAATCTGCCCACCAATACAGGGGACATGGGTTCGAGCCCTGGTCCGGGAAGATCCCACATGCCGTGGAGCAACTAAGCCCGTGCGCCATGACTACTGCGCCTGTGCTGTAGAGCCCGAGAGCCACAACTACTGAGCCTGCGCGCCTAGAGCCCGTGCTCCGCAACAAGAGAAGCCACCGCAATGAGAAGCCCACGCACTGCAATGAAGAGCAGCCCCTGCTCGCTGCAACTAGAGGAAGCCCGTGCACAGCAACAAAGACCCAACACAGCCAAAAATAAAAATAAAATAAAAAATAAATTAAAACAAACAAAAGGGCTTCCCTGGTGGTGCAGTGGTTGAGAATCTGCCTGCCAATGCAGGGGACACGGGTTCGGACCCTGGTCTGGGAAGATCCCACATGCCTCGGAGCGACTGAGCCCGTGAGCCACAACTACTGAGCCTGTGCGTCTGGAGCCTGTGCTCCGCAACAAGAGAGGCCAAGATAGTGAGAGGCCCACGCACCGCGATGAAGAGTGGCCCCCACTTGCCGCAACTAGAGAAAGCCCTAGCACAGAAACGAAGACCCAACACAGCCAAAAATAAATAAATTAATTTAACAAACAAACAAACAAACAAACAAAAACAAAAAAAAGAAATCTCATTTGTTATTTGTGATTTTCTTCAGTCCCCAGCCCAGCTCCTGGCACATAGTTGGTCCTTAGCAATACCATGTTGGATTGAATTGTTAAACTAAGTGACAGGGCTTCCCTGGTGGCACAGTGGTTGAGAATCTGCCTGCCAATGCAGGGGACATGGGTTCGAGCCCTGGTCCGGGAAGATCCCACATGCCGCGGAGCAACTAAGCCCGTGTGCCACAATTACTGAGCCTGTGCTCTAGAGCCAGCAAGCCACAACTACTGAGTCTGTGAGCCACAACTACTGAGCCCACATGACACAACTACTGAAGCCTACATGCCTAGAGCCCGTGCTCTGCAACAAGAGAAGCCACCACAATGAGAAGCCCACTCACCGCAACGAAGACCCAACACAGCCAAAAATAAATAAATAAAATAAATAAATTTATAAAAACAACAACAACAACAAAAAAAACTAGGTGACACTTTCAAGCTCTCATTCATTCACTCATTCATTCACTCAGCAAGCATTCACTGAGCCCCTCCTGGGTGTCAGGCCCTGTGCCAGGTGCCAGGACACCAGGTGGAGTAAGGCCAGGGCTTTGTGCTCCCTGGGATGATAACTTGCAGCTGAAGAGTATGACAGTTTCTGGTCTCTGGTTTCTGAAGCCCTCTCGTGTACGTGTCGTGTGACCCTGAAGTGTGGGTGCTGTTGGAGAGACGGAGGTTCGGAAGGATAGACTCGTGTGGGGCCGCTGTACAAGTCAGCAGCGGGACTCCCTTCCCAGTGCTCTCTCCCAGGACTGCCTGGCCCGGCACACGTTGGACCCCAACCTCAGGGCACCACCTGGGGCTCCTTCTCTGGCTCAGTGTTTTTTGCGGGTGCCCTGTGGTGACCCCCAGTGGAGCTGGGATGTCCTCCTTGGAGAAGGCTCCTGGGGCCCTGGGAGCTGGGGAAGGGCCTGATGTGTGTGCCCTCTGCCTCCACCACAGGCCCGATAAGAAAGTGACCACAGTCCTTTTTGGGTCACTTTCTTGGTCAAAAGAGGAACATAGTCTTGAGTGAAAAGGGAAGATATAGCGAGAACTGCCCCTGAGTGACTTGGTCAGTGCAGAGGATGGGACAGCAAGTTATCATCACAGGGCCCCGCCTCCTACCGCCCTGGTCCTGGGGTGCCTGTGCTTTCCTGTTTACTACCTTCCTTTCAAAACGTATTTCTCTTGCTCAAGATCCAGGGTTGAACCTGAAAACAACCCTGTGAGTCCCATTTTGTAGGTGGGAAAAGTGAGGCTCCAACAGAGCTGGAAGGGGCAGAGAGGGGAAGATGCATGGGGTGCGTGGCTTCCTCAGCCCCCTTGGACGTTTGTGTTTTCCCTCCTCATAACCTCATCACTCTGTCCCATGTCTGCAGGCCCCTTGAAGGGCAGGGGGAGAGGGGGTGTCTGGCTTGTCACTGTGTTCTCAGTGCTCCTGTGGGATTTTGCTGACTGAATGAGTGAAGCTATGTAGATACATAAGTCGCAGGAGGGGCCTACAGGAGCCAAAAAAGTGAAGCCATAGGGAGGCCAGGCTGCTTGCCTCTTACCATGTTCCTGGCCCTCATTAGTGCCAAGCCTGAGCCTTAGAGAAGTCTTCCAAAGCCAGCATTCACTCCAGGCTTACTACAAGCTGGGCAATAAGGTAGGCGCCATTATTGTACCCACTTCACAGATGAGGAAGCTAAGGCTTCCAGCAGAAAAGCATCTCCTAGAACTCTGACAGGATGGTCGGTGGTTCTGTGCAGGCTCCACTGGGAGACTTTTGGTCCAAGTAGTTCAGAGGCATGTGCCTTCTGTTTTATCCCAAATTAAAAAAAAAAAAATTAATAATAACACACGAGAAAGGTCCATTTGGCCCAACCACCCAGCAGCAAACCTTCCGTTTTCCTTCGACATTCAAGTCTGTCTGTGGAGATTCTGCCTGGCAGCTCCTGCCAGAGTCTTCTGGGATCTCAGCAGAACTCATGTTTTCTAGATGAATACAAACGCCAGTCTCTGCAACCCCTGGCTTTTCTTTGGCTCTGTGGGAATGTTCACTCCTTTGCATTCCTCCAGCTGTGTATGGGAGTCCCTAAGGAATTTCCTCTTGACCAGTGACCTCTGAGACTTTAGTAAGCAGATCTTCCTGTTTGGCTCACTCACTCCTCTCCCCTCCCCAGGAGTCAAGCTTGAACTCAGGAAGGCTGCTTGTGGGAGTAATCCATTCATCCATTCAAAGGTATAAATTGAAGCACCTCATACATGGCAGGCACTGATCAGAATGCCAGGGTTATAGATGTACCTTCTGTGTGGGCCTGCCACCCTCACGGATTTACAGTCCAGCAGGGAAGACAGATATTAAGTTAGCACTGATTAAAACAGTGAGATATCACTTCACACCCATCACAGATCAGAAAGGTCAATACTCTCAAGTTGGTGACAGTGTGAGGAGATAGGAGGCCCCAAGTACTGCTGTGGACATGTGAATTGGTGCAGCCATTCTGGAAACACCTGGCAGTATTTGGCAAAGTTAAATCTGGGAATACCTTGTCACCCAGACATCTTATTTCTGGGTAATCATCCCATAAACATGATCATCTCATAAAAATCCCTGAGGCAATTTGGGCAGAGATGTTCACTGCAACGTTGCTAGTGGCAAAATGTAGCAGATCCGTGCTAGGGAAGCTGGAGCAGCGACAAGAAACAACATACAATGTCTATACAACAATGAGGAGAGGTAGATCGCAAAGTATCAATAGTAAAGAGAGGGAAATTCCATTTTTGAAAATTAAAATGCATGCAAGAAGTCCTTAAAAGGAAATTTACAAGATTCATGCGTATTTGGGGAAAGTGAATAGGAGTGGGGATCAGGGAAGCAGGAAAACATAAAATGAATAAGAAAGTGGTCTCATATATACTACCAAAGATGAATTGCTATACGCTGAAAGAATGTCAACTCAACTCTATGTAGCTGGTGGTCCATAGGTGCTAAATAAAAACAAATAACTAAGCCTAGTAGAGATCATCTGAGGGTCACATCCCGGGCTCCTCTGTGTCCCTAATTCTCTCTTCTGGCCTTGGCCTGGTGCCCTGAAACCAGCCTTCCATGTTTGGACTCTCTTTTACCTTCCAGTGAGTTCTTTCCCAGAACTCTCCTGGGCCTCATGCAGATAGGACCATGTTGGATACCCCAGAACCTCCAGTCTTACCCGAATCACAGGTGAACTCGGCTTAGGTCTCAAGTGGAGATTCCAGCTGCACCTGAACCATGGACCCATTCACCCCCACCCCATTCTGTAATCATTTACTGGGTGCCTGCTTGCTGTCAGGCACAGGCAGCATAAAGACGACTGGCAATGACGAGAAGCACTTCTATTTTGCTTGCAGCGTGGCAGGCTCTATCCTAGTGCTTCATTTATTTCAACCCCCTCAAATCCATTTAAACTCGCAGACACTTGTGGCATTGGTTAGTTGATCACCGTGTCCCTAGAAGAAAATGTTTGGGCGGTCTACTAAACTCTTTACTTGATCTGTGTAAGTGGCAGAATTCCAGCTCAAGTGAACAGAGCCTAACTTGAGTCACCAAAACAATCACTGTCCTTGACCAACTCCTGGACTTGAACCAGTTTACAGACCCAGACAACTTGAATGAGGAGGGTGCTGGTTCCCCTTGAGGAGGGACCCCACTACACCATCAGAAAGTTACCCTCTTATCTTTCTCCCAGCCTTCCCCAAAGGGACTTCCAGCCATTTACCAGGGTGACAGTGTATTAGAGAGAAGAAGATAATCAGACTTTTCTGGCTCTGAACTGACCCTAATTCCAGGAGACCCAAAACATCACTGTGGTCCACCACCACCGTAAGGGCTTATGGAAGTTGGGTGATCAATGGAGTTTTAGCTCAGATCTGTCCCACGCTTGGCTAAGTGGGTCCCCATAACCCATCCTGTGGTTATTTCTCCAGTTCTAGAATGCATAACTGGAACAGACATACTCAGCAATTGGCAGAATCCCCATAAGGCAGACACTGTCATTATCATCCCCATTTTACAGAGGGAAATACCAAGGCTTAGGAGATTAAATTACATATCCAAGGTCACACAGCTGGGAAGCTGGGATTCAAGCCATGGCAGTTTGGCTCCAAATCCACGTCTTTAATCATTATCCTATACTACCCTTAAGTGCTTGCAGCTTCGTAGAGGAGAGAAGCAAGTACACAAATAACTGCAACGCATTGTAGAATTGCTGTGACAGAGATGAACGCAGGGGTTATGTGTGTCTGGGTGGTGGGATAGGGTCAACCAAGGGTTGCCGGCAGAGATGGTGTCTAAACACAGTGGTAAAGCATGAGCTGGAGTTAGTGGGACTAAGGTGGGTGGGGTGGGCAGAGGGGTCCTACAGAGGAGAGGGGTGGCGGCAGGAGCAGCGAGGGGGCAGCATGAGTGTCCATGAGGGTGGCCCAGGCTGTGTGGGCGGCCCAGGCTGTGTGGGCTCAGGTGCAAGAGATCACGAACTCCTGGACATGAAGGTGCCAGGGCGCCTGGGAGGGCTGCGCGGGCCGAGTTCTGGTCCTGCCTCTGAGGCCCAGCCCGGCTGCTCAGACCCAGGCCCCTTCTCACACTGCTGCAGCCTGTGACATTCCAGAGCACCCCAGCATGTAGTTTCTGTACATCAGGCCTTGTGGGTAGTATTTAGCAATGCACTCTCATCCCAAAATAAACATGTTTTGGGCTTTATTTTTGCTCCTTCTTTATTTATCTCCCTGGGCATCTCCCTGACCCCCATCCGAGGCCCTGGAAGGCAGGAGAAGGCTCTTCTGCAGCCCTTGGAGGGTGGGTGGCCTTTCGTTAATAACGCTCATCCCAGTCACGTGGACTGAAGCGGCAGCCCTTGGAGACAACAGTTCTCTGGTCCTTTACAAACCAGCGGCAGCCTGGGAAGTGAGGGAACGCGCTGCCCCAACCCCCCAGGCCCCACCCCCGCCATGGATCCAGGAAGAAGGGAGGGATGGACATGTGTGGGGTGGTCCATTCTTTCTCTTAACCCTCGCTTCACCTGTGAGATAGGCAGTAGTTTAACCATTTCATAGAGGAGAAAAATCTGGCACAGAGAGGTCAATGAACCAGCCCAAAGTCGCACAGCAGCACATGGAGGGGCTGGGTTGAAGCCCCTTGCTGACTGGCTATGACACTCATCTTTTCCACTAGCCCACCCTGTGGCTTGAAGCACGGACAGTCCAATGTCTTTAGGCTGGTGGAACCTGGAGGAAGAGACACAGAACGTACAGAAGAAAGAATCATCATTTTTCTTCTCTCATTTAGTCTTGGTCCGAAGTGACTGTATGAAAATAACAATAACTAACTTATTGAGTGCTTACTTAGTTCCAGGCACTGGAACTAAGAACTAAGTTCTGAGGACTTTATTGGCATGAAGTCCTTTAAACCTCACCACAGTTCTGTTGAGCTAGGTGCTATTGTGATCCTCATTTGATAAGTCAGGAAACTGAGGCACAGAGAGGGAAAGCAACTTGCCCAAGGTCACACAGCTCATGAGTGGCAGAGCTGGGATTTGAGAGCAGGCTGTCTCTGGAAACTACTCTTTTTTCCCCTTAATTAATTATTAATTGGGGTAAAAAACTAATATAAAATTTACCATTTTAACCATCTTTAAGCATATAGTTCTGTGGCATTAAGTACATTCACATTGTTGTGCCACCATCCATCTCCAGAACTTTCTTTCACTTGCAAAACTGAAACTCTGTATTCATTGAACAATAACTCCCTATTTGCCTTTCCCCTCAACCTTTGGCAAGCAACATTTTACTTTCTGTCTGTATGAATCTGACTGCTCCAGGTACCTCTTATAAGTGGAATCATACAGTATTTGTCCTTTTGTGTCTGGCTGATTTCACAAAGGAGAATGCCTTCATCCGTGTTGTAGCATGTCTCAGAATTTCCTTCTTTTTAAGGCTGAATGATATTCCATGATATGTATATATCAGATTTTATTTATCCAGTCATCTGTTAATGGATACTGGGTTGCTTCCACCTTTTGACTACTGTGAATAATGCTGTTATAGATGTCGATGTACAAATGTCTCTTTGAGACCCTGCTTTCAATTCTTTTGAATGCATAGGAGTCCGGAGACCACTCTTTTTTTTTTTTTTTTTTTTTGCGGTATGCGGGCCTCTCACTGTTGTGGCCTCTCCCGTTGCAGAACACAGGCTCCGGATGCGCAGGCTCAGCGGCCATGGCTCACGGGCCCAGCTGCTCCGTGGCATGTGGGATCTTCCCGGACCGGGGCACGAACCCATGTCCCCTGCATCGGCAGGCGGACTCTCAACCACTGTGCCACCAGGGAAGCCCTGGAGACCACTCTTAGCCCCACACTTCCTGGCTCTTAGCAGAATCCCCATGGGGCTTGTCTGTGGCCTTCCAGCAGTGAGTCTGGCCAGGGACCATTTCAGGGAAGTCAATGTGATCAGAGAAGATGCCCTTGTCCATCCTCCCCCACTCCCACCTCCCCAGATTGGTTTCTAATAAGCCATTCTCATGAAGGTGACAAGAAGCTGGGGAGCCATCTGCCTAGATGTGGTGTACCAAGGAGTGTGCGTGAACTCCCAGCCACAGAGAGCTCAGAAGCCGGACTCTCTGGGCCACAATCCAACCTTGATGCTACCTGGCTTTGTGACCTTGACTAAGTTCCCGACTCCCCTTATTTGTTCAACTGTGTGATGGTGTCATCATCATCACCAGCATCATACCCACCAGTATCTTTTTTAAAAAATAATAATGAGATTGATATTATTTATTTTTTATTTATTAATTAATTAAATTTTGGCTGTGTTGGGTCTTCGTTGCTGCACATGGGCTTTCCCTAATTGTGGCGAGTAGGGGATACTCTTTGTTGCGCTGCGTGGGCTTCTCCCTGCAGTGGCTTCTCGTTGTGGAGCACAGGCTCTAGGCACGTGGGCTTCAGTAGTTGTGGCACGTGGGCTCAGCAGTTGTGGTGCACGGGCTTAGTTGCTCCGCAGCATGTGGGATCTTCCCGGACGAGGGCTCGAACCCGTGTCCCCTGCATTGGCAGGTGGATTCTTAACCACTGCACCACCAGGGAAGTCCATACCCGCCAGTATCTTATTGTATGGACCACATGAGCAAAACATGGCAAGCACTCACAACAGTGTCTGGCTGTAATTACAGGTAGAGCAGAGCCCAGTGGAGCGCCAAGCCCTCCAGCTGAGAGTTGAAACACCTAAACCTCAGCTCTGCCACTTCTTGTGTGACCTTGGGCAAGCGACCTCATCTCTCTGAGCTTCGGTTTCCTCATCGTTTAGAGATGATTATACTTCCCCTGCTTCACTCCTGGGGAGGAGATCAGATGAGACCCTGGATGTCTGTGATGCTGATCTAGTCACCTCACTGTCTTAGGCACCCTTGTTGCCTGTGTGTTGGTCCCGTGTTCCAGTTTGTGAGGGGCAGGGGCAGGGCCTCACACTTGACACCTCCCTCATTAACTGGATGGGGTGCTTCTGGACCCCAGAGCTCTGTCCCCAGCCATTTGTAGTTGCACGGGCAGAGCCCCAACCTCAGGGAACTGAAAGGGAACTTACTGGCTCACACAGGGAAAAGTCCAGGTAGAGCTGGATGCAAGCGTCTGACGAGGCTCTCAGGACCCTTTTCTCTCCCTTAGCTCTGCTTTCCTCCATTCAGGGCTTATTTCCAGGCAGCCTGTCTCTACATGTCGGCAAAGACAGTCAGCTGCTCCAGGCTCACAGCAAACCACTGAGCAACCTCAGTGGAAAGAGAGTTTCTTTCTCTAAATAGTTCCAGCAAACATCCTGGGGCTGCCTCCCACTTTCTGAACTTAATCTCAGACCATCTCAGAACATATCCTGGGATTCTGATTGGTTAGTTCCATGTCATGTACCCACTCCAGACTTGGGTGGTTCAGCCCCACTTGAACCCTGGGAACTTGAACTGTGACCCGTGTCTCCCCAAAAGAGAACTGAAGTGCTATTATCAGAAGCCAGGGCAGGCAGAGACTACAGGTGACGAATACAGGTGTTAAGAGCCAGGTTCAGGGAGCCTAGTTTCTGGTCTAAACTTGATCACTTACCCCTGTGTGGCTTGGAGAAAGTCACTGTCCTTCCCAGCCTCAGTTTCCTCATCTATAAAAGGGGGTTTGACTCCATCATTGGGTCCCCAGCCTGACTGCTGCTGGAATCTCCTGGTGAGCTTTTTTAAAAATTTTATTTATTTATTTTTGGCTGTGTTGGGTCTTCATTGCTGCACGTGGGCTTTTCTCTAGTTGCAGAGAGCGGGATCTCCTCTTCGTTGCGGTGTGCGGGCTTCTCATCGCGGTGGCTTCTCTTATTGCGGAGCCCGGGCTCTAGAGCACAGGCTCAGTAGTTGTGGCGCATGGGTTTAGTTGCTCCGTGGCATGTGGAATCTTCCCAGACCAGGGCTCGAACCTGTGTCCCCTGCATTGGCAGGCAGATTCTTAACCACTGCACCACCAGGAAAGTCCCTCCTGGTGAGCTTTTAAAAATGTAGATTCCAGGGAGTTCCCTGGTGACCTAGTGGTTAGGATTCAGGCTTTCACTGCCATGGCCCGGGTTCTATCCCTGGTCGAGGAACTGAGATCCCGCAAGCCCTGCAGGCCATGTGGCCAAAAAATAAAAATAAAAATAAAAAAATAATAAAAATGTAGATCCCTGGCCCCATCCTAGACTGTTCTGATTCAGCAGGTCTGGGGTAGGACCAAGGACTCTGCATTTTGGACAAAAACCTCAGAGGGTTCCGATTTGCTTTTGGATGAGGTGAGTCCCAAGATCTCTCGCATTCTTACGTCCTCTGATTTTAGAGTCAATTAATATCGGCTAAAAGGCTGAGCAGGCAGACACAGCAATGCCCCCGGGATACTCCACCCACTCCCCAGCACTGGCCTGCACCCTTTTACTTGGGCAGGGCCTGTGACTAGTTCTGGCAGACGAGATGTGTGAAAGTGACATATGTCACTTTCAGGTTATGACAGTTAAAGCCCAGGCCCCAAAGGTCAGTCTCTCTCCTGTCTGCCTTGATAATTTGTGAAGCAGAACCTGAACTGCCAGGTCACTGCCACACACAGCAAAGATGTGACAGTAGACACAGGGGTTTCTGCCCTGTGGGCTTGGGCCTTGAGGTTCTAACTGCCCTCCTTTCTCAGCTGAATGGGAGCCTCCAGTGTAGAGCAGTGGTGCCCCCAGGGGAGGAAGCAGGAAGGCTGTCCAAGGCTAGAGGCGTCTAGGACATTGGAGAAGTCTGGGTGTGGATTGGCTGGGTGGCCCAGAGCTAGCTGATATTCATGTAAGGCATTAGGGTCTGGGGAGAGCTATTGCTCTCAGATGAGGTGTTCAACCTTATCCCGGTTGGAGGGCAAGCCCCGAAGGGAGGAGTGAGTCACCCGGAGATGCCGAGGAAAATCCATCCAGAGGGCTTCCAGATCGAGGTCATTTCCTTCCATAGAGCATGACTTCAAGTGGCTTTGAGAATGTTTACACCAATGGCTGGTCAGTCCCTTCAGAGGTGACCCCTTGTTGGATTTGGCAATTTTCCCTGTGATCTTAGAAAAAAACATGACTGCTTTTCCATGGCACATTCTGGCATGTGTGGGTTCAAGGTTATACTTTGCATTTGGGGATCTTCTTACTGCAGAGAAGGCCTCTACCCATGAGATTAAAATTTAGCTTTAAATTTTAATTTATTACATTTTGATTGTTATTATTTATTACAGACACAATGCATTATATTTCCATTTTAAATTTTATTTATTTAAAAAAATAATACCTTCCCATAATATAAGTCAAAAGATACAGAAGGATGTACAATGAGAAGCAAGTCATGTTTTCAACCCTGTCTCTCAGTCCCTCAGTTCCAGAAACAGAATCCAGGGAAATTTAAAGAAAAACTTGCTAGTAATAATAGGGACCGTTTATTAAAATTTGTTGTGTACTGGGTGTATAGTAGGCATTTTCCATACACCATTTTACCAATGTCCACGATGGCCCTATAAAGGTGGTATATTGCAGAAGAGGAAACTGACCCTTTGACAGGGGAAATCACTTGTCCAAGGTCACACAGAGGATAAAAGGCAGAGCCAGGGCCAACATCATGCTTTTTCCCAAGGTGCTGGCTGCCTTGCATTATCACTAATTAACATTGGTGTTTTATTTTTCTATTTATAAACTGTGTCACAAGATATTTAGGCCTCATAACAATCCTTTGAGGCATATGGGGAAGACATTATGGTTGTATCCTGAAGACAGATGAGGAAACTGAGGGTCCAGGAGGTCCCATGTTTGTTTCTAGCCACCGCACGTGTCTTGGCCCTGTGCCAAGGGCCTTATAAACCTTAACGCGTTTAATCCTAAAAACAGCCCTTGGACTTTTTGACTTTAGAATTGAATAAAGCGAGAGTCAGAGTGGTAAAGGTGACTTTCCTAAGGCGGGTATCACAAGTAACTGGGGAAACCAGAATTTAAACCCTGGTGGGTCTAACCTCACAGTGATACTTTTTGTTTGTTTGTTTGCGGTACGCGGGCCTCTCACTGTTGTGGCCTCTCCCGTTGCGGAGCACAGGCTCCGGACGCGCAGGCTCAGCGGCCATGGCTCACGGGCCCAGCCGCTCCGCGGCATGTGGGATCTTCCCGGACCGGGGTACGAACCTCACAGTGATACT
The DNA here is from genome assembly GCF_949752795.1 of Hyperoodon ampullatus. Classification (NCBI taxonomy): domain Eukaryota; kingdom Metazoa; phylum Chordata; class Mammalia; order Artiodactyla; family Ziphiidae; genus Hyperoodon; species Hyperoodon ampullatus. Next base: position 33,723,714 of record NC_136924.1, on the reverse strand, counting down.
TTTAAAATCATCAAGCACTATGACTTGCAGAGATGGAAACCCCTTGCGTTTTCCATTTGACTAGCCCACTGATCCTCACATCAAAGCCAGGAGGGTAGTGTTGTTAATCCCAATTTCCAGGTGAGGAAACTGAGGCGTAGGGAGCTGAGGCGGAGTGCCCAGTCACACAGCTAAGAAATAATAGCAGCAGGATTTGAGCCTGCTTCTGATCCTCTGCGGGGCTTTCCCCCACACCCACTCCCAGATCTGGGACCTGCTCCTTCTGATGAAGCTGCGTCCTTTTTTCACGTCTGCGGGTAGTGATTTCACCAGACGGTGTGAGCACCTGACAGGAGTCACGCGGAGTGATGAAGAGGGTCAGTCCAGAGGTCAGGCGAAAGGACCTCTAGCAACCCTTCAAGCCTCAGTTTCTGTGATTCAGTGCCGTCAGTCTCACCTCGGCATTCCATTTATGCCCCAGTCCTCATTTCTCCAGCTCCCGAAGTTTCTAAACTCCTTTTACCCTTGGCAGAAATTTTACAGACCACTCCGAGCTCGGTCAGAAGGGGAACCTGGCGGAACTGTTGCACCTCGGCAACCATTGGTTGTCGTGGGGTGGGGGTAGGGGCGGGGCGGAGAATTGATCTCGGTTTACATAAACGTGCTCATTGGTTCATGCGACAGAAGTGGGCAGGCTCAATCAATCCACCTGGCAGAGGGTGGAGGGCGCAGGACTTCCGGGCAGGAGGGGTGGAAGGACCACCCCGCCTGGTGAAACAGGCCCGGCGGTGTTTGTGGGTTAGAGGTGCCAATCGCCTGCACCCGGCTTACAGCCGCCCCGCAAGTGCGGCCTCGCTGTAAATGTGAATCTGCTGGGGCAAGACACAAAACACAGTAACAGGACTTCCCTGGTGGCGCAGCGGTTGAGAGTCCCCCTGCCGATGCAGGGGACACGGGTTCGTGCCCCGGTCCGGGAAGATCCCACATGCCGCGGAGCAGCTGGGCCCGTGAGCCATGGCCGCTGAGCCTGCGCGTCCGGAGCCTGTGCTCCGTAACGGGAGAGGCCACAACAGCGAGAGGCCCGCGTACCGCAAAAAAAAAAAAAAAAAAAAGGGCAGGAGAAGGGTTGCTAAGAACTGGACCCCTGGAGTCAGGCATCCTGGGCTGGAAGTCTGGCTCCATCACTATTAGCTCTGTGAAACTGAGCAAGTTACTCAGTCTCGCTGTGCTTCAGTGGCCTCATTTGTAACGTGCGGAATGTAAAGAGACCTACCTCATAGCACTGTTGCAAGGATCACAGGAGGGCACATAAGAAATGTTCTCAGAAAGCGCCTGGCACGTATAAACATCACCTGTTACTGTCCTCTTAAAGGCCATGGGAAGCCACCGATGGAGGGACTACAAGCAGAGGAGGTAATTTCCAGCCCCCTGGAGACCACCTTAAAGCCAGACACTGCCATTCACAGCACCTGCCCCCTGCACGGGTGCTTCTAGTAGCTCGAAAACTTTGCCCCCTGTTTACCAGGAGGCACCAGCTGTGATCCTCCACCTCACGTGCCTTCGATGGCATCTCCCTGTCTTGCCCAAGCACTTTGTGGTTTTGTCTCTATTTCCTTTGGTTACATGTCTTTGAGGTGCAGAGGCCTCTCTTGGGCAAGAGCAGTGCTTCCTCAATCGCTCTTCTCTGCTTGCCAGGGTCTTTGGCTCTGGCTGCCTCAGCCTTGCTCCAAACCCTCTCTTATCTCCAGAATCTTGCAAGTCACCCTGTCTCCACTTTGGCCAAGACAACGATGTCCGCACTTAGGCCTCTCGAGTTTGTAAAGCACTTTTCCACATATTTTATCAGACGAGCCTCATGCAAACAATCTTGTTAGATAGACGTGGCATGGAAACACTGAGGCCCAGTATAGTCAAGTGACTAGCTTAAGATCACACAGGGAGGAGGTGGCAGAGTTGGGAGCAGCCCTCTTTTCTATGTAACAATACACCACCATAATCCATGTGTGTGACACCTATGGTGTGCCAGGCACTGTGGCAGGTTTTTACCTGCATAATCTCATTTAATTCTCACCAGTGCTTCTCAAACTTTACCATGTGTCCGAATCCCCTGGTCGTGATGTTTAGATGAAGATTCTGATCTAACAGGTCAAGGGTGGGGCCTGAGATTCCCCATTTCTAACAAGCTCCCAGGGGATACTGAAGCTGCTGGGTTAAGTGGACTTACAATTTGAATAGCTGGGGTCCTCTCAGTGTCCTCAGACCTAGGGATCACCCCCCTCATTCTTTCAGGTGAGCAAATGTTGGCTCCAGGTGGTTAAGAGACTGCTCTGGACCACCCAGCTAGCAGGTGGTAGAGCTGAGATTCAAACCCAGGCATTCAGGTGCCCGATCCAGGGTGCCTGCCTTTATATCCCAGCTGCTTCACACTGGGGGTCAAATCGTTGGCTCCAGATCACTGACACCCTATGACATCATCTGACTCCGTCATCACCCAGCTGGGCTGGGCGGCTACCTACCACAGCTTCCCCATCTGGGAATGGACTTCACACCACATGGCCTGACCTCCCAGCAAGGGATACGTTATGACCGTAAAGTCCTTTGCCACACAGAAGGCCCAATGTTAAGAATGCACCCTCAAAAGGAAGAGAGGCTAAGAGACACTCCCACACCAAATCAGAGAGGCCACGCTTGGCTGTGGGTGCCGTGCTGGGCCCAGTGAGTGGGCGCCATGCTCTGTCACAGCATGGGCAGGGGACCAGGGCACCTTCAAATACCTGCTTCCATGGAACTGGAAAAGGCAGAGATCATTTTTATTCTTTTTTCCTTTTATACCAGCTTTATTGATATATAATTCACATACCATAAAATCCACCCTTTTAAAGTGTACAATTCAGTGGTTTTTACTGTAGTCACAGAGTTGTGCAACCATCACCACTATCTAATTCCAGAACATTTTCGTCATCCCCAAAGAAACCCCATACCCGTGAGCAGTAACTCCTCTTTTCCTCTTCCCCTCAGGCCCCGGCAACCACTAATCTACTTTCCAACTCCATAGATCTGCCTATTCTGGGCATTTCATAGAAATAGAATCATACAATATGTGACCTTTTGTGTCTGGATTCTTTCACTGAGCATCACATTTCCAAGGTTTATCCATGTTGTAACATGTACCAGAACCTCATTCTGTTTTATTGTCAGATAACACCCCGTTGTATGGAATGCCACATTTTTTTTTTTTTTTTTTTTTTTTTTTTTTGCGGTACGCGGGCCTCTCACTGTTGTGGCCTCTCCTGTTGCAGAGCACAGGCTCCGGACGTGCAGGCTCAGTGGCCATGGCTCACGGGACCAGCCGCTCCGCGGCATGTGGGATCTTCCCAGACCAGGGCATGAACCCGTGTCCCCTGCATCGGCAGGCGGACTCTCAACCACTGCGCCACCAGGGAAGCCCCCTGGAATGCCACATTTTATTTATCCATTTCTCAGTCCATGGACATCTGACTTGCTTCCTTTCCTTGGCTATTATGAATAATGCTGCTATCAACATGAATGCACATTCGTGTACAAGTTTTTTGTGTGAACATATGCTTCATTTTTCTTAGGTGCATACCTAGGGGTGGAATTTCTAGGTCAGATGGTAACTTCATTTTAGTACTTTGAGGCACTGCCACACTGTTTTCCAAAGTGACTGTACCATTTTACAATACCAAGAGGAGACCGAGTTCTGGGAGTATGTTACCCCACCATCCACCCTGTAGAAAGCGGCCTCTCCCACCGGCCCCAGCGCCACCCAGACCTTCCTGTGGTCACTCCTCCTGCCTGCCATGCCCCTTCCTCTCCAGTCACAGAGAACTTTAAACATGCCTCTTGATAGCCCTGGTCGCACTGTCACACAGTTCTTTGTTTATTTGTCTGGTCCCCCGAACCTGTGAGCGCAGACCTGAAAATCACCTTAATATCACAGCAACCGACACTTAATAGGATCTGGGTGATGCATCAGGGTTCCAATTCTCTGATATTTGGATTTATTCATTTCCTTGTAAAGCTTCTCAGTGGGAACTGAGACTTTCACTTGGGCAATGCAATGTGGAATAAACACCCAGCACCTGTGCTGTGCTGAAACAAGTTTACCCTTGGAAACAAGCAGGCTTGGCCTTGAGGGCTGGTCCTCCCACTGAGCTGTGTGTTTTTGCTAGTCACTTAACCTCTCTGAGCTGATTTTCTCTCTTGAGACCTGAAGTGGGATCTAATAGTAGAGATGACAGGTAAGTAGAGTTTGAGAAGCTTTGGGCAACCTTGTGCTTTATTTATTTATTTATATTTATGTTTTTTAATATCACTTGAATATTTTATTTCATTTTTAATTGAAGTATACTTGATTTACAATGTTGAAACTTACCCTTTTTTTAAAAAAAATCATCTACTTCCAAAGGCCTGATTCTAAATTCACCCTTGCCCTAAGAGGGACCCACTGGTGGTAAAGAACAGCATATTGGAAGACAGATGGGTCTAGATTTAAATCCCCACTTTGTCTCTTACAGTCTAGGAGGCCTCGGGCTTGTAAACTTTACCTTTCTGACTTGCCAATTCTTCTTCTGTGAAAAGGAGGTTAGACACCACATCCCAGGGTTGTTGTCAGGATAAAACGTCTTGTGGTCAGCATGCAGTAGATGACAGACACTATTTTTAAATTAATTAATTAATTGTTTTTGGCCACACCATACGGCTTGCAGGATCTTACCCCAACCAGGGACTGAACCAAGACCATGGCGGTGAAAGCGCCGAGTCCTAAGCACTTGACCACCAGGGAATTCCTGATAGGCACCATTACTAAAACACGGAAGACCCATTCATCCCACTAGCATTGACCCAGATCCTATTAAGTGTCAGTTGCTGTGATATTAAGGTGATTTTCAGGTCTGCGCTCACAGGTTCGGGGGACCAGACAAATAAACAAAGAACTGTGTGACAGTGCGACCAGGGCTATCAAGAGGCATGTTTAAAGTTCTCTGTGACTGGAGAGGAAGGGGCATGGCAGGCAGGAGGAGTGACCACAGGAAGGTCTGGGTGGCGCTGGGGCCGGTGGGAGAGGCCGCTTTCTACAGGGTGGATGGTGGGGTAACAGACTCCCAGAACTCAGTCTCCTCTCGGCCAAAACCCCCTCTCCCTCCGCCGCCCCCATCCAGGAGCCAGAAGTGGTCTGTCTACACTGAGGCTGGAAAGAGGGCAGACTTTTGGCTTATAAATCCAGATCAGATAAAGGCTCAACACCCTTCCTGAGCATACATCCAAACCTCTGTGTATCCAAGGCCTGGTAGCCATAGGGCGCTGTGGACACCATGAAAAGTGGATTTATAAAGGGAAAAGGGAGTTGTGGCATAAACTGGATGGGGGAGGGAGGCAGAATGGCACAGAGAAAAGGGCTTCAGATTATGACTCTGCTGTTTAATAGCCTGTGATCGCTGGCAAGTCAAAACTGCTCATTCTAGCCGCAGTTTACTCACCTGCAAAATGGGGATAAACACAAGCTTCCTCAAACAGTTAATGTCAAGATGAAGCGAGGCAGCATGAGAATGCAGTTGCAAAAGCTAAATGCTGTAAACCTGCATGAAAGTTGGTTATTGTCATCTGATGAGTGGATAAGTAAAATGTGGTGTATCCATACAATGGAATATCTTTCAGCAATAGAAGGAATGAAGTACCGATACATGTTCCTGCATAAATGAACCTGGAACACTCATGCTAAGTGAAAGAAGCCAGACACCAAGGACCATATATTGTATGATTCCATTTACATAAGCTGTCCAGAATAGGCACATCTATAGAGACAGGCAATAGATTGGTGGTTGCCTAGGGCAGGGGGAGGAGGTTGGGGGGAAATGGGGATTGACTGCTAATAGATATGGGGTTTCTTTGGAGTGATGAAAATGTTCTGGAATTAAATAGTGGTCATGGTAGCACAACTCCATGACTATACTCAAAATCACTGAATTGTACACTTTACATGGGTGAAAGGTATGTGAATTACATCTCAAAAAAGTTCTTAAGAAAAATAGAGGCATGGTTATTTACTCTCCAGCACCCATCTGTGGAAAGAAACCATGCAACAAACACAAATGAATAATTGTGTTATCTAGTATTGATGTCGTGCTTTCACATCTATTCTTTTTTTAAAATTTTTTATTGAAATATAGTTGATTAACAATGTTGTGTTAGTTTCAGGTGTACAGCAAAGTGATTCAGTTATACATATATATATATATTCTTTTTTTAGATTCTTTTCCGTTATAGGTTATTATAAGATATTGAATATAGTTCCCAACAGTAGTTCCTTGTTGGTTATCTACCCCCTATATGGTAGTGTGTCTATTTTAATTTTTATTAGCTTATTTATTTGTTCATTCACTTTACAAACATTTAACTGTGCCAGGTCATGGGGATACAGGCACAAACAAAGCAGTGATCTGTGCATAGGCAGCTCCTGGCTCCTTGTTCGGAAGCAGGCAGGCTGAAAGTACAAGGATGCTATGACAGAAACAAGCCCAGGGTGCTATGGGAAGAGGACCTCCGTACCAGGTAGGAAGATGTGAGAGGCCTCCTGAAGGAGTCACCCCACTCAAAGGCTCAAGAGGAAGGGGGGGAAGTGTGTGTGCATCTTTGAGTGATGGCAGGGAGACCAGAGTGGGCCCTAGACAGAAAAAGGTAAATTGGGCTTGGGAGCCCATGCACCAGATTCCTGGCATGATGTTTGTTGAGTGTATGCTAAGAGAGAGGCCCTCCAGGAAAGGAGAAGACATGGTCCTGTACTCAGTAATCTTTTTTTTTTTAAGATGTGACATATTTTATTTTATTAATTAAATTTTTTTTTTTTTTTGGCTGCGCCGTGCGGCATGTGGGATCTTAAGTTCCCTGACTAGGAATTGAACCCGTGCCCCCTGCAGTGGAAGCATGGAGTCTTAACCACTGGACCGCCAGGGAAGTCCCAGTAATCATTTGTTGAATGAATAACAACTTTATAAAATAAGGATCCTCAGGACCCACCACCTCGGATACTGATTGAATGCAAATCTCCCCAGAGATTCCAACGTCCACTGGAGTGGAAGCTCCTCAGTAGGACCACAGGTCACCTGATTAAGCCCAGTGTTTTTTTGGGTTTTTTTGTTTTTTTGGGTTTTTTTTTTGCGGTACGCGGGCCTCTCACTGTTGTGGCCTCTCCCGTTGCAGAGCACAGGCTCCGGACGCGCAGGCTCAGCAGCCATGGCTCACGGGCCCAGCTGCTCCGCGGCATGTGCGATCTTCCCGGACTGGGGCACGAACCCGTGTCCCCTGCATCGGCAGGCGGACTCTCAACCACTGCGCCACCAGGGAAACCCAACAACCCAGTTTTGTAAGGAGTATCATCATCCCCATTTTCCAAATGAGGATACTGAGGCACAGTAGGTGGTAGAGTCTGGATTGTGACCCAGGAGGCAAAGACAGGACACGATGGAAGGGGAAACGTGTGGTCAGAGGATGCTATATGTCAGGAGGAGGGAGAGGTCGCTTTCTAGAGGGCGATTGGGGTCTGGACGGATGGGTTGGGGCCAGTGGGCAGAATCGCCAGAGAAGGTATGAAAGCAGTGGTGGGACAGTGGCCAATTCGTAGAATGGGCAGGTTCAGTGAGCTGCTGCTGCTTGGGGGGTAAGTCCCTGCAGAGGACCAGGAGGTGACAGGTCTTATCAGGAGATTGGAGATAATTGTATGCAGCCCAGGATACCAGGCTAGGAGTTTGGGCTTCACAAGGAAAGCACTGCAAAGGTTTTTGGCCGGAGAAGGGCAGAATGTAATCTAGGCTCTTTGAGGGCCAGAGCAGAGTCTACGAAGACAGCATCAAAATGAGAGGTTTTGGATTTTGTGCAGTGAGCACAGCCGGGTTCAAATCTCAGCCTCACCACCTATTAGCTGAACAACCTTGATCAAGTTACTTAACTTTCTGTGCTTATTTACTTCTCTGTAAAATAAGGAGAAAAAGTCATGATGATTGGGTTGTTGGGAGTAATGAACCAATAATAATCGTAAAGTTGTTATCAGAACGTGAGCGATCTAGTATAATCTTGGACAAATTACTTAACTCCTCTGAGCCTCGGTTTCCTCATCTGTGAAATGGGGGAGAATAATAGTACCCACATCGGGACTTCCCTGGTGGCTCAGTGGTTAAGGACCCGCCTGCCAATGCAGGGAACACAGGTTTGAGCCCTGGTCCGGGAAGATCCCACATGCGGCGGAGCAACTAAGCTCGTGCACCACAACTACTGAGCCTGCACTCTAGAGCCCGCGAACCACAACTAATGAGCCTGCGTGCCACAACTACTGAAGCCCGTGCGCCTAGAGCCCGTGCTTTGCAACAAGTGAAACCACTGCAACGAGAAGCCCGCGCACCACAACAAAGAGTAGCCCCCAGCTCACCGCAACTAGAGAAAGCCCACACACAGCAACAAAGACCCAATGCAGCCATAAATAAATAAATAAATAATAAAATAAATTTATTTTAAAAAAAGTACCCACATCAAAAGACTGAGATGAGGATGTAATAAGGCAATGGATGTGACAAGTGCTTAGCTCCATGCCTGACACATAGTAAGAGTTCAGTAAGTCTGTGCTGAGCTGATGCTCATAGCTGGGCTTCAGGACATCAATCTTGGGATGTGGAAAATACCAGTGGAAATGGGAAGAGACAGTGGGGGAGAGCCCTGCTGGGAAGCTCAGGTCACGGTCTGGAGGGGAGGAGGGGAGGGCAAGTGCCAGAGAGCAAGGAGATGCTGGGGAGAAGGAAAGGAAGACTGGGTGAGGTGGGGGTAAGGGGAGTGAGGAGTGAAGTCAGGGAATCAGGGAAGAGAAAGGACAGGGGAGTGAGAGAGGCCTCTGGGCTTGGGTCTGGTTGGCATGGAGAGGCTGGCAACGTGAGCAGAGCTGGGAGTCAGGTGTGCAGACAGGTTTGGCAAGAACCACATCATTACACAACTGAACAATAGGGAAACGCACCAAGAATCTTGGATAATAAAACTGTAGGTGATTTAGATGTTTTTCTTTATGCATAAAATTTTTTTCTAGGTTTAAAAAATGAGAATGTATTATTTTATACCTATATTTTAATTTGTAGCATATCTTTTTATATTTAAATTTGATTTATTTAAATAGATAATGCATTCAAATGAGTCTCAATTTAAGACAGAGAAAGGTTTTTTTCAGTGAAAATTCTCCTACTCCTGTTTCCCCATCAGCCAGTTCTTCTAAGAACAGCCAGTGTTACTTCTTGTATATCCTTCCAAAGATATTCTACGCTTAGTCCAAGATGTATTATCTTAGCATAAAAAATTATGTGGATTAAAAAAGACTGAAGGGCACATGCAACAAAAGAAAAAAATAGGCAAATTGAACTTCATGAAAAAAAATTCTGTGCATCAGAAAACACTATCAACAGAGGGCTTCCCTGGTGGTGCAGTGGTTAAGAATCCACCTGCCAATGCAGGGGACATGGGTTCGAGTCCTGGTCCGGGAAGATTCCACATGCCACAGAGCAACTAAGCCCGTGTGCCACAACTACTGAAGCCTGCACGCCTAGAGCCTGTACTCCACAAGAAGACAAGCCACTGCAATGAGAAGCCCACACACCACAACGAAGAGTATCCCCTGCTCTCCGCAACTGGAGAAAGCCCACGCGCAGCAACGAAGACCCAATGCAGTCAAAAAAAAAAACAAAAACCAAACAGTATCAACAAAGTAAAAAGGCAAGCCAGAGATTAGGAGGAAATACTTGCAAATTATATATCTGATAAGGGATTAATATCTAGAATATACAGAGAACTCCTAAAATTCATCAACAAAAAATCCCAACAGTTTGATTCCAAAATGGGCAAAGGACTTGAATAGACATTTCTCCAAAGAAAATATACAAATGGCCAATAAGCGCATGAAAAGATGCTCAACATCGCTAATCATCAGGGAAATGCAAATCAAAACCACAATGAGATACTATCTCACACCCATTAAAATGGCTACTATCAAGAAAAAAATTTTTCACCTATTTTCCTGTTGTATATATCGTCTTTGTTGACAGCACTTAAAAAAAAATTTATTTTTACAGAAAATAAGCAGAAGTGAGGATGTGGACAAATTGGAATCCTTGTGCACTCTTGGTAGGAAGGTAAAATATATAGCTGCTGTGAAAAACAGTATGGTATTCCTAAAAAAATTAAAAATAGAATTACCATATGATCCAGCAATTCTACTTCTGAGCATATACCAAAGAACTGAAAACAGAAGAGATATCTGTGCATCCATGTTCATAGCAGTATTAGTCACAATAGCTAAAATGTGGAAGCTACCCAAGTATCCATCAATGGATAAAAGGATAAGCAAAATATGGTATGTACATACAGCAGAATATTACTCAGCATTAAAAAAGAAGGAATTCTGACATATGCTACAACATGGATGAAAGTTGAGGACATTATGCTATGTGAAATAAGCCAGTCACAAAAAGGCAAATACTGTTGATTCCACTTAGCAGGAGTGACAGACCTAGAGTCAAACTCATAGGGACAGAAAGTAGAATAGTGGTTTCCCAGGAGGTGGGGGCAGAGCAGGAGAGGAGGATGGGGAGTTATTAGTTACTGGCTATAGGGTTTCAGTTTTGCAAGATGAGAAGAGTTTTGGAGCAGGATAGTGGTGATGGTTTCACAACAATACGAGTGTCCTTAATGCCACGGAACTGTACACTTAAACCTGATTAAGATGGTAAATTTTACGTTATGTATGTATTTTAACCACAATAAAAACAAATTAAAAAAAAGAGACTGGGGGCCTTCCCTGGTGGCGCAGTGGTTGAGAGTCCGTCTGCCGATGCAAGGGACACGGGTTCGTGCCCCGGTCTAGGAAGATCCCACATGCCGCGGAGCGGCTGGACCCGTGAGCCATGGCCTCTGAGCCTGTGCATCCGGAGCCTGTGCTCCGCAACGGCAGAGGCCGAAAAGAGACTGAACATCAGGAAGAGGCTGGTGTTGGAGATACAGGTTTGCAAGTCATTCACATGGCTATAATATTTTAAAGTGGGAGAGTGGGTTAGAAGCCCAGATCTAGGATGGAGGAGAAGAGGGGAGAAGAGAGCTGGAAATAGTGGTCACCTCAGTATAGTACGTAGCACATATGCTCTGAAGCTCCACTGACATGGGCCGAACTCTGACCCCACCACTGTGTGAACTTGGCAAGTCACTTAAGTTCTCTGAGCCTCCTCTTCCTCATCTGTAAAATGGAGATAATATTCATCTCTAACCTCACAGTATCCTTGTGAGGATTAAATGAGATGATATTTAAACAAGGCATTTAGCACCGTGCCTGTCACATGGTAAATCACTCAATAAATGTCAGCCTCTGGCAGAGGCATTATTAAAAGCATTTAAGGACAGATACAACCCAGGTACCAACCAATTGGAGGAAACACCGCCTTCAAAAAACAGATGCAGGGCTTCCCTGGTGGCGCAGTGGTTGGGAGTCCGCCTGCCGATGCAGGGGACATGGGTTCGTGCCCCGGTCCGGGAGGATCCCACATGCCACGGAGCGGCTGGGCCCATGAGCCATGGCCGCTGAGCCTGTGCGTCCGGAGCTTGTGCTCCGCAGCGGGAGACGCCACAACAGTGAGAGGCCCGCGTACCGCAAAAAAAAAAAACAAAAAAAACAGATGCAGCCCAAACCTGTGCATTCCAGCAATCATGGAAGAGAGAAAAGGGAAGGTGACCAGTCCTTCTGGGGAGTTTCTAGAAAGTCTGTGCTGGAAGGAGGGGATGTTGAGCAGTTTCAAATTCCATCCAGGAAGGCAAGACCTGAGTGAGGCATTGGGCTTGTGGACCACGGAGGGGCAGTTTTCGGAGAGAGGGAGGGGCCCAAGGTGAGTGAGAGCAAGGTGAGGTATCCGGGAACCTCATGCAGATGCTGTGATTTAAGACTCACTTTCTGGAGAAGTCTGCTGATGAGAAGGAGGGGAGAACGAGGAATGTATCCCCCATTAGAGTATTTTCACTGCCCTAAAAATCTCTGTGCTCTGCCCTGTTGGGCCCTCCCTCTTCCCACAACCCCTCGACAACCACTGATCTTTTCATTTTCTCCATAGCTTTGCCTTTTTCAGAATGTCATATAGTTGGAATCATATAGCGGGCAGTTTTTTTCATATTGGTGTCTTTCACTTAATAATACGTGTTTAAGCTTCCTCCACTTCCTCCAGAGTTCATTTATTTTTAGTGCTAATATTTCATTGTCTGGATGTACAACAGTTTATTTATCCATTCACCTACAGAAGGACATCCTGGTTGCTTCCAAGCTTGGGCAATTATGAATAAAGCTACTATAATCATCTGTGTGCAGGATTTGGGGTAAATGTAAGTTTTCAACTCCTTTGGGTAAACACCAAGGAGCACAATTGCTGGATCATAGGTAAGAGTACATTTAGTTTTGTAAGAAACCACCACCCCGGCTTCCAAAGTGGCTTTGCATGCCCACCAGCAATCAATGAGCGTTCCAGTTGCTCCACATCCTCACCAGCATTTGGTGGTGTTAGTGTTTTGGATTTTGGCCATTCTAATGGGTGTGTATCAGTGGCTCATTGTTGTTTCAATTTGCATTACATGATGTGGAGCATCTTCTCATATGCTTATTTGCCCTCTGTATATTTTTTCTGTTAAGGTCTTTGTCTTGTTTTTTTTTTTCTTGCGGTACGCGGGCCTCTCACTGTTCCGGGCGCGCAGGCTCAGCGGCCATGGCTCACGGGCCCAGCCGCTCCGCGGCACGTGGGATCTTCCCGATCCGGGGCACGAACCCATGTCCGCTGCATTGGCAGGCAGACTCTCAACCACTGCGCCACCAGGGAAGCCCTGTCTAGTTTTTTTTTTGTTTGTTTGTTTGTTTGTTTGTTTTGCGGTACGCGGGCCTCTCACTGTTGTGGCCTCTCCTGTTGCAGAGCACAGGCTCCGGATGTGCAGGCTCAGCGGCCATGGCTCATGGGCCCAGCCGCTCTGCGGCATGTGGGATCTTCCCGGACCAGGGCACGAACCCGTGTCCCCTGCATCGGCAGGCGGACTCTCAACCACTGCGCCACCAGGGAAGCCCCCTGTCTTGTTTTTTAATCATGTTGTTTCTTTTCTTATTGTTGGGTTTTAAGAATTCTTTGAATATTTTGGATAACAGTCCTTTCTCTGGTTTATTTTTAAGACAGAGAAATCTCCAGGTATGTTTATAGGTAGATGAGCTGCCACGATGCTGAAGAGAAAAAGAATTAGCAGGAACACAAAACTATATATACTATATATTTGAATTTTATTTCTTTGTGTTACCTGTAACTTTTAATTTTATATAATTACAAACTTAAAGAAAATTGCAAGAATAGTACAAAGGACTCCTATATACCTTTACTCTTTTTTTTTTTTTTTTTTTTTTTTTTTTGCCGTATGCGAGCCTCTCACTTTTGCGGCCTCTCCCGTTGCGGAGCACAGGCTCTGGATGCACAGGCTCAGTGGCCATGGCTCATGGGCCTAGCCGCTCCGCGGCATGTAAGATCTTCCCGGACCGGGCACGAACCTGTGTCCCCTGCATTGGCAGGCAGATGCTCAACCACTGAGCCACCAGGGAAGCCCTCCTATATACCTTTTACCAGTCTTTGCCCATTGTTTACATTTTGCTCGAAGTTGATTTTATTTTCCTTTTTTTAATTGAAGTACAATTTACAATCAGTACAGCACACAAGTCTTAAGTGTACAGATCAATGAATTTTACATGTGAATACCCAGTGTAACCACCAACCAGACCAAGATATAGAACATTCCAGTATTCCAGAAGGTTCCCTTGGGTCCTCTCCCATTCACTAACTCTCTTCAAAGGGAAACTCCTGGCTTCTCTCACTAGAGGTTGATTTTGTCTGCTTTAGAACTTCACAAAAATGGAATCATACAATATCTACTTTTTTTTAAAATCTGAACTCTTTCACTCAATGGTATGTCTCTGAGATTCAGTAAAAAAAAAAAAAAGCTTAATTAAGATATGTCACATACCATAAAGTTCATCCTTTTAAAGTAAACAATTCAGTTTTGTTGTTTGTTTGTTTTTTTAGCATGTCACAGAGCTGTGCAACCATCTCCCACTATCTAATTTCAGAACATTTTCATTGTCTCAAAAAAAAACTCGCTCATACCCATTAGCAGTAAATTTCTATTCTTTCCTTGCCCCAGCCTCTGGCAACCACTAATCTATTTTCTATCTCCAAAGATTTGCCTGTTTTAGACATTTCAGACGCAAGAGATTATACACTATGTGGTCTTTTGTGACTGGCTCCTTTTACTTAGCATAATGTTTTTAAGGGATATCTATGTTGTAGCATGTGTTAGTACTTCATTCCTTTTTATTGCTGAGTAATATGCCATTGTAGAAATATGCCACAGTTCTGTTTATCTACTCATCAGTTCATGGATATGTTGTGTTATTAGTGTTACTGTGTTTTTTACACATAACACTAATTTGTTCTTTTTTATTTCTGTATAGTTGTCCATTGTATGAACATTCTCAATTTATCCATTGTACTCTTGTTGTTGTTTTTTTATAAATATATTTATTTATTTTATTTTTGGCTGCCTTGGGTCTTTGTTGCTGCGTGAGGGCTTTTCTCTAGTTATGGCGAGCGGGGGCTACTCTTCGTTGCGGTGCGCGGGCTTCTCATTGGGTGGCTTCTCTTGTTGCAGACAGAGTACAGGCTCTAGGCACGCGGGCTTCAGTAGTTGTGGCACTCGGGCTCAGTTGTGGCTCGCGGGCTCTAGAGCGCAAGCTCAGTAGTTGTGGCACACAGGCTTAGCTGCGGAGCACGTGGGATCTTCCCCGACCAGGGCTCGAACCCGTGTACCCTGCCTTGGCAGGTGGATTCTTAACCACTGCACCACCAGGGAAGCCCCATTGTACTGTTGATAGGCTTTTCTCTTCCTAGTTTTTGGCTGTGTTAAGCTGCTATGAACATTTCCTTCTTTTTAATTTTATTTATTTATTTTTGGCTGCGTTGGGTCTTCGCTGCTGCACGTGAGCTTTCTCTATTTGTGGTGAGCAGTGCGCAGGCTTCTCATTGCGGTGGTTTCTCTTGTTGCAGAACATGGGCTCTAGAGCACAGGCTCAGTACTTGTGGCGCACAGGCTTAGTTGCTCCGCGGCATGTGGGATCTTGCCCGACCAGGGCTCGAACCCATGTCCCCTGCATTGGCAGGCGGATTCTTAACCACCGCGCCACCAGGGAAGTCCCTGCTCTGAACATTTTTGTACTTGCCTTTGTTGGGCCTGGGCACTCATTTCTGTTGGGTATATAGTTGAGTGGAATTGCTGATCATAGGTTATACAAGTATATTCAACTTTAGTGGATACAGCCAAACACTTTCCCAAAGTGGTTGTAGAAACTTACACTCCCACCAAGAATTTATGAGAGTTTCAGGAGCTCCTCATCTTTGCCAACACTTGGTATGTTAATTTCAGCCATTATTGTTGGGGTAGTGCTAACTCATTGTGGTTTTAACTTGCATTTTATGATAACTAATGATGTTTGGCACCTTTTCATTTGCTTACTGGCTAGTTATCTTTTTTATGTAGTACTCATTCAAGTCTGCCCATTAAAAAAAATTGGGTTGTCTGTCTTTTTCTTAACATAGATGTTCTTGATAAATTCTGGATACACACCCTTGGTTATATATAATGTACTGTAAATATTTTCTCCTAGTCTGTGGTCTGATTTTTCACTCTCTTAAATGTATCTTTTGATGAATGAAAGCTCTTAATTTTAATGAAGTTCTATTTATCAATTTTTCCTATGGTTCCTATGGTTTATAATTTTTGTGTCTTAAAATTTTTTTTGCCTACTTCAAGGTCATGAAGAGCTTTCTTCTAGAAGTTTAATTGTTTAATTTTCACATTTAGGTCTTGGATTCATCCTAAACTATTTATCTCAAAGGTATAAGACAAGGGGTAAAGATTCATGTTTCCATGTGCAGATAGGCGATTGACCTAGCACCATTTATTAAAAAGACCATCTTTTCCCAACTTATTTTGCAGTGGCACCTTTGTAATAAATCAGATGACCATATATATGTGGATCTCTCAACTCTATTTTAAATATGTGTGTGTATAAAGATTTGAAGGAAATAAGATTTGTTAACAGTTGCTACAGTGTGGTGGTAAGGTTGTGGGTAATTTTGATCTGTCTTCTTTTTGGTATTTTTCTACACCAACCGTAATACTATTTTAATACTCAGACAAAAGAGATAAAATATTTTTCTAAAATATTACAAGGGTAGACACCATTGAGGGTGCAGGTTCTGGGAGACAGAGGAAGGGTTAGGCTGGACAGTGAGTAGGAGGGCTTCCTGATTTAGGGAAGGATCCAGGCTAGTAGATGGGGAGGAGAGAATTCAGAGTTTGGCTGACAGGTTATCTTCTGAGTGACCTCAGCTTCCTGGAAAGGGTGGTGTAGGAGGCTGAGGGTGTGGAAAGTGGAAATGATCATTATCCATAATGTTGTGTTGTAAGTACACATTGCTTAGCGGTTTATAAAACACTTATAGGCCTGCTTCTGTGTTCCTCCCAACAGTCCTGCGGGCTGGGCAAGCCCCTGTGAGTACATCCATTTTATTTATTTATTTAAATTTATTTATTTTTATTTTATTTATTGTTGGCTGTGTTGGGTCTTCATTGCCGCACGCGGGCTGCATGAGAAGCCCGCCCACTGCAGCACAGAGTAGCTGCCACTCGCTGCAACTAGAGAAAGCCGGTGCGCAGCAATGAAGACCCAACGCAGCCAAAAATAAATAAATAAAAATAAATTAATTAAAAATAAAGATGACAAGATGACGTGGGGGTGAGTCTTTTTCTCCCAGTTTTGAAAAAATTATGCAAGTGATATATATGTTAGAAATACAGATAAGAAAAAGAAAAAAGTCAGTCACAGTCCTTCTGTCAAGACATAACCCCTACTTACACTTTGATATAATGCCTTTTAAACCTCGTTCTTTCTCTGAGACATAACACATATGTACACACATAACACAAACATTATGAAAAAATAAATGAAATCCTGCTATCATAGCATTCTATAATTTGCTCTTCCTCACTTAGTATATTTTAAGTCAGTAAATACAAATCTACATACAATTTTTGATGACTTTCTGGGTACTATTCAACATGTGGATATATCAAAATTTATTCAACCTCTTACATTGTACATTTATTTCTAATATTTAATGACTATAAACAATGTTGTAAAGAACTTTTAAACCCATCTTGGTGCACTTTTCCAATTATTATTTTATGATTAATTATCAGAGAAAATTGATCAATTTACTTTCCCACCTGTATCTCTAAACCTGGCTAACAATGGACATTTTCTTTTTTTTTGTAATTTGATAGGTGAAAAATGGCATCCCGTGTAGTTTTGTTTGCATTTCAGATGACTAATTTTTTCATAATTACGGGCCATTTATATTTCTTCTCTTTTAATAGCCTCTTCCTTTTTTGGCTATTTTTATTTTGGAGTATTGGGTTTTTTTTTATGGAAGCAGAAGAGCTCTTTACATATTGTTGATAATAATTCTTTGTCACAGAGTTGCAAAATCTTTTTTCCAGTTTTCTCTTGCCTTTAGATCATACTTTTTTTGAAGTTCATTTGGGAGAATAGTCATGATAGGAAGAACATTCCAAAAGGAAAGAGTAATGAGAAATTTGCCCTTTAGATATAAAATGTATTATAAAGCTACCATCCTTAAAGTATTGTGGAACTGGCACAGGAACACACAGAAAGGTCACTGGATACAACTCAGAAACAGATCCAAGAATATATGAGTTCGGTAGGTGATGGTGGTGTGTGGATAGCTGGCTATTACAAAAATTATATTCGATTTCTTTCCCACTCCAGAATTTAAATGAATTCCAGATGGATTAAAAATGTAAAAAAATCTTAAAAAAACAAAATTAATCCTCTTGTTGTGGGCAGTAACCAGGAAAAAAAAAAAATGTGCTTTGCCTACCTAAAAAACCCCAAGAAAACATTTTGCAACAAATACCCGAAAGGAAGTGTGCGAGTTAACCACGTGGAGGTAAGGAGAGGCTCGGAAGGGCACTCCAGGCTCAGGGAACCCGTTCGTGCAAAGGTCTGGAGGCTGAAAGACGGTAGCATGCCCACTGTAAAGAGAGCGTCAGAAACCGAACTTAGGGCGCACAAAACGGATCCGGGGCTGAGTCCAGGTCCGCCCCCACAGGCCTTCTTAATTGTAAAATAGCACTTTTCCCATATATGGTACTTAATGTCTGTTCTGGTAGAATGACATGGGTCAGGGAAAACAGCTCGCCGGGCGGGGTGTCAGAAACCCGGACTTCCCCAGTCTGCTCCCGCCTGGCCTCGCCCTGGGTCAGGCAATGCGCCAAAATCCCGGCCGGGAGGCCTCTGCGAGTCTAATCCTCCTGATTGGACTCGCTCTGTGTCAATCCTCCTCCTGGAACCTGGCTGTTTGTTGGGCCCGCCCTAGGGGGCGGGGCTCCCGCCTAGGAAGCGCGGGGGAAGGTGGAGAGGGTGGAGGTGGGGGCGAATGGGGAGAATGAATTCCCACCCCTCTGGCCCCATAGGCTCCGCCCGCTGCCTTCCCACAGGTCACGATGTCTGTCCATCATGACCAGAAGCGAGCTGGAGTGGGTGAGACAACTCGGGAGGCGGATTCGTCCCGCCAGGCTCCGCCCCACAGCCGGCGCCCCGCTCGGAATGGGCCCGCGCGGAGAGGGCGGGGCGGGAAGGAGGCGAGGAGCCGAGCAGGGTGCGGTGAGGCGCGCATATCACCGCGGTTCCTGAGCAGGGCACCGAAGGCTGAGCGAGGCTGACCTGCTGCAGCTCCCCCCTCAGGCGCTCGCCCCATCCCGTAGTCGCCCGAGCGCTCGAGAAAGACCTCTTGGGAGAAGCAGCGCTTGTTCCCCGGGACAGATCCAGGTTCAGGTGAGCGAGCCCCACCAGCGGGTCCCGCCCCAAGCAGGCGGGCGGCTACGGGACGCGCGGCGTCTGAGGCAAGCGGGCCGACGTGTGGTTCTTGGCCTCCGCGCGGCCGGCGACCGGCGCGGGCGGGCGCGAACGCTGAGGGGCCGGTCCGGGGCACCGCATCCTTCGCTCCGGGAGGGTCTCCGGGACCTCTGCGCGGACGCTCGGGGAAGGCGCCGATGGAAGCGAGGCCTTGGGGAGCAGAGGAAGGCTTCGGGGCCGAGCGCTCCCCGGAAACCCTTCGTTTCCCCCGCCCCCTCCCGTTGGCGCACTCCGCCAGCCGGGCACCCGGGAGCCTCGACCTCCCCCTGCTGTCGGGGCACGCGCCCCGCCCTCGCCTCGCCCAGTGCCCAAGTTGGGCAAACTTTTTAACCCCTTCTGGGGAGCCTCTGTCCCTTGGACCCAGCCGCACGGGTGAGGGTAAGGTGGGAGGCTCGGGGCGGGGGCTCCTTTTGAAGTTGCCGGGCGTTTTCGAAACGGAGGTAACGGGTAGGCGGGGACCGTTTGGCAGCTGTCAGGGCGTCCTCCTGAGTCAGAATCGGACAATCCTGCTGCAGACGTTGCGCTCTGCTGTTTCACCCCTCCGCTCCAGACTTCCTCATTCGGCCGGCTGCGATCGTCTGGGCGAAGGAGGGGAACCGGGAGAGGTGCGGGTGGGTGCATGGGAAGGGGTACCCGGCGGAGACCGCGGCTCGAGGCAGGAAAGACTCCCCTCCTCCCCCACAGATCCTCATCCGTTGACTTTTGACTTCTGCTCCCCGGGAGAGGAAGGCCCGCACCAATGTCCGCGGGCCCGGCGCGCACCTGATTCCAGCGCACCTGTGGGCCGCCCCAGCAGGGCGGGGGCGGGGAGAGCTGGGCCCTGCTCCTCCAGGATCCGGCCTGGGCTATTGCATCGTTCCCGTTTGGGCCAGATCCGCGGTTTTCTACTTACCTCCCACCCCCACCCCGCCCCATTTGTCCCTGTGCAGGGTCCTCACCCCATGCTATCCTGGGGCCACGCCGAGGGCGGGACTGCATCCCCCCATCGCATGCCTCCCGAGAACCCCGGTGTCTCAAACAGGCCGAGTACCCTCCTGGACCAGGTTGCCGGCTGTTTTGAGGAGGGGGCAGGGCGAGCGTCGGGGCTGCTGTCTGCGGCCCCACCCAGCCGGTGTGGGGAGAAGGTTCCCGGGAAGTCCCAGGTCCTGGGGACCGGCGGTTCTCTCCGCTGGGCACTTGAGAGGCCCAGTCGCTTCTCGGTTCAGTGCACCCTTTCCTGGGTTTAACAGGATTGCAAAGTAACTGTTGAGTAACTGTCGAAGGGGAAGAGGCTTAGCGCCTTCCTGCAACACTGTGGCCATTTCTGACTATCTAAGCCTGTAACCTCACCGAGTGCTTTATTCCCTTTTTGGTAAGGAGGGAGGCTGCCTTAAGGCCTATTTAGACAGTCACTTGATTAATATTAGTCAATTTATGTACAAGGCTGCTAGGGGTGGGGGGAGGGTACACAGATGTGTAATTGAGCAAATATTTAACTGGCTTCTCTGTGCCAGGGACTCTGCCAGGTGGTAGGGGTGTGAGGTTGAGCAAGACCTGGCCCCTGCCCTGGGGCATCTAGGGGAGAGCTGAAACAAATCTGCAGATGACTCTACTGTGAGGCGAAGATGACAGAGACCACAGAAGGGTGCTGTGAGTCATGGGGATTGGGAGAAAGGAGCCAGCCTATCTGCGGGGGAACCCAGAGGCCTCTGCCCAGGGGCAGTTGACAGTCCTTAAGGGGAAATAGTGGCCCAGTGACTGAAATACAAAAGCAGCCTGTAATGAGTGTCCCAAGCAGGCCGCAGACAAAGGACTCGAGGAATTCTGAGAGGGGGCCACTACTGTCTGGGATGAGGAGGGAAGCCGCCCCCAGGAAGGAGGACGTTGCAGGTTTGGCAAACCGAGGCAAGCATTCAGTGTCGGGAAAGTGAGGACTCATTTAGTGGATAATTGAGGGGTAATTAAAAACATCAAGAGATTGCTCCATGTAATTTGAGAGCCGCTGTGCCCCCAGATGGCTGCAGGGTGACACTGAAAAGCTCTACTCTTCACATTCAGCAAGTCCCGGCAGTGCCCGTGGGCAGATCCAGGTGCTGGGATTGGCAGGCTCTGTTTGGGGAAGGGCAGTCCAAGAGGTGCATCTGTGGGGCTCCTAGTCTGAAGGGCACATGAGGGTAGAGGAAAGAGAGGGGCAGGGCTTTTGGGGTTTTATTTTTTATTTTTAAACTTTTTAACCTAAGGGGTTGGAGATGGGACAACTTCCCTCTTACAGGATGAAGGACGCATGTTAATCACAGCCTGCCTCTTGCCCGTTTTTGCTCCAGAAAAAAACAAAACAAGGATCTGTTACGGCTTTTTAAAGGGAGAAAAGCACACTCAAAAAATGCTGCATTGTTGTGTTGCCTGGTGGAGGGTATTGCTAGAAGCCAGGGTAGCTGTGCTTTCTTCACTTCCTCTTCCAGCTAATCCTTCCATAAAGTACTTAAGACAGCCCTTACCAGCTTGACATCTTTATTTCAAAAGGAGAGGAGGGCTTGGCTGTTGTTTTCCTTTGAGCCTGGCCCTACCCTTCTCTTGGAGGGGGAGAAAGAGAAACCCAAGGCAAAGGGGAAAAAGAAAAAAAAAATCCGTGCCTTGACAGCTTCCTCCCAAGCATCATGTTCCAAAAATATTTAGAATAACAAAATCTGTGTGTCTTCTTAATTAAACAAATGTCCTAATTTGCTGAGCATAAAACAGCATCTCTGCCCGCAGGGGCAGGAAGTGCATTTTCCCTTTGTGCAGCCTCAGAGAGTCACTGCCTCTCGGCTTTAACCCTTGGTGTGCTAAGCCCCTGGGCTTAAGCCCTCTGGTGACAATGGCATGGAACCCTGGCTGCCCCCTGGGAAGCAGTGAGCCTGTGACTTATGGAATCCCGTTCTTTAGAGCTGGGAAGAGTGGGGTCGTGAGCTTTGGTACTAGATAGAGTTCAGCTCCCGACCCTGCCACTTATATGACTGTAGGCAAGTCATGTCACCTCCCTGAGCCTCAGTGTCCTCATCTGTAATATGGGAATCATGGCACTTGTCCTGCAGGGTTAGATGTAAGAACTAAAAGAAATAAAGTATATAAAGGGCCTGATATATAGTGACTATGTACGTTTTTAACTTAACTCCTGGGTTGTCAGGTGAGGAAACGGGAGGCGGGGTAGATGGATTTCCCGGCTCTTAGCGCAGTGCTCTTTGTACTTCTAAAAATGGTGCGCTTGTGTGTGTGCAGTGCTCATTGACCACAAAGCCCGAGTGGTAAAAACACAGGTGCTTCCGGGTCCCATCTGCTGATGCTTTTGGATGCTCTTGGTGATTCGCTTGTGCTCACTAGCCTTGTTACAGGGCCCTGGCCCAGGCAGAAGGTACACAAACTCACTGTGATTTTAGTTCTCAAACACGGTTTCCGTGATCTAGGAGAGAGCCAAGGGGTGACATGGAAAGAGCACTGGACTTAGTGTCTGGAGGCCTGGCTTCCGGCTCTGGCTCTGGTTGGGGGAACATTTGATTTTGGTAGAAGGTGCCATATCGCTCCGTAAAGGCATCATACCAGTTTATGTGTCCACCAGTTATACCTGAGAGGGCTTGGGAAACTGAAACACGCACTTTAATTTCTCCAAGATGCCCCAGTTTCTTAGGCCCTCTCATGCCCTGTTGGTGGGAGTCTAAGTTGTAACAACTCTCTTTTTAGGAGGTAGTTTGGCAATATCTGTCAAAGCGTTGTCTTTCTGACTGATTTCTAGGAACTCACCCGGCAGATAAACGTGCAAAAGGAAATGTCCGAGGATATTCGTTGCAGCATCATCATAGAAAAAGACAGGAACCAAGCCAACTGTCCATTAAGAGGGTCAGATAAATCATGGCACAGCTGTACAGTGGGAATCCTTGCAGCCCTTAAAAAAATGAGGCTGACCTATAGGTACCGATAGGCCATACTCTTCAAGATATATTGTAAGTGGATAAAACTAGAAGCAAAGTAGGATACATGTTGCTCCCTTTTGGGTGAAACAGGGTATGTCGCCTGGGCTCTATTCACGGAAAGCTACAGAAACCCGGGTAATAGTGGTTGTCTCTAGACAGGGCCCAGGAAGCCGAAGTCCGGGGTGAGCATTACTTTTTTCACTAAATGCCTTTTCACATGCGTTACCCTTAAATAGTCAAAAATTCAAAATTTTCTTAGTTTTATTATCTATACAAATAAGTGGTTGGCTGGCCAGTCTTAGAGGTCTCCCCTTTAAAATGCATTTTGCTCAGGATCCCAGATTGCACACTGAGTGCCTATTGTATGCAGGGAAGGAGGAAGAGTCTTAAAAATGGGCTGAATTGCTCTGTGGTTGGAACATTTTCGGGCCTGTTTTCTTCTCCATGATGTCATATTATCACCAGAGTAACCCCTTTAAACAAATGTCTACTCTGATCCACTCCCTCGTGTTCTGGAAGATGGTAGATGATTGCTTTTTCTCTGCAGTATGAGAAAAGGAAGCCTGCAAGATGTGTCTGGAAAGTATTTCAGGATGCCCCTTTGCCAGCTTTCCCACAATCTCCCTGGCTCCAAACGGTCCTCTTGTCCTTGCCTGGGGAGACCATCCTGACCAGAAGACCAGACCTTTATTCTCTTGGGTCCTCCTCATTTGGAAACTTGGGGTCATTGCACCCCACCCCGTCTCTGGTTGTCCCTCACACATCTGGCCTGTGGTTTTTATGTATTAATAACATTGGAAAAGCCCAAATTCTTGAGAAAATGTGATCAGAGGGGTGTTTTGAATTGGACGGCCCCGATCCCCCTCTCAAGGAGGACTGCCTTAGTCTTGCATGATGTGGGCCCCGGAGAAGATGTAGGCTCTGCTCACCACCGCGTTGGTGCTTTCAGCCGGTGGAAGACCCCTTCAGGGTCTCGGGCAGGGCTGTGTCCCTCCCAGGCAGCCTGTAGGCCTCCTGGAAAGATGGTGTGAGTCACACATGAGTACCCAAAATGAGGCTGCATCTAAAATGGGCCTGCCACCCCATGGGCGGGCGGTTTGAAGTCTGGATGCCAACCTGTATCTGCCCCCTCTGCCTGCACCTGCCCCTCAGGCTTTGAGGGCACCAGATATTTGGGGAGCTGCCCCCTTGCGTCTGATGCGGGTCTCTTTAAAAAGTAACTGAGGCAGGCAGGCAGGCAGGCAGGCAGGCTGCTGTTGGAATTTCTCAGGCCCCCATTCTGCCGACTGGTTTCTCCAGCCTGAGGTGATTCAGCACCCAGGATGGGACACAGCACACCCTGGCCTGGGCAGGTGGGCCCAGAGAAGGCTCCTGGCCGACCTTTGGCTGAGGGCGAGGCCGTGTAGGGAGTTTCTCCTCAGCCTGACTCTCAGGTTCTCACAGCGGTGCCTTCAGCAGCTGTCTTCATCTCTAGCCTGGTGGGGAAGCCTCCTGCTGTGGCTGGAGGGAACCTTGCAAGGCCTTCTGGAAGTTGCCACCGAAGGGTATGGCTTCCTGCCTGGGCAGGTTGGGCTGTGGCCTGCAGGGAAGTTGAAGGTGCAACTGACCCTCCCCCCGCCTGCAGGTCACTTCCTTGGGGCCTCTCAGAGTTCCTTGGTCCTTATGGTCCTTACCGTGTTGCCCAGAGGACCAGAGTCCTCCAGGGGAGGTCCCTCTCTCCCTCTCTCACCTCCGTGGACGTTATTTTGGGAACTTCCATCTCAGGTTTTCTTTTCCTTTCATTTAACTCTAATACTGAATGATGCCCCTCTTAAAAGGAAAATCAACAGCGACAGGACAGTCCTCCCTACTGAATTTGCTTAGGATTATAGAATGTCTGAGCTGGAAGGGGTCTTGGGGATAGTGTAATTTTTGCCGCCTCCCCCCGCAATTAGAGGAGTGAGTCGCCCAAGCTCATTCTGTGAGTTGGTAGAAGAAATCTCTGGCCCCTGGTTTCCCTCAACCCCAGTGCCTTTCTCTCAAAATCATGTGGCCTCGCTTAAAAGTGTTTCTGAGCTGTTATCATGCCTTTCCTCAACTTTATGCACTGTTTAGCCCAGCAACACGTACTTAGCTCCTTTAATCTTCCCTCAAGAGTCTGTTTTTCCACACCCTTAATCTTTTTCTTTTTCGGGGTTGGGGGGGAGGGGCCCAAGGGTTAAGAAATGGGGTGGGAAGTGTTTCGGGTTTCTCTGAACTTCTTCCAGTTGGACAGTTCCACTTGGGCTGGAAGTTCCTGCAGCTCAAAAATCAATATTTCACATGGGGCAGCGCCAGGCAGCGAGCGGGTGGGCCACTCAGAGAGCCACACTAGCTTTCCACGGTCCTTCAGCCAGTCCTGGTTTCTAGTAATTTTAAGTCACTTAACGTCTTGGGTGATCGCTGTGTTGTATCTTTGATACAAAACCCATGTAGAGGGAACCAAACCAGGGCTTTGGGATCTGGTGGAGCTAAGACCACCTCCCACTGTTAGGCTGGAGCCTCAGTTTCCTCATCGGCCACATGGAGATGTCGCTTTTGTAGGCTTGTTGTAATTTACATATAAATATATGCCAAGTGGGCCAGTTCTTGTCCTCCTCCTCTTCCTCCTCCCTTTTGCAGGTCGTCACCAACATCTTCTGTTCTCCGGTGTTTAGAGATGTATGTTCAGGTTTTAAAGATTTTGAATTTGCGCAACAAACCCGTCCCTTGATAGCAAGGTGCGGTGAGATGACTGAGGAACCTACGAAAAGATTCCCTGGGCTTGGAGGCTGAGGTTTTCCAGGCCTGCAGCCTTTGCATTCTTCTCCCCAGACCATACAGTTCAACTGGTGACTGATCTGAGTCGGTTTAAGCATTTTAAAAAAGCAATTATAAAGCTGCCAGGGCACCTTTTTTTCGAGTTGTCTATGTTCAAAAGCCGCCACATTTCCTGTGTTTTGCATTAAGTCACAGGGCTGGAGAAGGCAGCTTCCTGTCTGATAAACATAAAGACGAGGCATTTGGAACCATTTGGGTGACTTAATCTAACTGGGCTGGAATGGAGGAGAAGGTTTTAGACCCCGCTGAACTGAGAGGTCAGAGGCGGGGTCTTTTTTCATCTCTCCATCCCCAGTTTCTCGCCAGCGCCGGGCATAAACTTGACCTCTCGTCCTTGTTGCACGAGTGGAGTTCAGGTCTCACTGGTACCTGTGCCCGTAAGCCTGGGGACGCGGAGGCCCAGGCAGCCAAAGCTCTAGATTGCCAGTTAGTGATCTCTCCATTTCATAAAAAGCGGATGCTCGGTACTTGTCTGGAAATCTCTGGGGTAAGACAGTTGGTGGCACGGAGCTATTTTAAAGTTTTTGTCTATTTTTTAATATTGAAGAGCCAACTGTTGGGTATTGATCCCAAATTTCTTGGCCAAGTCAGTCATCAAAGATGCCTTGGGCTCCTGCTGTGCGGCCTGCCCTGTGCTGGGCCTGCTGGGGCTTCAGTGGGGACGAAGGCAGAGAGCCCATCCCTGGCCTCAGGAGCCTTACCCTTTATTAGGGAGTTGGGACACTGGGACAGAGACTTGGGACGTGAGGCAGCCCGTGCCACCCTGAGTGAGCAGGGATTTCTGGGCATCTCGAGCCAGCTTCCTGGAGGCTAGGATCACCTGGGAGGAGGAGGGAAGATGAGGAAGGTGGGCGAGGAAGGAAGGAAGAGGCTCTGGTGGAGGGACACTGGCCTGGTAATCAGGATATCTAGGTTGAAGTCCCAGCTCTGCCCGTAATAGTAATAACAATAAGAGTTAAATTTTATTGACCACTTGCTAGGTACCAGGTGCTGTGCTAGTGCTTTTACATGAATTCTCTCATTTAATTCATTCCCAGGAGGTAGGAAGTTAATCCCCATTTTACAGATGAGGAGACTGAGGAGGGATTCAGACTGAGGCGCTCTGACCCCTGTGTGTCCTTACAGATGCCCTTCTCTCCTGGGCTTGCCTGTGCTCACTTGGCAGTGAGGGGTTGGGCTGGTCCCTGAGTCCTCCTTCCTCGCCAGTGGCCGAGAATTAATGAAAAGAGTAGAGCTTTGGGCCGGGGCAGAATGGGGCTCCTCATCCCTAGTGCGGTTGGCTGTTTGGAGCGAGGTTACCAGTTCGATAGTGTTGCCTTGGCTACTGACTTCACCTTTAACCTCAACCGACCATTTTTCAAATGTGTGTGTGTTTTGTCCTAAGGGAGGGCAGCGTAAATCCCGGCTGCCGTGCCTGCCTGCTGTTGGCGGGGCCCTGGCTGGTCCTCACTGGGAGCCAGAGGGCCCGCCACCATCTCCACAGTGGGCTCTTCTTGACATCAGCCCACTTGCAGACTTGCATTCCTTCCTGCTTCATTTGTCCATCTGTCTATCATCATTCAGTAACCACTCCTCAGAGCTTTACAGTAAATGCTGGGTGCTTGCCTGGGTGCTGGGAATAAGGAGGGGAAGGAATCAGGGGCCCTTGTTTCCAGGAGCTGTTGGTGTCCCACCAGAGTGCTGGGGGCCCAGGGGGATCTGAGAAGGCTTCCTGGAGGAGGCAGCATCTGAGCTGATTGCAAGGTAGGGACGTGGCACAGCACGTCCAGGGAACAGGGCTGGGACCTTGTTCATTCACTCAGACTTCGGTGGAGCTTTGTAAGGGTGATGCAGGTGGCCAAGGCCCTCTGAGTCACCCTGGGCTAGTAAAAGATTTCTTCTCCTCCTTAGTGGCTCCAGGCCCTGGCCCCATCTCAAAGCCCCTTAAGCAGCCCAAATGGCCCATTAAGGTCTGCTTCCCTGTGCCGTTTCCTGGGAACTGTGGCGGTATGGGATTCCACTCCCAGGCCCTTAACCTCTGGGTGGCTGCTGGGAATTCTGCCTGTGCCCTCTGGTTATGTGGTCAGCAAGCACACTGTTCCCAGCTGAAGGATTTGGGCTGAGATTTTTCATGGAGTGTTGAGAAAGACAATTGTTCCTGGAATAGGTTCCCTGTTTTTAAAAAATTAATTTATTTTTTATTTTATTTTATTTATTTTTGGCTGCGTTGGGTCTTCGTTGCTGTGTGCGGGCTTTCTCTAGTTGCGGCGAGCGGGGCTACTCTTCGTTGCAGTGCACAGGCTTCTCATTCTTGTGGCTTCTCTTGTTGCAGAGCACGGGCTCTAGGCGCGCGGGCTTCAGTAGTTGTGGCTCGCGGGCTCCAGAGCGCAGGCTCAGTAGTCGTGGCGCACGGGCTTAGTTGCTGCGCGGCATGTGGGATCTTCCCGGACCAGGGCTCGAACTTGTGTCCCCTGCATTGGCAGGCGGATTCTTAACTACTGCGCCACCAGGGAAACCCCTAGTTTCCCTTTTTAAAGTAAAAGAAAAGTGGGGAGGGGAGGTTCCTTTATAGCACAAACAATATAATAACAAACCTGGCAAGGAGCAAATTTGCCCTTCACTCCGTCCACTGTTTGCATTTTTCTGGGTTTCCTGTCCATATACTTGCATATTTTACAAAATTAAAGCTAAAATTAAATATTAGATTAGATACCGTCGTGTGTTCTGACTACTCAGTGCTGTAATATAAAGTTTCCTGTGTTGCAGCAGTTTCCACAGTTATTATTTTAATGGCTATGTTATGGTCCACGGTGGGAAAGAACCATTATTGACTTTGCCAGAAAGTTCCATGGGTTTTATTGAGTCTTTTGGAAATTCATTCATGCAGCAAATACAGAAACTGCTGGGTGGTTAGGATGTAGATGAATGAGACATCCCAGATCCTGCCCTCAGGGGACTCACAGTCTATACCGAGGGAAGAATCACTTCACTTGGGTGTCGTGGGTTGTGATGGTGGTGAGCCCTGGAGAAAGTGGCAGCTTAGACGCCCTGGTAGAGTTGATGGAAAACAGGTAAAACCACTTTGTCATCAGTGGTGAGAAAGCGCAGGAACATGGACCTGGGAGATCTTTTTGGGCTCACTGGAGGAAGATCTTTATGCCCTCCCTCCCCGAGTGGTTGGTTCATGCAGGTCTGGACCAGAAAATGCCCGGGGTGGGGTGGCGGTGGGCAGTAGTGAGGGACAGCGGCTCCGAGGGACCATGTCAGTGGGGAGGTGGGGGGTCCTGGCCCTCCTGAGGGAGGCCCCTTGGTGACCACGGTGGGAGGCGGCCAAGGGTGGGGACAGCAGGGGTGTGCGGTGGGGACGTCTGAGAACCGTCCAAAGCCAGGCAGGCCCCTTGGGCTGTGCTGTGGCTCCTGCCTCTGGGGAAGGAACCAACTGTAGCAACAAGTTGCAACAGTGTAGTTTTGTTGTAAAGAGGAAGTTGCAGAATCCTAGTGGCTGCTTTTGAGCAGACAGATCTTTACAACAGTAAAGGAGTTTTGGGGGGCGGGGCAGGGCTGGGTGTGAGGGGAGAAGGCAGGTGGTCAAGGGCCTAGAAACTGGGCTACAGTGTCTTTGCTCTGGTGTTTTCCTTCATTCCAGATTAATGGCTTCCTTGCCAAGGCTTCTTCCCTCTTTCCAGCTGCCCACTGCCCCTGTCCCCCAGCCCCAGCTTCTGGCTCAAGGGAGCCTGGCCTGAATGCTGCAGTCTTCCTAGAGCGCAGGAGAGAAGCCAGCCCCATCCCCGTACCCGCGCACCGAGGGGGTGAGAGGGAATGAGAGGGCCAGGGCGGGACGTGGTCACTGGGACACCGCCGTGGTTCTGTCTGTTTCAGGTTTTGCCGACCTCATCGGGTCCCCTCTCCAGGCTGCAGCGGCGGTTTGGATCAGTACCAGGTCCGCAGGGTTGAGGTTTGAGTAGGAGAACTCTGTCGTGGTCCTCAGTGTGCTCCACCCCCCCATCAAATACACACTCAAGAAACCAAAAACAAACCCTAAACCTCACCTAACCTTATTTTTTACATATTGACTTTAAATTAGTAATGAGAATAAACCATTAACTGGGGATTTCAGCACTTAGTAGATTATAATGTTCCCTGGTGGTCAAGGTGAGGTCCAGTGTGTATCTTTTTTAAATCTCCTGTCACCTTATTTACACTACTGTTTGGCGGTGATTATAGACTAGAGATTATCTTTGAATTTATACTATTTAAAATTATTTACCAGCTTTTATATTGGAGGAGGAGAGGTGGGGCCAGAATAGAGAACTAGATAAAGCAGAAGGAGGCAGCGGGGCATGGGGAAGGGAGTGGGTGACTCTAGAAGTGGCAGCTGGGTTTAAATCCCATTTTCACTCAGTTTATTTATTCATTAAATATGTATCAAATGCTGGCTGTGTGCTAGAGACTGTTTCAGTGCTGGGGATACATGCCTGGATAAAAGTAACCAAAGTCTGCGGTTGACATTCCAGTGGGGAGAAGCAGACAGCAGCCAGCCAAACAGGCTCACCGTGGCAGGTCAGGGTGGTGGTCATGCCGTAGAGAATGATGGTCAGGTGAGGGCATGTACAGAGCAGCACAGACGGGGCTGCTTAAACAACAGAAATTTATTTCTCACAGTTCTGGAGGCTGGAAGTCCAAGATCACAGTGTCTGCACCGTTGGTTTCTGCTGAGGTCTCTCTCCTTGGCTTGCAGGTGGCCGCCCTCTTGCAGCCTCTTCTCTCAGTCTTCCCTCTTTGCACGCATCCCTGCTGTGTCCCTGTGTCCAACCCCCCTCCTCTTACTAGGACACCAGTCAGATTGGATTAGGGCCCACCCTCATGGTCTCATTTTCACCTAAATACCTCTTTAAAGACGCTCTCTCCAAATACAATCACATTCTGAGGTTCTGGGGGTGAAGGCTGCAGTATGTGAGTTTGGGGGGCAGAGTGCAGACCATAAGAGGGGAGAGGGGAGTGGGTATGTGTCAGTGTCAGAGGAGGCCTCTCTAACCCAGGGACACTCTGTCGGGCCCTCTAGGACTTCTCTCTACTTCACCAGTTGTTCCTTTAACTGCTTCGAGCCCCAGTTTGCTCACCTGTAAAATCTGGTTAATAAAACCCACCTCTTGGTGTCCTTTGGGCAGCTAAAGTGTGGAAGTCACTCCGTGCACTGTCTGGTTCATGGGGGACCCCCAGTAAATGTGTCCCCATACCCTCTCCTGCCCCCCGCCTGCCCTTGGTTCACAGAGCGCCTTTTCCTTCTGTCTCCTTTCATCCTCTCTGCTCCTGAGTTCCACTCGTGGACCTCAAAGTGCCGCAGTAACCAGGCCCCCAGAGTGGACCAGGGATGGACAGTTCTTAGGTCGCTCTGCCTTCCTCACCGGGGTGATGGCATCCCCCGCCCATTCTTGCGGAGCAAGTGTTCTTGGAGATGACTTGTCCCCTCTGAGGAGCCATAAACACTGCTTTTATGTGAGCAAGAGGAAACGCTTGCAGAAAAGTCGTGCAGGACTAGAAAATCCCAGTTGCTGGCCGAAGTGTTGGGTGGCTGCCTGCCAGGGAGAGCTTCCCTTGCTCTGTCAGCACCTACGCCCCCCCACTGGTTTCTGTCTTAGCCCTTCTCGACCCTACTTGCTGGTGTCCCTGCCCTATTAGAGGAGTTGCCACTGGAACCCTTGCACTGTATGTGGCCCACTGTGAGCACTTAATACATGCTTCAGAGAGGGGTGAATATATTCATCCCGGAGCGTGAGACAAACAGACCTGGTTCAGCATCAGCGCTGTCACTTAGCTCTGTGGGACCTTGGGTAGATGGCTTTATTTCTTTGGGGTCTGAGGTTTAACCACTGTGCCATGGTTCTGTCTGGTACTTGTGTAAATAGGCAGGGGACTTGGAGTCAGACCCTCTGTCCTAATTCGGATTCTCCCCTGTGCCAGCTCTTGGACCTTGGAGGAGTCATGCATCGTTTCTGTGCATGTGTTTCCTTGTCTGTGGAACGGGGAAAATAACTACCATGAGCGTTTTGGTGCTCAATAAAGTTTAGCTTTATTGTTCATTTGTTTTATTTACATACAGTTTCTCCAGCATAGTGCCAGGCTGTCTATTATAAATATATCTACTTTATCCATTTTTAACAAACCGATCTTCATGTACTTTTTCCATCACTGTGAAGTTTGAAGTCACACTCAGTTTACTGCTGTTGAAGTCTCCCAATCCCACGAGGGTGGCGGTATCGATGTTCCCATTTTAGAGCTGGGAAAATTGAGGCTCAAAGAGCCTAAGTGCCTCACCCCAGGTAGCACGGGAGAGGTCTCAGGTCCTCTCCCCGCTCCTCTAATTTTCAGGCCAGTGATTTTCCATATCTGCTTCCATTGCCTCTCCTGCCCTCTCATCCCACTTAACCCTTTAAGTGGATAGTGTCTGTGAAGCTGGGGGCTTGTAGACTTTCACGCTTTTGTACACAACCTTAATGCACTGGTTGTTGGCCCGGTGCCTCCCTGGCTTATGGTGCCAGGTGTGAAATACAGCCTTCCCTGCTCCACTGGAGACACACATCCGTGGGCAGCAGGTGCGGGTGGGCGGCCAGGTGTGTGAGATGGGCTCAGCTTGGCTCCTGCAGGGAATCTTAGCTGTTCCCCCTCAGCCTTCCAGCACTGCTCCTGCCTCCTAGCTGCCTCCTGGCCGCCTCCTAGCCCACCAGCCTGCCTTCTGCCCAGAGCTGGGCCCGCTGCCCCCCAACCATCTCCCGCGCCTGCCAGGGTGTGGAGGAAGTGGCTGTGTTGCACCGAGCGCTCATGAAAAATGCCTCATCACGGGATTAATCACGGGCCGCCGAGCCCGGTGGAATTCCCAAGGCCCCGTCCTCACTGTGGCTTCTCACCTCCCTCCAAACCTACCTGGAGCTGGTTCTGCCCACTTGCTGGCTGGCACTTGAAACCTCACATCAGGGAGGAAGGAACAGACGGTGGCCTCCAAGGCCGAGACTGAAGATGCAGCACGGCAACGTCCCTCCCAGCCTCTTACCAGCCAGGTGCCCTGGAGCCCGGTTGTCCTCAAAGTGCGGACACGCTGGGGACACTGGGCCGAGGGCTTTTCCGGGTTGCAAACCCCCGTGTGCAGATCTTCACAGTCTACACACCTAGGGCAGACCAGTGCGACAGAGGCTGAAAAAGGATGGCTCTCTTCCCCTTTAAGACAAGTCTCAGGCTTTAGTTATCCTTAGGTTGAAATAGCCAAGCCCCCTTCCCCTTGTGGCTTTCAGACAAGAATCTGAAGAATGTGATACTCCATTGAGGACCTGAGCATGATCAGGGGCTGGGGCAGGATTCTAGGCCCTTCGGGGGACTTTAGCCTGCCGCCTTTGTGCTCCTGGACCTGGACATTCCAAACTGGTTGTGGTCGGGAGTGTGAACCACAGGCCTGTTAAATTCTTGCCTCCTCAGTGGGATCCGCAGGGGACAGCTGGGAGGGGCGGGGAGGGAAACCTCCCCCTTCTGACAAGCTCATCTTAGAGAAATCGGATTAAAGGAGTTTGCAGGTGAAATTTGCCTGATGAGAGGGGGGCTTGCCTCGGCCGCTTGGGTGCCGGGTGGCAGGGAAGGTTGTGGGCCGTCCCCTTCCTGACCCATTGCTGACGGCCGGTCACCAGGTCTTCTCACCAGCCTTACCTACTGCTCTGTGCCTTTGCTGCCTCTCTGCATGTTCAGAGCCTGCTGGGTAGGCGCAGACCCCACGGTACAGGCAACAGCAGCTACTACTTGCGCCCTGGAGCAAGTCACCAAAGCACCCTGGGCTTTGGTTTCCTCATCTGCAAAGCAGGACACTAACAGAACCTACCTCTGCGTTGTCGTGTGCAGTAGTGAGGTCTCACGTGAGAAGCACCCAGAACTAAGTGTCAGCATGGTCCTGTACTATGGGCTTTGTGATTCCTGTACAGATGAAGAAAAGGAGGTGCAGAATGGTTAAATTATGTTCCCGGGACTTTCCTCATGGTGCAGTGGTTAAGAATCCACCTGCCAAAGCAGGGGACATGGGTTCGAGCCCTGGTCCGGGAAGATCCCACATGCCGCGGAGCAACTAAGCCCGTGTGCCACAACTACAGAGCCTGCGCTCTAGAGCCTGCAAACCACAACTACTGAGCCCACGTGCCACAATTACTGAAGCCCACGCGCCTAGAGCCTGTGACCTGCAACAAGAGAAGCCACCGCATGAGAAGCCCGCGCACCACAACGAAGAGTAACCTCTGCTCACCGCAACTAGAGAAAGCCTGCGTGCAGCAACGAAGACCCAACATAGCCAAAAATAAAAAAAAAAAAAAAATTATGTTCCCAGAATCCTCAGCCAGTGAACGGAGACTCCAGTGCCCACATCCAGGTTGGCCGGATGTGTCCCATCCTGCGCTGATCCCACAGCCTCTGTGGGGTGTGTGTGCACACGTCTGCGTGTGCACGTCTGTGTGTGGGGGAGGGGAGGCTCCGCCCAGGGCAGGCTGGTGTGGCCGCATCTGGCCGCTCCCTAAGGCAGGGGCCACCACCGCTTCTCTCACACAGCTTCAGCCTTGGCCCCTCTGGGACCAGCCTGTGGCCTGGGCAAAGGAATGATTCTCAGCGGGTGGTTAAATAAGCAGCGGCCAGGTTTCTGGTGACAGATGTAGTGAG
This sequence comes from Hyperoodon ampullatus, assembly GCF_949752795.1. Classification (NCBI taxonomy): domain Eukaryota; kingdom Metazoa; phylum Chordata; class Mammalia; order Artiodactyla; family Ziphiidae; genus Hyperoodon; species Hyperoodon ampullatus. The sequence goes on along the minus strand of NC_136924.1, from coordinate 33,689,205 downwards.
GTCATCCCTGCGTCCAGGCTCCCTGCTCAAGGACAGCTGGGCTGGCGAACCTTTCAGACACGGGTGCTACCACACTATGCTCTAGGAGCTGTCATTTAATTTTTGTGTAAAGTGTGAAATAAGTGGGTTTTATCTTCACCCCGTGTGTGGCTCGTATTTGGGTCATTTTGTCCCGGGAGGGTGAAGGCTCTGGGATGCTGCTTGTCCAGCCTGGCTTCTCTGGAGAGCTTGGCTCTGCCCACCCTCCAGCCTGTGTGCCCAGGCCTGGCTCCGTGCTGGCTCAGTGGTGAACAGGCCCAAGGGATGGAAACGAAAGAGAGACAGTTTGCCATCCAGCTTTGGATTTTTTGTTTCTGCTGTCCAGAGTGATCAGAGCAGCCCAGGGGACGTGGCCTCCTGCTCTCACCATCCCAGGTCCTCTGCTTCCCATGCAAACTCTCACTGTTGGGCCATCCCGACCGCAGCCCCGCTCCCTTGGACCCATTTTGTGAGATCCTCTGGATGCTTAACCCTCTGGAGGATGATGAAGGAAGAAAACCCTCTGAAGTCAGTTCACGTTGCCTTGGTGGAGAAGGAGGCCACTCCAGTGCCCCTTTGCCTTTGAGCTGGTAACCAGGGGGCTCCTAAAAGTCCGTGGACTGTACTTGAGGGTCTCTGTGACCCCCTAAGATGGTACACAGAGGGTTCACAGCCTCCAACCAATTCTCAAAGGGGTCTTTGATGGCTGGAAGTGTTAAAAACCACTGATCTAGAGAAATAGGGACTTTGGGTTTCCTGTTTATAGAGAGTGTGTGTGTGTGTGTGTGTCTGTGTATAAACAGATGTGCAGAGGCATATCTGTTTATACACAGACACACACACACACACAGACACACACAGACACACACACACAGGCTATATCAGGCAGGAGGGTCTGCTCATTATAGGGTTAGGTGACATTGTCCCAAGGATATAAATGTGTGGAGAGCACCCTTCCTGGGGTGGTGGGCTTTTCCTCTCCCATCTCATCTGTATTAAGCCTTTAATATAGCACTTCTGGGCATCTCTTCAGTGTGGGGCTAGGCCTGGAGCTTTGAGTGGTGATGTTTTGATAGTAGTGGATTTGATCTGTTTTTACTCTGCATACAGAAGAAACTGGGCTTTCTTTCTGTCCTTGTGATTTTCCACCTGGGCTCCAGGTCCTCAAAAGATGTTTCCTAAGCCCCCAGATCCAGACAGGTCACTTCACCTCCCTGAGCATCGGTCTCCCTCTTTTTTAAGGGGGACGGTGGGGAGCAGGGAATGGGGCAGGGGCCGTAGGATACCTGCCATGGCTTTACTGAGGGTGTCGGGATCAAATGATGGGAGCAGCGGGGGACGAACAGTCCAGCCCATGTCAGGTGACTGGGCTGCTACAGCTGCCATCTTACGTGCTGGAGGTTTGACACCGCCTCCCACCGCTGCGCCCTGCCCCCTCCGCCCCAGCCTTGCTTTGGCTTTGGACTTAACTTTTGCTTGTGGACTTCACTCTGTGTGATCTTGGGCAAGTCGCTGGCCTAGTCTGAGCCTCACATACCCAGTGAAGGCTGAGGTCCGATGGGTGTTTCTCAGGCTGTCAGTTGAGACTCACTGGTGGGTTGTGAGATTACTGGTGGCAACCAGTAGTTTTAGGAATTAAATAGACTCGAGTGGAAAATATCAGAGTGCATAGTGTGCACATATCATTTTGCGAAGCTTTTGTTTGACACATTTGCGTATTTGCCATAAAAAGCTTTTAAATCGTTTTTTTTCTACTTTGACTTGAGAGTTTTAAAAAAGTGTTGGCGCCCCCAGGATGAGATGCTTCTTGCGGGGGGCTGGGTGGGGTGGGGTCTTTCAGCCCTGACTTGTGTGGTTCCTGCCGACAGGTCTGAGCCGAGCTGGGTCTCCTCCACCACTGCAGCTGAGCCTGTAAATGGAGCTCCCTGCAGGATCAAACTCTTTAACTAAAGTTCTTCACAAAATTCTGGGAAGTGAGCTGCATTCCTGGGGTGGAATAAATCATGCTGAGTGAGGCTAGGCAGGATGTGACTTCAAACCCCTCGAAGTGGGCTTTGTGAAGGCGGCATTTGTGACTGACTCATTATGAGCTAGCTCAGCGGCGACACAAACTCCTTGAGAGAAGAGGCAAGACCTTCCGGGAGGGGCACCAGCGGGCCCGGGGCGCCACCAAGCACCGCTCCTCCCTTAGCTCATTTTGGTTCCCACAATAGTCCTGTGAGTTGAGCCGTGCTCTGACCGCATTGCAGAGATGGGGCTGTCAGCTCTCCGCTGGGGGCTGCACAGCTCCACGCCCTCCTGTCCTCCCAGCTGTCCCGGGGAGTGGGGGTGGGCAGCTGGTAGTATCTCCAGTTGATGCATGGAGAAACCGAGGCCTAGGGGCCCAGTCAACCTGGCCCAGTTTGTTCTGTTAGTAAAGTGACGGGTCTGCAATCCCCCAGCTAGTCTTGGCTGTCTCCTGAGTCTGATTCTTTCTAAGACGCCTTCCGTAAAGGTCATGAATAAGTTATCACCATTTGGAAGGTCTCTCTCCTCTCAGGGCCGACTTAAAAGACTGCCTGATCAATTCAGGAAGATGTTGTTGACCTCTAGCCAGTCGTGTGTCAGTTAGAAACAAAACGGAGATTAGTGTACATCAGATTTAGCTGGAAGGGTGGTGGAGAAGAATGAGGACGCTGATATGATCCTGAATGGCCACAGAGAAGACTCAGCCCATTCTGGGCCTTTACTGCCTTGTCTACTAAAGAGAATCACTGAGGTTTGGAAAATAAGATGCAGGGTTACTGGGTTTATCCTCAGGCACTTTAAGAATGGGTGGCAGAGAATCGGTTGAGCTTGGCCCTTGAAGTTGGGACCTTTTGGGAGACTGGAACCATCCCCATTTCTAAAGTTCATTAGGGATTACTCAGCACCTACGCAGGTCTGTCATCAGGGACCTCGTGGTGACTGGGATCCATCGTGGTCCTAGAGCTCTCAGCCCAGCAGAATGGGATCAGGATGGCTATTGGTGGAAGCGGCTACGATATTCAGGGATTTTGTTTTTTCTGTCATTTGAATATCGCTCAGAATAACAAGCTGCCAGAGACCTGGTGGGTCCTGGATGGAGTGGTCTTCAAACTTGTCTTTCGTTTGTGACCTCAAGTTGGGCTTCTCAGCCATCCTGATGTGGACTCAGGAAACCAGCGTGCTGCACTTTCCCATTGAGACTGCGGCCGTATAATTAAATCTTCTCAGTATGGTTATTTTTCTGTGTTGGGTTTCAGCAAACTGTGCTTGCATGCATGCTTGGGGAAAGAAAAACCGTCCTATCAGCAGAACCAAAGGGAAGGAATAACTTGACTGCAGGAATCTGAAGGTTTGTGTCGCCCCTGTGTGAGTGTGGGAAGCTCTTGAGGATTCAGGAGATGCTATCTGCGGGAGGACAGGGTGGTGTGTCCGTGCACAGTTCCTGATGAGAAGTCAGCCAAGCTATTTTGTCAACCTTATCAAACCCGGGGGTGCATCTGGGAGGATAATATGCACCTTGCTCTTTGTGGGGGACCCCACCACCACGTCTGAAACGACTTGCTTCTCTGCAATTTCTCCTGGGCAGCCGAGTGGAAGGAAGCTCATTACCGAGTAGGTGAGGCACATGTGTGATCTCACTACACAAATATTGAACCAGTTAAAAGCAAAGTCAACATCCAGTGCAGACAACTTACCCGCTGATCTACTGGCAGCTGGTCGCCCAGCTTCTTACCATTGAGTGAGAGCTGCACTGCTGATGTGCCTGTCCCCTCCTTTGACACCAGGCAGGAGGGGTTAGGAGGGAATGGTTATTCTGCTGGACAGCCAGGTTCCAGAAGACACAATGTGAGCTGTAAACCCAAGCATTCTGAATAGTCGAGTTCACGTCCACAGGCACCGACTGACTGAGGACCCTCTCTCTGAACCCTGGGCTCAGTCAGCACCTGAAGGAGTTCCAGGGACGATGGGGACAGGCAGAGAGGTTCTGGTGGTTCTGGTATAAGGCAGACCGTGCTGGAGCAGGCCTGGGGAGAGGAGAGAGAAAGAGGAATAATATACCGGGTGTTAGGAAAGGCTGCCTGGGTGAGTGGAGAATTGTGATGAAGCGAAGACTGTCTTCTGGGGAGTTGTATGTTTTATAAGTTTATTTATTTATTTATTTTTGGCAGTGTTGGATCTTCGTTGCTGTGCATGGGCTTTCTCTAGTTGCGGCGAGCGGGGCCTACTCTTCGTTGTGGTGCGCGGGCTTCTCATAGCAGTGGCTTCCCTTGTTGCGGAGCTCTAGGTGCACGGGCTCTAGGCGCGTGGGCTTCAGTAGTTGTGGCACGCGGGCTCAGGAGTTGTGGCTCACGGGCTCTAGAGCGCAGGCTGAGTCGTTGTGGCCCACGGGCTTAGTTGCTCCGTGGCATGTGGGATCTTCCCGGACCAGGGATCGAACCCATGTCCCCTGCATTGGTAGGTGGAGTCTTAACCACTGCGCCACCAGGGAAGTCTGGGAGTCGTGTTTGAATGAGAGTGTCTGGCAAGGGACAGGAGAGATGGGGCTGGTAAGGTAGTTGGAGGCACTGGTTGCGGGAATTGGTTGGGCTCTAAAGGCCATAGAGATCTTTCTCTTTAGGTGGGAAAGGTCGTCATTCTGAATGGTGGATTTCTTAAATAGCAGAGCTGTTTTCAAGCTCTGCTTCCTGCCCTGATTAGTTGCTTGATTCATTCATTAAAAATGTACCTTGTGGCCCTGAGGACAGGATGGTATCTTAGTGGAGGAGACTCAGTCAGGCACTTTGGTCTCTGACACATGATGCAGGAGATATATGCCCAAGACACTTTGGTAACACTGGCCAAAGAGTTCCTGGGATGCTGGGTCACTTCTCACTTAGGAGGAAGTGACCGCAGTGGGCATGGACTGCCAGGGTTCTCCTTGCCTGGGTTCTCCCTGAGCTGGGCTGTTCAGAGTGGTAGCTCAGAGAGTGAAGTCTGCCTCCATTTGCCCCCCCTTGTGTGGCATGTGATCTCTTTCTCCCCAGCCTTGTCAAGGAACTCTTTCTCCTCTCAGGTTGGAAGCCCCCTCCTGGCTGGTCCATGGTACTTTCCAGCTGCTGACTTCTCTTGTTGCCCTCTTAAACTGAGGTCAGGGAGGGTGGTCTCTAAAATACAAATCCAGTGATGTCACCCTCCCCCACCTCCCCTTGTCCCTAGACTAAAGTCCACATTCCTCAACGTGGCTGATAAGATACTGGGTGAGCAGCTGTGCACCCCGCCTCCTCCACCCCCAGTCTCCAGCTACTCCCTCCCACGCCCCCGCTGCCCCCGCCCCCTAGTCCTCACCCCCTGCCCCTCCCCCTGTGCTTCACTAGGAGGAGGAAATCTGCATACTCAAGTCTGGTGTCACTTTTGATGGCCTGGGTTCCTTGGGTTCAGGCCCTGTATCTCAGCGTTCCCTGGGGAACTCAGGAGTCCTGGGAAGCCCCTCCAGATGGCCTCTGAGGAGGGAAGGGCGAAGGGGATGGGATCTGGGGCTCTGGTGCTAAATTCCTCTCTGGCCTGTCTCTGGTCTGGTTTTCTTATCTGCTAAGCATCAATACAGGCTTGGGTTGGAATACTGCTAATGGAAACAAGTCCCAGCTTCTTCTGTAAGCAAACAACATTCCTGAGGTGGGGAGGGGAGGGGCCCATCCGCCAGTCTCCTCAGCAGCTTCTGGGCTCTGGGCAGCTGGGGGGCCCCTCCCCCCTTCATAGCCTGGGGAGAGTGAGCACCTCGGGGTGGGGGGCTGCTGTGAGGTTGGCCCTGGGTGGCTGAGTGGCTGAACAGCCCCTGTGTTTATGCAGGAAGGCTTCTGTGTCCATTATCGTGTTTGAGCCTGACAGCAGCTGCCCAGCAAGGGTCACCCAACTGGTCAGTGCCAAGCCAGACTCAACCCCACCTCCTCTGCCACAGGCCTCCTGCACACATCCCACCAGACCAGCATTTCCCAGGCCAGCATCAAGAAATATTTTACTGAAGGATATTCCTGGGCGTTAAGCCTGAGTGGGCAAAATGAAGTGGGTTTCCTTACTGTAGGCTTCTCAGAACCTTTTGTGTGCATTGCGGCTCAGCAGGAGGGCCATGGGATGCAGCATTTCCAACCTTCCTTGGCCAGAAAACCCTCTCCCCTCGTGCAAATGACTTAGGAGGCTAAGGTGGCTAAGAGTCACCGGATTGCACCACCTTGTTCTCTGTGGAGTAGCGTAACCTGGAGAAGGAGTCACCACGCTTCTGGAAGCTTTTTTCGTAAGTCCCAGGTATGATTCCAGGAAGGATTAGTTAGGATTAATCAGGTCAGGAGGACAAGACAGAGGAGTTGGGAGGCAGTTCCTAGTAAATGTCAGATTCTTTGCTGGGAAGTTGAGTTACAACTCCTCCAATGGTTGATGGTCCATACTTTTTTCTCTTTCTAAAACTAGGAAATTGAGGTGTTCCCAGCTTGAAGATCACAGGAGTCATGAGCTGGGGATCAAACTCAGGGCCGTCCGACTCCAAATTCGTGCCCATTCCATTCCTTTCCATCATGGTGCATTACAAACATTTTATCTTGGGATCAGCAGAGTCGGTGCCCCACGAGGCAGTGGCTTCTCCAAGTCCTGTCTCTTTGTTCTGAATTGATACCAGAGAATGTGCCTGTGGCACTTGCTCAGCAGATGCAGACCGAGGACAGGAGAGGCAGGAAGCGTGGCCCAGGGCTTTTCCTGGCTCCCAATGAGGGCAGAGGCCACGCCACCCCAGCTGAGGTCCTTTCTGCTATGTCTGGTGGTAGATGGTAGGCACCTCCATCTTGGTTAATCAGGGAGTGCTAGATGGTTCCAGAAAACTGAGATGGTTTATTCAACCTTATGCAGAGCTTCTTGGGGTCCAGTAAGTTACCTTTAGTACTATTTCTCTTTGTGGGTTGAAAGCCCCAATATGCTTTCTTTCCCTTTTTGTTTGGGGGATATAAAAATTAGTCCACAAATGGTTCAGGTTTTGTAACAAAGAAGACAGATAAGGTGGCTGCGACCCTGGTGTGTGCTTTCAGCTCTGCTCTCCCTGTCACTTCAGCTCTTGTACTCTCTGGCTTCTTTGCATAGCACTTCGAAAACCTTCCCCATTACTCCTCCTGCCTCCTCTTCGTCTTGCTCCTTATTCATTCATTCAGGAAACTGTAACTGAGCACCTGCTCCAAGTCAGGCATTGCACTAGACGTTTGAAGATGAATGAGAGCTGGTCCCTGTCCTCAGATAAAACTGCACATCATGACTATCCAGCTGCTGGATTACTGCAGTGGATACAGGACAGAGCCCAGAGGGGAGGGACATGAGGGAAGTCTTTTCACAGCAATCAGAGGACTGAGCATGGAGCTATTTGAGAGAGGGTTCCTGGTGCAGAGGACACCTCTTCTTCGAAGGCCCGGAGGCGTAAGCAGAGTGGGATGTGAAGGAATTGTTTACGAGGAGCTGGGAAAGGCTTAGGCAGCACCACAAAGGGAGGGCAGGGGGAGAGGGAGGGCTAGGAGCACAGAGGAGATCAATGGGTAGGGTCACAAAGGGCCTACTTACCGTGCAGAGATGATTTTATTTTATTTTGGGGAAGTCGCAGAGCCCTTGAACTGTTTTGGTTGGGCTAGGAATATCAATAAAATAGAAAGTAGCATGCCTAGAAATGGAGCTGCTGAGTCATCCTGAAGGCAGTGAGGAGGCTGGATTTGAAGGAGGTGGAAGATGCAGGGGAAGGAGAGCCAGCAAGGAGCAGCTGTAACAGCCCAGAAAGGACTGGAGGCAGGCCTGGTATGGAAGGGGTGCTGGCCATGAGGTTGGTGGAGGGCTTGCTAATCCACCGGGGAGGAATTTACAGTGACTGTCTTGGGTGACCAGAAGGACAGTGTCTTAGCCGGAGATGGAGACCTAGAAGAGAGTGCAGGTTTGGGGAGAGGAGGGTGGGGGGAGTTCAGGTGTGATGATGCTTGTGGGTCCACCAGGTGGAGACGTTCCTCTGGTAGGTGGGAAACATTCACCTGGGTATCATCCCTGGAACTAATCCTTTTTCTTTTTTCTTTTTATCTTTTTAAAAAAAATTTTTGGCCATGCCGCTCGGCTTGTAGGATCTTAGTTCCCCGACCGGGGATGGAACCCGTGCCCTCAGCAATGAGAATGCAGAGTCCTAACTACTGAACTGCCAGGGAATTCCCTCCCTGGGACTAATTCTGATTTGCCAAAACCATCCAGTAAATAGCGTTTGATGGATTTCCCAGGACTATGGGGTGAGCTGGCCCAGCCATGAATGCGCTCCCCGCTGCCCTGCCTGCAATGTGGCTGCTTTCTGTCTTCCGTTAATCAGGGCCTCTTTTTGTTTTTTTTTAATTAATGAATTTATTTATTTTGGTCTTTGCTGCTGCGCACGGGCTTTCGCTAGTTGTAGCAAGCGGGGGCTACTCTTGGTTGCGGTGCACAGGCCTCACATTGCACTGGCTTTTCTTGTTGTGGAGCACGGGCTCTAGGTGTGCAGGCTTCAGTAGTTGCAGCACGTGGGCTCAGTAGTTGTGGCACACGGGCTTAGTTGCTCCTCGGCATGTGGGATCTTCCCGGGCCAGGGATCAAACCCATGTCTCCTGCATTGACAGGCGGATTCTTAACCACTGCGCAACCAGGGAAGCCCCTCACCTGGGCCTCTTGATGCTGGTGAATCACTGCCTGAGCTGCCGTGTTGGAGGCTCTGAGGGAGATTCATGTCCTGTCTGGGGAAGTACATCAGCCTCCTTTGCCTGATTTATTCTTTTTAACTGGGCATTTAGGAATCTTTAAAGTACAGTCCAGTAGTGGTCATATCCCTTAAAATACAGTGTATTACAAGGGACAGTCCTTCCTGGGTGACAGCACCATCCGTGATGGTCATTGTTTGGGTCCCGGGAATGATTTTGCTCTGAGGACTTCTGTTTTAAGGAGAGTTGGCTTGTGCCCTTGAGAGTTGGGAGAGAATTTGCTAAGGAGAGGTCTGGGTCCCTGATGCAACATTTGTTCATACTAATCCCTTAAATCAGTGGTTCTCAACTGGGTGCAGTTTCCCCCCACTCCCCACCTTTGGCAATGTCTGGAGACAATTTTGGTTGTCAAAACTGGGGACCAAGTGCCTCTGTCATCCAGTGGATAGAGGTCAGAGATGCTGCTAAACATCTTCCAATGCACAGGACAGGCCCCACAGCAAAGAATTATCTGTCCCCCAATGTTCATGGTGCTGAGGCTGAGAAACCTTGCCTTAACTGATCACATAATTTCATAGTTTATGAAAAACTATACCTTCTCCCTTGGCCTGGAATACTTTTTTTTTTTGCGGTACGCGGGCCTCTCACTGTTGTGGCCTCTCCAGTTGCGGAGCACAGGCTCTGGACGCGCAGGCTCAGCGGCCATGGCTCACGGGCCCAGCCGCTCTGCGGCATGTGGGATCTTCCCGGACCGGGGCACGAACCCGTGTCCCCTGCATCGGCAGGCGGACTCTCAACCACTGTGCCACCAGGGAAGCCCCTGGAATACTTTTTGGTCATCTTTCTCCTCCCCGATCAGTATTCTACCCATCTTCTGGGACCCAGCTTAAATGTCATCTCCTCCATGAAACTCTCCCTTGAGTTTCCAAGTTTTCCACTGAATCACCCCTTTCTCTGTTCCTACAAGCAAGTTGCTTGTTCCTCTGTTTTCCTTCAGGGAGTCTTGATCCATGGTTGGTGGAATCTGTGGATTTGAAGGGCCAGCAGTACTTCTTCATCCATACAGCTAACCTATCTGTTGGGCCCCCACCATATTTGGCACTGGGTGCAGCTGTGAAAGGGAGAGGAAACCAAGGAGCTTGCTTTCTGTCCACTCTGTGCTCTATATAAAGTCCCAAATTGGCACTGTCACTAGTGGTACGTGTCTATTCCTGTCATCTCACTACATTACAAGCTCCTTGGGTCCTTTGCACCTTTGTCACAGTATTTTTGCACGTAGAGCTTCAGTATGTATTAGTTGATTGAATAAGTAAATCTTATGAGTGTGAAAATTTCTATATTACTTCAGCAGGTGCTTTCATAGGCTCTTTTTTTTTAATTTAAAATTTTTATTTTTATTTTATTTATTTATTTTTTGGTTGTGTTGGGTCTTCGTTGCTGCACGCGATGCACTATGATGGGGTGAGCTGGCCCAGGCATGGACGCGCTCCCCCCTGCCCTGCCCTCAGCGTGGCTGCTTTCTGTCTTCCATTAATCACCTGGGCCTTTTTGTTTTTTTAAATTAATTAATTAATTAATTTTGGTCTTTGCTCCTGTGTGCGGGCTTTCTCTAGTTGTAGCAAACAGGGGTTACTCTTCGTTGCGGTGCACAGGCTTCTCGTTGCGGTGGCTTCTCTGTGTTGCCAAGCATGGGCTCTAGGCACGTGGACTTAAGTAGTTATGGCACACGGGCTTAGTAGTTGTGGCTTGCGGTCTCTAGAGCGCAGGCTCAGTAGTTGCGGCACACGGGCTTAGTTGCTCCGTGGCATGTGGGATTTTCCCAGACCAGGGATCGAACCTGTGTCCCCTGCATTGGCAGGCAGATTCTTATCTACTGCGCCACCAGGGAAGCCCAGCTCTTTTTTTTTTTTTTAACTTCTTATTTTATATTGGAGTATAGTTGATTAACAATGTTGTGTTAGTTTCAGGTGTACAGCAAAGTGATTCAGTTATACATATACATGTATCTATTCTTTTTAAAATTCTTTTCCTTAACAATGGAACTCAGGCACCTCGATAGTTTCATTTCACTCAAAAGCAATGGCTATAAGGAGAAAGAGAAGGGGCCTGTTTACCTGTGCTCTCTGGGACGGGGGTGGGGATTAAAAAAAATTAAAGGGGCCTGCTTGCGTACATCAGTGACTAAGCTGGAACAGGGCTCTGGTGTCTGGGTTGAGGCTGCCTGGGTCTCTGAACTGGAACCTTGGCTCAGAGAACTTGAATGGCTCCCCCAACGTCACGGCCCTCACCTTACTTTTAACTCTGCTGACTTAAGGTGGAAATGTGAAGAGTCCCTTGTACAAACCAGCACAAGGGGATGTGGGGTTTGCAGCCTCGAGCTGGCATAATTAGAGCTGGCATAATTAATGTCCGTTTCACTGGTTTGCTTCCCCAGCGGGGTTCTAAGGTTGTGCCCTCCCCATGGCCGCGGAGGGCTCGCGGGAAGGCAGTCTAAGTGGAAACTGAGCAGGGCCTTGCAGCCGAGTGGCTCTGAGTTTGAACCTGGCTTTTGTGACTTGTCTGAGCCTCATTTCCCCCACCTGTCATATGAATATGATGACACACCCCTTATGAAATGATTGTGAGGACTGAGTGAGAAAATGGAGAGCTTAGTAGCAGGCTCTCAGTACTTTAAGATGAGTTAAGATGGTAGCTTTAAGATGAGTTGTGATGGGGCTTTCCTGGTGGCGCAGTGGTTGAGATTCCGCCTGCCGATGCAGGGGACACGGGTTCGTGCCCAGGTCCCAGAAGATCCCACATGCCGCGGAGCGGCTAGGCCCGTGAGCTGTGGCCGCTGAGCCTGCGCGTCCGGACGGGAGAGGCCACAGCAGTGAGAGGCCCGCGTACCGCCAAAAAAAAAAAAGATGAGTTGTGATGACTTTGAAAGCTCCAAGCCTAGAACTTGGCCCGTGGAAGGCTACATAAATCCTACCATCTAGGAATGGAAAAGCTCACAGTGTCTGGACCATTGATTTGTCCTAGTACAATAAATTATGTCTTTAAGGGGCTGGCAGATTCTTTTCCAAACAAGCACACAAGCAAGTACAAAGAGAACCAACCAAGGGGAGGGAGGGAAGGAAGGAGGGAGGGAGAGGGAGAGGATTCCTTCGGAAAACAGGAAGGAGTAAAAGATCCAAATGGATCTTTGGGGGGGAAGGGGAGAAGGCAAATAATCGAGGAATGACATTTCGTGTTAAAAGCAGAGGTTTTTGGTCAATCTATTTACTTGCAGTTTCATCATTTCCTGAGAATCCTAATTTAGCCTCTGGTTGTGTCCTCTCGATTATGGCCTAAAAAGGCAACTACTTGGGTTTCTTGGAGTTGGACTGGCACCCGCAGGAAGCCGGCAGGGAAAGGGCTGGCTCTAGCCTGATCTGATCTCCAATGGGCCAGAGCTGCCTCCTTTCTCCTTAACCCGTTGCTGGCCTGCTGATTCCCACAACTTCCCAGGACTTCCGAGGTTCCCTAATCTGAGCCACAAGCTCTTTCCTGCAGACAGTTTTCTTAGTGCTGGTGTGGTTGCTGCCACGTGGGTACCCTGCCCAAGTGGCCGTGCACACCAGTGTACCCTCGGGGGCCATAAAAACACCCGGACAGATGTTCCTTTGCTCCCAAAACTCCACTTGAGAACTTATCTCAAGGTGGTCCATTAGATGAGAGGAAAACAACTAGTAAGCGGTAGTTTTTTTAAATCACTTTGGAATATCATGCAGCCATTAAAAGTGATTACTAATGAGGCTTTGGGGTCAGGGGTCCTGGGTTCGAGTCCTCATCCCCCCCAGCTGTGTCAACAACAGGTTACTTTCCTCTCAGAGCCTCTGCATTGTCCCCTGTAACAATGAAGCATTTGGATAAAAACCATCAAGAAGCAGACTATGGCCCTGTGGGGAAGTGGTCAGAGTGAGGAGGGAAAATACAAAATGTGAAACTCCCTGCCTGAGATAGTTAAAAATCAAGTGTTTCTATGAGCCAGGACTAGAAGGGACCATTAAAAAAAAGAGAGAGAAAACTAATTTTTGTGGGGAGAGTGTCAGGAATTTGGTGGGGGGTCTTTTTCTTTCATCTTGTAAACTGTTCTGTTATATGCAGTTTTTAAAAAATTTCAGAGGCTGTTTAGCATGGTCCCAAGACAGGGCGGGGAGAAGTGGCGTGTGCTGGCTGCCGCAATCAGGCAGTCGCCTCCCTGGTGTCCTTTCTATAAAGCCCCTTCCTTCATTGCTCACAGCTCTGGATGGTGGCGGCTTGCTCCACCTGCATCCTTAGAGGTGAGTGTTAACCTGTCTGCTGGCTTCCCCGCCAGGCACACGAGAGTCAGCAGCCACTGGGGCCCAGGAGCCTCTACCTGACACAGGTGGAAACAGGAGCTCAGCTGCAGCCCTGTGGCCCCCAAATCCTTGAATGTGGATGTTCCTGTCCAGGCCTGGTGAGAAGGCTCTTTTTTTGTTTTTGTTTTTTGTTTTTTTTTTGTGCTGTACGCGGGCCTCTCACTGTTGTGGCCTCTCCCGTTGCGAAGCACAGGCTTCGGACGCGCAGGCTCAGCGGCCATGGCTCACGGGCCCAGCCGCTCCGCGGCATGTGGGATCTTCCCAGACCGGGGCACGAACCCATGTCCCCTGCATTGGCAGGTGGACTCTCAACCACTGCGCCACCAGGGAAGCCCAAGGCTCTTGAATAGAAACTCCATTGTTTATCCTGACCTCTGCAGCTCTCCCCACCGGTTTAGCCCCATGTATTGACCTGGGCACTGCTGCTAACCCACATCATTCCAGCATAGTCGCTGAAACCAAACGGCTCTGTCCTTGGCCTGGTCAAGCAGCCGTGTTTAATGAAAAGTCCTGCTCAGAGAGAGGTGCTGAGGCCAGTGGGGACTCCTCGAGCCCACTGTCCAGGGGCGGCTTAGCCTCGCTGGAGGCAGAGGGCCGCAGCCCGTTTCAGCTCTGAGGGGGCGGGGTGTACCCCTCACTCTTATAGGAAGTATGGCTTGGCCTGCAAATCTCAGATAGCTATCAGAGGTAGACAGTGCTGGTCTGTACCTGCCCCCTGCCCTCCCACTGAGGCCTGAAGGTAGGGTAGAACCAGGAGCTGAAGGTGGGGGGTTGGGTGGAGTCTTCCCCTGCTACCTGCTGCAATGTTCATGGCGTCCAGTGCAGGCTCACTGATGAAAGGGCCTGGCACTTCACCCAGATTCCCAGGGTAGGCCAAAGGCCAAACGCCCAGGGCCTGCAACCTGGAGGTAGCCCACATACTCTTTGCTCTCGGTTCCCCCAGGGTTGGAGTTGCTGGGGTGAACTGGAGTTTGATGAGGGCCAGAAGTCATTCTGCCATCACTGAGGGATCATTCACTGTTGACAGTCGCAGGCCGAGGGAGTGAGAATGTTGGATTTCACCCTGCTCTGCTCTTTGACAGGCCACACGGTCCATACCAGGAAGGCTCATTCTCAGCCTCCCTGGCTGCCCGATAATGCCCAGTAAATCTCTGCTGAATGTTGTGGGATGCCTTCCCCTGTGCTGCCCGTGCTCCCCTCAGTTTACTGACAGTTTCAGCCCAGCCCCAATGTTGGCCTGACTTCTTTTGCAAGACCCCAGGCATAAGTGTGCTGGGAAGAAGCCAGGCCTGGGGACCAGGCAGATCTGGGTTAGCCCATAACTGGGCCGGGCAACTCTGGGCAAGTGACTTGGCCTCTCTGGACTGTTTCCTCATTTGTAAACTGGGGAAAATAAGAGCTTTTTTTCCCAGGGTGACTGATGGTTAGGTGAGGTTGGGAATAAACCAAACTTGATGTCGGTAGGTAGGTACTTAATGATTGGCCCCTTTCCGCCTTCTCTTGGAGTGATCTTGTAAAGGGTGCCTTCACTGGACTGGGTTGGTGGAACTCCTAACGAGCAGTGGACTTGGGGTTTTGGGGGACAGGGTTGACGTGAATCCCTTTTTGCATATTGATGGGAGATTGTCCTCTCCTTTCCGGGTTTGAGGTCTGAAGAAAGGCTGAGAACCAGCAGCCAGGGAGGCCCTGTGCTCAGTGATTGTTGCGAATTCTCGAGCATGGTGGTGACGTGACTGGGGAGATTGTTTGGGGACCCTGGGTGCTCGGACTTTGCAGAGGACGACTGGCCTATGGTCAGATGGACGGCAGAGAGGCAGAAGACAACTGGTATTTACTCTGGCAGAGAGAAGCCTTTGATTTGTTTGAACGGACTGGCCAGTGTGGAGGTGAGGACAGCTGGATTTGGGCCTGTCTAGCCTCCAGACCCACACGGAAGATGAGGCTGGCCAGGTGGTTTGCAGCCATCCCATTCCTGCCTTGTTTGCTGCTGCCTAACTCTGGGCCCTCCCTGCTTCTTCTGGGGGTGGTCCTTGCAGGTGGATGGTGCCCCTTGGTCCCCCAAGAGGGGCTGCCAGGGTTTGCTTGTTCTGCGAATGTAAACAAAGCCACTGGCTGAGCTTACTGGGGAGGCTGCCAGGCTCTGCTCCTTGGATTTGCCTTCCCTTGTGGTGGGTGGGAGCTAGCAGATTTCCTGGAAAACAGCCTCTCCTGGAGTGAGTCCAGGGGAGCCCCTCAGCCTTGATCTGGAAACCATTTAATGAGCCCAGATAAGAAGGCCTGGGCAGCCCAGACTTTTGCTTTTGTTCTCTGCCTCCCAAGCCTTCAGCCTCCTTGGCATCCAAGTTCCTGTTGGGATCAGAAGCATGAAAGACTGTGAGACTCTGGGTTTGGATCTGGGGTCCTCCTGGCTTCCTGGGCCTGGGGAGGGAGCCTTGATCTCACAAGGGAAAAGCTTCCCTGTGTCATGAGCTAGTCAGTGAGCTTCTGGGTTGTTCCTCTGGTGGCTGTGGGCTGGCTCTGTCTTAGACCAGGGTTTCTTTTTCTTTTATTAATTTAATTTAGTTAAATTTTTTTTTTTTATTTAGTTTTTGGCTGCGTTGGGTCTTCGCTGCTGCGCACAGGCTTTCCCTAGTTGCAGCGAGCAGGGGCTACTCTTTGTTGTGGCGAGCAGGCTTCTCATCACGGTGGCTTCTCTTGTTGTAGAGCACGGGCTCTAAGCAAGCAGGCTTCAGTAGTTGTGGCACGCGGGCTCAGTAGTCATGGCTTGCGGGCTCTAGAGCACAGGCTCAGTAGTTGTGGTGCACGGGCTTAGTTGCTCTGCGGCATGTGGGATCTTCCCAGACCAGGGCTCGAACCTGTGTCCCCTGCATTGGCAGGTGGGTTCTTAATCACTGCGCCACCAGGGAAGTCCCTAGACCAGGGTTTCTTAGTCCTGCTTTTGGTTCACTCAAAGCAGCTGTCCTCCCAGCTGATCCCAGCCTGAGCCTCTGAGCAGGAATAAGTACTGTGGTTAGACTATGGGAGACCACAGAGACTAGGAGTCCTTCTTAGGTAACTCTGGACTAAGTCCCTTACCTCCAGAGAGCTTCTGTTTCCTCATCTGTAAAATGGGATGATAACACGTACTTTACCCACTTTACAGAGTTGTTAGGAGGAGGATCTTCTGAGATAGTGAAGTGTGTGTGATAGTAATAGTATTTCATAAACTATAAAACCACTCAGATAAGAGAGATTATTGTTTTATCATCTTTGTTTTGCAAATCAGCTTCAAAAAAGGCAAACACACATGGACTTATGTTCTCCTGGCCCATAAAATATGAGCGTTGCCTTTTTACATTAGTGCCTCAGAAGGGAAGTACTCATTACTCTCCACGATGTGTCCTGGAGCCTGACTTCTTTTCTTCTCGCCTTATTTCTTGGGGCGATGGAATTAAAATCTGTTGGCAACATATTGGTGTTGTGTTTTCTTCTCTTGGTTGACTCCGTGAAATAAGAAAAAGTTTTTTAAACTGGAGACGTCCACTCTGTGCACTTGTAGTCAGTTGCCTTTTTTTGGGTTAACTAGAAATGTGTTCTTGTTGGAAGTCCTCTTAAAGTGTGTGGTCACTTTTCTGCCTTAGCAGGTGTAGCTTAGTGTGACTCTAATTACATCTGTCTGAGATTCTTATTATGCATATCATTTGGCACAATCGTTGTTTATAGATTTGTTTGTGCATTGATTCTGGGATACATCTTACTATTAATTCCTTACAGAATCTCTGATATCAACTTGTTTTTTCAGCGATGTACATCTTTCTCCGGAAAGTAGAGGGCGAGAAAATTTTGACAAATTGTACAATCTGGTTATATATAATTTTACTTATTATAATGCTGTACAGTTTGCAAACACATGACGTGAGCGATCTCTTTGTGGCTGGTATAGTTGTAGCTAACGTTGTATCCTTTTTTTCTCCCTCAGGTCCTGGCTGTAAGTCACCATGGCGCAGCAAGCTGCCGATAAGTATCTCTATGTGGATAAAAACTTCATCAATAACCCGCTGGCCCAGGCCGACTGGGCTGCCAAGAAGCTGGTATGGGTGCCTTCCGACAAGAGTGGCTTTGAGCCCGCCAGCCTCAAGGAGGAGATGGGCGAGGAGGCCATCGTGGAGCTGGTGGAGAATGGGAAGAAGGTGAAGGTGAACAAGGATGATATCCAGAAGATGAACCCACCCAAGTTCTCCAAGGTGGAGGACATGGCGGAGCTCACGTGCCTCAACGAAGCCTCGGTGCTGCACAACCTCAAGGAGCGCTACTACTCAGGGCTCATCTACGTAAGTGGGCGGGGCTCTGCACGGGTGGGAGGTTCCAGGGCTCATTTACATAAAGTGGGCGGGCTCTGCACGGGAGGGAGGCTCCAGGGCTTATTTACATAAGTGAGTGGGGCTGTAGGCGGGAGGGAGGACCTACGGAGAAGGAGATACACTGACTGGTGTTAAGTGGAAAAGTCCTCCTTTATAGACCAGCTTCGCCCAGGCTTCTAATATGGCAGGTGGGAAGGATTGAGGCCCAGAGAGGGCAAGGGACTTATGCAGAGTCACACAGCCAGGTGCTGGCAGGCCTGAGACTGGAACTCGGGTTTCAGTATCTCTGTCTTTCTTGATGAAAATATTGTATGGATCAAATTAAAAGCCCCTGTCCCTCGGGGTATTAACCACTTAAATTCAGACTTAGTGACCTGCAGAGAAACAAACAGCCTTAAAGGAAGCATTGCTTGTCTGTGGAGGGGAGATGGGAGCTAAGTGCTGTTGTCTGGGGGTGGGACTCTCCCCTTGGCATCCTCAACTGCTTACGTTAGAACCACTCCACTGGCTCTAAGGAATGGGTCCTGCTCAGTAAAGCAGAGTGATTCAGGTCATGGGAATTGGAGCCTCCAGGATCTGGTTCCAGTCTTGGCCCTTCCTGACCATTTGACATGGCTACGTGGGGCCTCACTTCCTCATCTATGAGGACTCGTGAAAGCATTGTAAAGCACCAGCCAGCCCTGGGCTCGCGCAGAGCCGAGGCTCTGTAGCTGCTACCTTTTGTCGTAGGTGAAGGTAATTCCGACCCTCTGCTCGGCCTTTTATGGGTGTCGCTGTTCAGCTTGGGTCCTGTTAGAGCATTGCTGAGTGTGAAACAAGTCGGTGGCCTGCATTTGCCTATCAGCTGGCTGCAAACGGAAATATTAGTTATGAAAGTGCATTCGATGTTAGTTGCTTCATCTCTCAGAGTGTGGGTTTTACTCTAGGCAGGCATGGACCTGCGCCTACAACTCGTGGGCAGGACCTGAGCCTTTTCTCCAGAACTCTTCAGCTGGAGGCGTTAGGCCTTAACTCCCATTTTTGCTTCTTTGCTGGCATCTCCGGTGCGCAGATCCTCAGTCCAGCCTCCTCCTTGGCATCCTCACCAGAAGGACGTCGATTGTCTGTGCAGTTGCCCTAATGGAGACCCCCAGCAGGTGCAGAGCTGCGGGGAGATCAGAGCCGCTCGGTGGGGCTGCCTGGGCAGGGGGCGCTGCCTCATTCACAGGCCCCCTCTCTGCACACGCTGTTCCAAATTGCGACCCCGGGAGCCTTTGTGCGGTGTGTCTGCCTGGCGTTGTGGGGAGCGTGGCTAATTCTGCGCCACAGCTGCTCTGTCTGTTTCTTTGGTGGGGGGAGGCCCGGGGGCAGGGGGCAGTCGGGCACAAAGAGCTTCTGTGGCCTGTGAATGGAGCAGCTCCCTGGTGTGGCCGTGTGGGAGCAGAGCCACTTGTTCAGTGGCTGCGCCTCCACGGGCCTCCAGCAGGATGAGCTCACAGTACAGCCCCTTCCTCCCACCTGAGCTGCAGTGCTCATTCCTCGGGGCTTAGTTTCATCATCCACTGATTTGATGGGATTAGCCCAGAGAACTTTGAGGGCCTCTTGAACCGCCCCATGGGACCATCTGCCCACCCAGCTGTCAGAAAGACTTGTCCTAGTAAAACCCAGGCCCCTTCTGCTGTCACCACCAGCTGTTTCCAAACATCTGGCCCTGTGGCATGCCCTAAATGTGTGACCACGATGTCCTTCGCTTTCATCAGGCTGGATTTCCTAGAGTGTGGGTTTTCTCAAACCCCAGGAACAAAGCTCACTTGTTTCTGAGCTCCTGGGATGACCTCGCGGCTCCCTGGCCTGCTATCTCAGCCGCACCCGACAGTCATGGAGGGAAAACCAGAGGTTTCCCGCTGTGCTCCCGTCTTCCCATAATACCCGAGCTGCAGGTTGCCAACACCTCGTGCAGACTTCTTTGCATCAGAGCTTTCCTGGTACCTCCTGAAGAGAGTAGTTGGAGGGAGAACGATTGACTGATTATCCCAGGAAGAAGGAAATTCAGGGCCCTGCATCCCCTCCTCCAAGCAGAAGAGACAGTCAAGCACACTTGTTCATTTCCAAGCTCAGCTGCTCTTTTGCACGGGGGCCGGTGCGTGGTTGGTGGGTCCTTCCGGAGTTCTGCTTTCAGCCTAACTTCTGCTTGAAAAGTCCAAGACCTGTAGCCCTTGGCCAGTGCTGGGAAGGGCCTTTGTGCTCCCGACTGGCTCCTGTGTGGACCCTGTCTTTGGATTCAGCCACAAGATCCACCCTCAGTTTTGGCGAGACTGGAGTGGGCAGGGTGGAAGGGACTGGATTGACACATACCCAGCCCCTCAGATGTTGGCTTCTGTTGGATCGAGGGGCAACACTGTGGACAGTGAGGGTTGAGGCCACTTGTAGCAAGGGAAACAAAAAGATGTGAGGAGTTCGGAGAACCAGCTTCCATGACCAAGGAGGTCTGCACTGGGGGCATTGTGGAACCTAGGTCTGCTCCCAGCTCTGCCAGGAACTGCCTCATGGCCTTCAGCCGTCACTCAACAGTCGGGGCTGCAGGTGTGAGTCATGGCTTATGGGCCTCACTTTGCCTGGCGTCTTCTGGGCCTCTGGCCTATTTTCCTAGGGAGAAGGTGCTTGGGTTGCTCCAGCTACCTAAAGAAAGCTGTCCCCCCACAATGAGCACCCGTCACCTGGGTGGTCTCAGGGGGTCTCGCCCAGCTATTAGGAGTCTGTCTTTTTTTTCTTGTCGGGGAGAAGGATCTTGGAGGAAAAAAATAGCAGGAAAATTATTAGAAAAAGAGGACACTGAAGAAAGGCAGATCTGCCTAGACCGTTGCCACCGGAAATTGCTTTCCTGACCTATTCTGAGCCTCTTTCCATGGCTGTGCTGGGTGCTGTGATCCTCATAACCACTCAGTGAGGATCCACTAGTCTGCCTGTGCCCATTTTACAGATTGAGAAATGGAGGGAGAGGGAGGTTAAGAAACTTGCCCTTGCTGAGATTTGACTCTGGGGTCTGATTTTAACCTGGTCATCTCAGACTTGGGGTATCGGGTATATTCTCGGGAGCCTCACATGGAGTGTTGACGAATTGGGTTCCCCTTCAAGAGGAGACCTGAGTCTTGGAGAAGTTTCACAGGGGACATGAACGTGGTCTTTAAGTTTGTTTTTTTTAAATTAATTTATTTTTATTTTATTTATTTTTATTTTTGGCTGCGTTGGGTCTTTGTTGCTGCGCACGGGCTTTCTTTGGTTGCGGCGAGCGGGGGCTACTCTTCGTTGCAGTGTGCAGGCTTCTCATTGCAGTGGCTTCTCTTGTTGTGGAGCACGGGCTCTAGGTGCGCGGGCTTCAGTAGTTACGGCAGGCGGGCTCTAGAGCACAGGCTCAGTAGTTGTGGCGCATGGGCTTAGTTGCTCTGCGGCATGTGGGATCTTCCCGGACCAGGGCTTGAACCCGTGTCCCCTGCACTGACAGGTGGATTCTTAACCACTGCACCACCAGGGAAGCCCCGGTCTTTAAGTTTTTTAGAGATTTTCATGTGAGTGTCTCTGGAAGATTCCAGGGAGAGAGGTATCTGTCAGTGATCTATTATCCCACAAAGGATCCTAGGTGGTTGAGGAGTGCCATGAGTCTTTCCCAGTGCTGGGAAAGTTTAGGCTTGAATATCTCAGAGGGTCCTTAAGGGTAGAATAATTTGTATTTCCACACAGTTTGCTTGCTGCAGCCGAATCCTTTTCCCTTTGTGCATCTCTCACGATGCCAAACACATCTTTATCGTCCTTGGATCTGAGTTTCGTAACTGGACTCCTACTGTCCACGAAGCTTGCCCCAGATCTCGCCCGATGCACACGCTTGTCGACATGCACAGCTGGCAGCAGTCTTGCAGTCGAGGGAGGCTCCCCTCAACTGAAAGAGCAGAGATGGTGCTGGTGCCCCAACGCCTCGGCAGGTCTGCCGAAGTGGGGCCCGGAGAACCAGGGGCTCCGGTGGGGGCTTTCACATCAGGCTGACTCGGGGTCCTTAGAGGCAGCAGGCATTTTGCCACAAAATGTGCTTGACGTTGAGAATCAGACTTCCTAACCCATTCCTGTTTGCCGCTCTTTTCTTTTAGACCTACTCAGGCCTGTTCTGTGTGGTCATCAACCCTTATAAGAACCTGCCCATCTACTCCGAAGAGATCGTGGAAATGTATAAGGGCAAGAAGAGGCATGAGATGCCTCCCCACATCTACGCCATCACCGACACCGCCTACAGGAGTATGATGCAAGGTGAGTGCCGTGGCCTTCCCAGGGGCTGAGTCCTTACCTCTAGCCTTGTTGGCACCTTTGCAGGTGCTCCTTCACGGTGATCTTGTGGCTGGATTGGTGTTGATGGCACTGGTGAGGGGGCCGTGCATTGTGGAGGTCTGTAAGCCATTGCGTGAGAGTCAAGACCAGTGGCTATCAAAGGAGATGTTTGTATGTAGATAGAATGTTCAAGAAGCTTTAAAAAATGCATTTCCTAATTATTTTCCCAATTTCTCATTCTTGTCAGGAGGTCCTATGCCAGTCCTCTGACTTCCAGGCCCCCTCTTCTACCAGTTACTTCCTTTCCTTTGTTATTTTCACCTCTTCTTCTCTTCTACACAGTTTGGAAACATGCTTGAGTTTTCACATCCTTAAAAAAAAAAAACACACAGAGTCTCTCCTGGATCCTGTGCCCTACTGTAGGTTGCCTCTGCTCTCTCTCTCCCCAGTCATAGTGGAGCTTTTTAGAGGAAGTATCCGTGCTTACTACCTCTGTTCAACGCTTCTCAGCCACACTCCTTGCCCTGCACATCGTACCCCCCATTCTGTCTGACAAAGGCCACCCTCCCTTCTGTGGAGCTCTGAGCTCTTATCTTACTTAACCTCTCCCGGGATTGGACAGTCTTACCCACTTCCTTTTGAAAGCCCTTCCTTCCTGTGACTCTCTGGTTCCCCTAATCTCTGCCTTGCCCATCTGCATGCTTCTCCCCCACTACACCTGGTGCTTCTTAAGGTCTCATCCTCTGGACCATGGCCCATCCACTCGAGCAGTTTCGCCATCACTTTCCAGCTGAGGACTGGCTCTGTTAGCTGATTGCTGCCAGCCACTTGCTCCCGGCTGCCATTTCTCCATTCACCCAGTCACCCAAGCCTGGAACCTGGCTCATCTTACACTGTCCCCTTTCCCTCTCACCCCTTTTTCCAAGCCAGTCAGCGCTCTCTATAGATTTTATCTCTTTTAACATTTCTGACCTCCTTCCCCCTCTTGTCTCTGTGGCCCTGGCCTTAGTTCAGGCCTCTACAATTTTTCGCCTGTACTATTGCTGTGACCTCTTAACCTTTGCTCTTAATAGAGCCCTCTCTCTGTGCTTCTATCAGAGAGTCGTCTTTCTGGAATGCAAATCTGATCAAACCCCTGATTTGAACTCTTGAAAAGTCTCCTCAGTTGCCCCAAAGATAACCCTTAAACCCTCCAGCAGCATACGGTGCCCTTTGTAATTGGCCTGTTGCCTACCTCTCCAACTTGCTGGGTACATGGAACTCCTTACATTTCTCCAGTAGGCCTCTCTGCTTGAAGCCGCCATGCCTGTTCCATCTGCCCTGCAATAGCTGGCAAGCCTCTAGTCTTTTGTTAAAGACACAACTGAAGCATTTCTGCCAGCCTGGGAGGATGTCTGGGCTAGCCCTAGTAATACTTTGACTTAGGTGTGGACTGGGCCCATGTTGCCTTTATATTCTCAGAGCTTAGTCAACTACCTAGCACAGGGCTATGTTCTCATATCTTGTATTGATAGTGGTTTTTCATGTCCTATTACATGGGCATCCTTTGTTTTTTCTTTAAACTTTGTAGTCAATCTAGGCTGTGGTGGTGGTGATGAGTCTTATTTTATTAACAACTTTGTCCCTGGTTTAGTGGTTTAAAATGGCAACATGTGGGTCTGTCTTGTACCATCCACATAGTGCTGTGGAAGGTGTTTCATTGCTAAGCTTGGTGGATTATGTAGGTTGTACAAGTTTGGCCTACCCTTTGGCTCATGTTCACGTCTATCAAAATTCGTTGAAGAAGCCAGCCCTTTAGTTTTAAAGTAGGATGTCTGTTTCAGAGTGCTAACTAGAACAGTCTGGTAGGAGAACATTCTGTGGGATTCCAGAAGAGCCTGAGTCTGTCTCTAGAGGTTATGAGTCAGTTTTCTCCTTGCTCTCATAATTGGCCTCATGCAGGAAGTGCACCCTGGAGTATTCTTGAGCTCTGCACGACTGAGTTAGGGCATGTTCCCACACTTGGATCCCAGACCTGAAAGGTTTTCTTGCAAGTGGGATTTTTCACTTCTTGCCAAGCCATTATGAGAAGAATAATGTAGTGATGTACAGCATGGTGCCAGGAGTCGGAGTCTCTGGAACTGAACTGCCAGCCTTTTTTCTGACAATCTGTGGGACTTCTTCCCAAAGAGATTCGCCCAATTATTATGTGTTCAACAACCACAAAGAATTTTGAGGGGCAAAAGTCAGCACTATAGGTTGGATATAATTGGGAAAAAAAAAAAGAGAACTTGCAGAGGGCTGGAGCTTTACTTTGTGTTGATCAGGAAGTCTTGGCCATAATGGAATGGCCTTGATGGGAACTGAGGAGCCACCCCAAATTATGAGGGTAAATGGGTGGGTGTTTGCATCTTTTGGACATCTGCAGGCACAGGAAACCTAAGGTCTTGTTGCTTTTTTAAAATTATCTGTGTAGGTGCTGGGTCTGCGTACTTTCTAAACCTCAATCTGAGAAGTTTTTGCCCGTTTCTGCTTCATGTTGGACTCGGTGCAGCTCTTCAGCCCCCATGTTGACCGAGGACGTTTCCAAGTTCCCTCTTGTCGCACACAGTTGACCTGCAAAGCAATCAGCAACAGATTTCTTGTTCTCGGGACAGGGAGGAAGTTAATTAACAGAAGTTACCCCTGTTAGGACAAGATGGTTCACCAGTAAAGGAAGTTCTCTAGCGGAGCCTTTGGTGCCTGCCCTGAGCCAGGTATGGACAGTGGAGCCTTGGGGTCTGCAGGCTGTTAGAATCAGTGCCTCTCTTTTGGAGAACGTGTCTTACTTATTAGCACATGCTGCCCCTCTGGCTTTGGGGAACACAGGTCTGTTCTCTGACACTTACATCCTAAAAGCCACAGCCAGACAGTTCCTTTTCTGCTTTTTCTTTAAACAAGAACTAGAAAAATATTTCCTCCCTGAGCTGGCTGTGGCTTATGACATACTAGCATTTATTCTGCCAAATAGGGGAGTTGGTGGCTTTGTCTGGAGACTTTTATGAGATGATCTCTTTGACTTCTCCTAGGGACCTCCCTCGTCTTTCATCTCTTAAATGCTCTGGATTGCCTGTAAGTCCTGATTTATGCCTGCCGTCTTGCAGTTAGTATTAACACTGCCCTCTCTCACTTTCAGAAGCACTCCAGTTTGGATGATGAATTATATGGTTACTTTACCTATTTGTCGGATGAAGCCAGGGTTTCTCAAACTTGGCACCATTGACGGTTTGGGGCTGGATATCCATTCACTGTTTTTTTTTTGAGGGGGGGTGGGGGTGGGGGGAATTTGTTCCGAGCATTATGGGATGCTTCACAGCATCCGGGCCTCTATGCACTCGATGCCAGCAGCACCCTCCCTCTGCAGTTGTGACAACCAAAAAGGCCCCTAGACACTGCTACCAAATGTTCCCTAGGGGACAAAATTGTTCCCACTGCAGAAAACCACTGGACTAAGCATTGCAGATTGGTTTTATTCTAAGTGTCAGCTCCCATCAATAGTGCCTTGCCTAACCCTGTGTTGACAAAGGATCTGAGACTCAGTGCCAAGGAATGCTGGGATAGATTAGTGCTGTCTGCCGTGAGCACAGGTTGGGGCATGGCAGCATATGGTAGCCTGGATTAGGCCATGGAGGTAGGAGATTGGAAAGTGCCGGAATACTAAGAGGTTGAATACATTACTCTGGCACTGGAGGCGATGGCAATCCAGGTGGAGAGACAGACATGTTTGTACACAGGGATCTGTGGCCAAAGCTGTATAACAGGACAAGCTGCCACCTACACCTGGTGCCAGCGTGACTGCGGCAGGTGTCGGCTGTCTTGGGAATTCAGAGGAAGGTGTGGCCGCCGAGGCCTAGGGTGGTCGGAATGGCACCGTG
The DNA here is from genome assembly GCF_949752795.1 of Hyperoodon ampullatus. Taxonomy (NCBI): domain Eukaryota; kingdom Metazoa; phylum Chordata; class Mammalia; order Artiodactyla; family Ziphiidae; genus Hyperoodon; species Hyperoodon ampullatus. Next base: position 33,663,583 of record NC_136924.1, on the reverse strand, counting down.
GAGGTCGGCTCCTGTGGAAGGGCTGGCAGGTATATGTCAATAAATGGTTGCAGCACAGCCCAGACATGCCCGGCCCAGTCTTGTTTGTTTTAATCAGCCTTGGGTTTAATTAAAGTTGCGGTGACCTGGTAGGTTCACCCTCCCAACCCTGGCTTTCCCGTTCGGTTAATTTGTTGTCCTGGGCATTACTGGGTCTTCCTACCTTGTGGTTGAACCGTTCCTCAGGATTCTGTAAAGCGCTGAAGGCCGGGAAAATGAGAGCGAGCAGAAGGCAGACGTCCGCCCTGCGGGGACAGGGTACCTAGGGCTGCCCGGGGAATTTGGGAGAAGCAGCACGTGGTCTGTCAGACGCACGGCTGGGTGGGGAAAGGGCGCTTCTGGCTTCCACCCTCAGTGGGAAAGAGTGTGTGTGTTCTCACAGGAGAACTGGCCAGGTGAAGAATTTGAGCTCAGTTATCTCCCCAGGAATAGAAGAAAAAGACCCCCTTCTTTGTTAATTAGTTAGAATGCCAGGTTTGGTTCACTTTCGGTGACTTTATGGTATTTTAATGAGCTCCCAGCATTTCTGGGGGAGTGGCAGCAGGGTTTGCTCTCATTCCAGACCTAAACTAATCCAAGAACTATTTAACCCTTCGCTCTGCACTAATCCCACCTCTGCTGCTTAGCGGAAGCTGCCCCAGGAGTGGTTGGTCGCCAAGGGCCCGATGAGTGTCCACAGGCCTCTTGGTGCTTGACTAACCTTTTCGGGTAAACAAGGAAGGGCAGAATATGAGCGTTCTCTTCACATCTGAGGACGATCCTCCTGCATCACAGGTAAAGGGACAGGCCCAGAAACATTAACTAACTTTGCCCAAAGGCCCCCAGAGAGCCAGCCCCAGAAACCCGGTCTCCCGACTCCCGCCCTGGTGCCCATCCTCCAGGGCACCGTTGGTCCTCCTTCCCCCTGGCTGGTGTTTACAGGGATGCTCCCGTCCGGCTGGCTGGTTAGGGCCGGAAGGGCCCTCCTGCCCCTCTCTTGGCCTTCTCCCGGCCCTGCCGCCTGTTGCCCCCGTGAAGCTGTCTGCCCTCCAAGGTCTTTCTGAGGAAAAGCTCCGTGTTGGGGAGGTGCTAGGAAGTGCTTCGAGGGTCCAGTAAACCATGCCTTGAGCAGACTCACCGGGACAGGCCGCCGAGGAAGCCGCGATGTGATGATTCCACTTAAGCAGGAATGTGCCGGCCAGGAGGCTCAGGCCCTGCCAGGGGGCCCTGCCAGCCGGCGGCACACAAAGGCCCCGCTGTCTGAGGGAGGCCTGGAGGCAGCAGCTCACCCCGAGGGCTGCGCTCTGTCACCCCTGCCACACGGTTAGCCCTGCCGGCCGGCCATGCTGGACGCAGCCCCTCTGGGGCCTGCTGGGGGCGGGGGCGGCCTGGGAGGCAGGCAGGTGCACTGCAGCAGGAGAGTGAGGGCCCAGCACCTGGGGGCCCACCTATCTCGGGGGCCGCCTTGACAAATGACACGGCGCTTCTGGAGTAGGTCACCAGAAGGAGTCTGCTGGGTCTCTCTGGGCCTTAGCTTAAGGGAGAAGCTTGCCTTGTGACCAAGAAGTGTGCAGAAAAGAGAGCACGGGGTCCAGACTAGTCGGCGTCTGGCACTGTCACGTCCCGACCGACTGGGGTCCACTTTGGGCCTTCATTTTCTCATCTGCCTCTTGGCCGGATAAACGTACTTGGCAGGGTTACTGTCAGGATCAAACAAGGGGCCGTGCATACGGTTCCTGGCCTGTGACAGGTGCCCATTAGAAGGTAGCAGTGGGACCTGGAGACGCAGTGTCTCGACTGAACAGTCCCTGCCTTCCGCAAGACCTGCACATGGCGTATCCCGTCCATCCATGCTCCCATTTGCGTGATGAAGGTGACAACCAAATGCTTCCTCAGGTGGCTTCTTAATCTCCTCGGTGAGCATCCTCTCAGAGGCCAGGCTCTGGGTACCAGCACGTACAGGAAGTGGCTGGTTGTAGCTGATTCCCTGCAGTGACCGTGTGATACACAGGTGTGCAGTGGCAGACGCAGCCTCTAGCTTGTCTGATGTGGTCCATGGGCCTCAGCTGGCAGCACGAGGCCTTGGGGTCGACGTGGCCTTGGGGGTCTTCAGGAGAAGGATGTGCACGCGAGAGACGGTTCCTCCGTGACGCTGTTGATGTGCTGGTGGGCCACCAGAGGGCCGTCATGACAGGCAGCCCTTGGCCCCCTGCCCCAACGCCGAAGCCCGGACAAGGAGGCTGCTTGGTCAGGCCCCCCCAGAAGGAAAGTCGGCCCACGGAATGAGGCTGCTTAATTGTGGTCATGTCTGTCAGTCTCATTTCTATATAACGGTCTTTCTAGAAGAGGAATCTGTGGTTAATGGGTCCTTTTCAAGGATTCAGCTTTCGGCTTGCTTTTTTTGTTTTGTTTTTAATCCAACCCAACAGGGCGGCTCTGCTTTGCTCTGGGCTGGCTGAAGTGGGAGAGGAGAAAGAAGTGACCTCTCGGAACCTGAAACTTTGGCGGTGGTCGAGAATTTGGGCCCATGTCTCTGTTACTGTAACCCCCCTCCCCCCAACAAACAAACAAACAACAAAAACTCACCTGCAGGCTTCCCTGGTGGCTCAGTGGTTGAGAGTCCACCTGCCGATGCAGGGGACACGGGTTCGTGCCCCGGTCCGGGAAGATCCCACATGCCGTAGAGCGGCTGGGCCCATGAGCCATGGCCGCTGAGCCTGCGTGTCCAGAGCCTGTGCTCCGCAACGAGAGAGGCCACAACAGTGAGAGGCCTGCGTACCGCAAAAAAAAAAAAAAAAAAAAAAAAAACAACTCACCTGCATGGTCTCTAATGGCTGAGCTGCTTTTTGCTTTTAACTTCCCTGGCCTAGTTCCTCTCTCACTACCTGCTGAACGCTGCCTAGCAGCTCGTTTTTCCTGTTTTCTCAAGTTCTGGCCCTGAGACCCCAGGAGAGCATGTCCTGGTATGTCAGGGCTGAACATTGGTGCATTTGGAGAAAAAGGTTGCTTTCTTCCCCTGCCTGTCTTCTGGAATTAAGCTATCAGAGGAGAACAAAGTAAATTCCCTAAAACTAAAGAGATAAGAGAGCTGAGAGTCTGCAGGCCTAAAAGTCAGGCTAACGTAAGTGGCTTCTGTAAAATCCCTTTAGTCTTGACCAAGGCTAATGGCCCAGTGTCGACCTTTGTAATAAATTCTGTTCTTCTGGCAAACAGTGCTGACTGGGCCTCGGGGTGCCATTCCAGCTGGGCTTCCTGACTCTTGTCGAAGAGCTGGCCTCTCCAACACGAGCTGGACCGCAAACGCAATAGGGCAGAGCTCTAAGCTGAAAGCCGAGAACAGAAGCCCTGTTCCAGGAGCAAAACCTGGCCCAGCAGTTACCAGCCCATCTTTTATTTCATTTGAGTGCCCTTCTCAAGGCGACCGGAGCCACTGGCTTCTGCAGGGAGCATCTTCAAGTGCCACTGTGGTTCGTCTCCTAGCATTTGTGTTCCTGGTTCTCCAGGTTTGACTGAACCTGGGAATGGGACATTCGCAAAGCCTGCTGTCCTCCTTGGAGGGCTGTTTGTGGTCCGACTTGGAGCCAAGTTTGTCCTGAGCTTTGCCTGGCGGTGTCCATCTCATTTCCTGCTTGTGTCCCTTTGTTCTTCCTTCCTGTCCTCCCCCGAGAGTCCAGCCCTCTGCAGAGCTGTGACCTGTGGCTTAGTGCTCTCTGTACCAGATTCAGCCAGGGCCTCCTCCTGCCTGTCTTTTCTTTTCCCCGAGGGATTGTTTCAGAGCAGGGCAGAACTGGCCTCGGGCGTTGTCAGGTCCCCCCGGTGTCCTCGTGGCCTTTGCAGTGGGCCGTCTACACTCACACGTGGCTTTTGAATCTCCCTCCATCCTGGAAGGCTCATCCTCGGCAGCAACCCCACGTGAAGTTTTCGCTTCCGGCCCAGCCCGCAGGAAGGTGGATAAACAACGAGCAGTGGTTTGGGCAGGTTTGCCTGTGCGCTGGGAGCCCACCTGTGTGAGCCTCTGGGTGCATTTTGGCCAAGAGAGGGCTTGTCGGGGGGCCTCTCTTGCCCCCGAACAGAATGAAAGAGCAGTCCCTCGGGCTTCTTCCTAATTGTCAGGGGTGCTGGTGGGGGAGGGCTGCCCGATCTCTGTCTCCTGTACCTGGGGTTCAAACCCCGACCCTACCTGGGAGAGCACGTGGGTGGAGGCAGTGGTTGGGGCCAGCTGGCTTCTGGCCTGGAAGCTGCTGATCGAGCATCTGCTTGGTCCGGGCCCACCCTTGTACCTGGCGAGAATGTTGCTGGTGACCACGCCGTGTGCTTGGGAGCCACTGGCAGGCTTTCCTCCTTGCTGGCTGACTGCGGTGCAGGCAGGCAGACAGGCTGCCAGGGCTCCGCGACACGAGGCCGCCGAGGCGTGGCACCAACCCGCAGCCTCTGCTAGCGGGAAGCATTATTTTGCACCTGCTTTTCGTCACCTCTCTGTTTGCTTCCCAAGCGCTTGTAACCCAAGCTCTTGGGTTGGGCTGGCTTTGGAGAAAGTGGCAGATAGCTTGCGAGGCTGGTGTGACACCTCATGAGTGGGGATGGCCCGTTCCGCGCAGCACTGAGGCGGGGCTGCCGGTGGCACAGAGGGCCCTGCCCTGTGGGAGCAAAGTGGGGAACTAGGCAGGCATATGGAGGCCTGGGTTCTTGGCCCAGCTTACGTGACTTTGACCAAGTCATTGGGTTTCTCGGGACTTGGTGTCCTGACCTCTAGATGCAGGTGACTGGACTGCGTGCTCTCTAGAGCCTTCCCATCCTCCAGGGTCTGAACTCAAACCCACAGGTCTCTCCATGTTTTACACCTGGCGAAGTGCTTTGCATTTTGGCCCACTGGGACCAAAATGCTGCCCCGGAGTTTGCCCCAGCAGCCCGGGGCTCCCATCCCAGGCGACACGGAGCCAGGGTCCCACAGGGGTCTGCTGTGCAGTTTTCGCAAGACAGCCCCCTTGGTGGTGGACAGTCTGAGGCCCGGTGGCCACGGGTTGTGCCGTCTCTCACCCCACGCAGGCGTGTTGTCCAACCTGTAGCTGCCCTTGCATTCGTTTTTGCTTGGCCCGTATGCACGGCTGTCAGTTCTCGAGAAACCCGGCTGACCTGGAGACAGGTCCCGTGGGCAGGACCCTCTTCCAGGTGCCCCCAGAGAGCAGCCCCGCGGCAGCTCGGCAGGCGTTATCTTAGCGAGCACTCTAGTGAGTCAGCCCTGGGCAGCTGCTGTTGGTGAACCGGGCCCGTTCCCTTCCTCCTGTACTTCCTGTCGGGGCTGATGTCACATCGCGGCTGAGCAAGCCTCGTGGCCTTTTATGGACAAGAATCGGCAGCTCCTCTCACAGAGGAAGTGAGCCAGAAGGCCCCTCGCATAAGCCCGTACCTGGGCCGAAATACCTGCGGACAGGGCTCCCCTCCGCCCACCTGCGCCGGGGCCTTCCGAGCTGGCTGGAAACACCTGTCTGTTTGGACATCGGAATCGGCTCCAAAGGCCCTCAGGGCTTTTGGGGTTTAAAATAAAATCAGGGGAGGGAATGGCCTCATCACCGAATATGTAACTTAAAACCTTTCTCGCTGTAGTCGTTCAGGGGAGGCTGTGCAGTGGGGAGAGCTGGGAGGTGCAAAGGGCTGGGGTCATTAAGGACAGTTTCCAAGCGCCTGCACTGTGCCTCGTGCTTCAGGCGCCCGCATCATTCGGTCCTTGGAGTGGCCCTGCCCTCTGATTCCCCAGAGGCCAAGGGGCCAGGCATCCCGAGGGGCCGTGCAGAGCGAGGATCGTGCCCCGGGCTCTAGGGCGCGCAGCCACTGGCTTTCTTCTCTCCGCCGCTGCTCCAGACACATGGACCGGTGGTTGTAAAGTGTGCTCGCAGGAACCCCATCTCCACTGCCTAAGCAACTCTGAGTTTTATCTCCTGCTCTTCATATTAGGGACTCAGGAAGATTTTTCCCTGAGGAAAGGCTGCTGCTGCTTTTTAAAGAGTTGAAAAGCCCTGAAGAGATTCGTATTCTGATTCTACCCCATCCCTGTCAAGTCAGGACCAGGGCAGGAGGGGTTCAGGGGCCTAAGTCAGGCTAATGTCTTCATTCTGCGGTGAGCCTGTTTCCCAGAACAGGGCTGTCTTTGGTGGGCCCCCCTGGTTCTGGGCTGTTGGGTTCCTGTCTGTCTGTCTGTCTCCTCTGTTGTGGAGGAAGGAAGGGTGTTTTCAAATAAGCCTTCGGTCCACGTGGACCCAAATAAGGACTTGAGCGAACAATGGAGTGGTCTGGACCCTCGAGGGTCCGTGTCCTGAGAGCTGACCACGTGGGGAGTAAGTATTAAGGAGGGTCCCAGCCGGAAGGCACCGGGGCTCTGGCAGAGTAAACTGAGCCAGGCGGAGAGCCGGCTGGCTGCTGAGGATTCCCTCCACCCCCTACCCAGAAGAGATACTTCTGAGCTCAGCAACCGAGCAGAAGTGTGGTGAGACAGGCTTGGGCAGACCAGCGACAGCGCCTGCCTCACCTACCTCCTGAGAGATTACAGACCCAAACCCACTGTAAAAACTGCGAAGACCGACGCTGGGGGCCACAGTGTCATTCATGATGGGCAGGTGGATTTGGGGGCACCCGCTGGTGGGGGCAGAGTTGAGGAAATCAGAAAGGCCTCCCATCACTTTTCCTCTGTGAAAGCATTTGCCCAAATGAATGTTCTGGCAAAGCAAACTAAGGTTTCTTTAAAGTGTAAAATGCAAGGATTGGAGGGTTTCCTTTTACGCTGTGTTGACAGTGGTCACTTGGCTTCAGGAATTGGAGGTGGAAGGTCAGAGGGGAGGGAGAGCTGGAGCTGGTAAGGTGGATGGAGGTTACATGAGGAGTTTGGGTCTGAAATTGGGATTTGAAGTGTGTGCAGGCCTGTGTGTATGTGCATGTTTGTGTGTGTGCATCTCTGTATGCCGTGCACCTGTGTGTGCACCCACAGGCGTGTGTGTCTGTGTGTACATGTGCCTGTGTGCATATACACGTGTCTGTACACACGCCTAAGCACGCCTGTGTCCATGTACATGCACTGTGTGCACACGTGTCCACGTCCCTGCGTGTGCGTGTGGGTCTGTGTGCACACGTGTGCCTGTGTGTGTGTGCCCACACGTGTGTGTTTGGGGCTCTGCTTCCTGTTGTTCAGCAGTTCAGCATCGACTCCTTCTCACACAATCAGAGGAATTCCAGCCATCCCAGGGACCAGGCCTAGGCAGCCCTGGGAAAGCAGTTCTTTCTGGGAGGGATGGGAACGTTTCCTTTTATGGTAGTGGCAGCCGCCAGTCCGTACAGGTACATTCTTGCCACTCTCCCAGCGGGGACGGAACACGCCCACCGCTGGGCCTCTGCCGAGTTGCAGTGGGGGAGGTGCAGCCCCGTCGTAGCTGTGTTGGTTCCAGACTCATCAAGGTTGGGTGGGTGCTGGAAGCTGCCACGGCTTCCCCAGCCTTTAGCACCGCTTCCGCTGTGCATCCCCCCCCGCCCCGCCCCCCTGCCTTCCCTGCTGCCTTATCGAGACCCAGCCGGGTCTGTGAGACTCGGCCAGGTCTATCTCATCCGCTGCTGTGCAGCCTCGCAGGGCCTGGTCCTGTGGGAAAGTTGAGAGGGGGCAGCAAGGTCACCCTCTGGGTCTGCTCTGAGCCCTTGCCCAGTGCGGGGCAGGGTGTGGGCTGTGTCTGTGTGAGTGGCCGGGGTTCCCTCCGCACCCCCCCGCGCTGTTGATATTTCTAGGGGCTGGAGGGAGGGCAGGGGCAGCTGCAGCTTGTGTTGGATGCGTGGTTTCTTTTTACTTCTCCCTGGCCGGACTCCCTCTCTCCCTCCCGAGACAGGAGAAGAGGTGGTCGTAAATGCCCACCCGTGCAGGCTGCTGGGATCAGCGCGCTGGAGGCTCCCCTCATGGGGAGGCAGGTGGCCTCGCTGCACGGTGTCTCTACTGGTGCTGAACAGCTAACTCCGTCTCCCGAGGCCACACACACACAGGCAGCCCTGAGTCACCCTCCCGATGCCCTGCAGGTTCCTGGCTGGGCAGTTGAGCCAGTGTGGGTGTCCTTCCAGATCACCGACATCGGTGTCTATCCAGCACTGACACCACTGACAGCTCCCAGAACCCTTGTTAGTTCTCAACTAGTTCTCCCGCTGCCCTGACCAAGCCGTCGCCACCCATCACAGCGACTTCATGATGGGGAAGTGGACAGACAGCAGCCACCTGTGGAGTTCATTCTATTTACAGGGTTCCAGGCTGGGTCCTTTTCATGTTCTTTCTGTTTTTCAAACTAATCCTGCCAGGGAGTTAGTAGCATGTTTACTTTATGGGTAAGGAAACCGAGACTCGGGAATTACAGACCTCGCTGCAGCCCAGGGTTGGTCAGTAGCCTGGTCCTGGATTCAGGCTGATTTGACCTCCAGAAGGTGGGGGTCTCCCAGGCGATGGGATAAAATGAGTTTATATCTTCAGCTGTTGCTTAAAATTGCACACTTGGTCCTGAGCCAGGTCAGCCCTAATATCTTAAAGCGTTTCTGCGAAACTTCGCTTTCAAAGCCTGGCATTGCTGTTCCTCCTGCCTTCCAGGGGAGTGCATTGTTTATAGCCATACTTGCTGACCAGTTCACAGAGCTGGGAGAGTTGCTGAAAGTTCCTGACCCCCAGGCCTGGAGACCACAGGGCTCACGGAAACTGGTCAGAAGCTGATTCTGATGAGCTTCTGTTCTTTCTGAGCTGCCTCCAAACTCCCATTACGGAGAGTTTTCCCCATGCCAGACCCCACACTGGTGCTTTCATGTGTGTGACTTCCACGTATACCATCATCCTCTGGGGCTCCAGGAAGGCCGTGCTGAGACAGCATCTTAGCCTAGGGCTGTCCCACGGCAAAGCCAGCCTTGACCTCACCGCTCACCCTACGTCTTACCTGTGCCTCTTACCCGGATGGGGACAGTGTTTAAAACACCTGCCGCAGGCCTTGTTTCTAACAGCCTCAACCTCCAGTTAGAAACACGCGGGGTAGGAAAGTAGACTTCCGGGGAGCTTTCCAGAGGTTGGCTTTCTCGGAGGGGGAGCAACAGAACTCTTTTTTTTTTTTTTTTTTCTTTTTTGCGGTACGCCGGCCTCTCACTGTTGTGGCCTCTCCCGTTGCGGAGCACAGGCTCCAGACGCACAGGCTCAGCGGCCATGGCTCACGGGCCCAGCCGCTCCGCGGCATGTGGGATCCTCCCGGACCAGGGCACGAACCCGTGTCCCCTGCATCGGCAGGCGGACTCTCAACCACTGCGCCACCAAGGAAGCCCGCAACAGAACTCTTTCAGTGTCATGGGGCCAGGTGGGCGGCCAGGGCGGGCAGTTTGAGCTCCCGGAGGAGGGAGCAGCTGTCCCATGTCGCTGCCACCCAGGAATGTCCCTCCTCCCTGTGATGGTGGCATGGAGGGCCAGCGTTCCAGGCTTCACGCTCCTGGGAAGTGGGCAGGGCGATGGGCGGCTCTTCAGAAGCCAGAGCGGGAGGCTTTTCATGTCTGCTGGAGGTTAACCTGATGTCTCTTTTGTTTCAGACCGAGAGGACCAGTCAATTTTGTGCACGTAAGTGTTTCTGTCCGGGTGGCAGGTCCTGTGTCACCCTGTTCTGTTCTCACTCTTGAAGACCCCTACCAAAACCTAGGTCGCTGAGATCCATTCCCAATTCAAGCCCCTGCCGCTTCCCCAAGGGACAGGCTTCATGCTTGCTCCTCAGTAGTCCTGCAGCATGGATGAGCTTGATTTCATGGCCAGAGATTTAATCTCCTTCCTCAAAGGAGGCGGTGGGGATGAGGGTGGCAGTGCAGAGAGGAAAAGCAAGCGTCTTCTCAACAAGGCAGGGTTGGGAGCTGCTCGGGCCCCCATGACACGTTCACTCTGGTGCTGAACCATGGCTTTCTTTATCTGGGCTTCTCACCTCTGTCCTCTGGACCTAACGAGGAGCTGATAAATTAACCCGTAGCCAAGGAAGTTAACGGTATGAAACATTCCTTCGAGTGAAGTTTCGAGGGAACATGTATAAATGCCTTTGACCCCTGAGTCAACAGCTGCCTAAAACTGACTCCTGAGGCATTTGGAAGCAAAGGCTGCCAAGTGACCAGGGCAGGCAGCGGACAGAAGTTCACTCTGGTCAGGCCTGCGGAGGGCCATGGGAAATGGCCCGAGTGAGTATTTCAGAGCTTAGCATTTGTTTGCCTGTCCCCTTTCCTGCTACTGGGTGTTGGGTCCCTCACTGGCACCCCACAGAATGGGAGACAGTAGAGCTTGTAGTGGGAAAGGGGCAGACGCCGAGGATTTGGCCACCTCTCCCCTGAGAACTTCCTTGGCTCTCCCGGCAGGGGCGAGTCTGGAGCTGGCAAGACGGAGAACACCAAGAAAGTCATTCAGTACCTGGCTCACGTGGCATCCTCACACAAGAGCAAGAAGGACCAGGTGAGTGCAGGCCTTCCTCCCCGAGGAAGAGAACTTAATGATTCGTGGTTTGGCTCAAAATGAGAGTGTTTGGGGGACTGAAGCAGAGGCCAGGCCTGCTTTCACTGAGGCTGGGAGTGGGTCTGGTGGTAGCCCGCCCGTTTCTCCCTTGACCTGCTAACTTTGAGTCGCTATGGAAACCGGAGACCGCCCGAGGTTTCGCAGCTAACGCTGCGTGGCCCCCGCCTCTGAGGTCGGAAGAGAGATTCCAAAACTTGGCTCTCAAGTTGATGGAGACATGAAGGACCTCGGGCAGGCCTGCACTGGAACCCCTGCTTCTGTCCCCTGCTGTTGAAGTGCCTCTGGGTGGACAGCCCCCAGCGAAGAGAGAACGGGCAGCTGGAAAGACATCTCACTTCCCTTTTTTTCCCCCCTCCCTCTTGGTGGATTGTGGTCGAACCCAGCAGTGTCCTCGCTAGGTGAGCTGCACGTTTACTGCACGTTCTACACCAGGAATGCGTGTTCTATCCATCGTGTGCCCTTGAATTACGATTTTTTTTTCTAAGCAGCTTTTCACCCCACACCATTGTCACTCTCTGCGTCTAGACCTCTTCTCGTAGGCTCGGCTCACTGACTGTCTTGGGAGGAGGGGCTGGGTTGTGACACACGGTGACCTCGCGTGCACTCTGAAATGACAGCTCCTGCAGAAGGGGGACAGGCCTCACCACCTAGCTGTTCTCAGACGCTCCGGTCAGGCCCCGAGTTCCCACGGGCACACGGCACGGAAGGCCCCCGTGCAGAACCCTGACCGAGGCACAGCGGAGTGGTCATCTGCCCTCCTGGACCCTCACACGCTCAGTGTTCTGGACCAGATGGAGATGGGTGGCTCCTGCCTGCCACCACAGTGCCAGCCCGAAGCAGTGCCGGGAAGGCCGCGCACAAGGCTTCCCCAGAGTGAGGTGTGATCAGTCTGAAGCATGCCCGTGTGGTGCTCGCTCTCTTTCTCTCAAGCACACACTCTTAAACTTCCCTGTGAAATCTAAGTGCCAGTGGTGTCCCCTCAAGCCGTCAGGGGGGAACTGTGCCATCTGGGCGGCGCCCCCCCCTTCCCGGGGCGCCGTGTGCAGCTTGTATAAGTAAGTAGTGGTGTATGTCTCTTTGCATGTGGATCTGGGGTGTGTCCTGCAGAATGTCCTAGAGCACAGTCTTCTGGAATCGAACCAAAAGTAACTTTTCATGTGTCCAACTTCGCAAGGCATTCTGAATCTTTCTCCAAGAGTTATATTTAGAAACGAATGAAGTTTTCTTTTGCTCCCTCTCTCTACCCACCTCCCTCCCCCATTTTCCATTCTTTTTAGGGGACCTATTTTTAAAACAGGGCTGTGAGGTTAGGAGTTCTCTAGCTGTGGTTTTCCATCTCTGGATTTGCAGTAAAATCCATTTCCCAACTATTCATTGAATGCCGAGTGTGTGCCTGCATCTCTGGAGGGTGGCCTTGGAGTCCCTGCCCTGCGGGCTGGGAGGCGGTACCACAGTTAGAGAGCAGGAACGGGGACCCACGCGCCTTCCGTCTGGGGCTACTCCAGCTGCAGGGGGGAAGGCAGGCCCCCAGCACTCAGGACGGCAGGTGAGGGCTGTGACATGTAGAGGCACGCTTGTCACGTCCCCTTTCTCAGGTCTCTTTGTGTGGTGGGCACCCTGTCCCCGGCTCCAAGTTCAACTCAAGTGATCGAATAGGCTGCCCCTAGCTTCCCATGACCGCTCAGGCCCTCAGTTGTAAAGGCCATTGACCAATTTGGTTGATTTCCTTGCCTGAAGCTGTCTAGGGATTTCCCACACACAGCTGGGCCACGAGACACTCTTGAACTTGGTTTGCGCCCTTGTGTTCTGGGCCTGTCGCAGCATACCCTGGGGGAGTGCGCTCCCCGCTGTGACCCAGGCGCTCATCCCAAGACCGCCCATTGGGACACCCCAGACCTTACCTTGTGGGGGACCGGGCTTTGGCCAGACGGCAGGTTGGCAAAGCAGAGCTTGGTGAAGGGACTTTCCAGATGGGCTTCCAGAGGCTAAACAGTGGCCTTTCATGCTCTTCCTCTTCCTCGCTCTGTTTTCTGGGTACTAGTTAGAGCCCCGGGCAGAAACTCCACCCAGTGAAGCCCTTCAGAAACCGAGTGGGTAATTCCAAACCTCATGAGCATGCACTGCCTACCTTGTAATTTCACAGTATGTAGATTTCATTGAAAAATAAAGGTCTCTTCTGTTCTCAATGAAGAGAAACCCGTAGGTTAGCCGCCACCGTTGTCAGCAGGGAGCTCGGCTTGGGAATCCGAGGTGGTCGCTCCTGGGTTGGCCTGGTAGTCCCACGTTCCACGGTAGCAGCCTGTGTCCCCAACAGTGGCCTTAGCTTTGCGTCCAGGCTGGCGGCAGGCTCCGGTAGGGGCCAAGCTCCCATCTGACTGCGGGAACGGGAGTGGCTCGGCCAGCTTGGCAGCCTGGCCTATGCTTTGAGAGGATGTTGTAGTGGGTGGGTGAGCAGAGCTCATCCAGATCTGGCTCCATGGGCTGCCTTGGCCGCCTTCCCAGGCCCGCCTGAGCCCGGGGGATGGAGGCCCAGTGTCCTATGACCGCTGGTGCCAAGCACTCCCGTAGAGGCTGCCTGTGGCTCCACTGACCCTCCTCCACTTAATCTGTGCGGTCCGAAAACAAGACTCCCCAGCCCTGGGAGGAGCCCTGACCGGGGCTGGCTGTGGGAAGAGGAGTGTCTGCCGGGGCCCCTTCTGGTCTCTGGTGGGCTCGGCCCAACCCCAGAGCGTCCTCGGTGCTCTGCCGACAGGTCTCGTCTGTGGCAGGTGTGCCTGGGAGGCTGTAGTTCACGGCTCTCCCGGGAGCCCCTGCTACTACCCGTTCTCCTCTTCATCACAAATTACAGGCAGCCTTTGTTTCCAGAAAGTCCTGGCTTGACTCCAGCCCTGCTGATAAATATAAAACCCCACCTGGCCCTTGCGTGATGTTCTCTCTCCCTAGAGGGTGCCCAGGTATTAAGGTGAACAAGAGCCGTATTTTCCTCAAGCAGTGTTAATTATTACCCGGCCTGCTGGGAGGATGAAAGGCCTGCCCACCTGACAGGGTAGAGCCCCCAAGTGGGGCCGGGGGTGCAGGGGAGACAGGGCAGTGACTGACAGGTGTGAGGTAGAAGCCTTGAATTCGATGACCTGCTTTGCTGGTTGATGGCTGGATGACCTTGGGCAAATCATTCCCCCTCCCTCAACCTCTGTTTTCTCTTCTCTGAAATGGGGCTACTCTGTCTTTCCTACCCTAAGTATCATGAGGATCCAGGGTTAAGAAGGCATAAATAAGGGAGCATTTTGTCAACCACCAGGTGTCATGAGACCCCAAGTAGGGTTTATTGGTGTTCTTGATAAGTAATTCAGAACCCAGAGTGGACCTTGTTGATCCCACGCTCAGACGCCTGACCTGCTGGGAGCAGGTTTCGGGGCGGGGGGAGTGGAGGACAGGGGACCAGCAGGGGGAATGCAGAGTTTATTAGGACACGGACGAGACGAGCTGGTGTCTTCTGTGGATCTGGTTCCCTCTCTCCTTGTCCTATGGGAAAAAAAATTTTTTTTGTGGTCTGTCAGGTGGGGATTAGAGGCAAGGAAGACAGAGGGAGGCTGGCACACCCAGGAAGGAAACTGTCCAGGGGAAGGAATGACGCCTTCCTGTCTCTTTCTGGCTCACGTGCTGCTTCGCAACGCATCATCCAAGGTTGATCCAGGCCACTGGGCCAGGTCCCCGAAGCTCGCTGGGTGGGCTGCCTGCTTTCCTTTTCGATCACTGGTGGGTTAGCCCAGGGAAGTAAGTTCAAACCAAGCAGGGTTTCCAGATGCCTGGCGGGAAGGTCACTCTGGAGTGACACGGGGACTGCCAAGGCCGGTATGGCCAGAGCCCATCCGGAAGCCCCCGTCCCTGCCACGTGGGACGTGTGGACACAGCTCTGCCACCTCCCTTCCGCCTGGCGGCGCAGGTCTGCCAGCCCATGCCGCTGCCTGGCCCTCACTGCCCTTCTGGGTTCCTTTCCAGGGCGAGCTGGAGCGACAGCTGCTGCAGGCCAACCCCATCCTGGAGGCCTTCGGGAACGCCAAGACAGTCAAGAACGACAACTCCTCTCGATTCGTGAGTGCCGGCGCTCACGGGCGCCTTCCCACCGGCTGCTTGCGCCCCAGACGCGGAGAAGGGTGGGATTTGGTGCTTCCCGGCCTGTCGCGTGCAGTAGGCTGGGTCATGCACCTGTATAAGGAGCTTCCTCGGCTCAGGTGGCAAAGCCAGCGAGGCAGTGGGGAGTCCCCGCCGGTCCCCTGCTTGTCCTGCTGTAACCGGCAGCCAGTTAGAACGCAGGGCCAGACCAGGCAGGAGGAACACCTCCAGATAACTTCTTCCCTCCTCCCCTCTTCCACTCTGTGGTGGAACTTGGGCACCGCTGGAGCTGGGCCCGGCTCAGGCTTAGCCGTGTGGCCCTTCTGAGTCCTGAGCGCCCATGTAGTTGGGGTGCGGGCCCCCTAGCCGGGGACACAGGCTCAGTCTCTTGGCTTTCTGCCTCCGGGCTGTACCACTGGAGGTGGGACTGGAGGATGGGGCCTCTGATCTCTTCATCCGTCTTTCCTTAGGGCAAGTTCATTCGCATCAACTTTGATGTCAATGGCTACATTGTGGGAGCCAACATCGAGACTTGTATCCTTGTGGTTAATTGTAACAAGTGTTCTGGGTCTGGGAGGGGGGAGATGTGACCTTGATGGAGAAGAAGCTGCTTCCTGATTCCAGCAGTTTCCCCTTTCCGGGCCTGTTATGACACCTTGTCTGTGCCACCCAGAAGAGGACCAGGATTAAGCTCAGTGAGAACTCAGCTCAGAGCTCAGGTTTCTCTTTACGGGCAGGAAAAAGTTCAGCTTAGAATGGGATGGAACTATGGAAGATCATCCAGTGTGGGTCCCAGAGGGTGGAATTGGGTGGACGCTACTTTGTTTCTCCCTGGTGTTATAGCCTGTGCTGGTGAGAGTGTTCTGAGCTCTGTTCTCTCGTGAGAAGGGGGCCCTTTAAACAGATAAGGCTCCCAAGTGTGAGGGCTGCTGTTTGCACAGGTTACACCCGTGAAGGGTAGAGCCAAGGTGGTTGGCCTTTGTTTTGTTTTGCCACTTTCTGCTGGTGAAGTTCCGTGGATTTGGACAGGGCTGGGGGCATGTGGAGGGCTGGCTGCCTCCTCTTCAGCGAGCACGATTCCTTAATGTTTGCAAAGACCTCCTGGAGAAATCTCGTGCCATCCGCCAAGCCAAGGAAGAGCGGACCTTCCACATCTTCTACTACCTGCTGTCTGGGGCTGGGGAGCACCTCAAGAGTGAGTGGTGGGCCCACAGCCTGACACGGGGGCTCCCCTGCTGTCGGGCCACACACCACAGTTAGGAAATGAAACCTCGGCCTTTGGGTGGGCCAGAGGAGCGTGACTTCCGTTCCTGGGCCGGCTGAGGGCTTGGCCTCTGTTTCCGACCACGCCAGAGGAAGCCTGGCAGGTCCCTGTGCATCTGTGGACCTCGGGGGCCCCAGTGCTCTCGGGGGGAGGGGGGGTCTATGTGCGTGCCCATCTCACATGCTGGGGAGAGTCAGCCTTTCCGGCCACTCCGCGGTTTCTGGGGTATTTCAGGGCGCTCCCCGGTCTCCCACACCTTTGAGGTCACGGTGTTGACTGGAGCCTCTGGTTCCAGCACCTCCTGACCTTCACGAAACCTTGCCCTCTGCCCCCCACAGCTGATCTCCTGCTGGAGCCATACAACAAATACCGCTTCCTGTCCAACGGGCACGTCACCATCCCCGGGCAGCAGGACAAGGACATGTTCCACGAGACCATGGAGGCCATGCGGATCATGGGCATCCCAGAGGAGGAGCAGATGGGTGAGGGCCGGTCCTCCTGGGGGAGCCTGGGGAGCACTTCCTGCTGGCGCTGGCCCTTAGGGAGTCTGTAACGGCCGGGAGGAAGGCCTTGAGTGTGTGGTAGGCGGTCCCTCAGATTTGAGGCTCAGGATTATTTCTTCCCGGTCGTATTGCCTGGGGACACAGGGGAACAAAGGACAGGCTACTAACTGCTCAGGGTCTGGGTCCACCCCTCGTGTTCTTGCCATTTGCTAAAAGTGGATTAGTCCTGCCTTGTCCAGGGCGAGTGTGGAAGGGGCTTGGCTGGGGTCTCTGTGCTGGTGAAGCTCAGAGTGAATACAGTGTGCAGCTTGCCTGTGTCTTCTCGTTTCTCTAGAGGGAGGGTGAGGCTGAAGGTTTTATTTTAGGAAGATTGGGGGATGGAGAGACTGCACCCCATCCTCTAGCGTTGGGGTCGGTCACCTTTGCTCCACAGATAGCATGTGAATGGACGGGCGTGGCTGTGTTCCAATAAAAGTTTATAAAAATAGACCACGTGCCCCTGGGTAGAGGCGCATCCTTGGTCCGGACTTGGAGACGTTGGAAATGTTAACAGAGCTTGTATCTAAGCTGAGGTCGGCCAGAGGCCCTGGAGACACGCTTTAGGCCGAGGTCTGGTGCCCCCCACATGGCTCGTCTTGCCTGAGGGCCTCAGGGGGGAGACACCCCACTCAGGGGCTTATTCCACCCCCCGCCTGGTTCTGACCTGCCTTTGATTGCACCTGAAGGCTTGCTGCGGGTCATCTCGGGGGTCCTCCAGCTCGGCAACATCGTCTTCAAGAAGGAGCGTAACACCGACCAGGCATCCATGCCCGACAACACAGGTGACCCTGTGGGCCCCTCACCTGAAGTAGAGGGGCAGGTGCCTGGGCTTGCGCTGACTTAGGAGAAAGAGTCTTGGAGAAACTCCAGACACTCCTGTCTTTTTTGTTGCGTGTGTGTTCGTGGCTGCCCGTCACTCTGTATTTTTTGTGAAACACACATGAACGCGACCCTGCTGCTTCTTCACAGAGTAAGCATCAGAATGAGTTAGAAAACCCACTATCTATGGCCCAGCATTTCCCCTCATTTGTTCTGAGACCAGACCGGTTGTCTCTGTAAAACAGTCATTTCTCCTGTCACTTGCCTTGCATGTGAACTCGTGAGGACATGAAACAGTGTCGTCACCCTGGCTCCTTGGTCACTGCTAGTCCCTTGGGTCGTTGCAGGTGACTCGTTTACGTTAGCCTTAACACGCGCTTCTTAGGGGCTCTTAAAAACATTTAACCCATGCGCGTGTGGATTGTCCTGTTCTGTCCCCTGTGTCTGGGGCAGTGCTGCCTCGAGTCAGTCCTGTTTGTGGGTAGGACCCTCTTTCACACTCAGGATGTGGCCAGGGGTGTGCGGAGGTACGGATGCCAGGCCCCCGGTTAGGACCCGCGCTGCCGGCCTGAGGGGAGAGCTGGCTGCTCCGTGTGCCGTGGGGGAAGGGCCGGGGCCCGGGCTGGCTGTCCGGTAACGATGGCCCAGTAACCACAACTTTCCCAGGTTGAGCAGAGGGACCCGTGCCCTTGGGTTGAACTCAAGCCTTTTACCCCTTCCCTCCTTACTCTTTGAAAAACATCAGCTGCCCAAAAAGTGTCCCACCTGTTGGGTATCAACGTGACCGACTTCACCAGAGGAATCCTCACCCCTCGCATCAAGGTGGGACGGGACTACGTCCAGAAGGCTCAGACGAAGGAGCAGGTGAGCCCTCTGGCCGGGGTCAGGCCTGTGCTGCAGCATCCTCAGGGTTCGGTGCTGTCACCTGGGTCCCTCACTGGGTCCTCACAGCACCGCGGAGAGCAGGTGGTGTTACCCCCACTGAGAGCACAAGGAAGCTGGGCCCAGGGTCCAGGAACATGGCCAAGGCCCCTGCCTAGGGAGGGCCACCCTCGGTGGGAACTCTGGGCTGCCGTGTGCCTTTTCCCTGGAGGCAATGTTGAGCTGACTGGTGGGCGAGGAGGCAGGATCCTGTCCCAGGGTAAAGCGAAGCAAGCCCAGAGTGTTTCTGTAGCACAACTCTCCTGGTGCCAGGGCAGCGGCACCCGCCATTCTTGGAGCCCAGGCCTCAGGGCTGTCTGTCCCCCACGGGCTGTCCTGCCACACGTGGCGAGAGCCGGGCAGGGGTCTGTGCCACTCGCACGTGCCTGCCACCCAGGACCTGAGTCCCTGCCCGCAGGGCCCCTGTGGGTGGTTTCTAGTTTCTCTCATGGCCCTGGCGCTGGGTGGTTTTGGGCTGCTGCTCCTCCCATCTCTCAAAATTACTTTGAATTCACGTTGATTAGTTCTTTTTCCAAAGGGGGGCCATCCACCGGGCCTCCCGCTGGTGGCTGACAGCTGATTCTGGGCAAAGCCCTCCCTCCAAAGCTGTTTTCAGAAGACAGCGGGCATGATTATAACCAACTGTCCATTTCCCTGATAATTAAAGAAGCTTAATTTTTTCATTATGAAAATACTACATGAACACTTAAGATTCAGAAAAATCAAAAAAGTCTAGGGCTTCCCTGGTGGTGCAGTGGTTGAGAGTCCGCCTGCTGATGCAGGGGACACGGGTTCGTGCTGCGGTCCGGGAGAATCCCACATGCCGCGGAGCGGCTGGGCCCGTGAGCCATGGCCGTTGAGCCTGCGCGTCCGGAGCCTGTGCTCCACAACGGGAGAAGCCACTGCGGTGAGGGGCCCACGTACCACCAAAAAAAAAAAAGTCTAGAGAAGGAAAAAAATTGCCCCAGTCCTACCCAGTGACGCTTATTGGGCAGCTTTTTCCTTCCTGCAAGGCCTTTTCCTTCGTTCTTTCTTTTTTAAACGTAGTTGTCACCTTGGCTTTTCGTTACGGAACTTCTTGAACATTTGCACAATAAAGTGGAGAATAGCACAGGGAGCCCATGTGCCCATCACACAGGCGTCTTCAGGAGTCACTGACTCATGGCCAAGCTTGGTTCCTGGTTCATCTGGTCACCCTGCACCCCTAATTGTGTAACTTGAAGCAAATCTCAGACATCTTGTCATTTCTTCTGTAGATACTTCAGTTCGTCTCCATTTATTTTAAAAAGGTCTTTGCAGATGTCTAAGTTCACTCTGCCTGTATTGTTGGATATTTAGGTTATTGCAGCTTCCTTCATTATAGATAACACCACAGTGAACGTATTTGTGCATGAAGCTTTTTTTCCATTCTTAGGGCTGTTTCTCTTTGGGGGGAGCGGCCCACAGGTGACATTATTGGGGCAAAGGGAATGAGGACTTAAAGGCTTCCTGTATCTGACTCCCCGCCCCCCCGGGTGTCCCCCCCACCAGGCTGACTTTGCCATTGAGGCCTTGGCCAAGGCCACCTACGAGCGCATGTTCCGCTGGCTGGTCCTGCGCATCAACAAGGCTCTGGACAAGACCAAGAGGCAGGGCGCCTCGTTCATCGGGATCCTGGACATCGCCGGCTTCGAAATCTTCGATGTGAGCTTCTCCCTTTTGCCCACTCCCGCCTCCTGAGCCTCTGGGCTGCCTTCTCCTGGGGCTGGGATCCTTTCTCCCATAGCCCCACAGCAATGCGAGCTGGCCACCTCCTTGCTTGTGTGGAGACACAAGACACCGGTTGGGTGTATTTTAAGCTTAAACAAGATGCCCTGTGGGGTGAATTGGGAGATTGGGATTCACATATATACACTAATATGTATAAAGTGGATAACTAATAAGAACCTGCTGCATAAAAAAATAAATAAAATAAAATTCAAAACTTCAAAAAAAAAAAAAAAAGATGCCCTTTGCCAACCAGAAATGCTGGCAAGAATGATACCTTCTGGATGGGGTTCTGGGAGGCCTCATGGACAAGGGCTTTCTGTTGATTTATTGTTTATGTATTCTCAAATATTATTAGCGTTGTGACAAGATATTGTCCCTGCCCATAAAGACTTCAGGCAGGAAAAACTGATAAAGTAGATCAGCAGAGGTTCTTAACCTGGGGTCCATGGCAGATTTCAGAGGAACCACGAACGTGGGTGGAGAAAAAAAATCACCTCTTTATTTTTACTAACTTTTCATTGAAATGATGCAGTTTTTTGAATTGTGGCTTGAGCAGAGTGTGCAGACCTCAGTTGCATTAACAGTGGTTGGATCTGTCACCACTAGATATCAGACATTTTCACGTCACAACAGTCATTGAAGAGATATAACATCATTAACGTTCATCTCTCCTTCAAAATTCTGGAAGTTATTAAGCCCATGGCTTGTGCTTTTTAATGAAGGAGCACCGTGTATTCCTATGTCACAATATTTTGATAATTACATTTCAACATAACTTCTTTCTTTTAGAATCTATTTTATGCGTTTAAAAACTTTATCCTGATATAAGGGACTTTACCAGGCTGCTGGCGAGGTCCATGGGCCCCAGCAGTGCAGTCCCTGCTGCTGGGTGTGAGGAAGGGAGGCCCACAGGGGGCGGCATGGAGGGACCCCAGGAGGTTCTTCCCCAACACCCATCCCCTTCCTTGCCAAGGGACTTGCAGGCCATGTAGCGGGAGGGTGGGCATCTCTGTGACCCTGTCTCCCTCTTGCAGCTGAACTCCTTCGAGCAGCTATGCATCAACTACACCAACGAGAAGCTGCAGCAGCTCTTCAACCACACCATGTTCATCCTGGAGCAGGAGGAATACCAGCGCGAGGGCATCGAGTGGAACTTCATCGACTTCGGCCTCGACCTGCAGCCCTGCATTGACCTCATCGAGAAGCCAGTAAGAGCCACACCTGCGGGGGGGCTTCACCCCCACCCTCTTCGCTCTGCCCTTCTGGGGCTGGAACTACCCAGAATTCTGACATGAAACGATTTGCTTTTGCAATGAGTTTTTTTTTTAATCAGTTGCATTTTCTAACAAACAAGAACCCATGTGGCTCCCAGGCCTGTCAGCCAGTCCCCACGATGTCTGAGTCTGCTCTCGTTTTATAAACTCAGTGTACGGAAGGCTCTTGGGGCTCTGGGGTGCTTCCTCTTCCTCGGGAGGCTTGTCCTAAGTGTCACCTGTCACCATGTAGCTGTGCGGACATGGAGGGCAGGGGAGGGGATGCGGAGGGAGTCGGGCCGGGGCATGTGCTGGGGGCAGCCTCTGGACGTGGGCCGGGGGTCTGCTTGGCCCATCAAGCCCGCCAAGGGATTTCCAGTGCACTCATTGGAGAACCCTTCTGATGCATCATTTTATTAAGGTGTGTCAGCTGTAGCCTAGACCCCAGAAGTTTCTTTTGAGCTAGAGCTCTTAAATTGAGTGCTTTCGGTAGTGCTTCTTCTTCTTCTTCTTCTTCTGTTTTTTTTTTTTTTCCTCCCTGCGGGGAAGCACTGCCTACCTTCTGGAGAGATTCTGGGCTTTGGCTTCTTAAGAGGGCAGGAATGGGTGGGTTTCCAGGTCGGGCTCACCTGTGCGACGCTGTGCTCCCTCCAGGCAGGCCCCCCAGGCATCCTGGCCCTGCTGGACGAGGAGTGCTGGTTCCCCAAAGCCACGGACAAGAGTTTCGTGGAGAAGGTGGTGCAGGAGCAGGGCACCCACCCCAAGTTCCAGAAGCCCAAGCAGCTGAAGGACAAAGCTGATTTCTGCATCATCCACTACGCTGGCAAGGTGAGGAGCGCACACACAGGAAGGTGTCGGCCGGACCTTCGTAGGAGACTTAGAGGCGATTCTAAGACCGGGAGCCCCGAGATGTGGGGCGGGGCGCAGTACTCTTGTCCCGTGACTCGTCCGATAATGTGCCTGGTGCCTTCAGCGTTCAGGGGACTCCCCCACCTCGCCAAGCACCATCACATGTTCCGTTTTGTTAGAAGCTTGCGGCAATCCTGTAAGGTGCTCAGGCTGGTGTCCTGTTGTGTATTATTATTAAGTGCGTTTTCCAGGTGCGGAAATGAGATTTGTGCTAAAGGCGCAGGCCGTGGAGTCTGTATTAGAGCTCTGACCCTGTGTGACTTTGGGCTGGTTACCTCACTTCTCTGAGCCTTGGTTGATTCACACGGAAAGTGGGGATGACCACCACTGAACTGGGTAACATGGATTAAAGGAGCTTGTGAGCCCAGAGTGGGCAGTCAGTGCTCCGGGGCAGGGCCTCTCAGCCTCCACACTGTCCACTCAGGGGCCAGGTCAGCCTTTGTGGTCGGGGCCCGTGCTGTGTGTTGTAGGATGTTTAGCAGCATCCCTAGCTTCTCCCCACCAGAGGTCAGCAGCGCCCTCCCTACTTGCCAAACCAGAAATGTCTCCAGACATCCCAGAACATCTGCCACATGTGGGTGGCACAGTCCCCTGGGTGAGGGCCACACCCGTAGATGATGGCTTTGTTATTGCCAAGGCCACCGGCCAGTAAGTGGCAGAGCTGCCTTCACACCAGCTGGCACACATCCTCCAGCTGGCTTGTTCCTGTGGCTTGAACCTAACTGAACAGGGATGTCCTGAGTCTGCAGAGGTCCGTGCTTAGACTAAAGCTGGGTTTTCTCAGCAAATTGTGTTGCTTGCATGGAGTATCTAACTATAGGTTACACTTGGGTGTGTGATGAGATTTATTTATTTATTTTGGGGGGCTGTGCCGTGTGGCTTGCAGGATCTTAATTCTCCAACCAGAGATCCAACCCGGGCCCACAGCAGCGAAAGTGCCGAGTCCTAACCACTGGACCACCAGGGAAGTTTTTAAACTCCCTGTTTAAAAAACTTCTGTTTTCTCGTTACCTAAGGTAATGGCGCCTAAAGCCCCGCTTCCACTTCCACCCCTGTTAGAAATGCAGGGGGGCTTTTGTTGCGCTGTTGTCTGTGATGCAAAAACTGGGTACACCCAAAAGCCCACGAGGGGCCTGAATGGTGAAACTGGCCGTGTGCATCCTCGCCTGGGCTGCACTACAGCGGCTAAAAGGACAAGGACGCTGCCTGTGCCCAGGGGGACAGACGGCCAAGACACTCAGCTCCAGGGTTTGTCGTCTCCCAGGAGGTAACTCTGCCCCTAGGGAGAAAGAAGCTACCATCCTGTACCTTGTCATCAATAACAGTGTGTGTGTGGAAACCTGTCGAAAGGGGCCAGGAGGGGACCACAGGCTGAGAGCGGCGGTTACTGCTGTGTGGTTTAGGGCAGGGGTTGCAGTGGCTTCCCGCTCTGTTTGTATTGTTAGAATATATAATGTTGTACTACTCTTGTTATTAAGGACATATTTCAAAAAAGATAAGAATATAGGGCTTCCCTGGTGGCACAGTGGTTAAGAATCCGCCTGCCAATGCAGGGGACACGGGTTCGAGCCCTGGTCTGGGAAGATCCCACATGCCGTGGAGCAGCTAAGCCCCTGCGCCACAACTACTGAGCCTGCGCTCTAGAGCCCGGGAGCTGCAACTACTGAAGCCCACGTACCTAGAGCCCGTGCTTCGCAACAAGAGAAGCCACCACAATGAGAAGCTGGCGTGCTGCAACTAGAGAAAGCCCGCGCGCAGCAACGAAGACGCAACTCAGCCAAAAATAAAATAAATAAATTAAAAAAGAGAGAGAGATAAGAATAATGCATATCCAGGAAAACCTGGGTATCCTGAAATGACAAAGAAAAAGTAAAAATTACTTGCCTGTTACTAAAAAGAAATATTACCACATTTTGGTTAACGTCCTTTCAGGATTTTTTCTTTATTGTTCATGTTACCTTAAAAAAATTAAAAACAGAATATTCCGTGGTGTAACTATAACCGTTTGCTTGGGGTTCGCGTGGCTTAAATTTTTTGCCTTCTGCATGACTCCGCAGAGGACATCTCACAGACGCCTCCGCCCTGGCCACTCATCATTTCCTTCTTGGGGATGCAAATGCCAGGCCGAGGGTTCACAGTTTTTAATGTTTCCGCCTGTGGGGTCGGCTGGTCATCGGAGAGGCTGTGCGCGCCGATGTCCCCCAAGCAGCCTGTGACCTGGGGTCCCGTCTTGCAGGTGGATTACAAAGCTGACGAGTGGCTGATGAAGAATATGGACCCGCTGAACGACAACATCGCCACGCTGCTGCACCAGTCCTCCGACAAGTTCGTCTCGGAGCTGTGGAAGGATGGTACGCCCTCGGCCCTCACCCCGCCTCCCGGTGCCCCCGGCCGGGCCTCTTCCCTCCACGGCAGCGGGCCAAGCCCAGGACGTGGACCGGTGTGGGTTTGTGGCCGCTTAGCACCCGGGAGCCTGGGCTCCTCCAACCCTTACGGTCACCCTGTCCTTGAGCCCCGAGCATCCTTGAACATGCTACGCAGCCACTTGCTCTTGGGCAGAGGCTTCCCTAGGCTCCGCGGCCACAGACAAGCCCTTTCTAGCGCGGGGTGGGTCACGTGATGGCCCCGCGCCCGGTGCCCAGGTTCCCGTCCCACTCCTTACTGCCTCCTTGCTTCTCCCCGGCAGCTGGTAGCTCTGGAAGTCGTTCTTTTCCTTGTCTCCGCTGGTCTCTCCTCCCTTCTGCCTGGGTTTTGCTTTAACCTCTCTGTTGCAGAGATTCAGAGCACCCTGAGAGCCTATTTCTATCAGCGTTTTCCTGCCCTCCTCCTCCTAGAACCAGGTGACTGGCTGCCCGGTGCGGCGTCCGTCCGTGTGGTGCATCCAGGGCT
Source organism: Hyperoodon ampullatus (assembly GCF_949752795.1). Classification (NCBI taxonomy): domain Eukaryota; kingdom Metazoa; phylum Chordata; class Mammalia; order Artiodactyla; family Ziphiidae; genus Hyperoodon; species Hyperoodon ampullatus. The sequence continues at coordinate 33,638,578 of NC_136924.1, read as the reverse complement.
GCATGACGAGCGCTTCTGCTGAGCTTTCTCTGCCATGGCTGCTCCTGCCTGACTGTGCCCCTTCCCTGGTCTCGGCCCCGGGCTTGTGGGGAGGCCCCTTCCCCCTCCCCATCGCCTCCAGGCCTCCGGTGGAAAACCAGGCACATCAGGGCCGAGTTTTGATATTGACACTTCTTGTTAGATCTTAAAAGGAAAAAAAAATTATTTTACAATCTATATCCCCTTCAGAACTCCCGCTCGTGAAGGTGGCGTCTCATTGATTGGATGGCTGCCATGTCTCCGCACGAGGCGCTGTGCGCACTGCTGTTATGTGTTCGCGTGTCTGTGCGTGCGTGCACCTGTGCGTGTACGCAGCAGTCACCTGCTCTTCCGGGGGCAGGGCACACTCACATGAAATGGCGAGTTGTTACGGGGTGTATTTGACCTCACACTGGGCAACCTGAGTGGCCTTCACAAGCCACCCACTCCCAGGACACCTTTGGTGGCCAGAGGGGCCCTGCAGTGGCTGCACGAGGTCCAGATGCCTCCCGTTTTAACTGAGGGGGTTCATCGGGTCCATCCTCACTCCCGGCTTCCCTCTTGAGCAACAGTCCTTTGTGTTGCCTTCAAAAAAAATAAGAGATCTGGCCACAGAGGAATAGGAAACCGAGTTTGTCACGGAATTCTTAGCTTTTGCAGCCAGCAAGGGAAGCTTTCAAATTTAACATTGGCTCTTGCTTAAGACTGGCCTCAAATCACCGGCCACTTAGGTTGGGTTTGTTCGTTGTTTTGTTTTTGCCTGGGAGGAAGCAGTTCATTTCATTGTTCTGGGCGGGAGCCACGGTGATGAGGGCTTCTTCCTTGGAGGGTGGGCTTAGATGATAAAGACCCCTGAGCTTGGAGACCAAGGCAGACAAGAGGGAGAAGGGATAGTCACTGGCAGAAGTGGTTGTCTGGAACTCTCTGCTCCGACACCATTCCTGCTGCACTAGGTCCCTGATGTAGAGAGCCCTGCGTGGGGCCCTTGCAGACAGAGAGGGACGCATCCAGAGTCCTGCAGGCGATGGCAGAGTAGCTTTAGAGCTCCTGCCTTCTGACTTCTAGCCCAGTGCTCTCGGGTAAAGGTCAACGTGAATTCAGGATGCTGAGTTTTTCATTTCGTCTGGGATCCGAGGACTACAGGATTCCTGTAAGTCAGGTTGAACATCTCCTCAGAGCCAGGCAAGTGGACGAGCTTGGCTCGCCACTCCAAAATGCATTATTAGGTCTGGTTTTTTTTGTTTGTTTGTTTGTTTTTCCAGTTATTCTCATAGCAAAGGGTTGTTATTTACCAGCCATCATGACACTCACCAAAAGGCTACACAGCTCCTATCAACTTATCTGAATCGCAGCTACTGTGAAAGGGGATTCTGGTTTTTTTTGTTTTTGTTTTTTTTGGAGTATAATTGCTTTACAATGTTATGTTAGTTTCTGCTGTACAATGAAGTGAATTAGCTGTATGTACACCTATATGTCCTCCCTCCCACCCCCATCACCCCCCAACACACACACATCCCCCCCATCTAGATCATCACCGAGCACTGAGCTGAGCTTCCTGTGCTTTATAGCAGGTTCCCACTAGCTATCTATTTTACACATGGCAGTGTATAAACGTCAATCCTAATCTCCCAGTATCAGCTCTGTCGTGTCTCTGGGTTAGGAGCTTTCCAGCGTGGCTGAGATAAGTGCCGTGGACGTGGAGTGAGCCTTCCCGGGCGCGCTGCTCCCCTCAGTGGCTCTGCGCTCTTTCCAAACCCTTTCCTGCTTTCTGCTCCTTGCTCACAAGGCCACCTTCGCTCAACATTTGGAGATGACTTTAGTCTGCTGTGTAGACTCCAAGTAGAAACAGTCTGCTGTTCCGTAGTCTCCTCTCTTTCTGTGCAGATTGTCTGTCTGTCTTTCCCGCCCCTACACCCCCACCTGGACCGCTGGGTCCTCACGCGCTTCTGCGTGCTCTCTGCAGTGGACCGCATTATTGGCCTGGACCAGGTGGCCGGCATGTCGGAGACGGCACTGCCGGGGGCCTTCAAGACACGCAAGGGCATGTTCCGCACGGTGGGACAGCTGTACAAGGAGCAGCTGGCCAAGCTCATGGCCACACTGAGGAACACCAACCCCAACTTCGTCCGCTGCATCATCCCCAACCACGAGAAGAAGGTGCGGCCACTCGGGGGCGCGGCCACTCGGGGGCGTGGCGCGGGGCTGGGCACAAGTGCAGGCCACTCCGCCCTTGTCTGTCTCCCTGTGCAGAAACTCTGTCCCCCGCTGCACACAGTGGCCTCGGTTAAGTTCCCCGGTGGGGTGGCTCAGGCACCCTTAGGGGATAAGCTGCCCTCGTAGCCTGTGTTTCTGCCTCTACCGGACCTGGATCACGTAATTAACTGGGCCGTCAAAACCTGTGGGCGGCAGCGACTCCCAACTCCCTTGGGGGCTTTTGCCCTGTTTCATGTAGAGGGGGCCACCCCTCTCTCTGTCAATTCCTGGGCGCAGAAGTAAGAGCAGGTGCATGTATTTTCTTCCCTAGGCTGGCAAGCTGGACCCCCATCTGGTGCTGGACCAGCTGCGCTGCAACGGGGTTCTCGAGGGCATCCGAATCTGCCGCCAGGGCTTCCCCAACCGCGTGGTCTTCCAGGAGTTCCGGCAGAGGTGAGCAGGGCCCAGGGCCGGCTGCTTCCCAGCAGGGGCCTCCAGTAGGGCAGCCATTTCCTCGTCCACATTGAGTTGACTTCCGGCCGGCTCCTCCCACGGTTCTCTGTGCCACCGTCCACATGAGGAGGGATTTCTCTGTTTTGTTTCTGAAACAAAAGTTATCTTGTTGGCTTTCACTCCTAGTCACTTTGGGAGCCTGGCGCTGTTTGCTACAGTTAGAGGAGCTCTGAAAAGAAATGAAAGGAGGATCAGTGGGAGCCTTGGGTATTAAAGGAACTTGATGGAAATGGAAGTCTGCTTTGTGTGCAGAGGGGGACAGTAGTGACCCCGGCTTCTTTGCTTAATGACTGTTTAGTGCCAGTTGCTGTCTTGATGCAGCCCTGAGTTTAATTTCTTGGACCACCCCGTTGATTGGTGGTTCCCTGCAGCATCTCAGTGAAGAGGTAGGTGTGGCCTTCTGGGGTTACAGACGCGGATGCTGGGTGATTAGCTGTTAGTAAGCCCACTGCAAAACTCACCCCTGAGTGAATGAAACAGCCCGATGTGAGTTTCCATTCGCTTTCTGGAAAGCACCAGGCCTTCCTTGTGCCATTTAGCCTAAGGAAAGAGCAGGGCGGGATTCACCGAATGTCCCCTTTCCTTAGGAGACTCTGTGGAAAGAATTCTATGTCTGCTACACCACAGGGACGACCCTAATCTCTCACGGATATTCCAGGCCACATGGAATCCAAGCTAGGGCTAACCTGACCTGGCTGCCCTTTTCTTCCTCAGATACGAGATCCTGACACCAAATTCCATTCCTAAGGGCTTCATGGATGGGAAGCAGGCGTGTGTGCTCATGGTGAGTTGAGCTGCCGTCCCCGCCTCCTGTGTTGGGTGACCTGTGGCTGCTGGGCATCCACGTGGCCAGCGCCCCTGTGACTGGACGGGGTCCTTTGGATCCATTGGCACCGTGCTCTCTTGTTCCTCCAACAAGCCAGTTCTGACTCTGCCAGGTGCCCTGAGCAGCAGCCCCCTTAGCCCTTGGTGGGGTCAGGACAGCGTGTGGGAGCCAGGTGGGGGGGAGGAGGCCAGAGCCGCGGCGTGGCGAGGCTGTGGTGTGAGACAGCCTCTTCCTTTTGGGCACATTCTGGTTCTTTCTTGCACACATCTCCTCCGATCTTCACATGCAGTGTGGTTGGCAGGGCAGCTCGCCACCAGGGCGCCACGACCAGCCCAAAGCCACCGGTGTCTGAGTTTCTGGACCTTTCCTCTCTTCCCCCCAGCTCTGAACCAGTGCCTGACGGGCAGTGGGCACTGGATTCTTCATAGTGAATGAAGGCCCTGTGGTGACCCAGTGGCCACGCTGAGGCTGTACCCACTCAGTCATTTTTCTGCTTTGCAGGCAGGCGTCCCGCTGGGCCGTGTCCAGAGTCAGTAACCAGCACCTCTTGCTTGCTTTACTTCGCGTTCTTTCCAAAGAGTCAGCAGAGGATGGGCTGGGCTTCGGGGTGGGGGAGGAAAGAGAAAAGGGAAGAAAAATTCAACACCTGCTCTGTGCAAAGCAGCACATTAAGGGACAGGGAGGTGGGGGCTAGAAAAGGAGGGAGAAGACACAGCTCCCTGCTCTCCGATGCTTGTCACCTGGCAGAGAGGAGGCGTGAAGGATGGAGGGTGTGCCTCCAGCTCGTGTCTGGGCTGCTCTTTCTCCGGAGGCTGAGTTAGCTGCTGGCCAGTGAGGGGTGTCCCCACTTCTGGCATAAGCAGGTCCCCTCCGTCCAGCCCTGCAGGGAAGATGGGTAGCTTGGGCTCTTCGTGCCGGGAGGGAGGTGAGGCACTCACTGTGACCCTTGCCCCACAGGGCCTTCGCCAAGAGGCAGCAGGAATGGCTGGGGAGTGCCCACAATGGCTCCACCTGCCCTGGTCTTCCCTTTTCACAGGGCCTCTTCCGGGCCTGCCGGGTCGTTCGTGGACACCAAGGCCCCCAGATCCCACTTACCCTATTCAAGCCTCTGCCTCTTGGAGTTTGTTCTAAATCTCTTCTCTCCCAAGCAGACAGTTGGACAGACAGACCCTTGCCAGTGGGCTTAGTAAGAGAGCCTTGTTACTGTACCAAAACAGCCCGGTAATGGTAATGACGGCTAAAGCCCATTTGGCACTGGTCACACGCTTGACCCTGTGCTTAGTGCTTTCTGTGCATTCTCTTGTTTGACTCCCACGGCTCTCCTAGAAAGGAGGTGCTATTATTTGCTTTGTTTGTTAACTTTTCTTTTAATTAAAGAAACCATTATTCCCGTTTTACAGCTGAGGAAATATGGGCTCACAGAGGTTAAGGCCTAGGGTCATCTAGTTAGTATTTGATCCTGGCCTGAGCTGGAGTCTGTGCTGGGCTTGGACAAAACAATGATGCTTGGCCACCTCCGCTTGGAGGGAGACCTGACTGGGCATTTGTAGAGCGTGACTGCAGTGTGTGGGGCGGCACAGAGAAGGAAGAGGAGACCTCCAGGGTCCCTTCAGGGCCGAGATTCTGTGCTTCTCTGCAAGTCTGACTCGTTACCTGCCCCATGCCGGCCCCCACCTGCCTGCTCACCGCTTTCCCTGCACCAGGAGAAGGCTGCCCGCAGAGCAGCAGGACTGACCCAGGCTCCAGGCCCCTCCCCCGTCCTTGGCCTTGCTTCAGGGCTCCGCAGGGGTGGCAAGGGGTAAGTGGCCAACTCTCCTCCGTCTAGATCAAAGCCCTGGAGCTCGACAGCAACCTGTACCGCATCGGCCAGAGCAAGGTCTTCTTCCGGGCCGGCGTGCTGGCTCACCTGGAGGAGGAACGGGACCTGAAGATCACGGACGTCATCATCGGCTTCCAGGCCTGCTGCAGGGGATACCTGGCCAGAAAGTGAGTCCTGGGACGCCCACCCCACCCAGCCTGCCCCGCGCTCGGGCCCTCCCCGCTCTCCTGTAGCAGAGGACACTGAGGAAGCGGTGGCCTGGGCGCCCTAATGCCAGTCAGGTGTCGCCTGGGGAGGCCCCCATGGCCTTCCCTGCCCACCTGCTTCCTGGATTTCTGCCTGAGGTTTAAAGTGAACTGGTGGGAGGGGTGACTGTGCTTGGATTTGCTCGTCTCGAAAGCTCCTGCCACCGCTATTCCTTCCTGTGTCCCTCATGTAAGGATGACACCCAGAGCCGGCTGTCCCCAGAGGACGCCGTGCTCCCAGAGGAGGAGGCCATCCTTGAGTCCCGAGCAGCTCCTGTGGGGGTCAGGGGCTGACTTGCTGCAGGAAGGTGGGTGGGGCAGCTGCACATCTGTCCCCTGAGCCCTCCGTGTCTGTGCTCAGGGGTGTCTGTTCCAGCCTGAGATCTGAGCGCTGGGGGGACGCAGCATGAGTTTGTGGTGTTTGGACAAATGGACCTGTGTAGGACATCAGCTGCTGACGTTCTCCCTCTAAACCAAAGGGACAAGATTGTGGGTGGCACCAGGGTGGGGAGCTGCTGTCGATAGATGGACTTGATGACCAGGGCTCACACTTGACTCGGATCTGTGGTGACCTCACTCGCCCCTGAGTGACCTCGGCCCCAGGCACCCTCTGTGAGGTCACCCACAGGATTCAACCCGAAGCCGACCTCCTTCCCGCCACGTCTGTTTCGTGGTGCCCCCGGCAGGGGTCGGTCCCTCCGGAAAAGCCTCCACGAGTGAGGTCAGGACTGTCGGGAGGGAGGTGTGCCATCCCCCGCCTGGAGGGCTGACTGTGACCCTCACTCCACAGGGCCTTCGCCAAGAGGCAGCAGCAGCTGACGGCCATGAAAGTCCTGCAGAGGAACTGTGCCGCCTACCTCAAGCTGCGCAACTGGCAGTGGTGGCGACTCTTCACCAAGGTGGGTCTGGAAGGGCCTCCGCGTGACACGGGGTTTGAGCAGGCCTCATGCTGGCCTCCTGCAGGGCTCAGGCCCTGGGGCTGGCACTTTGCCCAGCACAGGAGCCTGGGGTGATCCTGCCCATGGGGTCTAGAGGGGTGTGAGCCGGGGCATGTGTGTGGCGTGGATGGCCACGGTGCTATCAGACTGGGCTAGGGCGGCTCCAAGGGCGGCTCCCGGGATGTCAGGGCCCAGCCCGCCCACCACGGCTCCACGTGGCGACAGTGCTGCCCACCCAGAAACCACGGGCAGGTCAGAATCTGCACCCAGCTGGATGGGTCCTCCCTAGCCTTTACAAAAAATTCATTAATTATTAAAGTTGTTCAGGCTGCTTTTGTTTATGATAAGTAATCTGTGGTAATTGCAAAAAGTTAGACTAACCAAAAGGGTAAACAAGAAAATAAAAATTCACCTATAATTCCTTCATCCTTGTGCCAACGTCGATATTGAATAGATGTTTCCATATTTAGTCTGCTTTTAAAAAAATTTTTTTTCACTCCCGGTAAATCTCTGCTGTGTAAACCACACGCGTTCTTACGTAGCTGAGCTTTGACTTGTATAAAAAGTCATGTACTTTGCATTTTGCATTTAAAATTCCTTCATGAGGGCTTCCCTGGTGGCGCAGCGGTTGAGAGTCAGCCTGCCGATGCAGGGGATGCGGGTTCGTGCCCCGGTCCAGGAGGATCACACATGCCGTGGAGCAGCTAGGCCCGTGAGCCATGGCTGCTGAGCCTGTGCGTCCGGAGCCTGTGCTCCGCAACAGGAGAGGCCACAACAGTGAGAGGCCCGAGTACTGCAAAATAAATAAATAAATAAATAAATAAAATAGAATTCCTTCATGAGCATCATTTTTAAAAAGTCAGCATACTGTTCCCTAGAGATGTTTCATAATTTATCTGACTATTTTTCCAGCAGTGGATGTTTATCTTTCTCTGAAATTTTCACTGTTAAACAATGCTGTCCTGAACATCCTCATGCACGCATAAGGGTAGTTTCCCTGAACTGTAATTAGTGGGTCAGAGCCCTGTGGCACACAGTGTACCAAATTGATTTCCAGAAAAATTGTACCCATTTGCACCTCCTCTGCCCTGCATCCTACCTGCCCCTCACTCTCATGAGCTTGCGCTTCCACAGGTGAGGGGAAAGCCCCACAGCTCTCAGCCTGGACAGGCGTCTTCCCCTGAGCATGTTTCCTCCTCAATCTCCTCTCCTAGGTCAAGCCGCTGCTGCAGGTGAGCCGGCAGGAGGAGGAGATGATGGCCAAGGAGGAGGAGCTGGTGAAGGTGCGGGAGAAGCAGCTGGCTGCTGAGAGCAGGCTCTCAGAGATGGAGACCCTCCAGTCCCAGGTGGGTGTCTGCAGGCTCTGCCCAGGCAGTGCTGCCACCTGCTGGCAACCAGTAGGCGAGGCATGCCTGGTTAATTTCTCTGCAGACCCTGTTCGGGGTTTCGTGATGGAGGAAGGCTACCCCATGGGATGGAAAGCTCATGAGTGTTGGGTTCAAGGCCCAGCCCCTCTCTGAGCCTGTTTCCTCGGGATCTTGATGTACAGCTCATGGAGCGGTGGTGAGGGACGGTGGACGTGATGTTTAAACATGCGGGGCAGCTTAAGCATCCTGAGATGGAAGCTGCTCTCATCAGCAGGGCTCTCCCTGCAGGAGCCTGCACTGGAGACCAGTTCTCCCGTGGGTACAAGTGGCCCGAGGCAGCCGTAAGAGCTCACATTTCCCACGTGTTCTCACAGCTCATGGCTGAGAAGTTGCAGCTGCAGGAGCAGCTCCAGGCAGAAACGGAACTGTGTGCCGAGGCCGAGGAGCTCCGGGCCCGCCTGACCGCCAAGAAGCAGGAGCTGGAAGAGATCTGCCATGACCTGGAGGCCAGGGTGGAGGAGGAGGAAGACCGCTGCCAGCACCTGCAGGCTGAGAAGAGGAAGATGCAGCAGAACATCCAGGTACCCGGAGGAGGGGCGGGGCCAGACCCCAGGCATGGGGCCGGGGGTGGGCTGCGTGGGGAGCAGGGGCGCCACGAGTGCCATGGGAGGACAGCCTTTGTCCCGGGGGCAGCCTTGGAGACGTGCTCTCTTTGGGGCTTTTTTTTTTTTTTTTTTTTTTTTACGGCTGTGCCGCGCGGCTTGTGGGATCTTAGTTCCCTGACCGGGGATTGAACCCGGGCCCGTTGGCAGTAAGCGCTCGGAGTCTTAACCACTGGAGCACCTGGGAATTCCCTGGGTGGTTATTTCTGACACTTACGTGTCAGGTGCCTGTTAGCACTGCCCCACTGAGCGTCGAAGCCAATTTAATTCCCCTCCTCCGTCCTGGCTCTGGCTGGTCTGAGGAGCGGAGGGTGGATGCTTGCTGGACCAGGCCCCTTGGAACACGTGACCCCGCGATTAGACTGGGGTTCTTGTCCCCGCACCCCAGTTTTAAATACATGACCACACACGTGGGGGCCGGGCCGCATCCCAGTTGCTCAGGCATCGCCCCGGCTTCCCGTTAGGAGCTGGAGGAACAGCTGGAGGAAGAGGAGGGTGCCCGGCAGAAGCTTCAGCTAGAGAAGGTGACCACTGAAGCCAAGCTGAAGAAGCTGGAGGAGGACCAGATCATCCTGGAGGACCAGAACTGCAAGCTGGCCAAGGTGGGGCGGCAGCTCGGCAGTCGGGGCACGGGGGCGAGCAGCTGGGGCAGCGGCTCCAGGCTCAGGGCTGCGGCTGGGGTCCCTGTCAGCGTCCGCCTGGCGACAGATAACAGCTGGGAATCAAGTTAGAGAAGGAGGGACAAGATCAGGATGCTGACCTCCATCTCCAGAGGACGGGGGTGACCAGGTTGACAGGGCAGGACAGCTGCCCGGGACCCTGTGATGTGTGGGGAGTTACGCTGGCTGTGTGGCCGCTGCTGTGGGATTAGGACTCCACTGGTGGCCACACAAAGCAGGAAGTGAGAAGAGCAGGGGCACTTTAGGGGGTGAGCAAGGGGGAGGTCGAAGGCATGGAGAAGGTGGCGCCATCCTGCCTGCCCTGAATTCCCTCGCTGACACTCACTGTCACCTGGCGGCTCTTCTCACCTGAGCAGAAAGGGGTGACGCAGGCCCAGGAAGGGCTTGGGCACCTCCTTTTTGGGTCCTAAGGAGGCTTACCCAGCTATTGCAGGGGAGCTAGTGACCTTTCACAATGACTCCTTTGATCTAGGAAATCCTAATGAGCTTGACCAGGTGTTTAAGGCCCTGCCCTGCCATTCAGTCCTCAATGTCTGGGCGAGTCGTGCCTTGAGGAGAGCTGACGTGTTCTGTGCTCAACTGACTTTAAGCTCTGACCCACCCTCGCTCCCCAGGAGAAGAAGCTTCTGGAAGACAGAATAGCCGAGTTCACCACCAACCTCATGGAAGAGGAGGAGAAATCTAAGAGCCTGGCCAAGCTCAAGAACAAGCACGAGGCAATGATCACCGACCTGGAGGGTAAGCGGGTGGCGGCAGGACTCGGGATCTCTGGAGTGTCCCCTGCTCGGGGGCCCAGCCTGGGCCTCGCTGCCAGGAGCTGGAGTGCCGGCCGGGTCTCCCACTCGCTCTGTGCAGGCGAGGCTGGGGTCTGTGGTATCCGGCCGCTGCCCTCGAGACATGGGGGTCAGCGCCCGCTCCCTGTGGAGTCTGGACCCCCAGGCACTGGTTGGGAGGGACGCTCCCCCAAGTGATGAGTGTTGAAAATTGAGCTCTGGCGTTTCTCTCGTGTTGCACACCATGCGTTTCACAAGCTTCTGAGACTTCCTAGGAGCTTCTAGGTTTGACTGCGGCTCTGCCACTTACTAGCTGTGTCATCTTGTACCTATTAATCTCCGTGAGCTTGAGTTTCTCTTACCTCTCAGGGGACACGGCGAAAGGGTGAGTGTGAGGACTGAACTAAGTAACGCGCATGGATATGCTGTGTGTGTTGTAAGATGCCGGGCAGGTACCGCGAGAGGCCATTGCTTCACGTGGGGCAAGGAGACAAATCATGCCTCCGTCTCTCTGTGCCCTGGGATCTGTGGTGGCTAGGAGGATGGCACAAGCCCAGGTCTGTGCTGTCTGGGGACCCCTTGTCCCCCTGCCCCTTGAGAGGAGTGGAACAGGGGGCAAGAGGAGCCCAGACTACCGGGGGGGCTCTGAGCTCCAGCCAGAAACCACTGCTCCCTCTGGGGAGATGTGGGGCAGCCCGGTGTGCAGGGCAGTTGTCAGTGCCCAGTGGACGTAGGGCTGAAACCATCTGGGCTGGTCGCTAGGAGAATTTTCCCAGCTTGGTTTCTTGCCCCCTCCTGGGTTAAGGTGTTCAGGCTGTCAAGGGGAAGAGATGTCCTGACACAGATCTCTTCACCTGGGAATAGTCTGAAAGACTCCATCATCCAGGAGGTCTTGGAGCAGCAGGCCTGCTGGATTGGCAGACGTGGAAGTTTGACACTAACAAGTGTTGCCAAAGATGTAGAACAGTCAGAACACACACACGCTGCCAGTGGGAGTATAAATTGGTAGACAGTTTCGGAGAACAATCTGCCAGTGCCTAGTGAGGTTGAAGCTTTGCCTGCAACCCATCCCTCTTGTCCATGTACGTTGGGAGTCATGGGCAAGAACGCTCCCAGCATCGTGGCTCAGGAGGGCACACAGCTGGAGGCTGTGCCCTTCTATCCTACAAGTGCCCGTCAGCTGTAGGATAGACAGATAAGTTGTGGTGTGTTCACATGGTGAAATACACAGACAGAAGTCCAAATGGATCGATTACAGTGACAGTTAAGTTGCTAAATCTCAAGATTTTAATGTTGAGCGACAAAGGTAAGATGAGGAATAAAAGTCGCCAGCCCTTACTGCGCACACTATGGGCAGGCATGGTTCCAGGTGCTTTCAGATACCAACACATTTGAGCCTCCCAACAGCCTAAGGAAGTAGCTTGTCTTATAGCCTCACTACTCAGATGAGGCACAGAAAAGTAAGGACATCACCTAGGTGACGTCATAACAGGAGTTGTAAAGCCCATTGGACTCTGGCCCCACTGTACCGTCTCCATAGAATTCATATAGGACACATCCCTAATGTAAGTTCAGATTCATGCGAGACTAAACGTTATAATTTTTAGGGAGGCAGACATGGTGGAGCCTCAAAGGGAAACGAGGGAACTGTAAACATGAACTTTGGGGGAATAGTTCCCTTGGTAGGAAGGGTCAGTGGGTGGGGTTGGAGAGACAAGGACTTGGAAGCTTATGGTGACGTTCTTTCCCTTCATGCAGGAGTTGGGTATGAGTGTGAATCATGATCATTTAAACAGCACAGATATTTTGTAATAAATGTTTGGCATTTTATGTAAGATTTGAAGACAAAGACAGATCTGTAGCCACAGAGGGGTCTGTTCGCAACTCTCCATTCTTCCTTCTCAGAGCGCCTGCGAAGAGAGGAGAAGCAGCGCCAGGAGCTGGAGAAGACCCGCCGGAAGCTCGAGGGAGACTCCACGGACCTCAGCGACCAGATCGCCGAGCTGCAGGCTCAGATTGCTGAGCTCAAGATGCAGCTGGCCAAGAAAGAGGAGGAGCTCCAGGCTGCCCTGGCCAGGTGAGGGCCAGAGCATCAGCCAGTGCCCGCACTCTCAGTGTGCTCCCTGCTGTGGTTCTCGGTGCATCAGTGAACTGCGGGCACGTGCTCCGCTGTTGTCTTGGAAGCCAATTAATGACAAAACATTTTCTATTCACTAAAAGTGCAGTCTAAGGCTTCTCTGTCATTTGTTATCCCCCCAAAAATCATCCACAACCCTAGTCATCCAATCATAGCAATTCTTTCCTTTCCTTTTTAAAATTTCGTGGCTACAGGCATGCTTTTTAAGAATAGATTTTATTTTTCCAGGCATATTTAGATCGATAACAAAATTGAGCAGAAGTTACAGCGAATTCCCAAGTCCCCACGTGAACAGCCTCCCTCATTAGCAACCTCCCCCACAACAGTGATACATTTGTTACAATTCATGAAAGTTCACTGACACATCATTATCACCCAAAGTCAGAGCACATTTGTATTTCTACTTAGTTGCTGTAATCATGGACTGTAGCATTTTATTTCCCTTTTTTTTTCAGTTAACATTTCATTTTTTTTTTTAATGTTTAAAGGACTGAATCTTAATTTGGAAAATGAAATGATTCTTCTGTGAGGTTTTTGAATTCTCAAAGTGGAATAACGCTAAGTCTTCTGGATGCGTCAGATGTTTTTGCTGAGAAGAGCTCCTGAGGGCCATGATTATGACTGCCAGAAGTGGCTTTGGCTGCACCTCTCTAAAGCCTTTTCTACAGACTCTGCTCTCCGTAGGTGACCGTGACCTCATCCTGATGTTGTTGCTCTCTTTGGCAGAGTGGAAGAGGAAGCCGCCCAGAAGAACATGGCCCTAAAGAAGATCCGGGAGCTGGAATCTCAGATTTCTGAACTCCAAGAAGACCTGGAGTCTGAGCGTGCTGCTAGGAATAAAGCTGAGAAGCAGAAACGGGACCTCGGGGAAGAGCTGGAGGCTCTGAAAACAGAGTTGGAGGACACTCTGGATTCCACGGCTGCCCAGCAGGAGCTCAGGTGTGTCTTGGGACCGACTGCCCCAGTCACTGAGGGATAAGGGTGGTGGTGCAGGGAAGGGGAGGCCGTGGCCTGGGAGGGGTGGACCCCAAGTCTCTGCATACACACAGTGGCCTGTTGTCATGGAGCAGGGAGCTCGGAAGCTGATGGTTCCTCAGCACCTTCTCCCTAGAGTAGAAGAAATTGACTTGGAGTTGGGGTGAGGCAAGCGTGGGCTTTAAAGCTGAAAGGCTACAGAAGCCTCTACAAAGTGTGTCTGTGGGGAATTCCCTTGCAGTCCGGTGGTTAGGATGCTGCGCTTCCGCTGCAGGGGGCACGAGTTCGATCCCTGGTTGGGGGGTGAAGATCCTGCATGCTGCATGGTGCAGCCAAATTAATTAATTAATTAATTTAATTAATCTGCTTATAACTCACTCCTGGCTCCTCGTATTTAGAATAAAATCCAATTCCTTACATAAAAAGCCTACAATACATTTAAAAAAAAAAAAAAAGTGTGTCTGTGAGCCTGGGCTGTAGGATGGATGGCCGCGGAGAGAGGCCAGTGGGCAGAAAGCTGCCTGGGGTGGCCAGCACCCCTTGCCGGGTGCTCTCTGCTGCCACAGAAGAGCCCCAGGGCAGCATCGCTCCTGGATCCCTGGCCTCCCTCCTGAGGGCGTTTCTCTGTCCAGGTCCAAACGTGAACAGGAAGTGAACATCCTGAAGAAGACCCTTGAGGAGGAGGCAAAGACCCACGAGGCCCAGATCCAGGAGATGAGACAGAAGCACTCGCAGGCCGTGGAGGAACTGGCGGAGCAGCTGGAGCAGACGAAGCGGGTGCGTGGGCCTCCCCAGGACTGGCTCCATGAGGCTCTGCCACTGTCAGGGGGCCCTTGCAGAGTCTAGGCTCCAGCCCTTCGTGGCTGTGTGACTTGGGGCTATAGGTCCCTCTGTTCCTCAGTTTCCCCATCTGTAAGGGAGGCAGATGATAGCCCGTCTCATACAATTAATGTGAGAGTTGGAGTTGGTAACACGTGAGGCACTTAGGTAGTAAGGGCTCCGTAAGTTGTTCAAGAATCATTTATTCTCATTATCATCATTATCTTGTTCATCAACCTGACAGACCAGAAAATTTCATGGAATTGGAGCGACTCTAAAACTGAGTTTCAGAGGGCCATCGGGGTCCTCTTTTCTGAAGCCCGTCCCTTCTCTAGAACACCCCCAACAGGTGGTCAGCTGGAGTCTTCGTGGGAGAACCCTGGGGATGTTGACCCCAAATGGTTTCTCAGCCAGGCAGCTGTGGCCGGGCAGTTCCTGAACAAGACCAGTCCTGCATCCCGTGGCTTCCAGCTCACGGCCACCCTTGGTGGCAGCCTGAGAAGGCAGAGGCTCTTCCACATGGCAACCTGTACAATATTTTCAGAAACCTGCCTTGTCTACCTGTCTACCTTCAATTTCCACCTGGTTCTGGGCAGGTTGAAGCCTTGCCTGGTCCTTTAGCTGTTTTCACCCACAGTGACTTTGCGTTCACGCTGGGTCCAGTTTACCCTTGAACTTGCCCGTGATGCCGTGGCCGGCTCGGTACGGACTAGATTGGGATTGTTGTGTTTATTCTGTAAACTCGGCTTTTATGTTGTTTGGAAGAACATTACTGTGCTACTTTGAACATCAAATTTTCAAGAGGCTTTCCTGGAAGTCTTAACTACGAACAATTACAATTTCCTTCATCCTATAATAATAGCTAAAATCTTAACATCAGCAATGATGACATCTTGCCCTTGGATGCTCCCTGAAGCCCGTGCAGGAGGCCGGGCAGGGATGGTTTGAGAGCTGGGGGAGCCCACGTGCCGGGTGTCCGGCCCCAGCTGGGTGCTGAGTTCACATCAGGCCCGAGCCTTCCGAGTCTGGGGCCCTTGCCAGCTCGTCATCCCCTGGACTTGCCCAGTGTCGTTTTTGCTGCAAAGGCAGCCGATTCTGGTTCTGGATCCGCCGGATCTTGGACGATGTTAGAAAGACCAGCCTCACGTCACAGGTGCCCCCTTTCACGTCTTCGCTTTTCTCCCCGCTGCCAGGTGAAAGCCAACCTCGAGAAGGCCAAGCAGACCCTGGAGAATGAGCGAGGGGAGCTGGCCAACGAGGTGAAGGTGCTGCTTCAGGGTAAGGGGGACTCCGAGCACAAGCGCAAGAAGGTGGAGGCCCAGCTTCAGGAGCTGCAGGTCAAGTTCACTGAAGGGGAGCGCGTGCGCACGGAGCTGGCCGACAGGGTCTCCAAGCTGCAGGTGAGGCCTCTGCCGGATCTCCTGGGTCCCGGCCCACATCGCCAGAGCTCCCGCTCTTCTCTCTCTCTCTCTCTCTCTCTCTCTCTGTCTCCGCAACCTGGCTCAATCTGCGAGGCCTCTGGGGTTCAGCCTGTGACTCAGGTCCAGCATGGCCGAGAGAGCCGAGGTGGGGCCCAAGCAGTCGTGGTCGATCTCACAGGGCTTTGTCTCCCGTCCGTGCGCAGGTCGAGCTGGACAATGTGACGGGTCTTCTCACCCAGTCGGACAGCAAGTCCAGCAAGCTCACCAAGGACTTCTCCGCTCTGGAGTCACAGCTGCAGGACACGCAGGTAAGGGCGGCGACGGGTCCCTGTGCCCGCACGGCATTAGCTGCCAGGCTTCTGGGTCTTTGTCTCAGAGCATCCTCCCCTGCATCCGCGGGCTCTCTGCGTCCTCCCGGCTCCTTGCCAGGTCTTTGCTGGCTGCCCCCTGAATCCGAGGGACTGCTCCCGCCTTCCCCCAAGGGTATGGGGACCGCAAGGCTCTGACGCTGCGGGTCCTGAGCCCCTGCCCTCCTTGTTCTCTGAGTAGGAGCTCCTGCAGGAGGAGAACCGGCAGAAGCTGAGTCTGAGCACCAAGCTGAAGCAGGTGGAGGATGAGAAGAACTCCTTAAAGGAGCAGCTGGAGGAGGAGGAGGAGGCCAAGCGGAACCTCGAGAAGCAGATCGCCACCCTCCACGCCCAGGTTCGGAGCTGGCTCCCTGCAAGACACCCCTGGGAGCTTCTGGCGGGGCGCCCACCTGGACTCCAGAGCACAGCCCTGCCGCTGGGTCCACCCAGGCCTCCCCAAGCTGGACACCTTCCCTTGGGGGAGCTCCTGCCCTCCCCAGACCAGGGCTCATGCCTGGGGTCCCCAAGGAGAATTTAGGAACCCATGAACTTGGGTGGAGGAGACGTACATCTTCATTTCACCCATCTCCAGCTGGCCTTCAGCATTTTCTTCTGTTATGAATGTAGGCAACAAGCCGTGGCCCTAGCAGTGCCAGTGGCCTGTTCAGTAGAAACCACTGGTCATCGTGTCCGAACTGAGGCCAGGCTTTGGGAAGGTCATCGTGCTCCTAGCTACTCGGGAGCCTGCTATCTGCTGTGCTGATAAAGAAGCACGATGGTTACTGAACCACAGTCTTAAAAAATACCCAACAACTGCACTTTTCTATATTGGTTTCTTGGTAATCCTACGTATTTTGCTTCATGCATGTTAAAACCTCATTATGAGAAGGAGGTCATAGTCTTCTCTAGACTCTGAAAGGGTCTGGGGCCGAAGATAGACCAAGGGCCCTCTTCCGGATCCTGTCTTAGGACTTAAACGTGCCAGAAGATCTGCAGCAGGTCGGGGAGGGTGCAGGGTCAGTTCCACAACTGGGTGGCGGTAGGGAGTGTGTGCACGGTGGCAGCTGTGTGTCCAGATGCAAGGAGGGGACTGCGAGACGGATGCCTGCAGGCAGGGGGCACCAGGCTGCTGCCTGGGAGAGAGGAGGGGAGGGGAGGGGAGGACGCTTCCCACTGTAGGCCTCCGTCTTGGTACGAGCGGCTGGTGCAGGTCACGACTGAGAGGCCTTCCCAAGCTGACCTGTGGTGTCCGCCTCCCCTGGGCTCCATGCGCTAGGCACCTGCCCTCTGCAGAAGCTCCATTTCCCTGGCCCCAGAGGGAGCGGGAAGTGGTTGGGGGAGCCGTCTCCGTAACTGGGTTGGCGCCCCATTCCTCCGCTGGCGGGTGGCAGACCAGCTCCCAGCTGTCCCAGGTGCGGCCATGTTACCCGAGCAGGTGCTGTGCTGGGTGCCTCCTTACCCCTTGCTCCCGCCCAGGTCACCGACATGAGGAAGAAGATGGAGGACGGCGTGGGGTGCCTGGAGACGGCCGAGGAGGCCAAGAGGAAGCTCCAGAAGGACCTGGAGGGGCTGAGCCAGCGCTACGAGGAGAAGGTGGCCGCTTATGACAAGCTGGAGAAGACCAAGACGAGGCTGCAGCAGGAGCTGGACGACCTGCTCGTGGACCTGGACCACCAGCGGCAGAGCGTCTCCAACCTGGAGAAGAAGCAGAAGAAGTTCGACCAGGTGGGTGTTGTTGGTGCTGCCACCGCCTCACGTCCTCCCCTCTGCAGACACCCTGCCTCGGGCAGGGGCCTCTGTCCGTCAGCCCGGCCCAGGGTCACCGTCACCCAGCTCGAGAGGAGGCCCTGAGGGGCAGGCGCTCAGAGGGCCCTCCTGGATTCCAGCTCGTTGAGGCGCCTAGAAAGAGAGCGCTCAGAACTGGGTGTCTTCACATGATAGGTTTGGGAGCAACTTTTCCCCTTTCTTTTTTTCTTTCTTTTTTTTTTTTTTTTTTTTTTTTGCGGTACGTGGGCCTCTCATCGTTGTGGCCTCTCCCGTTGCGGAGCACAGGCTCCGGACACGCAGGCTCAACGGCCATGGCTCACGGGCCCAGCCGCTCCGCTGCATGTGGGATCTTCCCAGACTGGGGCACGAACCTGCGTCCCCTACATCGTCAGGCAGACTCTCAACCACTGCGCCACCAGGGAAGCCCTCCCCTTTCTTGGTTTTTTATGTTTTTCGAATCTTCTCTAATTAGAATTTTTCTTTATACGTTCATAACTCTTGTTTACTCCAGGAGATCTGAGGCAGCTTACCGAGACGCAGACAGTGGGGTGGGATAGAAAAATGGAATAAAGCAGGGGTCGGCAAACTGGCCAAGGGCGCCCACTGCCTGTTGTGGACAGAGATATTGAGCACAGCTGTCACTACAGCTGCTTTTGTGCTAACGTAGCAGTTTACGTAAAGTCTGAAGTCACACGTGCAAAGTCTAAAGCGTTTCCCATCTGGCCCATTTAAGAAATAAGCCCATGGAATAAAGAGGTGCTGAAGCAAAGGGAAGGGGAAGGGGGGAAAATAAGATGATACGGTCAGGGTGGGCCAGCGCAGGGAAAAGATGCGTCACATCCTTGGAGGAGGGCCACAAGGGATTCGCGCCTCCGAGCAGCCAGATTCACATTCTTTTCAAGGTAAACGCCAACCAGTCATTCAGGAAAACCAGGGGCTTTCCGGGTCCTGGGGTGAAATATTTACTTCTTGTGGGCTTTCCTGGAAGGGGCACTGAGTGTCATAAAGAACCTTGGTTACTAAGTGATAAAAGTTACACAGACTCTAATGGGTTGTGGCAGAGGCCATCTCCGCCTTCGTCTGCTCGTGAGGACACACCGCACAGCACGTGTCACAGTCGGAAGCAGCCGGCTCGCTGCTCTCCTTGGTCCCCCTCCCCCCAGACCTGGCCCCTGGGACCCTCCTTCCCCAGGGAGTTCGGGCCCAGATGCTTTACCTGCCAGAGGCCAGCAGGCCCTGAGCTCTTTCTGAGAGCCGGTTGCTCGAGCCTCATGGTGCCCGCCTGTCTCCCAGCTCCTGGCCGAGGAGAAGACCATCTCTGCCAAGTACGCGGAGGAGCGCGACCGGGCGGAGGCCGAGGCCCGGGAGAAGGAGACCAAGGCACTGTCTCTGGCCCGGGCTCTGGAGGAGGCTGTGGAGCAGAAGGCAGAGCTGGAGCGGCTCAACAAGCAGTTCCGCGCAGAGATGGAGGACCTCATGAGCTCCAAGGACGACGTCGGCAAGAGCGTAAGTCCCCGAGCCCACGGCCGGCACTGGGGCGGGGAGTGGCGGGGGAGGGAGATGGCCTCAGGACGCGAAGGATTAGGGGCTCACGGACACTGAGGCTGGGGACCTGGGGGCCTCGCGCCCCTCTGCTCCTGACTGCGTCCCCTCGGCGGCAGGTCCATGAGCTGGAGAAGTCCAAGCGGGCCCTGGAGCAGCAGGTGGAGGAGATGAAGACCCAGCTCGAGGAGCTGGAGGACGAGCTGCAGGCCACCGAGGATGCCAAGCTGCGGCTGGAGGTGAACCTGCAGGCCATGAAGGCCCAGTTCGAGCGGGACCTGCAGGGCCGCGACGAGCAGAGCGAGGAGAAGAAGAAGCAGCTGGTCAGACAGGTGCGGACGGCCCTCCCGCTCCCTTGGGCAGAGGCGGGCAGGGAGCCCCGGGTTCTTGGGGCTCCTTTCTCCTTCCGCCGGGACTGTGGGAGTCCCCTGATTGTGCCCTCCACGTCCTCACATTCCAGTCCTCTGCCTGGGGGTCAGTGACCCCCTCTACTAGGGTTTTATGGTCAGAAATCCTCCCTGTCCCTGGATGCCCCATGGACGCCACGGGACTGGGCCAAGCCCACCTGGGCCGTGAGCTGAGGCAGGGTCTGTGGGTACGTCCGGCCTCCTGAGCCGTCGGCATCTCCCCAGGTGCGGGAGATGGAAGCTGAGCTGGAGGATGAGAAGAAGCAGCGCTCAATGGCTGTGGCTGCTCGGAAGAAGCTGGAGATGGACCTGAAGGACCTGGAGGCCCACATCGACTCGGCCAACAAGAACCGGGACGAAGCCATCAAACAGCTGAGGAAGCTGCAGGTGAGCTCAGGCTGGACCAAACCAGATCCGGCTGCACGTGGCAGCGCTGGGCTCAGCACGGGGCTGGGACACTAGTGGGGTGGCCAATGAATGCTGGGAAGTGCCACCTTGCCCTCCCCGAAGAAGGTCTTGGGTGCTTTTAGCTCCATCTCACAGATGGAAACCCAGAAGCTGAGCAGAAACAAACTAGTCAGAAGCAAACTTGCAGTAAGATTGTTGTCTTTGAGTGCCTTAAACAAAGAAACAAGCAAGTGTAAACCTAGAACTGCAACGGCGTTATAGTCACTTAGTGGCAGATTTCTTGAATAAACCAGACGTGACCCATCCCAGCCTTAACGGACAATGGTGGAAGGTTCCAAGCCGATGGTTCAGAGAAGCAGCCCAGAGCACAGAACACATACTTGGCCTCATCAGTAATGAAAGAATAATAAGTTTAAAAAACCAGCTCTGAGATGCCACATCATATCCAGCAAACCGGTAACAATAAGAACGAGTGTAAACGCTGGTGTTTGCGAGGTCGTAGGGCATAGGTGCTCTCATTGCGGTGGCCGCTCTACCTGGTGCCACTTGGCCGCGCCCAGCAAGGGTTGTATCCTTTGGCCTGGGGAATCCCAATTTGGGATTTATCTGCAAAAGGGAAAAAAAACACAACTATTTCCCAAGATCTTCAGAGTTAAAATGAATCACCAGTGAACAAAGGACATATGACCGCGCCATGTTGCCGGGACTAACCTGGCAGGTGGCCGTTGACCTGGAGCAGTGGGGATGGCACCAGAGCGCGGGATCCAAATCAACAGGAGGTGGTAGAAAGTAAACAAAAACATAGCTGGACTAATACCCACCCAGGGACTAACGCTGCCGCAGGTGTGCTTTGTAAATCCTAACAGTTAAAAGCGTGTAAAGATGGTATAGAATAAAGGGAAGCTTTGTCTTTACTCTTTTGGTTGAATGTGGCCGCAGGCTGAGGCCCAGCCGTCGGTCCCCGTTGGCAGGGCGTCCCTGTGTGGGGGTGTGGGCACACGGGAGCAGTGGGATGGTGGCACCAAGCCTCTCCTCCCTGCCCTCAGGCCCAGATGAAGGACTGCGTACGGGAGCTGGAGGACACCCGCGCCTCCCGCGAGGAGATCCTGGCGCAGGCCAAGGAGAACGAGAAGAAGCTGAAGAGCATGGAGGCCGAGATGATGCAGCTGCAGGAGGTGGGCCGGGCCGAAGCAGGGCGCTCGGGGCCTCCACCCACCTGCCGGGGCCACCCGGGCAGACCTGGAAGAATGGGCCAAGCTCCAGCAATGGGCCGGTGTGGTTCTTGCTTTCTGAAAGAAGTGCCCCTCGGGGTTTCATGAAGTAGTAAGGCTCCCTGGTGTATTAGAACGTGTGTGTGATCGTCACCTCCTGGGGTCGGCTCCCTCGCATGAATGCCGTGACTTGCTGCCTGTGGAGGAGGGGTCCCTCCCAGAGGCTTACGGCGCCCTTGTCCCTCACACGAGGCAGGTTGTGAAAGCGTTCCCCAGGCTCTAGGCAGTCTTCTGCCTTGAGGATGCTGGCTACCCAGTTGCTCCTAGCTGGGCCAGGCATCCAGGCTCTCCTTGTCTACCCTGACCAGAGTGGCTGTACCCTCGTGCACACGTGGGTCTCTGGTGAGGCCGCCTCACCCTCAGGGTGAAGCCCTTGCCCCTGCCGGCTTTCAGAGCCCCGCACTGTGGCCTTAACTCACGTCTTTGTCCTGTCGCCCCTGCTTCCTGTCTGCCTGGAAGGTAGAGGGACCAGCATCCTGTCAGGCCAGGATGATTTTCTGTTTATTGCAACATCCCCGGCACCTGGCTTAGTTTTTATTTTATTTATTTATTTATTTTTATTTATTTTTGGCTGCGTTGGGTCTTTGTTGCTGTGCACAGGCTTTTCTCTAGTTGCGGCGAGCCGGGGCTACTCTTTGTTGTGGTGCGTGGGCTTCTCATTGCAGTGGCTTCTCGTTGCGGAGCACGGGCTCTAGGTGCGCGGGCTTCAGTAGTTGCGGCACGCGGGCTCAGTAGTTGCGGCGCGCGGGCTCAGTAGTTGCGGTGCGCGGGCTCTTGAATGCAGGCTCAGTACCTGTGGCGCACGGGCTTAGCTGCTCTGCGGCATGTGGGATCCTCCCGGACCAGGGCTTGAACCCGTGTCTCCTGAACTGGCAGGTGGATTCTTAACCACTGCACCACCAGGGAAGCCCTGGCTTAATTCTTAGCGCTTAGATATGGGGGCTGTGTAATCATACGGTGCCTAAGCTGTGACCTCAGAGGGGCTCCTGGGAACAGGCTTCATGGAGGAGGCAGGCCTGGGAAGGGGTTTGGGAAGAGGGGGCCAGGGGCTCAGAGTGCCGGGAACAGAGGAGGGCTGTTGGCTGCGGGCAGCCCCGGCCGGTCACATTCCGGTTCCCGTGGCAGGAGCTGGCAGCTGCCGAGCGTGCCAAGCGCCAGGCCCAGCAGGAGCGGGATGAGCTGGCCGACGAGATGGCCAACAGCAGCGGCAAAGGGTGAGCTGGCGCGGGCGCGAGCGCGAGCGGGTGCGGGGTTCCCCGCTCTGGTTCGGCCCCTCTCACCTCCCTCCGCCACTCCCCAGTGCCCTGGCGCTGGAGGAGAAGCGGCGCCTGGAGGCCCGCATCGCGCAGCTGGAGGAGGAGCTGGAGGAAGAGCAGAGCAGCACCGAGCTGGTGAACGACAGGCTGAAGAAGGCCAACCTGCAGGTGAGCGGCAGGGCCCCTCGGTGACGCGCAAGGGCCTCCCCGGCGGCAGAGGCAGAGGCAGCTGCCCCCTGGCGCTTAGGGGATAACGTCCTGGTGCCTGTGCTGGCTCCTTGGTTCCTCTCTCTCGGGTGCTGAGCTGCTTCTGGACCCTTCACGCTGGGTGGCTCCCTCTTGGGGGAAGGCCTAGTGATCAGAGGCCCTGCAGGGTCCAGCTGCCCCTCCTCTGCCCCCGGCTGGGATCCCCGCCTTCCCCAAGGTCACCAGCCCTTCTTCCCACAGATCGACCAGATCAACACCGATCTGAACCTGGAGCGCAGTCATGCCCAGAAGAACGAGAACGCGCGGCAGCAGCTGGAGCGCCAGAACAAGGAGCTCAAGGTCAAGCTGCAGGAGATGGAGGGCACTGTCAAGTCCAGGTACAAGGCCTCCATCACCGCCCTCGAGGCCAAGATCGCACAGCTGGAGGAGCAGCTGGACAACGAGACCAAGTGGGTGCCCCTCGCCTGTCGCTGGCACCGTCTGCCGGCTCCTCTGTGTGCCCGTCCCTGAGACTGTTACCCCCCATCCTGACGGGGCTCTCATCCCTTTCCTTGGGGCCTTTTGCTGGGGCTTTTGGAGTTTAAATAGGACCCACAGCCCACTTCTAAAGTTGGGGAGCCTGATAACTCTCTGAGGGCTGAATCAGAGAGGTGGGGCCCATCTGTGGGCTCAGCAAGACTGAGACTTCTTTGGGGGTAATGAGGGTCAATCTTCCTTTTTCCTAGCTTTTTCTTTGGCTGCACTGAGCAGCATGTGCGATCTTAGTTCCCTTGACCAGGGGTTGAACCCATGCCCCCTGCACTGGAAGCGCAGGGTCTTTAACCACTGGATCGCCAGGGAAGTCCTCTTTTTCTTAGCTTTATATGTGCTCTCTGACATGTGTCAGTTCCCTTCCCCTAACCTCAGTTTCCTTATCTGTGAAATGGGGCTAATCCCAGTGCCTTCATAAGAGTGTTCAGTGAAGATGGTCTACCCTAGCATCGGGGAAGTACCAGTGAGGCCCAGGAATGGGTGGCCCAGCCTGTGGATTTGTCGGCCAGACCTTCTGAAAGAGGGTGCCCCCCTGAGCCTCTGTGTTCGTGCCTTTCAGGGAGCGCCAGGCAGCTTGCAAGCAGGTGCGTCGGGCCGAGAAGAAGCTGAAGGATGTGTTGCTGCAGGTGGATGATGAGCGGAGAAACGCCGAGCAGTACAAGGACCAGGTGTGTTGGCGGCGGAGCGGGGCCCTGCCCCTTGGCGGCTGAGGGCGGGGCGGGCCACAGGCATGTGGGGTCGTGACCGGGGCCCCTGGCCACGCGTCTCCGCAGGCGGACAAGGCGTCCACCCGCCTGAAGCAGCTCAAGCGGCAGCTGGAGGAGGCCGAGGAAGAGGCCCAGCGGGCTAACGCCTCCCGCCGGAAACTGCAGCGCGAGCTGGAGGATGCCACGGAGACCGCGGATGCCATGAACCGCGAGGTCAGCTCCCTCAAGAACAAGCTCAGGTGAGCCCCGCCGGCCCCACCCGCCCCTTCGCAGGACCCTTTCTCCTTCAAAAAGTTAGTTTGTCCTGAAGAGCAGAATTTGGAAAATGAGGCTCTTATAAACTCGGTCACCTTTCTCAGCTAGATGTCAGTGAGCAAGGTGCTTAATGACGCCGAGAAAGTGCTGTTCAGAGAGCCCTTCCTCGTTCTCCTTGCCTACTGGGCTGTAGCCCGGCCTTTTTTTTTTTTTTTTTAATTTACTTATTTATTTATTTATTTATTTATGGCTGTGCCGGGTCTTTGTTGCTGCGCGCGGGCTTTCTCTAGTTATGGTGCGGTGGCTTCTCTTGTTGTAGAGCACAGCTCTAGGCTTATGGGCTCAATAGTTGTGGCACATGGGCTCAGTAGTTGTGGCACACGGGCTTAGTTGCTCCACGGCATGTGG
Source organism: Hyperoodon ampullatus (assembly GCF_949752795.1). NCBI lineage: Eukaryota > Metazoa > Chordata > Mammalia > Artiodactyla > Ziphiidae > Hyperoodon > Hyperoodon ampullatus. Next base: position 33,614,086 of record NC_136924.1, on the reverse strand, counting down.
GATCTTCCCGGACCAGGGATTGAACCCGTGTCCCCTACATTGGCAGGTGGATTCTCAACCACTGTGCCACCAGGGAAGTCCTAGCCCGGCCTTTTAAATAAACTCTCCAGGTGATTTCTTCCCCTCCTGCCTGAAGAGTCTGTTCCTGTTGCAGCGTTAAACCTGATGAGAACGTTTTCAGGTTTTGTCAACCAGAAGTTGCTGGAGGCAACCTGGCTGGTCCCTGGCACAGCTTTAGGCGCTGGGTGAATACGGGCATCTTCTAACTCTGAACCAATGGAAAGGGCTGCTTGGCGATTCTAAAGGAGTGTCGCATTCAGGCAGCATGAAATGGTTGAGGCAGAGGGTCTTTTTGGTCAAGATTCTCACTGCTTACCTCCTTTCCCAGTGATCGTTTTTTTAAAGCATAAAAGCAACAAGAGCAGACAGTCTAGTCGGTGTGTGATATCGATTTCCTTAGCTGGGACCGGAAGGAGACGCCTGTCTTTGTGTGCTGTACACAGTCACTGTGTGTCTCTTGGTTTCACCCTTTTGGTACTCAGTGTGGTCAGAGGGTGGCATTTTGCAGAGGCAGCTTCATCTGCTCTTGTGCCTCCCTCCTTTGAATCAGCCCCCATTACCTGATGGGTTTTTGCTAGTGTTTTGGGTGGAAGTGGGAAGCTTCAGACTGGAAGGGGGCAGGAGGGGGCAGCCCTCCTGTCCCCGCTGGAGGCTGTGTCCCCGGAGGCCCCCCAGCCGTCGCTTCTCCCCGTGGGATGTCAGGAGCTAGTGTCCTTCTAAAGGTCACTTTGAAACACATGAGCTGTACTGCGGCCACTTGGCCAGCCCCGCTGACCGCTGCCTCTGCCCCCAGGCGTGGGGACCTGCCGTTTGTCGTGCCCCGCCGAATGGCCCGGAAAGGTGCCGGCGACTGCTCGGATGAGGAGGTGGACGGCAAAGCCGACGGGGCTGAGGCCAAAGCTGCCGAGTAACAGCCTCTTCTTCTCCTGCTGCCCGAGACGGACGACAGCACCGACTCCACTTCCCCTTCCCAGCCCCTGCAGCACCCCTCCTCCCTCCTGGGACTGCTGTGACCGTGACCCCACCTCGTCCCCACAGGCCAGGGGACCTCAGGCCTCACCTCCCCGCCCATCCCCCCAGGCCTCCTTGAAGGGCTTCCGGCTTCCTCTGCTGCAGCCTGCTCCCCTCCCACCTTCCCCGCCGCCCCCCGGAATCTAATACCAAAGAGTCAGGGTCCTGGGCCCTGGCCCGGGAACAGAGCGACCAGCAGTATCGCCCCACCCCCTTTCCTTGCCGAAAAGCACAAGATGGTGAGGTGAGGAGGGCAGGCCTCCGGGGATGGGCAAGAGAGTTTTTTACGAATCTATTTTTCTTCAGACTAAGGAGTTTTGCTAGCCCGACGCCCCAGAAGAGTTGTCACCTTCCCCCGCCTCCGCCACCCTCTCCCTTCTTTGCTGTTGGCAATCACACGCGGTGACCTCACACCCTCTGCCCCAGTGGCCCCCCACTCCCGTGGGCTCTGGGTGGTCTGGCATGAGCAGGCCCAGGGGGTCCACTTCTGTGCAGGGCACGGGAAGCTGGCGCGGGGAGGGAGGGGCATTCCTCCCCATCCCTGTCGGGCGGCGCCACTGTCACCTTCCTGATTCTGAAATGTCTCAAGTGCAATGATGACCCCTTTCCTTTGCCGAGGGCAGCCCGCCCCTGCTGCAGCAGGGCTTCTGGGCTGAGAAGACAGGGCCCAGGGGCCAAGCTGGAGAGGCCAGCAGTGGCCTCTCCCAACACTCTTGAGGACCAAATATATTTAATGGTTAAGGGACTTGTCCCAAGCCTGACAGCCAGAGCAGTGGAAAGGGCCAGATGATCTCGAACCTACTCCAGGACTGGGGCCCGAGGGTGGTTGACCTGCACCGTTGACTCAGTATAATTTAAGACTCTGCCATCTGCACAGATATTTTTAAAAGAAAAAAAAGTTGTCTTTTCTCCCTCTAACTGTAATAAATGATAAAATTCCAAGTCTTTATCACTGCCTTTCCTTTGGAACCACGTCTAGAAGAGAGTAGCTTGTCCTACACTGGTCTACACTGGTGGCTGAATTTCCCTGTATTCCTAACTGTTTTGTATATGCTGCATCTAGACTTACTTATGGCAAAGAAGGCATTTTTTTTTTTAAGGAAACAAACTCTCAAGAAATCATGAAGATATATAAAAGCTACATATGCCTAAAAAGCTCTGAATTCAGGTCCCAGTTGCTGTCACAAAGGAGTGAACAGAACTCCCACCCCTGCCCTTTTTTTATATAATGAAAGTGCCTTAGCATGGTTGCAGCCGTCACCACTACAGTGAGCTGGTTTACAGATGTTTTCCACTGAGCATCACAATAAAGAGAACCTTGTGCTATGAGCCATGTGTCTGGGGGTGTCTCTGCGCCGGAGCAGGTGGCCTAGAAGGGACTGTACTTGGGCCACCTGGAAGGGACTGTGCTTTGCTTCTGCAGTAGGCACCTACTTTGTGCAATTTCTAGAAGCTTCCAGGAAGGCAGCACGACTGGGGCACAGGCTCCAGTAGGGAGTGGCAGTCATGCAGAAAGGCAGGCTGGCCAGATCCAAGGATGCTAAGAGTGTCTCATAAGTCTTGGTTCCTTTCAATTACTGGGTACCTACTATGTGATTGACACTGAGCTGGCCTGGGGGATAGAGATACAAGGCCCAGGCGCTAACTTCCAGAAGCTTTCTTAGTCATCAGACGATGCAAAGCCTACCCTATGGAGATTCATCCCAGGTGCCATAGAAGGGGGAACGAGGGAGTCGGTGCCGAGGCCTGTGGGTGCTGGGGCAGGGCTTCTTCACAGGACTGTCAGAGCCTTTGTTCCTGCCTTCTTCACTCTTTGAACAAAGGCTGAGCATAGTCCAGGCCCCTTGCCAGGCGCTGGGAGTGCGAGGGCAGGGGAGACAGATGTCCTTGCAGTTGCAGGCAGGAGGGGAGGCAGGAAAAGGCTCTCCTTAGAGAAGGGGTTTGGTGCCCACTTGATTCAAGGTGTGGACTCAGGCAGCAGGTCTGCATGCGGGCCCTCGGGGCCACTGTGAGGCTGGCCCGATTGCTAAGGAGAGCTGCAGGCTCCTAGACAGGGCACCCACAAGGCCTCCAGCAGCCAACCCGTCCAGCCTCCGAGCAGGTGCAGTTTCGGGCCCTGGGAAGGGAGCTGCAGGAGGTGATGGGAGAGGCGGGTGGGCGCCAGCGCTGGAGTCTGGGGTGCTGCTTCCTGTCAGCAGGGCCACACTCCCTTAGAGGCTCTGGGCGGGGGGCCTTCCTCGCCTCTCCCAGCTTGGGTGTCTTCAGCCTTCCTTGGCTTGTGGCTGCATCACTCCAATCTCTGCCTCCGTCTTTTCGTGGCCTTCTCCCCCTACTCTGTTGTCTCTCTCTGTGTCTCTTATAAGGATGCTAGTTGGATTTAGTGCCCACTTAGGTAATCATTGTTGATCTCAAGATGTTTAACTTAAAGGATTTTCAAACACCCTTTCCCACATAAGGTCACATTCACAGGTTGCAGAGATTAGGTCACGGACATACATGTTTTTGGGGGGGGAGCATCCATTTAACCCACTACAGGACCCAACAAATATCAGTTCTCCCCTCCTTAAGGTCCTCTGGCTTGACTGTTCACCTTGTGCAGGGGAAGTACTGGACCAGGTGCCAACCTCTGCCCACCAAGGGGGTGCAGTCACCAGGGTTGCCTGACCACCCACCATGCATGAGCATGAGAGCCCAGGGGCTACTGATTCCAAAGTCCCCTGTGGAAGGGAGGGGGTCTTTGCTCCATGTCCAGCTGTTCACGTGCTCTCTGTGGAGGCTAAAGCTTGCTAATGCCCCTCGTCCTCCCAGCCTCTCTCTCATTACTCTTGGTCATCCCTCCACACTGCTGGCCCCTGAGGTGGACCGTTCACCTTGGTCCCAGCATGTGCTCACCTCCTCACTTGCGTCCACTGTGCTGTCAACTTTCCCACTGGTCTTTGACTGATAGCATTAGAGACCTCCTCATCCCTAATTCTGACCAGTTGCTTATTTTTCCAAACAATTCCAAATCTTCCACCCAGACTATGGTTATGAACACAAAAGCTGGCTTCTGCACATGGCTGGCAAGTGTCTGGCACAGTGGTTCTGTGCTGAGAACGTTAATCCAATGTGGTGGGTGCCAGGTCACTGCACAGGGCCATCTATAGGCAAGTGAAACTAGACTAATCACAAAAGAAGAGGGTAGAACTTATCACCTAGATTCCATCTTATTTTTCCTGGGGACCAGAGTGGGCTTTGCCAGTGACACCACTGTGACTTTTGGTATTGGAAGAGTCAGGTTTTTTTTTGTTTTGGGGGGTTTTTTTTGCGGTACGCAGGCCTCTCACTGTTGTGGCCTTTCCCGTTGTGGAGCACAGGCTCCAGATGCGCAGGTTCAGCGGCCATGGCCCACGGGCCCAGCCGCTCCGCGGCATGTGGGATCTTCCCGGACCGGGGCACGAACCCGCATCCCCAGCATCGGCAGGCGGACTCTCAACCACTGCGCCACCAGGGAAGCCCGGAAGAGTCAGTTTTTAAAAATTAGTTTATCAGTTAAATCTTGATTACTAATGGAAATGAAAGGGCGGGCATATGGATAATTAAAAATCGATGAACCGATGGAAGGGAGACAAGGTGGTGAAATAGAACGACCTTGAGCTCACTTCCCCTCATGAGCACACCAAATATCACAACTAACTACTGAACAACTGTCAATAAAAAAGACTGGAATCTACCAAAAAAATATACATCCAAAGACATAAAGGAGAAACCACAATGAGACAGTAGAAGGGGTGCACTTGAGATATAATCAAATCCCATCTCACCCGGGTGGGTGACTCACAAACTGGAGAATAATTATATTGCAGAAGTTCTCCCACAGGAGCGAGAGCTCTGAGCCACATGCCAGGCTCCCCAGCGTAGGGACCTGTCATCGGGAGGAGGAGCCCCTAGATAGTTTGGCTTTGAAGGCCAGTGGGGCTTCATTGCAGGAGCTCCACAGGACTGAGGGAAACAGTCTCCACTCTTGGAGGGTGCCCACAAGGTCTGGCGTGCACTGGGACTCAAGGCAAGGACAGTGACTCCATAGGATCCTGGGCCAGACCTACCTGCTGGTCTTGGAGGGTCTCCTGGGGAGGCGGGGGCAGCTGTGGTTCTCTCTGGGGTCATAAAATCTGGTGGCGGACATAGCAGGGAGTGTTCACCTACTTGAACTCTGGCTGGAGGCAGACATCTTGGGTCCTTGGCCCCGAGACCTGGCCTCACCCCAGTGCTGGGACGCCTTAGGCCAAACAGCAAATAGAGCATGAATACAGAGCCACCTTGTCTTTAGATGGGCTACCTAAGGAATTCCTGAGCCTACAGCCATCTCTAGACACACCCCTTGATACAGCCCTGCTCACCAGAGGGCCAAGACCCAGCTCCACTCACCAGTGGGCAGGTACCAACGCCTCCCACCAGGAAGCCTGCACAAGGATCTAGACCAGCCTCACCCACCCGGGGGCAGACACCAGAAGCAAGAAACTACAATCCTGCAGCCTGTGGAACTGAGTGCACATACACGCTCGGAACCTACCCTAGGACCAGCTGGTTCCTGGCCCTTGGGTGATGAGAGGGGAGTATACTGCTGGGACACAGAGGGCATCCCCTATAGAGGGCCACTTCTCCAAGGTCAAGAAACTTAACTCACCCACTACATACATAAAAATACAAACAGAAATTTAAACAAAATGAGACAGCAAAGAAATATGTTCCACATGAAGGAACAAGATAAAATCCCAGAAGAAGAACTAAGTGACATGGAGATAGGCAACCTACCCGAGAAAGAGTTCAGAGTGATGATTGTGAAGATGATCCAAGAACTTGGGAAAAGAATGAACGAACAGAGCGAGAAGTTACAAGAAATTTTTAGGGAAGATAAAGAAAAACCAAACAGAGTTGAAGAATACAATAACTGAAATGAAAAATATACTAGAAGGAATCAATAGCAGAATAAAGGAGGCAAAAGAATGAATCGGTAATCTGGAAGACAGAGTGGTAGAAATCACTGCTGTGGAACAAAATAAAGAAAAAAGAATGAAAAGAAATGAGGACAGTTTAAGAGACCTCTGGGACAATGTCACATGCACCAACATTTGCATTAGAGGGGTCCCAGAAGGAGAAGAGGGAGAAAGGGCCTCAGAAAATATTTGACGAGATAATAGCTGAAAACTTCCCTAACATGGGAAAGAAAAGAGTCACCCAAGTTCAGGAAGTGCATAGAGTCCCATACAGGATTAAGCCAAGGAGGAACACGCTGAGACATGTAGTAATCAAATTGACAAAAATGAAAGACAAAGAGAAAATATTAAAAGCAACAAGGGAAAAGCAACAAATAATATAGAAGGGAATCCTCATAAGACTATCAGCTGATTTTTCAGCAGAAACTCTGCAGGCCAGATGGGAGTGGCACAATATATTTAAAGTGATGAAAGGGAAAAACCTACAACCAAGAATACTCTTCCTAGCAAGACTCTCGTTTGGATTTGATGGAGAAATAAAAAGCTTTACGGACAAGAAAAAGCTAAAAGAATTCAGCACCAACAATCCATCTTTACAACAAATGCTAAAGGAACTTTTCTAACGGAAGAGAAAAGGCCACAACTAGAAACAAGAAAATTATGAATGGAAAATCTCACCAGTAAAGGCAAACATATATTAAAGGTAGGAAATCATTCACATACAAATATGATATCAAAGCCAGTAATCGTGATAGGAGGAGAGTACAAATGCAGGATATTTAAAATGCATTTGAAATTAAGAGATCAGCAACTTAAAATGATTTTATGCTATACCAAAACCTCAGGGTAACAACAAACCAAAAATCTATAATAGATATACACACAAAAAAGGAATCCAAACACAACACTAAAGATAGTTATCAAATCATAAGAGAACGAAAGAGGAAAGAGGAAAAGAAAGACCTATAAAAACAAATCCAAAACAATTAACAAAATGGCAATAAGAACATACATATTGATAATTACCTTAAATGTAAACAGATTAATCGCTCCAACCAATAGACATAGACTGGCTGAATGGATACAAAAACAAGACCCATATATATGCTGTCTACAAGAGACCCACTTCAGATCTAGAGACATACAGACTGAAAGTGAGGGGATGGAAAAAGGTATTCCATGAAAATGGAAATCAAAAGAAAGCTGAAGTAGCAATACTTATATCAGACAAAATAGACTTTATTTTATTTTTTTTTAATTTTATTTATTTATTTATTGGCTGTGTCGGGTTTTAGTTGTGGCACACGGGATCTTCATTGCAGCATGTGGGATCTCTCGTTGTGGTGCATGGGCTCTTTGTTGTGGCACACAGGCTTCTCTCTAGTTGTGGCATGTGGGCTTAGTTGCACAGCAGCATGTGGGATCTTAGTTTCTCAACCAGGGATCGAACCCACGTCCCCTGCATTGGAAGGCAGATACTTAACCACTGGACCACCAGGGGAGTCCCAAAATAGACTTTAAAATAAAGACTGTTAGGGCTTCCCTGGTGGCGCAGTGGTTGAGAGTCCGCCTGCCGATGCAGGGGATGCAGGTTCGTGCCCCGGTCCGGGAGGATCCCACATGCTGCGGAGCGGCTGGGCCCGTGAGCCATGGCCGCTGGGCCTGTGCATCTGGAGCCTGTACTCCGCAACAGGAGAGGCCACAGCAGTGAGAGGCCCGTGTACAGAAAAAAAAATAATAATAAAAAAAATAAAATAAAATAAAGACTGTTACAAGAGACAAAGAAGGACACTACATATGATCAAGGGATCGATGCAAGAAGAAGATATAACAATGGTAAATTTATACGCACCCAAGAAGGAGCACCTCAATACGTAAGGCAAATGTTATCAGACATAAAAGGAGACATTGACGGTAACACAGTAATAGTGGGGGGCTTTGACACCCCAGTTACACCAATGGACAGATCATCCATTGACAGAAAATTAATAAGGAAACGCAGGCCTTAAATGACACATTAGACCAGACGGACTTAACTGATATTTATAGAGCATTCCATCTGAAAGCAGCAGAATACACATTCTTTTCAGGTGTTCATGCAACTTTCTCCAGGATAGATCACATGCTGGGTCACAAAGCAAGCCTTGGTAAATTTAAGAAAACTGAAATCATATCAAGCATCTTTTCCAATCACAATGCTGTGATATTAGAAATCAACTACAAGAAATAAACTGCAAAAACACAAACATCTGGAAGCTAAACAATATGCTATAAAACAACCAATGGATCATTGAGGAAATCAAAGAGGAAATCAAAAAATACCTAGAGACAAATGAAAGTGAAAACACGATGATCCAAAACCTAAGGACACATCACATCATAGGCAACAAGAAGGTGTGAGAATATAGCTTGCAGACTCTCAGGGGGATATTGCCCCTGTCTCCCCTTCCCACCTCCCCACCCCCAGCAATTGTCTAGATATAATTGACATTTGTGAGTTGGAAGGTTTTCTTTTTACTCCTGGCATGCCACTTAAAATGTTGTCACAGCAAAAAGTTCTCAGAGGGAAGTTTATATACAAATTTACCTCAGGAAACAAGAGAAGTCTCAAATAAATAACCTTACACCTAAAGCAGCTACAGAGAGAAGAACAAACAAAACTCAAAAGTTAGTAAAAGGAAAGAAATCATAAAGATCAGAGCAGAAATAAATGAAATAGATACTAAAAAAACAATAGAAAAGTTCAATGAAACTAAAAGCTGGTTCTTGGAAAAGATAAACAAAATTGATAAACCTTTATTTTAGCCAGACTCATCAAGAAAAAAAGGGAAATCAATCAAATTAAATCAAAATCAAATTAATAAAGTCAGAAATCAAAAAGGAGAAGTTACAACCAACACCACAAAAATACAAAGGACCATAAGAGACTACTACAAGCAACCTATGCCAATAAAATGGACAACCAAGAAGAAATGGACAAATTCTTAGAAAGGTATAATCTCCCAAGACTGAACTGGGAAGAAATAGAAAATATGAACAGATCAATTACAAGAACTGAAATTGAATCACTAATTTTAAAATTCCCAACAAACAAAAGTCCAGGACCAGATGGCTTCACAGGTAAATTCTACCAAACGTTTAGAGGCACCATAACACCTATCCTTCTGAAACTATTCCAAAAAATTGCAGAGGAAGGAACACTTCCAAACTCACTTTATGAGGTTACCATCATCCTGATACCAAAACCAGACAAAGATAGCACCAAAAAAGAAAATTACAGGTCAATATCACTGATGAACATAGATGCAAAAATCCTAAACAAAAGACTAGCAAACCAAATCCAATGATACATTAGAAGGATCATGCACCATGATCAAGTGAGATTTATCCCAGGCATGCAAGGATTTTTCAGTATCTTCAAATCAATCAGTGTGCTATACCACATCAACAAATTGAAGAATAAAAACCATATGATCATCTCAATAGATGCAGGAAAAGCTTTTGATAAAATTCAACATCCATTTATGATAAAAACTCTTCAGAAAGTGGGCATAGAGGGAAGCTACCTCAACATAATAAAGGCCATATATGACAAACCCACAGCTAACATCATACTCAATGGTAAAAAGCTGAAAGCATTTCCTCTAAGATCCAGTCTTAAATGTAAGACCGATACTAGAAAAGTTCTAGATGAAAACATAGGCAGAACAACTCAGACATAAATTGCAGCAATATTTTTTGGTTCTGTCTCCTAGAGTTAAGGAAATAAAAGCGAAAAATAAACAAATGGGACATAATTAAACTTAAAAGATTTTGCACAGCAAAGGAAACTGTAAATAAAACAAAAAGACAACCTACAGAATGGGAGAAAATATTTGCAAATGATGGGACCAACAGGGGATTAATTTCCAAAATGTACAAGCAGCTAATACAACTCAATATAAAAAAAAACAAAGAACACAATCAAAAAATGGGCAGAGGATCTAGACATTTCTCCAGAGAAGAAATACAGATGGCCAACAGGCACATGAAAAGATGCTCAACATCACTAATTATCAGAGAAATCAAATCAAAACTACAATGAGGGGCTTCCCTGGTGGCGCAGTGGTTGAGAGTCTGCCTGCCGATGCAGGGGACACGGGTTCGTGCCCCGGTCCGGGAGGATCCCACATGCTGCAGAGTGGCTGGGCCCGTGAGCCATGGCTGCTGAGCCTGCGCGTCCGGAGCCTGTGCCCCGCAACAGGAGAGGCCACAACAGTGAGAGGCTCGCGTACCGCAAAAAAAAAAAAAAAAAAAATTACAATGAGGTATCACCTCACATCAGTCAGAATGTCTATCATCAAAAAATCTACAAATAATAAACGCTGGAGGGGGCGTGCAGGTAAAAGAACCCTCGTACACAGTTGGTAGAAATGTAAATTGGTACAGCCACTATGGAGAACAATATGGAGGTTCCTTAAAAAACTAAAAATAGAGTTACCATATGATCCTGCAATACCCCTCCTGGGCATATATCTGGAGAAAACTCTAATTTGAAAAGATACATGCACCCCAGTGTTCATTGCAGCACTATTTACAACAGCCAAGACATGGAAGCAACCTATATGTCCATCGACAGATGAATGGATAAAGATGTGGTATTTATATATGCAATGGAGTATTACTCAGCCATGAAAAAGAATGAAATAATGCCATTTACATTATTTCATGGATGGACCTAGAGATTATCATACTAAGTGAAGTAAGCCAGACAGAGAAAGAGAAATATCATAGGATATCACTTATGTGTGGAATCTAAAAAAAAAAAGAGAGAGAGAGATACAAATGAACTTATTTACAAACCAGAAAGAGACTCACAGACATAGAAAACAAATTTATGGTTACCAAAGAGGGAGGGCTGTGGAGGGATAAATTAAGAGTTTGGGATTAGCAGATACGCACTACTATACATAAAACACATAAACAACAAGATCTTACTGTGTAGCACAGGGAACTATATTCAATATCTTGTAATAAACTATAATAGAAAAGAAAAAAAAAGAATTTCTGGAAGTGCTTGGGGGAGGGTGCGCAGGGGCTTTCCCAAGAGACTGTTACAAGTCAGGGCCCCAGGGGGACTCTTCCCCATGGCTTGTGGGGAGCTGACCACTTGCCCCCCGGGTCCAGCCAGCTTCCTCCAAATTCTATGGCTGGGCCGTTACCTATCAGGCCATCAGTGGCCATGACGGTGATGTTTCTTGGTCGGTTCGATGTGGTGCTGGCCCCAGGCCTGAAGCCTCACAGCACAGACACAAAGAAAACCTAAAAGAAAATCTGCGAGGTGTGGGAAATTCAAGTGTCTCCTCGGGGCCTCGTCTGCCTGGTCTCTGGAGGTTTCTGCCTGGCTGCTGGTCTCTGTCTAAGCCTCTGTGTCCTTTGCTCACACCTCTTTCTACTTCGTCTCTAACGTGCCTTCCCTCTCCTGTTTCTCTGACGCTTTATCCTGCCTCTTCCTCTCTGCATCTCATGCGCTCCAACCTTCTGTCACCCTCTGTCTCTGGTTCTCGCCTCTGCCTCTTTTCCTCTTTCTCTCCCAGCCCCCTCTGCCTCCCTTCCCCTTTGCCCTGTCCTTCCTCTTCTCCATGCCTGCCTTCCTCTCTCTCCCCTTCTCCTCTTCCTCCGTCCTTCCTCCCCCATCCCTGCCCCCTCTCCCCAGGAGCTCCTGTGCAGAGACCCAGCCGGCCTCTCTGAGAGACAAGGCTCCCCAGGGGCCCAGCAGGAAATGCAGTTTCCCCTCTGACCCTGTCAGCTGGCCTGGGGGGATGCAGCATGCCTCCCACCCGCTCCACTCAGGCAGCCTGTGCAGACTCCCGGGGCTCAGGAGGGAGGATCTCACTTTTGAGGGGCTCTGAGGACAGCCTTTCCCAGGAGGGTGGAGAGCAGGGAGCTGGGCTGGGGCCGGGGGAGGAGGGGAGGAGAACCCCAAGTTCACTGAGCACCTCCTGGGTGTTGGCACTGCATCAGGGCCTGGGGGCGGGGGGAGCATCAATGGCTACAGTCCCTTTCCAGGAAGACAGAAGGACCCATAAGGACAAGGAACTGGGGGGCCGGGTGGCACGAACCAAAGCCTGGGGGCAAAGAGCGGTCTCTGCAGAGCTGGGGCTTCCGGGCCAGCCAGGGGGAGAAGAACCACCCGCACGGATTTGCACCGCTCTTAATATACCGTTAGGAGAGGCGGTGTGGTGGTTAGAAAACGTCCAGGGGTCAGAGTCAGAGGTCTGGCTTCCGATTCAATTTCCACCTTGCTGCCTGCATGACCTTGGACATGTCCCATCACCTCTCCCGGCCTGTTTCTTCATGTATGAAGTAGGTGCAAAAGACCTGCTCGCTGCAGTGTTACAGAGCAAATGGGGGGATTAAAGGAGGGGTTATTGGAGAGAGCTCAGAGCCCTGACCCTTGGACCTCGGCCCCGTAGCCACCTCTTCCTTGCCTCCTGGGTACCCTCTGTCCAACTGTGGTGACAGGGGCGTGAACTCCCTGCAAAATGTCAAGTTTGTATTTAGTGTCTTTTATAGGCTCTGCTCTGCACATGCCCCCCTCCCTGATCTCCTAGTTTCATAGAGATCTTTTTTAAAAATGTATTTTATTGAAGTACAGTGATTTACAATGTTGTGTTAATTTCTGCTGTACAGCAAAGTGACTGTTTTATATATGTAGATATTCATACCTATATTCTTTTTCATACTCTTTTCCATTATGGTTTGTCACAGGATAGTGAACACAGTTCTCTGTGCTGTACAGTAGGACCTTGTTCTTTATCCATTCTCTGTATCCCAGTTTGCATCTGCTAATCCCAACCTCCCACTCCCTCCCTCCCCCACCCCACCTCCCCCTCCCCTTGACAACCACAAGTCTGTTCTCATAGAGATCTTTTGTAGAGGAGTGGTCCCAGCACAAGCAGCATCAGAACCACCTGGGAACTTGTTAGGGCGCTTAGTTAGTTAGTTAGTTAGGCCCCTCCCCAGGCTAACTAAAGCAGAAACTCTGGGGTGGGGACCCTAGGTTCTAAGGAGCCCTCCAGGGGCTTCCAATGTTCAGTCAATTTGAGAACCCTGGGATGGAGCATCTTCTCGAGGACCCCCACCTGCAAGGTAGATACGGTAATAGTATCGCCGTGGCACAGGTGAGGTTGTGAGGCTCAGGGAGGTGACTGGCTCACCTAAGGACACGCAGGTAAGAGGTGGTTGAGCTCAGGTTGGAACCCGAGAAAAGTCAGTGCTCTTTCCACATCGCCCTGCACCTCGCCCCCCTGGACACTTCCCTTCACAGTGCCACCTGGACACAACGCCCAGGGCACAGGTGTTTCCAGGGAAGTTCCACCCAGCCACTCCCAGGGCACAGCCCTGCCCAGGGACCTCTTCCTCTTCACCTGCCATGTGTCATTTGGTGCAGGGCCCTGCATTGGGCTCCAGTCTCAGGATCTGATAACTAATTTACACTCAAGTAGAAATGGCTGATAATGCCTTCAGGGGTGCCTGCTGCTTTTTAGGGGCTGTTCGTGGTAACCAGGAAGAAAGAGAGCTCATGGCAGGTTCCAGGCTCCTTGTCAGGAACGTGTGTGTGTTTTGGTGGGAGGGCTGTGGACCTCCAAGCACAGGCAGAATGGTGTCGTGGAAACAGCACAGGCCCTGCCACAGCTGGGTCATCCCTGCCTAGGAGCCTGGGGCAAGCCACTTCATTTCCCTAAACCTTCATTTGCTTACCTGTAAACAGGCAGGATTCCTATCTGGTTCCCTTAGGAGGGTCCATGAGATAGCCTTTATCAGGTGGCCCTCCCCTCCCCGGATTGCCCTGGCAGGCTGCTGTGAGCAGAGTCCAACCAGGGCAGAGTCACCTGAGGTTATAAAGTAGGCAGATCCCTTCCTGGAACAGCATTTAGTGCCACCTATCTGTGCCACCTGCCAAAGGACTGCCCAGGGTCTCAGTGCCTGGTAATCCCTGCCTCTGGAAGCCTTCCCTGATGCCGGCCTGAGCTCCCAGCCCGATGGGAAGCAGTGGGGCTGTGTAGAGAGCCCTGGGCTGGGAGTCAGGGGCCCATGGTGTGGTCCGGGCTTTGCTGCCGACTCTCTGTGTGACCTGGACAATTCCCTGTCCCTCTCTGGGCCTGAAACCTCTCCTGAAAAATGAGTGAGATGTAAGTGATGGGGAATGAGTAGGCTAGTTACACAGGTAGTTGTAGAAGTCCCACTAGGGGATCATAGATAGAGAGGGAAACCTAGAGAACTTTGGGAGACCACTGTAAGTTAATGCTCACTCAATAAAGCTATGGGAATGTCGTGGAAAGAACCAGGCTTGGGGCTTCCCTGGTGGCGCAGTGGTTGAGAGTCCGCCTGCCGATGCAGGGGACACGAGTTCGTGCCTCGGTCCGGGAGGATCCCACATGCCCCGGAGCAGCTAGGCCCGTGAGCCATGGCCGCTGAGCCTTCGCGTCCGGAGCCTGTGCTCCTCAACTGGAGAGGCCACAGCGGTGAGAGGCCCGCGTACCGCAAAAAAAAAAAAAAAAAAGAACCAGGCTTGCTTAACTATAAAGCGATAAATAAAAGCACGAGATATGCCCCAGGTCATTAAGTGAAAGAAAAAAATGAGGCCTGCATTCCTCCGGTTCAGAGTTCCTGGTTCCTCAGAGTTCAGCAAGATAAGGATCCTTAGGACCAAGGACAGGAATTTAAGGGAAAGGTGACATTCCAACGTAGGAGACCCTCATTAAATGGAAACCTGAGATGATTCAACATATTTTAGTATATGTTATCACCCTCCTGCTGATTTGAATAAGCGCTATGACAGTCCTAGTTTGACCTTATACGGTCAAACATTCTCCTGCCCTATACAAAGAGGAGCTAGTGATGTAAGCCTGCCGTCTACTGGAAGAATGAGGAAGAAGGCAGTCTTCTCCCCCTCCCCCTCTTTCCTTTGGTTATAAAAATGTAGCCCGGGGCTTCCCTGGTGGCGCAGTGGTTGAGAGTCCGCCTGCCGATGCAGGGGACACGGGTTCGTGCCCCGGTCCGGGAAGATCCCACATGCCGCAGAGCGGCTGGGCCCGTGAGCCATGGCCGCTGAGCCTGCGCGTCCAGAGCCTGTGCTCCGCAACGGGAGAGGCCACAACAGTGAGAGGCCCGCCTACCGCAAAAAAAAAAAAAAAAAAAAAAAAAAAAAAAAAAAAAAAAATGTAGCCCGCTTCATCCACGGGCAGAGCCGCCTTGCCTGCCCCCTCACCTCTCTCACAAGCGCCCTATATTAATAAACTTACTTCTTGCCTATCACTTTGACTCGCTGAATTCCTCCTGCACTGAGACACAAAGAACCTGAGCCTCAGGAAGTCCAGAAAGCAGGAGAGTGATTCTAATTAAAAGACCGTGGGTTGAAGTCCCAATCTGGGTTCGAGGGGCACCGTGAAAAGTCTCCCACTCTCCCGTTCCTGCCATCCAGGCCCCCTCCACAGAAGCAGCCCGTGTTTCCAGTTGCTTCTACGGACATCCTTCCTCTCCTTTTCTCCAGGGATGCATGTTACCCCACAATGTCCTTTGCTTTTTCCCTTAACATGTCTTTGCAGGCATTTCATATTAGCACATAAAGAGCCATTTTAACCTGCTGAATCTAGCCCCCTCACACTATTACGGGAACTCCTTATAATCGAGTCCTTGGGGGCTTCACGAATTGGGCACGTGATCCTGGTGGGCATCCATTCCCAGGCCTGATTCTGAACTGGACCCTGCATGCACCAGGCTTTGGGTACAGCAAAGGATTTCTATCTCCAGGCCTCAGTTACCAAAATAAGAAGTGAAAGGTTCTTAGATCGTCCAGTCTACCTCCCTTGTATGAGGCCCAGAGAGGGAAATGACTCACACAAGATCACACAGCAAGTCAGGGCAGAGCTGGGGCTGGGCCCTGGGTCTCCTGTCTCCCTGCCAGTCTTTTTCTCACTCTTCTCAGTAGGTAATCATGGGGATCAACAGCAGCTATCCTAAGTCTGAGCTTCTGTGCACAGGAACAGACAGGAAGCCAGAAACAAAGAGCTTCTAGTTCTCTGAGGGGAGGAGGACCCACAGAATGCCTGGGAGCTCCCTGGCTAGCGTATTTGGTGCTACATATGACCCGCCCAGAAGACATGACTAATGGTAATAATAATAATGGCAGCTACCGCTGTCAGATGCTTATACTGTTGGGTGCTTTACACGACTTGTCCTTTTTGAGCCTCACAAGGGCCCTGCAAGAAGAGTGTCATCAGGCCCATTTCCCCTGCTGGGTAGTGAGGCGCAGAAAAGGTAAATAATTTCATCATTTGCCAACATCCCCCAACCATGAAGGGGCAGCACTGGGATTTTAACCCGGGTATATTTCACTCAAACTTTCTGCTGGGATTACTAACACTTATCCATATATTTGTGCCATTTTTCAGAAGAGAAAACTGAATGCTTGTGACAAACCCTCTCCCTGAGACTACTTTCGGTGTACAAGGGCCCAAAGCAGGAACAAACTTCCGGTCCCTGTGGCCCACAAGATGAAGGTCAAACCCTCACGGGTTCCTCCCTTGACCTTTGATGCTCATCGTGACCCTGCCTCAGCCCACTTGTCCCAGCTCAGCTCCTGATGTTCTGGCCGCCACCCTAACAGGCCACCCCATCTCCTTGCCTCCACACTTCCCCGCTGGGACACTTTGGGTCAAGTGGAAAAAGTCAGGTAGAAGAACTAGGTCCAAATACCCGTTCTGTTACCTGCTGTGTGACCTTGGGCAAGTCACTTCACCCCTCTGAGTCTCCCTTTCCTCCCCTGTAAAGTGAAGAAAGGTCTAAAGCCTAAGTCTCAGCCTAGCGCCTGCCTATCACACTATAGACTAATTAATGTGCGATATTTGAAGGAAGGAAGGAAGGAAGAGGGGTATTTATTGTGCCCCCAACGTGACACTGAGGGAGACACTGGGGATAGTGTGGTGAACACGCTGCTTTGCTGGAGGTTTTTCTCGAATGCGCTGCGGATGTGGTTAATGGCAGCAGGCGGTGAAGTAACTGGGGCTTTGTAACCCTGGGCAGGATTCCCCACCCCCACCCCCACCCCGCCAGCGGAGCCGATGACCTTGGGCCAGGAGTGAGGGTGGGGAATTACCCTAATGTGACAGCAGAGGAAAGGAGACCCTCCCAATCCGCCCTCCCACACCTCCCACCCCATTCACTCAGCCGCAGTTGGTGGGAGCCTGAATTCTCCTTTTACAGGCCACCCTGGCTCTCCCTTGCGTCCCTAGCACTTACCAGGTGGGGGAGGCGAGGCCGGGAGCCCTCAGAGAAGGCCGGTGAAAGGAGAGGCCCTCACAGGCCTCACCCCGCAGCGAGGCCCAGCCCAGCGGCCCTTGGCAGTGCCCCAGTCTCAGGTGTGCCCCTCGGCAGGGAGGGCCTGGCTGGGCCTCTCTCCTGTCACTCTCTGCGGGATGAAGGGCAGAGCAAACGCGCCCCAGTCTCGCTGGTCCCGCCTGGACTCTCCACCTGCCTGCGCTTCTCAAACCAGCAGCACCTGATGTAAAAGGAGCGGGAGGGAGCGGGGAGGGGAGGAAGGAGGGGGCCGCGGCTCAAGGACTAACCAGAGGTCCCCTCGACAATCAATCACTTCGGGTCTCCATTGTTTTCTTCAGAAACCTTGGGAATTTTGCTCCACTCCCTAGTACATCAGTGTTGGTTTTCCTAGAACCCGATTCCTTCCCCTCCTGCCACGAAGGGTGGGAATAAACCTGACTGCACAGAGGGTCCCGTTCCTTTGTAGCTGTGGCATCCCTCACGCCCTGGTACAGCCCCTGTCCCCACAGACACCCTCCTCCCTCCATACAAGCCAGCCTTTCCTTCCTCTCTTCCCAGATCTTAACCCGCACCGCGTCACCGAAGTCCTCTGAACCCCGACCTCCACTGTGCATCACGATCATTTGTTTCTCTGGCTGCCTCGGCCTCCACAGTGGCCTCCCTCGAGGGCGGGGCCGCAGACTGCCTCCCTTTGTGCCCCCGGCCCTCAGCACAGGCCTAGCGCTTAGGTGGACCACGTGGGGGAGAAATGAGAGAATGAATGAATGAATGAACGGGAAGGGTGGTGGCCTCTCGGGGGCTGTGGTCGGCCTCCCAGAGGTGTTTGCATCTTAATCCAGGAAACCTGCGAATATGCTGCCTTATAAGGCAAAAGGAACCTTGCGGGTGTGTTTAAGTTAAAGATGCAGTGATGGTGGCGCTTCCCTGGTGGCGCAGTGGTTGCGAGTCCGCCTGCCGATGCAGGGGACACGGGTTCGTGCCCCGGTCTGGGAAGATCCCACATGCCGCGGAGCGGCTGGGCCCGTGAGCCATGGCCGCTGAGCCTGCGCATCCGGAGCCTGTGCTCCGCAACGGGAGAGGCCACAGCAGTGGGAAGCCCGCGTACCACACAAAAAAAAAGATGCAGTGATGGGAAGAAATTCCGCTGTGGACCACAGCTTCAGCCTGGGCGTGAACGTTCAGCCGGCCTTTCCTGATGGCCTGCCTTGCAGACTTCAGACCCGTCTGGACCGCTCCCGCAGCTGCAGGGGCCAGGTCCTTACCATCAGTCCATTCATCACTCAGTACTGCCCACTGAAAAAGAGCACACTCTGAAAGGTGAGAATTATGTTATATTCGGTGACCTTACTGAGACTACAGCCTGCGAGGCAGCCTCTGGGGTAGCTCTGAGGGACTGTTACAAAGAGGTAAAGGAGGAGCCAGGATATAGGAGTTTTTGCTGATAACAAACAAACAACAAACGAACAACAAAAAACACATGTAGTCGAACATCAAAAGATTACTGCTAACCACAAACTTATGGTTTCCAAAGGGGAAGGGGCATGGAGGGATATGTTAGGAGTTTGGGATTAACATATACCCACTACTATATATAAAATAAATAATCAACAAGGACCTACAGTATAGCACAGGGAACTGTACTCAGTATTTTGTAATAAACTATAAGGGAAAAGAATCTGAAAAAGAATATATATATATATATTCTTTTTATATATGTAAATGAATCACTGTGCTGTATACCTGAAACACTATATATATATATATATATATATATATATAAAATATTTTTTATTTATTTGGTTGCACTAGGTCTTAGTCGTGGCATGCAAACTCTTAGTTGTGGCATGCATGTGGGATCTAGTTCCTTGACCAGGGATCGAACCCAGGCCCCCTGCATTGGGGAGCACAGAGTCTTATCCACTGCGGCACCAGGGAAGTCCCACTGACACAATGTTGTAAATCAACTCTAATAAAAAAAATCCATGGGGCTTCCCTGGTGGCGCAGTGGTTGAGAGTCCACCTGCCGATGCAGGGGACGCGGGTTCGTGCCCCGGTCCGGGAAGATCCCACATGCCGTGGAGCGGCTGGGCCCGTGAGCTATGGCCGCTGAGCCTGTGCTCCGCAATGGGAGAGGCCACAACAGTGAGAGGCCCGTGTACCGCAAAAAAAAAAAAAAAAAAAAATTCCATGAACACAAAAGCACACAAAAGAAATTTCTATGTTCGCTTTCTGGCTGTGGTCCCCTTGGGATGATGGAGGCCTTTGGTGAAATGCTCAGAGGGGCAACATGGAGGGATAAAGAAATATAAGAGCAAGAGAGATCACATCTGATGGTATGTCACAGCATCTCCCATCTACACGCCAACAACAGGCATTTAGAGAGACAGAGGATGAGGTCAGGGCTGGGTCAGTGAACTTGGCTCCCTGATCATGGGATTGTTGGGCAAATAAAAAGGTTTTAGTTTCCTATTAAGGTTTTTAAAAACTACTGCAGTGGAAATTGATCCAGAGAGATGAACACAAAAGGTGACATTTATTCTGTGATTTTTTGAAATAATTTTTGAACAGTGATACATGAAGTTTTGTGACTCAACTCGAGCCAAGAGGGAGAATTTAGGGATGAAAATTACAGGTTTTGAATACAAGAGGGTTTAAGGATTTCTCTTCCTCTAGGAAAATGGCATAGTCCAGCCAACAGACCAAAACAAGAGTCAGAGAGAACAGCCCAGCTTCCCCACTTTTATATTTTTATCTCACTCTCTTTTTCCCTCTAACAAGGTGCCTCTGCACCTTGGCCCTGCACGTGTCCCTGGTCCCTGCACAGCTCGGGGGGTGGCGGAGTCCAGCCCTACTGCAGACTCTCATAGATGTGGGTGAGCATCTCCAACTTCTCCTCCAGCTCCCGGGCCTGCTGCCTCAACCTTTCAGCCGACTCCGCCTTTGCCCCCTCATGCAAGTGCTTTGCCTCTTTCACCAGGATGGCCACTTCCATCAGAAGGGAGACACCTGCCTCGGCCACACGCTTAATCCGGGCTTCTTTGGTCATTGCCAGTGCCGTGCCTCCAAAAGCTTTCTGCACCTGCTTGCCGCGTTTGACTGAGACTTGCCCAGTGGTCGTGAAGCGCTTAGCACTGGCTGCTAAGCCAGGGTTGCCTTTGGCCACCTTGATGGCATGGACGTTGTTCTCAATGTCTTGCATGGCTTGGAAGAATTTCCCTACAGAGTAAGCAAACTGGGCTGCGCTGTCACGTACAACCCCCTCAAACACCTCCTCTTCGTTGTCGGCAGTTGACGTAAGGCGACTGGCTTCGGTTTCTACTGCCAAGGTGCTTACACTTTCCACGATGCTGGTGGACGCACCGGTCACAGCAGCCGCTGCTCCCAGCCCTAACCCAGTGGCGAAGAGTGCCAGACTGGCCCCCGTTGTCACGGGTGCCAGAGTCAGGCCAAGGATGGTCAGGACACCAGACATAGTGCCAGCAGAGGCGGCTGCCACATGGGAGATGGCGCAGTCCCTGTGGACCTTGTCAGCCTTGTCTGCGAGTGCGTGGAGCTTTTTTATGCGCTCCTCAATCTCCTCCTTCATCCGAGGAAACTCCTCCAAAAATCTCTTCCTGTCCAGCTGGCCTTCTTGGAGTGTGTCTTGATCCCCCATGGCCAAGTCTGTTTTCAGCTCATTCAGATATTCATGTAGTGCAACTGCCTCTTCTCTGTAACAATGAAGGTCAAGGGATTAGAAAGACAGTTTGCTTGTCCATAAAATAGGCTCAACAAGATCTATCCTACATAAATTATAGGGATTTTATTATAAATCAAATAGAAAAGAATTTTACAAATGTAAATTTTTTTTCAACATTAAACACGTTTTGAACCTTGTAGATGCTCCATATACTTATTCAATCATGGAATAAATAAAAAAAGGTCATCTTAGGATGCTCTTTTTTTTCTTTGTATCCTTATCTTTATTAAAAAAAATTTTTTAACATCTTTATTGAAGTATAATTGCTTTACAGTGTTGTGTTAGTTTCTGCTGTATAACAAAGTGAATCAGCTATACGTATACATATATCCCCATGTCCCCTCCCTCTTGCATCTTCCTTCCACCCTCCCTAACCCACTCCTCTAGGTGGTCACAAAGCACCGAGCTGATCTCCCTGTGCTATGCGGCTGCTTCCCACTAGCTATCTATTTTACATTTGGTAGTGTATATATGTCCATGCCACTCTCTCACTTTGTCCCCACTTACACTTCCCACTCCCCATGTCCTCAAGTCCATTCTCTACGTCTGTGTCTTTATTCCTGTCTTGCCCCTAGGCTCATCAGAACCTTCTTTTTTTTTTTTTAGATTCCATATACATGTGTTAGCATACGGTATTTGTTTTTCTCTTTCTGACTTACTTAACTCTGTATGACAGTCTCTAGGTCCATCTACCTCACTACAAATAACTCAATTTTGTTTCTTTTCATGGCTGAGTAATATTCCACTGTATATATGTGCCACATATTCTTTATCCATTCATCTGTGGACAAGGACACTCTTTTTTTTTTTTTTTTTTTTGCGGTACGCGGGCCTCTCACTGCTGTGGCCTCTCCCGTTGCGGAGCACAGGCTCCGGACGCGCAGGCTCAGCGGCCATGGCTCACGGGCCCAGCCGCTCCACAGCATGTGGGATCTTCCCGGACCGGGGCACGAACCCGTGTCCCCTGCATCGGCAGGCGGACTCTCAACCACTGCGCCACCAGGGAAGCCCAAGGACACTCTTAAGATAGGGATTTGATAAAGACGCCTCAGAGGCAGGTCAACACAATCACTTCCAAAGAGTAGGCAGAGTGGGAACTACACAGAGAAGCACAGAGAAGTGGGATTGGAGCAGAAAAACCTTCATTCAGAGAACCTTAGTGTGGAGTGAGGAGTCAACCTGCTCTTTGCCCTTGGCTACTGGGAAGTCGTCCCTGAGCCCCTAGAATATTCTGGCTGATAGGAGAGTCCTCGTCTGCCTGGGCCTTTGGCCACTGGACAGTCTAACAGGGTGACATGTGATGGGGCCCCTGGGTCACGTGGTATCACATCTGACCTCTGGAAGAGCTGGACACTAGGGCATCAGTCTGACCTCCGGGCGGGCAGGAGACAACAGGTCAGCTGTGCGGGCAGCAAGTGACTGAGCCCAAATAAAACTCCATACACTGAGGGTCCTGTTGGAAAAGGTTCTCTCCTTGGTCAAGTTTTAGTCAGGCTCTTCTGAGCCCTCTTCTCCGATAGGCCTCAACCTCCGCCTTTGGTGTCCTGTCCTTGACAGCCTGTATTGCCCAGTCTCAGCAAAAATTCATCCAAGTCAATTTAGTGAGAAGCCTTCCCACTGTTTAGATCTTATCATGTTTGATATCTGATCAAACTCATCTCCCACCCTTGATGCACACGTCCTTTACTTGCTTTTAGCAAGAATCCTGTTAGCAAATTTCAACAAGAATCCCCCTGCCCTCGATGTCTCCTCTCAGTGATTTTCCATCCCACGCCCCTCACTCTGATCATTGGCTACAAATTCCCATGATTTTTGCTGTATTCGGACTTGTGCCCATCTGCCTCCTCTGCTGCGATGGTCTTCACACCTATCACGATCGTCCTACAGAGAGCCTTCCTTATCGTTTTAACAAGAGTCAGAATATATTTCTTTAAACAGGGTGAACGCAGGGCTTCCCTGGTGGCGCAGTGGTTGAGAGTCCGCCTGCCAATGCAGGGGACACGGGTTCGTGCCCCGGTCCGGGAAGATCCCACATGCCGCGGAGCGGCTAGGCCTGTGAGCCATGGCCGCTGAGCCTGCGCGTCCGGAGCCTGTGCTCCACAACGGGAGAGGCCACAACAGTGAGAGGCCCGCGTATCGCAAAAAAAAAAAAAAAAAAAAAAAAAAACAGGGTGAACGCCCCTGGCAGGCAGCGCTCCATGTGCCCTGCCACACACTGAATCCAGGACAGGGACACGTCCTGAGGACAATGGAAACTTCCTGTGTGAAACCCGCCCAGACTCTGCCCTGTGGCTGATGAGAACCCGCATCCTTCCCTGTAATAAACCGTAACTGGGGTCGTGACTGTTTTCAGGGAGTTCTGTGCCTCCTTCTAGGGAATTCTCACACCTGATGGTAGCTTGCGGATCTCCCAAATTTGTCATTGGGGTCAAATGTAAGGACAGTCCTGGGGACCGTGCCTCAGACTTTGAGGAACGGCTAGCTCTGTGTACTTAGAATTAAAAAAAAAAAAACAAAAAAACTCAGAGATAAAAGTGACCTTAACGATCATTTTGCCTGGCATCTGCTGTCTTCCAAGCCTGATGCCCTTGGTCTTCCCAGCTGAAGGTCACTAGGTCCATCCACTGCCCCAGTTGACTGGGAAGCAGGTGATCTGCTATTAACCCTGCTTCCCCTTGGACTCTCTAGCCCGCCTCACTGATTCCTGACCCATCACCCAGCACCCCCGACTTCTCAGGGGTCACCAGCTTAACTCATACCTTAGCTGGTGACAACTTTACATGCCTGCACACCAAGGCCATGTGCAACTTTATGGAACCTCTCAAAGATTCAAGAGACTTTAAGAAACATCCATATAAACTGCTAAGCCTGAAGAGACCTGCATTTGCACAAGCTGGTGGAGGAAGACTTTTCCTCTTTGGTGGGGACTTGTGAAAGCTCGTCAGAATCCCTCAAATCACACAAAATTGGCAGCCACTCGTTGTGATGCTGGAGGTCTCACTAAGCCACACGGCCTTCCCACTGGTCAGGGCTACTCTATGTAGATGGGAAGAGGGTCCCAGATGGCAGTGGAGAACCCCAGGTCCCAGGCAGGGTGTGGAGGACACAGTCACCCAGGGCCCTCTATGCTCAGCATGAGGGGATCAAGTCAGGGAGGGAAGAAATTCCCCTCTGCCACTCACAGGACCTCTGCTAGGGTCACAGCCCCTTCAGTTTTGTGTCCTAGGGACCCACTCGCCTCACTCTAGTCCTGGCTCTGCTGCCCAAGCCTTCCTACCAGTCCTCCAACCTGGACCCCTCTGCCCCATCCTGACCCCTGGGTCTGACCCTGGTCCAGGCCTCCCTGGGCCTTTAGACGAGATGATTGCACTTGGTTCCCCATCTGTGACCCTGCAGTTCACTCTAAGGCCATCACCACAATCCATCAGATTGAATTGCTATTCCCATTGGACACATGACAAATCTGAGACTCCAAGTCTTAAGCTCAGAGCCCCAGAGCTGGGCAGGGATAGAGCCAGGATCCAACCCAGCTCCATCCAATTCCACTCCAGCCTCTCTGCCTTATGGGCCAGCAGGATCCTGCAGTGTTGGTACAATTCCTAAGATGGGGAATAAAAGGGCTCCAGCCAGAATCCCTGGGAAGGCAAACTGATGGTGTCAGGATTTTCTGACTTGTCCTAAATAGAGTCCTGCTTGGGCCTCATCTCTAGGAAAAAGCCTCTTTGGCCCCATCTCTTCCCAACAAGCTTTTTAAAAGTTAATATTAATTGAGCACCTACTATGTGTCAGCCATCATGCTGAGCACTTTGCATACATTATCTCAGTTTCCTCACAATAAAATTAAACAGATGAAGAAACTAAGGCAGAGAGTAGTTCAGTAACTTGTCCAAGGTCGTAACATGCCCCTTCCTTGGAGGTTTCATCTCTTCTCAACCTGAGGCTGTTCACTGCCAGCAAATGACGAGGAAGAAACATTCCCCATGGAAACTTGAGAAGGAACATCCTCGACCCCAACCACAGGATCCTGCCTGGAGGAGGTGTGTCTGCCAGGCGGAAACTAGCCTGGGGCAGGGGGATGTGGGTGACATTTCTGCTGCATCCCTGCAGGTTACCTGGGCAAATCAGCCTCAGGTACAAATCTCTTCCAGCCTCCGTCTTCAGTGAGCAGGTGTTGCAGTTTTTACCTGCTCACTCTCTCCCGGAAACACTTAATGACACCTTTTTCTTTTTCCTGCTTCACTGAGGGAGAAAGGAGCCCAGGGCTTACATGGAGGGAACCCACAGCACTAACTTTGCAGGCAGTTGGATAGAGCCCGGGTCTTGTTGCTGAGATGAAGACCTCCGGGAGGCCTCACTCCGATTAATATTCCCTGGGGTCTGAGGTTCTCTGTTAGTCCAGCAGTTTGGACTCGGAGGTCCCACCACAGGAGCTCAGACCCGACCTCCGGCCTGGGAACCAAGATCTCACAAGCTTCGTGGTGTGGTAAAAAAAAAAAAAAAGAAAAGAAAGAAAAACGGAGCAGTACAATATCAAAGAATCAAAAACAAAATAAAAATAGAAAGATAAAAAATACATTAGGAAAAATAAAACTATAATTGAAACAACTGCAACAAGGTAAAATAAAACCATAACAGAAAAAAGAAAAAAAAAGGTGGGGGGGGAAGAAGCCAAAAGGAGAGAACAAGAACAAAGTATAAAGAATAAAATTAGAAAAAGAAAAGGTTTATTAGGAAAAATAAAAATATAAAAGGATCATCAACAATGAATCAACAAGGTAAAACAGAACCCCAATCTAAAAGAGGAAAGAAAATGAAGCCTTGGCTATGGGGGCGGAGTTTAGGCGGGGGTGGAACTTAGGCAGGGGTGGGGTTTAGGGTGGGTCGGGAAGTAGGCGATGGTGGGGGGGGTTGACGTTTGAGCGTGGGGCAGGGCCTAGTGGGAGGGGACATAGGGATATACTATGCATCTAGCTGATTCACTTTGTTATACAGCAGAAATTAACACAACACTGTAAAGCAAGTATACTCCAAAAAAATGTTAAAGGAAAACAGTATTTAAAACATCACAAAAATGTAAACCCTCTGTTTGATTTTTTTTTTAAATCTAAAGTAAATTTATTTATGTGCAAGTCCTGGCTTTCCAATTTTGATTATTTTGGAGACTTTTCATTTTTCAAAGTGGGGAGTCAAGAAGTACTGGCTCGGGCTTCCCTGGTGGTGCAGTGGTTGAGAGTCCGCCTGCCGATGCAGGGGACACGGGTTCGTGCCCCGGTCTGGGAAGATCCCACATGCCGCGGAGCGGCTGGGCCCGTGACCCATAGCTGTTGAGCCTGCGCGTCCGGAGCCTGTGCTCCGCAACGGGAGAAGCCACAGCAGTGAGAGGCCCGCGTACTGCAAAAAAAAAAAAAAAAAAAAAAAGAAGAAGAAGAAGTACTGGCTCCATTTGAAGCCCTAAGAAATGAAGGTGTAAATAAAGTGCTTACAACTACAAAGTTTTCTAACAGAGGATATAAAACTAGTGATATAATGATACTAGGAGAAGGTAGGGAGGGGTATAAGAAAAAGTAGAAAAATAAATGAAATCATTATCTTTCCTGGTAAAGTAAATAAATAATATCAAAATTTTTAAATCAAGAAAAAGAGAAACACAATACCTAATATTTATTAGCTATTGTGGTTGATGACTCCCCACTTTGTACCAGGCACCATTCTAAGTGCTTGGTATGCATTCACTCACTTTTAGTTCTCACAATGGCCCTGTAAGGAAGGAAACTGAAGCTCAGAGAGGTTAAGTAATTTACTCAAAGCACCCAGCTTGTGCTAGGGCAGGAATTCAAGTCCAGGTTCCTGTCTCCAGAGCACACGCTCACACTCTTCTCTCTCCCAATGTCATAATATCATTTAGAGATATTGATTAACTGTCTAAAGAAAAAGCTTTTCCTTGGGAAGCAATGGGCAGAACCCTCTATATGAATTGATTTGTTTTAACCATATGCACTTACTATTACTTTGTATTTTTTGAACTTTAAGAAAGCAGAAGTCACTTTAGTAAGTAAGCCACAAGATGGGTTGGTTTCAGGGACCACCACCTTAAGGATGATGGAAGCAGTTGGATCAAGTGCCAACAAGAAATGAGCCTGATGTGTCCTGATGTGACAACTGTCAGTGTAGGAGACACGTTCGTGTTGATGAAACCAAGTTCTCTAAGAAAAGTAGGGATAAGAACAGGGGTTAGGGCTTCCCTGGTGGCGCAGTGGTTGAGAATCTGCCTGCCAGTGCAGGGGGCACGGGTTCGAGCCCTGGTCTGGGAAGATACCACATGCCGCGGAGCAACTGGGCCCGTGAGCCACAATTACTGAGCCTGCGCGTCTGGAGCCTGTGCTCCGCAACAAGAGAGGCCGCGATAGTGAGAGACCCGCACACTGCGATGAAGAGTGGCCCCCGCTTGCCACCACTAGAGAAAGCCCTCGCACAGAAACGAAGACCCAACACAGCAAAAATAAATAAATAAATAAATAGATTGTCTCCTATTTAAAAAAAAAAAAAAGAACAGGGGTTAAACCAGAATAATCGGAGTGAACTGTAACCTTAAACAGATACATTTTCCAGCAACATCTTGCCCACCCACATAGGCACCCATGGGCTTCTGTCCACTCAAGGGAAGCAAGACTCCTTGCAGGGGAAGTGAGTTCCGCAGGCCGGCATATCTGCTACTCCAAAGGCAAGGATGCTCTTGAAGACGTTCAGAGCAGTGTTTAGAAGGGGCACCACAGGTAAGGCCTAATGACTTACATATAGTAGTAATAATAATAATAATAAAAATAACAATAATAATGATTACTATGA
Organism: Hyperoodon ampullatus; assembly: GCF_949752795.1. Taxonomy (NCBI): domain Eukaryota; kingdom Metazoa; phylum Chordata; class Mammalia; order Artiodactyla; family Ziphiidae; genus Hyperoodon; species Hyperoodon ampullatus. The sequence goes on along the minus strand of NC_136924.1, from coordinate 33,586,132 downwards.
TCATGTATTTAGGCCAGGCTGAGTCAGTGAAAGGCCATGAGTTCATAATAATATTCAAATGAGAAGAGTTTAGATAAAGTGTGTCCAAAGAGGGAGATATAAAGGTCAAAAAAGGTAGCTATGCTCCAAAGAGAGGGAGTATAATGGGAAATATTTCATTGTTAATTGAATTTAATAAGAAGAGGAGTTTTAAAGTCTATGGGGATATTCCCTTCTGTTTATTTATGGGACTGTTTATATAGGATTGAGAAAGAAAAATAGAACATCCATGGACATCCCAGGCTGGCCTGGTATCACAACAGGGCGATGCTATTCTCCTGTTGGATGTAAAGACTCTCAGAGCACACAACCTCAGACCGCGGTACCCTGAGAGCAGGAGGAAACAAGACAGCAAACACTCGTCACTGTGCTGCCACCAACACAACTCTCCCTCCCTTGGATGCAAAGCATGACTGTCCTTCTTTACCGATTATACCTTTATCCTCACTCTGGTCTCCCCTCTCCATAGATGGATTTACTGAGACACCTTCAGCGTGAACTGCCCCCCATCCTCTGCAGCACCCAATCCACAGAGGCCCCATTTCCTTAGAGCCTCCCCCAAATGGCCTGACCTGAGCCCCAATCCTAGAATCTTTCTTTCTAACACCTTCTTTCTGCGACGCCCAGGGTCCTCCCTCAGGAAGAGTAACAGACAGCTTGTCCACTAGGGGAGTGTGCCTGGGGCTGCAGGCGCTGACAGTGTGGACGGAGAGAATACACGCAGGCAGCCCCGGCGGTGAGGGTGAGGATGCCTAAAGTAGGTTCCTTTCTCTTTCCAAGGCACCCTTGCTCTGCTCACTCCCCGGCTGGTCCATTTCCAGCTCCTGTGCTTTGTTCTCAGACCTGATCTTAACAACACAGTGTTCCTGCGTCCTTGGACGCTTTCCTGCCCACCTGCTCTCATGCACTTCCATCTCCTCCAAAGCCACTCGCCTCCCCCCTCGACCCTTCTGCCTCTCGTCTCAGGGCCTGGACATCAGGTATGTGTTGCTGGGCCCCTCTGCGGCGAGGGGTGACTGTATGACCCAGTCCTGGCTAACAAGGCACAGAAGAACTCAGCAGAGGGCGTCCTGGAGGCTCCCTGCTGTAAGGGACAGGTGGGAGAGGAGAGCTGGCTCGTCCCCTGCCTCCTTCCCTGCCTCGAAGCTGCACGAGCCCGGGAGCCAGGGCAGCCAATTGAAATCATGAAACACAGGGACCGGGAGGCAAGGAGGGGGCGGAGGAGGGCTCGGGCAGAGAGGCTGGATCCTGGATGACTCCAAACACCTGTAACTGGGGCTGCGCCCTCGACCTCCTCCTTCTCTGCCACTCTCGGCCTGGCCCTGACCCTCGTGTGCAGCCTCAGCAGGGTGTGGGTGCTGGACGGTGCTCCCCCCTGCTGGATTACTCTATGGGGCGTCCTCCTCTGTTAGCCTCTGGTCCATAACTTCCCGGAATAGTTGTTGGTGGGAGAAGCCTGTCCCCACCCAACTGCATAGCCAGACACACTCTCCTCTCCCTGTGAGGGGACAGAGATTCTCACCAAGCACCTCCCTCCATGTAGCTGCAGGGCATCCTCCTTGGTCAGGGAAAGGAGGGGTTAAGACAGGATCAAGTTCAGAGTCCTTAGCCCAGCCCCCAGGCCCTCCTCCCGCTCCAGCTCCGGTCTTCCTCACCACTCCCTGCCTCCCTGGACCTGGTCCAGGTGCCTGGAAGACTCCCAGCTCCCTGGCCTCTGATTTCCCCCCAGCCTCCGGGCGTTTGCTCAGACTGTTCCTCCCCCTGCAGTGCCTTTCCCCACCTGCTTCACCAGGTGAAAGGTTACCTGTTCTTGGAGGCCCAGCTCCAAAGCCTCCTGCCGCTGCTTCCTTCCCCCAATTCCTCTCCAGGATCTCCTGGAATGTTGCACTTTCCTGGTCGTGGTTCTATTTGTGTGGAGTTTCTTCAGCTCTGAGACACTGTCAGGGACCTTGTCTATTCTCTGCTGCACCTCCTGCTCTAGGGCCTCCGGGGCACCCTCCGCCCTCCCGGGCACAGCCTGGCTAAAATACGAGGTGTGGAACCATTACTGGGACGTGAAACAACCAGCTTCTCGATGACACAGCACAACCCCAGCTCTACCTGCGTGAAATTAGAAAGACAGGGAGGGGGGAAGGGGGAAGAGGAAGAGGAAGAGGTGGAGGAGAAACAAAACGCTTCTAATCAATGAAGCATTTAATCCCAAAGGGATCTGATTTAACCAGAAAGAAAAAACTACAAAGGTACTAAAAGAAACATTAAAAATAATGTTGATTTATGGAAACCTTTCTAATTCACACAGAAATCCCACAAGCTATAAAAGAAGTTCTGATCTATTTGACCTCTTGAAAATTAAAAATTGTAAAGGACACCGTAAACCAGGTCAGAAAACAATCAGAGACCAGCAGGCACTGTTTGCAATACTTACAGTAGACAAAGTCAATATCCCCAACACACAGAGAGCCTACAAATCCACAGAAAAAGGCTGAAACCAGTTTTTTAAAAATGGGTAAGAGATACGAACAAACAATTCCAGGGCAGGTGACTTGCCCAGGGTCACACAGCTCTCGGTAGGCAGAGTGCAGGCCAACACCAGGCCTTCTGACACAAGTATGTCAGGGGTGGGGATGTGATTTTAATAACCCAAAAGTTTCTAGGTGTGTCTCTGCCTGTATAGGCGCATAGATCTAAGCTCACGCCCCACCCCCCGATCCCCCACCCCCATTATAGTCACATGTGATAAAAGAATTTTCACATATTGAGATATAGGGAGGTGATTCTGGTTTATACATGAGTTTACTTGAATTTATGCTAATTAAAACACTTGTTTTTGGCTTATCAAACATACACCATACATCGATTTTAGTTATTAAAGAAGACGGCGCATTGACCAGAAGTAAAGAATGTCCCCGTTAAACACAAAGACGAAATGCCTCCCTTCCTGGGAAGCCAATGCGGTATTCCTTCCATGTTAGGATTTCCTTCCTAGGTGCCAAGGCCATAATGACTCGCTGTGTACATGCTGTTCTGTATTTTGTGAAACCTTGAAGAAAATTATCCCTGACTCGTCTGACGGTCTTGGTTCTGACAAGACGTAAACCTGTGCTGAAAACCATGCTTCTCCAGAGCAGTGCCTCACAGTTATCTGAGAGGCTGTCTTCTGGGCTAGAGGCCTCAGTGAGTTCAAAGAAAACCCTTTTCTACTCCTATTAAACATTTTTTATTGATTATTTTCTTTGACACAGGTGTACAGTTTGACTTTTCATCTCAAGATTGCACAACAGCAAATACGGTGCAGGTCTCTGCAGCCAGGCCATCCCACTTCCTCAGCGGGGCCACCTTCCCCGCACAGGACCACCTGTCACCCACATCCTGAGCAGTGGGCCCGGTGAGTGCCGGAAGACAAAGCCCTGCATCCCCCTGCTTGGTCTCCTGGCCCTCCCCTCTCAGGCCTCAGTATCCCCCCAGGGCCTGGTACTGAGCAGGCACTCAGAGACAGGGTGGGTGAACAAACCTTGATTCCTTGTATCTCCGAAGAAATCCTTGAGCTCCTTCAGCGTCACCACAGCACCCTGGGGGCTGCTTCAAGGTGGCCAGGCCACAGGAGGAGAGGTTCTGACATCCATACCCTCCTCCACCCACTCTGCTTCCTCCAAATTTCCCAAAGGACTGAGTACCCCCCAACACCAACCTTCCTCCTGGGGTCACCACTCATATCTCAGGAGTCTGTATCTCGAGCTAAGCTCACCCGAGCAGGTGTCGCCCGCCCTCTGCACTGTTTAGGGGCCCAGGGGGTGGGAGGAAGCAGTCAGACAAAGCTGCCTCCAAATCCAGGCTCTGCCCCTGCTTTAACCTGCCACCTCGGGCCCATGACCTCATCTCTCTGAGCTTCGATCTCCCTTCTTCTGTAAATCAGTGACATTCATACTTTTCTCAGACAGTTGTCCTGAGGATGGGGAGATGGGTGGGGATCCTACACCCCCCTGCTTACCCAGGAATCTTCCTCTGGACGAATGTGAACAAGATCCAGTTGTTCTCAGCTGTGCAGATGCAGCCACTAGCTGTGCGGTCTCTGCAATAACCACACACACCCTCTGGGCCCAGATATACGTGGAGAAGCAAAAAGGAAACTGAAAGCCCTCACCACTGAGTCACTCAGGTCAAACAAACACTCTGCCCACTAGGCCTCACCCTGGGCTATTCTCACCCTGATGCTGACCCCCATAGAGAAACAAGTCCAGCCCTGACATTCCAGGTCCTCCTGGGCTCAGCACATCTTGCCTCGGGCTCCTTGAAGGAAGACCTTCCACCAACAGACTGTGAGGCCCTTGGCAAATCACTCCCCCCACACCATGGGCTTCTTCCATGCTCCCTCTGCCCTCTGCACCCGCCCACACTCGCCAGCCTGACTGCCTTATTTACCTTCATGCCTCCAGCAATCGATACAGTTCCAGAACGTACCAGATGCTCACTGCATACTGGCCATATTGTTGCTGCTGTGTGCCATGCCCACATGGGTTCTAGGCATTTTGCTCACCCAGGAACTTCTGCCAGGGACACCCGCTCCTACCAACTTGAAAAATCATGCTCATTTTCCAAAGCCTAAATCTGGCATCACCTCCTCTGAGAAGCCCTCCAGGACTGTCCCCTGCAGAGTCCACTGTCCCCTGCTCTGCTCCCACGGCACCCTAGAGAGGGTCTAAGTTCACCCCTCAGCCACTCTATCCATGACCCTCCTGCTCCTTTTGATCAAGTCTCTAGACTTGACCCTGATGACAGGAACAGCACCAGTGCCTCTGGGTCCTAGTGACCCACACGAGGAGGCCCAGCCTTGGGGGTCAAGGCCATTTGGATGGATGCAAAGTTTGTGGGAAGGGCTGAGAGCACGTTGCTCTTTTCTCCCCTGGCTTATTTACATTTGACAACAGATCTCTTCTCTCCAAATGGAAAACTTTTACAGGAAGGCCAGTGACCTGGCAACTCAGGAAAGTCTACAACAGAAAGCCAGTCCTGTTTCCTGTTTGGTTCCTGAGCAAAGAGCCACGGTGGATGGAGGGCTGAGCGTGTGTGTCAGGTGCTGTGCTGGCAACGTCCACACATTTCCTGTTTAATCTCCCATCAGCTCTAAGAAGTGTTGGCTCCATTTTACAGGTAAAGAAATGGAGAAGAAAAGGCCCCACAGCCTGTAAGTGGTGCAGCTGGACTGCTGGTGGACTTTTCTGCTTTGCCCCAAGCAGAAGTGGCTGGAGTGGGCCTTCTGTCAGGGCTGCTTCGTCCTAGGAAACGTCCCTGGGGCATCGTGGCCGGCTCCTCCCAGCTTTTGAGGGAGGGACAGAGGAGGCTGGGTGTTATCCCATGAGGACCACACACACTGTAAGTCTGGTCTTACAATCACCTGTAACATATGCCAGGTATATAATGTGATTTTGCAGATAAGGAATCAGAGGGGAGGGGAGAGGCCGGAGCTTTCTTCCACCATATCAGGGGAGGGCCAAAGATTCAAACCAAGGTTGACATTTGACATTGGACACTTGCAAACACTGCTCCTTGCTTAAAGTTATTTTTTGTCATTGTTTTCTGTAAACGTCCTTCCTCCTGATTCTTCTCCCTTTCACGAGCATGACTTTAGCCAAACAAAACCACTGTGAAATGCAGAACTGGATTAAACATCCATATGAGCTGTAGCCAGGTTGACATAAATGTCCTCTGATGAAAATGCAGAATGGTCACCGAACATTAGTGACCTCCATAAAGACAGGCTCATGGTAGAGCAACTAGACGGGGGCTGTAGACTCAAATCGAGGTGAGGATTAAGCATCTCTTCACTCCAGGGTCATAAGCTGAGACCACCCCATTTGGAGACCCTAAAGATCTAGTGACTATAAAATCGGCCTCAATGTGACCCCCAACATCACAAGAGAAATCCCCCAGGATGGCTACAGCACCAGAGTCGAGGCCTTGGCTAAAAGCAATTTCAGCCCATGGTGATGGCGATGCCAACTCAGGGAGGAAGTAACCAGAAAATTGCTTAGGAAGGTGTCTGGCAGACGTCACCAGCGTCACCTGGTGGAGCCTGGAAAGGTCAGAGGCACAGGGCCACGGCCCCCACGAGCCCTGCCCACCCCATCTCTCCATACCCGTGGGGAGGTGCGAATGGCTCCCACATGCTGGACAGCAGGAGGTGTGTGTCCAGAACTGCGACCCACCTGCCCATTGTCCTTTTCTATAGGGACAGTGAGAGTGGATAGGGAGCTTTAGACTGAGCATGTGACCATGGGGGCTTTTGGGTCCTCCGAGTGGCTGGCAGAGACGGGCACCAGGCGCAGAGCACAGGGGATCACACTCCACGCAGACAGCACCTGGTGACCTCAGGGGAACTGGTCTCGGCCACTGGCTGCCAGGCCGCCAGCATCATCCACTGGACAATCCTACTGGTCTTTCCTCGGGTGGGAAAATCAGGCCCTGAGGGAGTTAACAGTTGTCGGCCTCTGGAAGGTTTAGAACTAAGTATAAAGATGACCAATAAAATCAAGCCCACTCTTTTAATATTTTTATGTTGAAATCAAGACAAGTGTGTTTCATTTTAACGTACGTATTGTCAACTACAAATTGGCACCTGCCATTGGCACTTGCCATCTGCCTCTACAAGGTTTAAATCATGAGCCGCTGCAGCTGCTGACTTGCAACCCCCCCGTGAAAGGAGCTCAGGGTGGAGATCAGGAATGAGGCCCTCTGTGCTCTGGGAAAAACTGGCAGAACAGCTCTTCAGATAGTTAGATATTTTCAGGAGAAGATTTTATGAGCCCAATCCTTGCATCTCCTTGAATCTAGAAAATCACTAAAATCCTTCATGGTGACGTCTGCGCCTCGTGACTAGCAGAAACCTTCATGAGACTGGCAGAAACCTTCTGCAAAAACTATGTGCTCGATTGCATGTATTCCCTCTTCACTAAAATCACATATATACTGACCTTCCCCGCCCCCTCTTTGGAGCAGTTTCTCAGAGCTCTCTGAAATGCTGTCTCCTGGGCTGCAGTCCTCATTTCGCCCCAGATGAAACTTAACTCACAGGTCTCACGTTGTGCCTTTTCTTCAGCCGACAGTATAATGTTTAAGAGAATTGGACACATTCTCAGAGCTAACAACAGATTTTGGATCCTAATTTAAAACAGGTAATTGAGTAATTGATTTGGATTAGACATTTGAAGTTGAAAGGCACTCTGCTAAGTGTCAACACTAAGTACTTTGCAGACAACCTTTACCCGGAGAGAGGAAATAGCCTCAAGTTCAGCAGATCCCAAAACAGGAGGGGCAAGGAGTGGCATGTGAGAGTGGAGGGGGGGCTGTGATGGAGAGGGGGCTGTGAGAGCCACACCACCAGACATCCTGGGGCATGTGCCAGGGGGCACCACCAACCTCTATCCTCCTGGCAGCCAGGCAACCAAGGAGATCCTGGTCTGGTCTCACTGTTGTGCTAAAATATGGCCTTAAAAATAGCAGCATCTAGGGGCTTCCCTGGTGGCGCAGTGGTTGAGAATCTGCCTGCCAATGCAGAGGACACGGGTTCGAGCCCTGGTCTGGGAAGATCCCACATGCCGTGGAGCAACTAGCCCTGTGAGCCACAATTACTGAGCCTGTGCGTCTGGAGCCTGTGCTCTGCAACAAGAGAGGCTACAATAGTGAGAGGCCCATGCACCGCGATGAGGAGTGGCCCCCACTTGCCGCAACTAGAGAAAGCCCTCGCACAGAAACGAAGAGCCAACACAGCCAAAAATAAATAAATAAATAAAATTTAAAAAAAAAAAAAAATAGCAGCATCTAGCCACTGTGGAAAACAGTGTGAGTATGACGGTGCCTCAGAAACTTAAATGTAGAATTACCATGTGATCGGCCATTCCACTTCCGGCTATAGACCAAAACTAATTGAAAGCAGAGTCTAGAAGACATATTGGTACACCCCTGTTCATAGCAACATTATTCACAATAGCCCAAAGGTGAAGCCACCATCACTGGATGATAGGATTAGGAAAATGTGCTGTATACCTACAATGGAATAGTATTGACATTAAAAAAGGACATTCGGACATGTGCTATATAACATGATGAAATTTGAGGACATTATCCTAAGTGAAATAAGCCAGTCACAAAAAGATAAGCACCATATGATTCTGCTTATATGAGGCACCTAGAGAAGTCAAATTCACCGAGACAGAAAGTAAACTGCTGGTTGCCAGGGGCTGTGGGAGGGGGGAAGGGGAGTTAAAGTTTAATGAGTTTAGAGTTTTCGTTTTGCAAGATGTAAAACGTTCTGCGATTTGGATGGTTATGCTGTTTGCACAACAATGTGAATGCACTTAATGCCATTGAACTGTACACTTAAAAATGTTTAAATGGTAAATTTTATGTTTTGTATATTTTATTCCAAGTAAACATTAAAAATAAAACATCCTTGGGACTTCCCTGGTGGCGCAGTGGTTGAGAATCTGCCTGCCAATGCAGGGGACACGGGTTCGAGCCCTGGTCTGGGAAGATCCCACATGCCGCGGAGCAGCTAAGCCTGTGCGACGCAATTACTGAGCCTGCGCTCTAGAGCCCGTGAGCCACAACTACTGAGCCCGTGTGCTGCAACTACTGAAGCCCGCGTGCCCTGGAGCCCATGCTCCACAACAAGAGAAGCCACCACAATGAGAAACCCGTGCACCACAAGGAAGAGTAGCCTCCCACTCTCTGCAACTAGAGAAAGCCTGTGTGCAGCCAAAAATAAATTTATTTTTTAAAAAAATGTATATATATATATCATGGCTGGAGTAAGGAGACATGAGGAAATACAGGTGTTTCCTGCTACCTGAATGTAAAGTGTTCCTACGAAACCTTTAGCAAACCAAGATGCCATAGATGCAGATGTAGGCCTTTCATCAAAGTTTACTGGCCGAGGATGATATTTTGGAAAGCAAGGGATGCTCGTAAACAGAAACATTCAGAAATCTGACAGCACTACCTATCAGAAAGAGCTTTTCATCGAGATAGACTAGGAAAAAAAGTGGAATTACTCGACCGCAGGTGAAACAGGGGCTGTGTTGAGTCATCGAGAAGCTGGTTGTTTCATGTCCCCCTAACGGGTCCCACACCTCGTATTTTAGCCAGGCTGTGCCCGGGAGGGCGGAGGGTGCCCCGGAGGCCCTAGAGCAGGAGGTGCAGCAGAGAATAGACAAGGTCCCTGACAGTGTCTCAGAGCTGAAGAAACTCCACACAAATAGAACCACGACCAGGAAAGTGCAACATTCCAGGAGATCCTGGAGAGGAATTGGGGGAAGGAAGCAGCGGCAGGAGGCTTTGGAGCTGGGCCTCCAAGAACAGGTAACCTTTCACCTGGTGAAGCAGGTGGGGAAAGGCACTGCAGGGGGAGGAACAGTCTGAGCAAACGCCCGGAGGCTGGGGGGGAATCAGAGGCCAGGGAGCTGGGAGTCTTCCAGGCACCTGGACCAGGTCCAGGGAGGCAGGGAGTGGTGAGGAAGACCGGAGCTGGAGCGGGAGGAGGGCCTGGGGGCTGGGCTAAGGACTCTGAACTTGATCCTGTCTTAACCCCTCCTTTCCCTGACCAAGGAGGATGCCCTGCAGCTATATGGAGGGAGGTGCTTGGTGAGAATCTCTGTCCCCTCACAGGGAGAGGAGAGTGTGTCTGGCTATGCAGTTGGGTGGGGACAGGCTTCTCCCACCAACAACTATTCCGGGAAGTTATGGACCAGAGGCTAGCAGAGCAGGACGCCCCGTAGAGTAATCCAGCAGGGGGGAGCACCGTCCAGCACCCACACCCTGCTGAGGCTGCACACGAGGGTCAGGGCCAGGCCGAGAGTGGCAGAGAAGGAGGAGGTCGAGGGCGCAGCCCCAGTTACAGGTGTTTGGAGTCATCCAGGATCCAGCCTCTCTGCCCGAGCCCTCCTCCGCCCCCTCCTTGCCTCCCGGTCCCTGTGTTTCATGATTTCAATTGGCTGCCCTGGCTCCCGGGCTCGTGCAGCTTCGAGGCAGGGAAGGAGGCAGGGGACGAGCCAGCTCTCCTCTCCCACCTGTCCCTTACAGCAGGGAGCCTCCAGGACGCCCTCTGCTGAGTTCTTCTGTGCCTTGTTAGCCAGGACTGGGTCATACAGTCACCCCTCGCCGCAGAGGGGCCCAGCAACACATACCTGATGTCCAGGCCCTGAGACGAGAGGCAGAAGGGTCGAGGGGGGAGGCAAGTGGCTTTGGAGGAGATGGAAGTGCATGAGAGCAGGTGGGCAGGAAAGCGTCCAAGGACGCAGGAACACTGTGTTGTTAAGATCAGGTCTGAGAACAAAGCACAGGAGCTGGAAATGGACCAGCCGGGGAGTGAGCAGAGCAAGGGTGCCTTGGAAAGAGAAAGGAACCTACTTTAGGCATCCTCACCCTCACCGCTGGGGCTGCCTGCGTGTATTCTCTCCGTCCACACTGTCAGCGCCTGCAGCCCCAGGCACACTCCCCTAGTGGACAAGCTGTCTGTTACTCTTCCTGAGGGAGGACCCTGGGCGTCGCAGAAAGAAGGTGTTAGAAAGAAAGATTCTAGGATTGGGGCTCAGGTCAGGCCATTTGGGGGAGGCTCTAAGGAAATGGGGCCTCTGTGGATTGGGTGCTGCAGAGAATGGGGGGCAGTTCACGCTGAAGGTGTCTCAGTAAATCCATCTATGAGAGGGGAGACCAGAGTGAGGATAAAGGTATAATCGGTAAAGAAGGACAGTCATGCTTTGCATCCAAGGGAGGGAGAGTTGTGTTGGTGGCAGCACAGTGACGAGTGTTTGCTGTCTTGTTTCCTCCTGCTCTCAGGGTACCGCGGTCTGAGGTTGTGTGCTCTGAGAGTCTTTACATCCAACAGGAGAATAGCATCGCCCTGTTGTGATACCAGGCCAGCCTGGGATGTCCATGGATGTTCTATTTTTCTTTCTCAATCCTATATAAACAGTCCCATAAATAAACAGAAGGGAATATCCCCATAGACTTTGACTCCTCTTCTTATTAAATTCAATTAACAATGAAATATTTCCCATTATACTCACTCTTTTTTGGAGCATAGCTACCTTTTTTTTTTTTTTTTTTTTGCGGTACGTGGGCCTCTCACTGTTGTGGCCTCTCCCATTGCGGAGCACAGGCTCCGGACGCGCAGGCTCAGCGGCCATGGCTCACGGGCCCAGCTGCTCCGCGGCATGTGGGATCTTCCCGGACCGGGGCACGAACCCGTGTCCCCTGCATCGGCAGGCGGACTCTCAACCACTGCGCTACCAGGGAAGCCCCCTTTTTTGACCTTTATATCTCCCTCTTTGGACACACTTTATCTAAACTCTTCTCATTTGAATATTATTATGAACTCATGGCCTTTCACTGACTCAGCCTGGCCTAAATACATGATCATAGTAATCATTATTATTGTTATTTTTATTATTATTACTACTATATGTAAGTCATTAGGCCTTACCTGTGGTGCCCCTTCTAAACACTGCTCTGAACGTCTTCAAGAGCATCCTTGCCTTTGGAGTAGCAGATATGCCGGCCTGCGGAACTCACTTCCCCTGCAAGGAGTCTTGCTTCCCTTGAGTGGACAGAAGCCCATGGGTGCCTATGTGGGTGGGCAAGATGTTGCTGGAAAATGTATCTGTTTAAGGTTACAGTTCACTCCGATTATTCTGCTTTTTCCCTGTCATCATCCCTACCTTTCTTAGAGAGACTTGGTTTTATAAACACGAATGTTTCTGCTGCACTGACAGTTGTCACATCAGGACACATCAGGCTCATTTCTCGTTGGCACTTGATCCAGCTGCTCCCATCACCTTTAAGGTGGTGGGTTACTAACTACTATAAAGGGACTTCTGCTGTCCTAGAGTTAAAACAACCCAAAATAATAAGTGCATATCTTTAAAACAAATCGGTTCACACAGTAGGTTCTGCTCAGCCCTTCCCAGGGAAAACCACTTTAATCTTTTGCTTTTTCTTTAGGCAGTTAATCAATGTGTTAAAATGATTTCTTACATTGGGAGAGAGAATAGTGTGAGAGTGTGCACTGGAGACAGGAACCTGGACTTGAATTCTGGCTCTGCCACTAGCTGAGTGCTTTGAGTAAATTACTTAACCTCTCTGAGCTCCAGTTTCCTTGCTTCCAGGGTTATTGTGAGAACTAAAAGTGAGTGAATGCATACCAGGCACTTAGAATAGTGCCTGATGCAAAGAGTCATCAACCACAGTAGCTAATAAACATTAGGTACTCCGTTTTTCTTTGTCTTGATTGAAAATTTTTGATATTATTTATTTACTTCCTTCCAGGAAAGATAATAATTTCACTTACTTTTATACTTCTTCTTATACGGCTCCCACCTTCTCTTAATACCGTTACATCACTAGGGCCGAACAAAGTTTCAGGAGCCCTGCACGTCATAGACACTGTATCGTTATTAATTATTACCCATTAGCAAACACTAGTGTTCCCAGCCTCACGTAATTTCCAGAGTATTCCCTTCTTATCTTTTTTTCTGTATTTGGTTTTATTGCTTCACTTCTATAACTTTGCAGATGTCTGATTAGCTTCTCCTTGTGCCGCAACAGGAGAGCAGGACTCTGACTGGGCTTGGAGGCAGCTGACGGGAGATGAGTAACTTTCCTTAACTAGCGGCCAGCAGAGCCCAGGAGACAGAGAACCTCTCTGGGTTAAGTCCACTGTGGCACACTGGTGGCCGTCCCAGGGAAACCCACCAGAGAACTCGCCCCTCGCTGTTCCCTGCAGCCACTGCTCTCTCATGATCAAGCCCACAGTCTGTTTTCTCTTTCCCAAGGGTGAAGTGACACCTCCTTCCAGCCTGACACAGGCGGGCGGGCTGAAGGGAAGACTCTGAGACCCCAGCTGCTGCCACCATGAGCACAGTAACCTTCTGCTACTTAGGTAGTCAGCTGCTTCTTCTCTGGCTGGTTCCTACTTGTGACCTAGAACTGAGGGTGGTGCCTCCAGGCTGAGTTAACCAACAGAGGAATCAAGAACCAAAAACGGGATGGATAAGCATCCGCGAGCCCCCAAGAGGGGCCAAGAGGAGCTCCCCAAACCCAGGGATCTGTCCCCACAACCTCCTTCCCGGCCCCCCCCTCAGGGAGCCAGGACCAAGATGCTCACTTCCTCACCCCCTAGCCCTGCACCGCCATCCAGCAAGTGCCTCAAAAGTGAGGACAGGACAGCCCATGGGCAGCGGGGGCAGCAGATGAGAATCCCCGAGGCTGGGTGGGGCGGGGAGAGGAGGTCCGCCAGCATCCCTGGAGGCTTCTCCTGGACTCTCCCTTTGTCCCAGCACCCCCCTGCTCCCAGACCCTGGGGCGTTACCACAGAGGCTGTTGCCTTCAGCTCTCGCCCTGCTGCCAGCCCAGCCGCTCTGGGAGGCTCAGTGGACCCTGAACTGAGCCCCAGCCTGGCCTTTGCCACCTCCCACCTGTGTGACCTGGAGCACCTTACCTGACCTCACCTGTAAAATGAGAATAATATTTCCCTATGTTGTTTAGAGGTTCAAATATAATGTGTGTTCGTGGCGTGGGCCAATGCCTGCCACACAGCAGGTCCTGCCTAAGTGTGGTTGCTGTCCCCTCTACCTGGAATTTGTTAGTTTCAAGTTGAAACCTCCCATCCCCCAGACTTCTCACCCCACCCCCCCACCCCCAACTGCCGGCAGCTCTGTCAGGGTACCTGCTTACCAGGTGTAACTGCCTCAGGCAGGTACTGGTTCTATGGATCTCAATACCCCTGCAGAGACGTGGGTGCTCAGTTATTTCCCCCACCCACCCCCATCCAATCAATGCACAGATTTAGTGCTGTGGGTTCCCTCCACGTAAGCCTTGGGTTTCTTTCTCCCTTAGTGAAGGGGGAAAAAGGAAAACCTAAACAATCACCACACCCCCACAGGAGCACTGCGTTTCCTTGAGTTTCGTTTCCTCAGGATTGCTTCTCCCCCATCACTGCGTTGCTCAGCGACCAAATCACTTCCTCCCTGGGGCCGCCCTCACCCTGGAGAGCAAATTAGTCAAGCTGAAGGATAAGGGAGGGGAGAACAGATTAGAAGCCAGGAGCCGCCATCCCAGCAGACTGGGATCCTTGAGGGAGGGCTGGGCTGGTGAATTCCTGAGGATCAACTCTCCTCCGGAACAAGGTGACCTCCTGTTTATCAACAGTTCAGCTTGGGTCCAGTGGAGCCAGTGGGGAACTGGGTCCTCTGGGACCAGCCTGGAGGAGAGAGAGGTGATGGGGATTGATCATAGGATCAGAACCAGGGGTCCCACCCCTCCCCCACCTGAGGAATCGCCCTCCGCTGCCCAGCCTGGAGTGTCTGTGATTAGCAGGAGGAATCCTCTCCCTCCCATGGTAGTTTTACACAGTGGCGTGTGGTCTGAAACTTTTTTTTTTTTTTTTTTTTTTTTGTGGTACGCGGGCCTCTCACTGCTGTGGCCTCTCCCGTTGCGGAGCACAAGCTCCGGATGCGCAGGCTCAGCGGCCATGGCTCATGGGCCCAGCCGCTCCACGGCATGTGGGATCTTCCCAGACCGGGGCACGAACCCGTGTCCCCTGCATCGGCAGGTGGACTCTCAACCACTGCGCCACCAGAGAAGCCCTGAAACTTTTTTTTTAATTGAGGTAACATCGGGTTATAACATTGTATAAGTTTCGTGTATACAACATTATATTTCTACTTCTGTGTACACTACAGACATTAGTTGCAAAGAAACCCCATAGTATACTACAGAGTAGAATGAAGAAATCACAGTTTTTTAAATACAAGGAGGCTTCAAAGAATTGTCTTGATGGTTGGCCTTGGATTCAACCTCTGACCTTTCTGCTTGCGGGCCTTGGGTGGTCCCTTATCCTGTCTGAGTCTCACTGAGTATCACAGTCTCACTGTGATATAAGAATAATGCCTCTTCGTGTGGATATAGAGGAAACCCATTTTACATCAAGTCCCAGCCCACACATATATACACACTAGTCGCCAGTCTCTTATCAGCAATTCTATCACCTCCAAATTTCTGAAACACACACACGTTTTTGGTAACTCATCTGGGCAGTACTCTTGCCCTGTACGGACCTGAGACTATTTATAGTCATTACAGTCTTTTTCCCATTTAATGTGAATATTTGTTTGTTTCACTGCCAAAACATGAAAACATTCATTTATCGGGTGCTTTTCAGACTCTGCTGGAAATGGTAACTAATAAACCATATGTGCCCTGTCTTCATTCTCTTTCTAAAGGTTTAAAATTTTAGATTCCCAAAGACATCTAAATCCCAGGAGTAGATAATTAGTTCTGGAGGCTGGAAGTCCAAGATCAAGGAACTGGCTGGGTTGGGTTCTGGTGAGACCTCTCCTCCTGGCTTGCAAATCACAACTGCCTTCTAGCTCTGTCCTCACATGGCCTGTCCTCTGTAAGGAGGGTGGGGAGTGGGGAGGGAGAGAGAGAGAGAGAAAGAGAGAGAGAGAGAGAGACTCTGGTGTCTCTTCTCTTCTAATAAGTACAGGACGCTTATTGGATTAGGGCCCCACACCTATGACCTCATTTCACCGTAATTACCTCCTTAAAGGCCCTATCTTCAAATACAGTCACCTACCTGGGGGGGGGTCAGGGCTTCAACCTACGGATTCGACGGTGGGAGAGAAACAGTTCCATCCATAACAGCAGGTAACTCCACCAACAGTACCCCAGGTGACGGCTGCTCAGGAAGATGAATTTTAACCCCTTTACACTCAATACCATTTATGTTACACCACAAATTCTTCTCATCTTATTCCTTTTTCTTTTCATCTAGATGTTGAGAGCTTTTTTGAGGACGTCATCAAGTGTCTCTGGGACGTAATGAGCAGAGAGGAAGTGCTACTCCTGCTGACTAAAGTCCTGAAGAGAATTGAGACTAAGGCTGCTTTCTCCAGGTAACCTGCATGGATGCACCAGGAATATCACCCACATCCCCCTGCCCCAGGCTCGTTTCCTCCTGGCAGACACACCTCCTTCAGGCAGGATCCTATGGTTGGGGTCAAGGATGTTCCTTCTCAAGTTTCCATTGGGAATGTTTCCTCCTTGTCAGTGAACAGCCTCAGGTTGGGAAGAGATGAAACCTGCAAGGAAGGGGCATGTTATGACCTTGCACAAGTTACTGAACTACTCTCTGCCTTAGTTTCTTCATCTGTTCAGTTTTATTGTGAGGAAACTGAGATCATGCATGCAAAGTGCTTCACATGATGGCTGAACATAGTATGTGCTCAATTAATGTTAACTTTATTTTATTTTATTTTCAGTTTTTATGATGTCATTTTTTAATGCTTATAGAGTACTTAAAGATAGTGTTAATGTCCCATAAGTCAATTGTTCAGGGAATCGTTTCTGTAGAATTTCAGCTTTGGGAGCTGAAGGTGGAGCTGGAGCTTCTTCCTTAAGTCTTAGGGGAGATATGCTGTTCTTTTCTGATTTACAAAAGCAGGGTAATAAATAGACTGCAAAGGCTCTTCTTTTTAGGAGGTTATTTTCAGTCTCACTTGTTATTGATATAAGCACAAGAATTAAAAGAAAGTACAGAAGAGATGATGTTAGTTCAGGTTTCTGCAGCCAAAAACAACCAAAACCAAAGCTGAGATCCATGCAGACCAAGTTTTCTTCAGTGGCCAAAGAATGGAGAAGTGGGAACTTAATTCACAGATCAACTTCTCACCCACATGGTGAGAGGGATTTGATTTTAAAGAGTAAAGACAGCGGGAAGAGGATTGAGGCTAATGACAGGGAGGCAGAGTGTTCATCTACCAGGGAAGGGGTCAGGCTTTCCTGGAAACAGGGTGCCACGCCCTTTTTATCCTTTTTGGTCTGCATCTTCTGGTCATGGTCATCCATAGGTGTGTCATCTAGTAGCTAATGTAGTAAAATCAGCCTAGAATGAGACTGAGGGTCTGGTGAGGTCAGATACCTTGCCACCTTGGTTCCAGCTGGTTCTATCCGGTTTTGGTTTGTCTCTTCCTATAGCTTCCTCCGTTTTTCTCCGGAGCCTGTGACTCCAACAGGTTCACCTCCAAATGGAAAAATCCTTTCCCTATGTGAATAAAGGTGGCCATTGAGGTCCAGAGTATTCTATTTCAGGGAACCTGAGGATCCAACACCTCAGGTGTTGGATGTCCAACATCCAACGCTGTGCCACCACTATTTAGACAACTGCTTTGAAAAACAGTGTCTAAAGGGAATTTCCTGGTGGTTTAGTTGTTAGGATTCGGAGCTTTCACTGCTGTGGCCCAGGTTCCTAATGTTAACTCTCAAAAGCTGTTGGGAGGAGACAGAAGCCAAGGGTCTTCTTCCTGTAGATGAGAACCAAGTAGGACTTCCTTTGGGACAAGTCAGAAAATCCTGACACCATCAGTTTGTGTTGCTGGGGATTCTGGCTAGAGCCCTTTTTTTTTTTTTTTTTTTGCGATACGCGGGCCTCTCACTGTTGTGGCCTCTCCCGTTGCGCAGCACAGGCTCCGGACGTGCAGGTTCAGCGGCCATGGCTCACGGGCCCAGCTGCTCCGTGGCATGTGGGATCTTCCCAG
Source organism: Hyperoodon ampullatus (assembly GCF_949752795.1). NCBI lineage: Eukaryota > Metazoa > Chordata > Mammalia > Artiodactyla > Ziphiidae > Hyperoodon > Hyperoodon ampullatus. The sequence goes on along the minus strand of NC_136924.1, from coordinate 33,568,505 downwards.
ACCGGGTAACGAACCCATGTCCCCTGCATCGGCAGGCGGACTCTCAACCACTGCGCCACCGGGGAAGCCCCTGGCTGAAGCGCTTTTAATCTCCATCTTAGGAATTGTACCGACACTGCAGGATCCTGCTGGCCCATAAGGCAGAGAGGCTGGAGTGGAATTGGATGGAGCTGGGTTGGATCCTGGCTCTATCCCTGCCCAGCTCTGGGGCTCTGAGCTTAAGACTTGGAGTCTCAGATTTGTCATGTGTCCAATGGGAATAGCAATTCAATCTGATGGATTGTGGTGATGGCCTTAGAGTGAACTGCAGGGTCACAGATGGGGAACCAAGTGCAATCATCTCATCCAAAGGCCCAGGGAGGCCTGGACCAGGGTCAGACCCAGGGGTCAGGATGGGGCAGAGGGGTCCAGGTTGGAGGACTGGTAGGAAGGCTTGGGCAGCAGAGCCAGGACTAGAGTGAGGCGAGTGGGTCCCTAGGACACAAAACTGAAGGGGCTGTGGCCCTAGCAGAGGTCCTATGAGTGGCAGAGGGGAATTTCTTCCCTCCCTGACTTGATCCCCTCATGCTGAGCATAGAGGGCCCTGGGTGACTGTGTCCTCCACACCCTGCCTGGGACCTGGGGTTCTCCACTGCCATCTGGGACCCTCTTCCCATCTACATAGAGTAGCCCTGACCAGTGGGAAGGCCGTGTGGCTTAGTGAGACCTCCAGCATCACAACAAGTGGCTGCCAATTTTGTGTGATTTGAGGGATTCTGACGAGGCTTCACAAGTCCCCACCAAAGAGGAAAAGTCTTCCTCCACCAGCTTGTGCAAATGCAGGTCTCTTCAGGCTTAGCAGTTCATATGGATGTTTCTTAAAGTCTCTTGAATCTTTGAGAGGTTCCATAAAGTTGCACATGGCCTTGGTGTGCAGGCGTGTGAAGTTGTCACCAACTAAGGTATGAGTTAGGCTGGTGACCCCTGAGAAGTCGGGGGTGCTGGGTGATGGGTCAGGAATCAGTGAGGCGGGCTAGAGAGTCCAAGGGGAAGCAGGGTTAATAGCAGATCACCTGCTTCCCAGTCAACTGGGGCAGTGGATGGACCTAGTGACCTTCAGCTGGGAAGACCAAGGGCATCAGGCTTGAAGGAAAGCAGATGCCAGGCAAAATGATCGTTAAGTTTCCTTCTAGCTCTGATTTTAGGTTTAAAAAACCTCTAAGTACACAGAATTAGCCAGTCTGCAGAGGCTGAGGGCACGGTCCCCAGGACTGTCCTTACATTTGACCCCAATGACAAATTTGGGAGATCCCCAAAGCTACCACCAGGTATGAGAATTCCCTAGAAGGAGGCACAGAACTCCCTGAAAACAGTCACGACCCCAGTTACGTTTTATTACAGGGAAGGATGCCGGTTCTCATCAGCCACAGGGCAGAGTCTGGGCGGGTTTCACACAGAAAGCTTCCATTGTCCTCAGGACGTGTCCCTGTCCTGGATTCAGTGTGTGGCAGGGCACACGGAGCGCTGCCCGCCAGGGGCGTTCACCCTGTTTAAAGAAATATATTCTGACTCTTGTTAAAACGATAAGGAAGGCTCTCTGTAGGATGATCGTGATAGGTGTGAAGACCATCGCAGCAGAGGAGGCAGATGGGCGCAAGTCCGAATACAGCAAAGATGATGGGGATTTGTAGCCAATGATCAGAGTGAGGAACGTGGGATGGAAAATCACTGAGAGGAGACATCGAGGGCAGGGGGATTCTTGTTGAAATTTGCTAACAGGATTCTTGCTAAAAGCAAGTAAAGGACACATGCATCAAAGGTGGGAGATGAGGAGTTTGATCAGATATCAAACATGATAAGATCTAAACAGTGGGAAGGCTTCTCACTAAATTGACTTGGACGAATTTTTGCTGAGGCTGGGCAATACAGGCCGTCAAGGACAGGACACCAAACGCGGAGGTTGAGGCCTATCGGAGAAGAGGGCTCAGAAGAGCCTGACTAAAACTTGACCAAGGAGAGAACCTTTTCCAACAGGACCCTCAGTGTATGGAGTTTTATTTGGGCTCAGTCACTTGCTGCCCGCACAGCTGACCTGTTGTCTCCTGCCCGCCCGGAGGTCAGACTGATGCCCTAGTGTCCAGCTCCTCCAGAGGTCAGATGTGATACCACGTGACCCAGAGGCCCCATCACATGTCACCCTGTTAGACTGTCCAGTGGCCAAAGGCCCAGGCAGACGAGGACTCTCCTATCAGCCAGAATATTCTAGGGGCTCAGGGACGACTTCCCAGTAGCCAAGGGCAAAGAGCAGGTTGACTCCTCACTCCACACTAAGGTTCTCTGAATGAAGGTTTTTCTGCTCCAATCCCACTTCTCTGTGCTTCTCTGTGTAGTTCCCACTCTGCCTACTCTTTGGAAGTGATTGTGTTGACCTGCCTCTGAAGCGTCTTTATCAAATACCATTTTTTTTTTGGCCTTGCCATGTATGTTGTGGCATCCTACTTCCCCAACCAGGGATTGAACCTGTGCCCCCTGCAGTGGGAGCGCAGAGTCCTAACCACTGGGCCATCAGGGAATTCCCTCAAATACCTATCTTAAGTTAAAAGTATCCTAAGATGACTTTTGCTTAGTTATTCCACGATTGAATAAGTATATGGAGCATCTACAATATACAAAAATTTGTGTTTAATGTTGAAAGAGAAAAATTTACATTTGTGAAATTCTTTTCTATTTGATTTATAACAAAACCTCTGTGATTTACAGAATAGATCTTGTTGAGCCTATTTTATGGACAAGCAAACTGTCTTTCTAATCCCTTGACCTTCATTGTTACAGGGAAGACTCAGAGGCACTGTATCAATATCTGAGTGAGCTGAAAACAGACTTGGCCGTGGAGCACCAAGTCACGCTCCAAAAAGACCAGCTGGACAGGAAGAGGTTTTTGAACAGGTTTCCTTGGGTAAAATGGGAGCTAGAGGAGCTCATAGGAAAGCTCCACGCACTCGCAGACAAGGTTGACAAGGTCCACAGGGACTGCACCATCTCCAACATTGTGGCCAACTCTACTGGCGCTGTGTCTGGTGGTCTGACCAACCTTGGCCTGGCTTTGGCACCCATGATAGCGGGGGCGAGTCTGGCACTCTCGGCCACTGTGTTAGGGCTGGGAGCAGCAGCTGCTGTGACCAGTGTGTCCACCAGCATCGTGGAACTCATCAGCACGTTGTCAGCAAAACCCGAAGTCAGTCGCCTGATGTCAACTGGCGTTCCTGGAGGTACTTAAGATGAGCCCCCAAACTGTTAGCACAACAAAGAAATTCACAGAAGCTGTGCAACGCATTGAAATGAATATCCGTGCCATGGAGACGGTCAAAAGCAACCCTGGGGCTTCCCTGGTGGCGCAGTGGTTGAGAGTCCGCCTGCCGATGCAGGGGACGCGGGTTCGTGCCCCGGTCCGGGAAGATCCCACATGCCGCGGAGCGGCTGGGCCCGTGAGCCATGGCCGCTGAGCCTGCGCGTCCGGAGCCTGTGCTCCGCAATGGGAGAGGCCACAACGGTGAGAGGTCCGCGTACCACAAAAAAAAAAAAAAAAAAAAAAAAAAGCAACCCTGGCTTAGCAGCCGATGCAAACGTCTTCATCAGCAGTGGAATAATCTCAGTCCAAAGCAGCCAGCAGGAAGAGGTTACTTTCAAAGGCACGGCTCTGGCAATGACCAAAGGAGCCCGGATTGTGGGTGCGGGCACTGCAGGTGTCTCCCTTCTGATGGAAGTGGCCCTCCTGGTGAAAGAGGCAAAGCACTTGCATGAAAGGGCAAAGACGGATTCGGCTGAAAGGTTGAGGCAGCAGGCCCGGGAGCTGGAGAAGAAGTTGGAGGTGCTCACCCGCATCTATGAGCGTCTGCAGTAGGGCTGGACTCCGCCACGCCCCGAGCTGTGCAGGGACCAGGGACACTTGCGGGGCCAAGGCACGGAGGCGCCTTGTTAGAGGGAAAAGGAAGGCAGATAACATAGATGTAGCTAGGTGTTAGGAATTTGGCATTTCTGTAGCTGAGCACAGCAGGGGAGGGATAAATGCAGGTGGCAGATGGGGGAGAGAGAAGGAAGGAGCGTGGAGCCTGGACGAAGGGAGGAAAGGGGCCTAGAGAGTGAGGGGAGGAGAGAAGCCACTTATTTTGCACTAAAGTAGACACTGGGGGCAGAATAAAGGGAGAGGGAGGGGGAACTAGCAACAAGAGGCCAGGAATATGAAAGGGTTGAACGTGGGAAAAAGCCAAAGAGTTAGGATGGCTGGGATCCAGGAGAAGTAGCAGGGGCTCCTCTCTCACCCCTCCCCAGGGTTTGATGTCTCTGGTGGTGGTCTCTAGCCCTACTTTTCGAGTATCAACTCACCTTTGATTCCAGCAGGTTTATCTTAATTAGGCAGTGATTTCTTTTTGTTTGTTTGTTTGTTTGTTTGTTTTGCAGGCCTCTCACTGTTGTGGCCTCTCCCGTTGCGGAGCACAGGCTCCGGCTCAGCGGCCATGGCTCACGGGCCCAGCTGCTCCACGGCATGTGGGATCTTCCCAGACCGGGGCACGAACCCGTGTCCCCTGCATCGGCAGGCGGACTCTCAACCACTGCACCACCAGGGAAGCCCAAATCGCCCACTCTTTCCCATTAAATAAGACATCTCAATGGGTTAATGACTAATCAGCCCATGCTCACACATAACTGATTTCATACATTTGGTATTTTTTATTTTTGGGGGGGGAAAGTGCTTAGACTCAGCTATGACTTTAAAAGGTCTTAACACAGTCAAGCAAATTGTAGCTGGACTTGGACGTATTTGTTACTTGGCAAGAACAACCTGCGTTGTACAATCAGTTAATGGCTACGGGACATAGCACTTTACTATTTCCCCCATGGCTTAGAACAGTTATATATCCCAATGAATTAAACTCAGCCCCCTTCCTATCATACAAATGAACTACTTAGATATTCACCACCCATATAGACAGACATCCCCCTAGATTCGCCAACCATATTATCAAAAATCTAATACTAAATCTGACATAAGCCATGTAATATAACCATACAAACATCACCTATGTGCAGCAAGTTAATGTTGCTTGAACATCTCATAAAGCAAGACACTGAAAATATCTAGATGGGCCCACTAGCCCCATGAACATCAAGGTTTGGTCCCAGCCTTTCTATTAGTTTTTAATAGAATTACACATGCAGGTATCCTCACCCCGGTGAGAATGCCCCCTAAATCACTAAGATTAAAAGGAGCAGGTGTCTGGGCTTCCCTGGTGGCACAGTGGTTGAGAGTCCGCCTGCCGATGCAGGGGACACGGGTTCGTGCCCCGGTCCGGGAGGATCCCACATTCCGCAGAGCACCTGGGCCCCGTGAGCCATGGCCGCTGAGCCTGCGCGTCCGGAGCCTGTGCTCCACAACGGAAGAGGCCACAACAGTGAAAGGCCCACGTACCGCAAAAAAAAAAAAAAAAAAGGAGCAGGTGTCAAACATGCCACACCAGCAGCTCACAACGCCTTGTTCAGCCACGTCCCCACGGGAGACAGCAGTGATAAAAACTGAGCCATAAACGAAAGTGTGACTAAGCCATGTTAATTAGGGTTGGTAAATTTCGTGCCAGCCACCGCGGTCATATGATTGACCCGAATTAATAGAACTACGGCGTAAAGCGTGTTAAAGAACCATACAAGATAAAGTTAAACCTTAATTAAGCTGTAAAAAGCCATAATTAAAACAAAAGTAAACTACGAAAGTGACTTTAATATATTCTGATCACACGATAGCTAAGACCCAAACTGGTATTAGATAACCCGCTATGCTTAGCCCTAAACCCAAATAATCATAAGAACTAGACTATTCGCCAGAGTACTACTAGCAACAGCTTAAAACTCAAAGGACTTGGCGGTGCTTCACACCCCTCTAGAGGAGCCTGTTCTCTAATCCATAAACCCCAATAAACCTCACCAACCCTTGCTACTCTAGTCTATATACCGCCATCTTCAGCAAACCCTAAAAAGAAGCAAAAGTAAGCATAATTATAACATATAAAAAGGTTAGGTCAGGGTGTAATCTATGGGGTGGGAAGAAATGGGCTGCATTTTCTACACCAAGAACACCTTTATCCACACGAAAGTTTTTATGAAACCTAAAAACTAAAGGAGGATTTAGTAGTAAATTAAGAGCTGAGCGCTTAATTGAATAAGGCCATGAAGCACAAACACACTGCCCGTCACCCTCCTCAAGTGCCATGACAAAGCCTCAGTCCATCAACACATGCTAAACAATTATATGAGAGGAGATAAGTCGTAACAAGGTAAGCATACTGGAAAGTGTGCTTGGATAAAACAAGACATAGCTTAAATAAAGCACCTAGTTTACACCTAGATTTCATGATCTATGTATGTCTTGAACTAAACCTAACCCACACCTTTCCCACCATACTGACACAAGCTAGTCAAATAACACATTCACCAGACATCTAAAGTATAGGAGATAGAAATTTAAACATTGATGGCGCTATAGAGAAAGTACCGTAAGGGAATGATAAAAGAAATATTAAAAGTAATAAAAAGCAAAGCTTATCACTTGTACCTTTTGCATAATGACTTAACTAGTAACAACTTAACAAAGAGAACTTAAGCTAAACTACCCTAAACCAGATGAGCTACTTATGAACAGTTACTAGAACAAACTCATCTATGTGGCAAAATAGTGAGAAGATTTATAAGTAGAGGTGACAAGCCTGGTGATAGCTGGTTGTCCAGGAAAAGAATTTCAGTTCAACTTTAAGTAATACTAAAAACCATAATAAACTTCAAAGTATATTTAAACTTTAGTCTAAAAAGGTACAGTTTTTTTAGAAATGGATACAACTTTAACTAGAGAGTAAAAACAAACTATACCATAGTTGGCCTAAAAGCAGCCATCAATTAAGAAAGCATTCAAGCTCAACAACAAAACACATTTCAATTCCAATATTAAGCAAATCAACTCCTAGCCTTATTACTGGACTAATCTATAAGACTATAGAAGCAATACTGTTAACATGAATAACAAGAAATATTTCTCCTTGCACAAGTTTACATCAGCAACTAATAACATACTGATAATTAACAGTAAATAAATACAATCCAACACTAAATCATTTATTAAAAACACTGTTAACCCAACACAGGGGTGCACTCAAGGAAAGATTTAAAAAAGTAAAAGGAACTCGGCAAACACAAACCCCACCTGTTTACCAAAAACATCACCTCTAGCAACACCAGTATTAGAGGCACCACCTGCCCAGTGACAATCGTTAAACGGCCGCGGTATCCTGACTGTGCAAAGGTAGCATATCATTTGTTCTCTAAATAAGGACCTGTATGAGTGGCCACATGAGGGTTTTACTGTCTCTTACTTTTAATCAGTGAAATTGACCTCCCCGTGAAGAGGTGGGGATAACAAAATAAGACGAGAAGACCCTATGGAGCTTCAATTAATCAACCCCAAAACCATAATCTTAAACCGCCAAAGAATAACAAAATTTCACATGGGTTGACAATTTCGTTGGCGTGACCTTGGAGCACAAAAAACCCTCTGAGTGATTAAAGCCTAGACCTACTAGCTAAAGCATAATATCACTTACTGATCCAAAAAATTGATCAACGGAACAGGTTACCCTAGGGATAACAAACAGTGCAATCCTATTCTAGAGTTCATATCAACAACAGGTTTACGACCTCGATGTTGGATCAGGACATCCTAATGGTGTAACCGCTGTTAAGGGTTCATTTGTTCAAAGATTAAAGTCCTACGTGATCTGAGTTCAGACCGGAGCAATCCAGGTCGGTTTCTATCTATTACGCATTTCTCCCAGTATGAAAAGACAAGAGAAATAAGGCCCACTTTAAATAAGTGCCTTCAAAACAATTAATGATCTAATCTCAACCAATAAGCAAGCACAAACTAACCACCCAAGACCAGGGTTTTGTTGAGGTGGCAGAGCCCGGTAATTGCGTAAAACTTAAACCTTTATATTCAGAGGTTCAAACCCTCTCCCTAACAAAATGTTTATAATTAACTTTTTTTTTTTTTTTTTTTTTTTTTGCGGTACGCGGACCCCTCACTGTTGTGGCCTCTCCCATTGCGGAGCACAGGCTCCGGATGCGCAGGCCCAATGGCCATGGCTCACGGGCCCAGCCGCTCCACAGCATGTGGGATCTTCCAGGACCAGGGCATGAACCCATGACCCCTGCATCGGCAGGCGGACTCTCAACCACTGCGCCACCAGGGAAGCCCCTCTTCAAATATTTTTGTCCCACTCCATTTGCTCTTCTCTTCTCCTGAGATCCCAATTCTTCAATTACCCATTACCTTTAGACTTTTTGATATTTTCCTACAGGACCATGAGGCTTTATTTTTTTTAATGTTTTTCTCTTGTTTCCTTAGATTGGATATTTTCTTTAAAAAATCTGTGTTTAAGGTCACTCTTCCTCTGCCATCCGCATTCTGCTATTAAGTGCAAACATTTCATTTTAAAATTTCAGATACTGTATATTTTAGTTCTAAAATTTTATTTGCTTCATTTTCTTTTCTTTTCTTTTTTTTTTTTTTTTTGGTATTTTCTGTTCCTCTGCTGAGATTTCTATCTTTTCAGACACATATATTTTTTTCCTTATCTCATCAAGCATATTTATAATAAATGCCTTTAAATTTTTGTTTATTAATTCCCACGTCTGGATCATTTAGGGTTGACCTCTGTTGATCGTCTTTCTTTTTGAGAATGGGATACATTTTCCTTGTTCTATGTCAAGTAATTTTTTAAAATATCCTGGACATTATGAATGTTATGTTGAAGAGACTATGGATTCTTTTACAATATATTCCTCCAAAACCGATTTTTTTTCCTTTTGGCAGGCAATTCACTGGGTTAGACTTAAATTGCAAATCTGTCTTACCTGTGATGAGAGGCAACTATCATCTCATTTCAGACTTCTTTTAGTCTGCTTAATGCATATATGGTTCAGGACCAGTCAGACACTGGGGTAGAGATTATGCACAGAATTTGGAGTTTCCTTTCTTTGGCTCTCTCCTTTAACACTTTCTCCTGTCTCTCCAAGAGTCATGGTTGCCCTGGGCTCTGTCCTCTGTTTTTTTCAGGCCAGAAAGATGGCAGGCTTTCTATCAGAGTTTCAGTCATTTCTATGTGTGCCAGACTGCAGCTGCCTTCAAGAGAAGGCTGCAAAATAATGGCAAACTCATTCTCTGCCCATCATTGAATCCATGTTTTGACTCCCCTCAAAATCTTCCTGCTTCTGTTCCTTTTCCTGAGCCCTGAAGTAGTTGTTTTGTACTTTGTCTGGAGCGTGTGGTTGTTATCTGCAGGAGAGTCTGTTTGTTAGGAACTTAACTGAAATTATTTCTGAGCCTTAGTTCTTTTGCTGACTTGCTGTGTGATCTTGAACAAGCCACGCCCCTGCCTTTGCCTCTGTTTCCCTACCTACATAATAAAATAATGATTCTGAAGTACATGATAAAAAAGTAAATGAGGGCTTCCCTGGTGGCGCAGTGGTTGAGAGTCCGCCTGCCGATGCAGGGGACACGGGTTCGTGCCCCGGTCCGGGAAGATCCCACATGCCGCAGAGCGGCTGGGCCCGTGAGCCATGGCCGCTGAGCCTGCGCGTCCGGAGCCTGTGCTCCGCAACGGGAGAGGCCACAACAGTGAGAGGCCCACGTACCGCAAAAAAAAAAAAAAAAAAGTAAATGAATTGCAAATTGCAGAGTGCTCTTCTGATAGAATCATACCCATCCCTCCTTCCGTCCCTCTACAGGCTATCAAGGGTCCAGGATGCCCCATGACATTTATCCTAGGGAAGAGGCCCTTATGGGGAGGGTGAACCTGGACCTCTGTATTCCAGCCCTACTCCCATCCCCTTCCCCTGGGAGGTAAATCAGGATGGTTAAGATCACCGATTTTGGACTCAGGCCTGGGTTTCTGTTTTTATTTATATCCCTGAGATCTCCGGTACGGTGTTTCCCTCTCTGAGCCTTAATTTCTTGATTTATAAAATGTGTACTTCCCTCCTGGAGTGGATGTGAAAATTAAGTTTGTAACTGCTTGTAAAGACCTCAGCAGGACTTCCCTGGTGGTCCAGCAGTTAAGACGCCATGCTTCCAATTCAGGGGCACGGGTTCAGTCATTGGTCAGGGAACTAAGGTCCTAGGTGCTGCACGGAGTGGCCAAAAAAAAAAAAAAAAAGACCTCAGCATCACAAGCCTTCAGTAGTGACTTGCTGGTCTCCACAGCCACCAGGCAGGAAACAGGATTCGCTTTCCTCCCTCCGTCCCTTCTGAGCTGAATACCTGTCACTCCCTCAGCTTCCTCTGTTTCCTGAGAAAGGATGTGCAGTCAAGCAGAGCTAAGCTGCTGCAGAAAAAAATCCAGGTTTCCTGTAAACAGGCTCCCACAGCCTCTGTGTCCATCCAAGCATCACTCTCTGCCAACCCCTGCTTTTTACTTTCTACTTTAATTTAAAACGCAATTCACCTCTGCCCACTTGAGCCTAGGTTTTGCACAGGACACTGGGGACATAGATGCACTTGGGAAAGCCACAGTCTAGTCATCAGAGTCCAGTAGAAGGAGACAGACCAGGAAAGAGGACACGCGGCTAGGTTTAAGCACCCTCGGGCACCATTGAAGCACCAAGCTGGTGACAGTCAACCCTGTCGGGGAGGACTCTGGAAGGTTTCTTTAAGGAGATTTTTCCTGCTTTGGGCCTTGGAGGAGGACCTAGATCTTTCCAGATAATGGCAGTGTTCCTCGTAGAGAGGATAGCAAGAGCAAACACCTGGATGCACTCAGGTAGGTAAATGGCCTTCAACACAACTATCAGTACAGCTGTTTCTGATGTGACACCCCCATGTGTGTTCCTGCACCACAACTAATAGGGCTTATGAGAAAGATGAGCTGGGAAAGACCCCTCCAAACCTATGAAATTTCGTAACTAGCACATTAACCAGAATGGTAACGATCCTGATAAAAATTCCTCCCTGGTAAAACCTCCACCAACTCGTGTATCTGGTGTCACAGCCCGTCAATGCTTTGCAGACTTCAGTCCTCGGGTTCCTGATCTTTCCTTCCGGATATAAGTACTGGTGAGTTTTGCTTTGCGTAGAGACTATTTTTGCCAAAATAAAAATCAGATCCTGGGTGTAGCCTTCTGGATTAACCCACCCAGCGGGAAATGACTTTGCAGCTTCCCAATCTGCACTCAACAGCTTCACCGAAGAGTTCAAGTCGTGGAAATCTCAGAGGTTCTGGAGCTGCTCAACCAGCCACGACTTGCACAGAACGGGGCAGCCGGGAGCGATTCAGGTCTGCAGAGGTGACAGGAGGAGAAGGTGGTCCTGTGTGTCCTGCGGATCGTCACCTTTTGCCAAGTGTTTCTGTTTGATTGTGAGAAGACTGGCCCCAGATTGGTTTCAAAACTTAAACGTGCTGGGAAACCTGCTTTATACCAACATCATTCTACTTGAGGTATTTGAGAGGAAAAAAACAAAACAAAACCCAAACAGCAAAAGTCACATACTGTCTAACTGAGCACCTCCCGGGCTGTGTGCTGGGGATGCAGTGGGTTTGGGGTTGGAGAAGGAGAGGCAGGTGACAAGCCCAGAGTGGAGAAGTAACTAAGGCCACACAGCCACGAAGTGCCAGGGCCTGTGCAACTGCAGCAGGTCTGAACCTGCTGAATCCAGTCTGAACCTAGTCTGAACAGTGGGTCTGGACCCAGGCTGTCCTCTGAGTTGGCCAGCTGAGGGGTGGGCTGACGTTGAGGGTGGTGCCCGGGGACTTACTTCTGTGTGATCTCAATTTTCCTTTCGGGTGTATCTTGGATGCTGGAGAGAGGGTGTGGTTATAACTCAGTAACCTGCAGCCTCAGACTGGGGACTGGGATTTACAGAGGTGATAACAGCTAGGCCTCATTGGTCAATGATCCTGTGGGCGTGGGGACAGGGGGAGGAGGAACATGGCCTTCCTCTCACCTCATCCTCAAAATAACCTTTTGAAAACAGGATTATTGTCCCCATTTGACAAATGGAGAAACTGAGGCACAGGAAGTTTAGGTAACTGGTCCAAGGTAGGAGAACCTGGATTCAAACCTCGTCTGACTGCTCTTTCCGCGTCCCTGTGCCTCTGAAGGGTAAAAGGGGTGGGGGTGATGACTGAGAGATATCCGGGCTCTGCATGGGTTCCCAGACCACTTGGGACCTGGCCAGCTGACCCCAGAAGGCAGTAGCCATGGGACATGTGCTTTCCCCCAAGCACCAGTATTCCCTAGTAAGGATGGATCCTAATTTACCTACCTATGCCTGAATGTGTGTATTGTAACTGAGTTTCCTCAATTTTTAAAAATGTAGGGACAATGCTGGATTGACAATTAGCTTTGGGGGGATCGTGGGCCTCTTGGGAAACTGCCCCGCCCAGAGTGTTGGGTTTGCCTTCCCTGGCCTCCAGGGAGGGCCAGATCCCCATTGACCAGAAAACATCTGCTCTCCTTGATATAAGGAAGGTGTGAGTCATCCGTGGCAAACAGAGAGTAAAAAAGGATCCTTTCCTAGCCACTCAGGTCAGCACATCCATTTATCTACATTAGTGCATTGGGGCGAACTAGAAACACACAGCAGCTTCTCACCAAGGCCAATGCACCTGACAGGCCTGCATCTCTCCCCGAAGATTGCAGAGGATGTGTGAGCAACTTGCTTCCGGCGAGGTGTCAATTTTCATGAGGAATATGGAGAATTTGTTTGCTGTTTGGAAATGCTTTTGACCAGTGGGTGTCTCTTCTTTTGCACCCTCTGCTATTACCTGCCAATCCAACATTAAGGGGAAAGATCTTATATTGGGGGACTTCACTTCGTTTGGGAAATCAAGGAAGGCTTCCATGAAGAAGTGGCATTTGAGCTCACATTTGAAGATGAGCAAGGGTTGAGGAGAACGGAAAGGAAAGTGGTGGTAAGAGATTTCAAGGCATAGGCCCCGGACCTGCTAAGGTCAAAAGAAGACCTGAGGTCCAGAATCTGGAAGGTGGCCAGCGTGGGTCAAAAGGAAACTGATGGGGCTACCGTGTTGGCCACTCCAGCTTCCCTGTGCCAGGACTCATGCTGAATCCTCTGCAAGGGCTGCAGTGGGAGATCAGGGACACTGTGAGCACTGGACACTGCCAGCAGCCTCTGAAGGGACGGGAGGTGGCACTGTTGGCACAGACATCGCTGCAGTTGGAACTAGATGTCTGCAGCCCCAGGGGCCCTCGGAGGACAAAGCCAGCAGAGCAGCTGCTTTTGACGTCAAGCAGTTACAAAAGAGGCAGAGCAGGCAGGAGCCATACCGGAAGGAGCCACGGGGGGCAGGATGGTGGCACACCAGAGGCACTGCCTGGGGGCTCCCCAAACCCTTAGAAGAACCTGATAGGTCCTGGGATCCAGCAAAGCAGGAAGGGTGGAGCTAGAGAAATACTGCTTTGTGACTCTGTTTTGCCCACAAACTGGAGTACCAGGGAAACAGATTACATACAGCTTTAGCATCCATGCGAGCATGTGGGACTCTCACCTCCTAGCAGGGCTGGCTTGTTTGCTGCCAGATCAGAATGGGCCAGGTTCCGTTTGGGTTGGGTCCGGATGAGAAAGGCACCCAGAGCTCTCTGGCTTCAGGCCTGCCCGTTGACCTGGGGTTGCCCCCCAGGTGGGGCCCATCTCTATATTCCTCCTTCCCCCCGGCTCCTGCCTCCCTCTCACTGTCCAACCGTCCCTCTGGGCAGGGCAGTGCTTCTCAAAAGCATCGTGGTTGTCAGTAGGGCTGTTGGCTGCATTTTTGTGATTTCCCCCCCTGCCTTCCAGACACAAGGTAGGATTAGACTTCCTGTCCTCCTTATGGCGGGGCAGGAATGTGTAACCAGTTCTGACCAATGAGTTTTGAAGGCAAATGATATGTGTCATTTCTAAGCCATAGCATTTAATGCTGATTAAAAGATCCTTTTCCTCTACCATGACAACCAGTAATGTTCCAGCAAATGGCTGCTCCCTTAACCTGGGTGAAGGAGGGAAGACTATAGGAGCAGAATTGCACCTGACCCACAGTGGACATGTAGTATGAGCAAGAAGGGATGAAGTGAGAGAGTGGCATGGACATATATACACTATCAAATGTAACATAGATGGCTAGTGGGAAGCAGCTGCATAGCACAGGGAGATCAGCTTGGTGCTTTGTGACCACCTAGAGGGGTGGGAGAGGGAGGGTGGGAGGGAGACGCAAGACGGAGGGGATATGGGGATATATGTATGCCTACAGCTGATTCACTTTGTTATACAGCAGAAACTAACACAACATTATAAAGCAATTATACTCCAATGAAGATGTTAAAAAAAAAAGACGAAATAGGGCTTCCCTGGTGGCGCAGTGGTTGAGAGTCCGCCTGCCGATGCAGGGGACACGGGTTCGTGCCCCGGTCCGGGAAGATCCCACATGCCGCGGAGCGGCTGGGCCCGTGAGCCATGGCCGCTGGGCCTGCGCGTCCAGAGCCTGTGCTCCGCAACGGGAGAGGCCACAACAGTGAGAGGCCCGCATACCGCAAAAAAAAAAAAAACAAACAAAAAAAAGACGAAATAAATGTTATTGCTGTAAACCACTGAGATTTGAGGGTTGTTTGTTAACTGCAGCATAGCCTTAACTATCCTGGCTGATACAAGCAAAACCCCTAGAAACCATAGCACTATTTGTAAAACACTGTAAAAGATGCCTATCTTTCATTTTTTACATAAAGTAGAGTTATTAGCAGTAATAATGAGTATCATTTATTGAGTGCTTACTATGTGTCAGGCGTTATACTAGGTTCTTTGGCAAATGTTTCCTCTTTAATTCCCACCATGGATTCAGTATTGCCGGCTCATTTAGTATAACTTGTCTTATCATAGAAATCAAGGGATGGAGCCTCAGGGAGAATAAAGGTCAAGACCATAGCTAGTAAGTAAGAATTGAGATTCAAATACAGGGTCCCTGGCCCCCAAATCCTCACTCCTTCCACCGTTCAGCTGCTATTACATGTAAAGTAGAGCTAGGCCTATCAAGAAAAAAACCCATGCATTTAAAAAAGAAATTATCTCAACAGGAAAAACATTAACATCTGCCGTTTTACTAAATTGAACGTGAAAGATGATCCTGACAGGCTGAACAAAGGCGCTTGCTCTCTGGTGTGATGTTTGACAAGGGAATCTTTATTCATTTTCTCCCATGATTGGGTTCTACTGGATAAGCAACAGTGGGCACCAAATGTTGAAGAAAAAATTTAAGGCGATAATTTTGTCCGTCACTTAACACTCGTATGTACAAGGTGGGAAATAGCCTTCATTAAGCATGTTTGCAATGGGATGGTCTGAGATCTTGCAGGTCACCAGGGGGACTTTGGGGAAAGAAGACCCAGGCACCCTGCTTGTTCTTGTTATCCTGCGTGCCTCGGACACGCTTCCTCTCACCTCTGAGCTGCTGATGCTTGAGAACTCAGCTCCACTGTTGCTGCATTGGAAGTCCTCGCTGGCCTGCCACGTCACCCCACCGTGATGTACAGAAGTGACCTGGGCACATGAGGTGGGGTCTTATTCCCTACGCAGGAGCTTCTTGCAGGCAGGAGTGCACTCATTCTTTTTTTTTAAATTAAACTCTTTATTTTGTCTGTACCCTTTACCCAGTTTCCCTCAACGGTAACATCTTGCAAAATTTTTAAATGTTGGCAAATAAACATTTAAATGCTATATTTGCAAACACACACACACACACACACACACGCACAGAGATTTAGTATACACCCAGCCAGTTCTCCAGTTTAGCCTTTGGGGCTAAAGGCTGCTAACTGTATTTTGTTGTACAAAATGCTACTTATTTTGCCTCCTCTTTGATGTCACAGCCAGGATATTGACATTGATGGGGTCAAGGTATAGAGTCTTTCCATCACCCCAAGGATCCCTCATGTTGGCCTTTTATAGCCACGCCTACTTCTGTCTCACCTCCATCTCTCCCTAGTCCTTGGCGTTACCAGTCTATTCTTCATGTCTATAATTTTGTCCTTTCGAGGATGTTATATAAATGGAATCATGCAGTATGAGACTTTACGGGGTTGCCTTTGTACACAGCATAATTCTCTGGAGAGTCACCCAGGTTGCTGCATCTACCAACCATCCCTTCCCTTTCATTGCTGAGTAGTATTCCATGGTGTGGATGTACCATTGTTTGTTTAACCTCTCACCTGTTGAAGCCCTTGTTCATTGTTAAATCACAGCGTCTCATAGACAGATACTTGCATGCAAGAAAAGTCCCAAAGAGCAGCATTAGTTGTGATTAAGAGCGTGGGCTCTGGAGTTTGACTCCTGGTTCCAGAACTCACCACCCATGTGAGTTTGACCAAATTACTTGACCTCTGCCTGCCTCAGTTTTCTCATCTGTAAAATGGGAATAATGGTAGTGTGCTCATCTTACACAGTTATTAAAATTAAATAAATCAATACTTGTTTGTGCTTAGCACATAGCCTGGCTGATGGGATGAACTCAATTAAAAATTAATAATATAATACAATAATTAATAATAAACAGTCACTGAACTGAGTAGAAAAACCTAGAATAAGAAAATTCAAACTTGCAGAATGTTCAAATTAGGAAGTGGTGGCATACCGTACAAGGAATTATTCTTTTTTCCTAGAACAATCGTAGAGTTTTTCTCTAAATATCAAGCTTCCACAGACTCTCTGAGGTAGAAATATTTTAAAACAATCAAGTAGAACCCATTGGCAAAGCCGTGTCCTTTTTTTTTTTTTTTAACCGAGCTCTCCTTTTATTTATTTATTTATTTATTTATGCTTTATAACAAATTTAATCAGTTATACATATACATATGTTCCCATATCCCCTCCCTTTTGCGTCTCCCTCCCACCCTCCTTATCCCACCCCTCCAGGCGGTCACAAAGCACCGAGCTGATCTCCCTGTGCTATACGACTACTTCCCACTAGCTATCTACCTTACGTTTGGTAGTGTATATATGTCCATGCTGCTCTTTCACTATGTCACAGCTTACCCTTCCCCCTCTCCATATCCTCAAGTCCATTCTCTAGTAGGTCTGTGTCTTTATTCCTGTCTTACCCCTATGTTCTTCATGACATTTTTTTTTCTTAAATTCCATATATATGTGTCAGCATACAGTATTTGTCTTTCTCTTTCTGACTTACTTCACTCTGTATGACAGGCTCTAGGTCCATCCACCTCATTACAAATAGCTCAATTTCGTTTCTTTTTATGGCTGAGTAATATTCCATTGTATATTGGCAAAGCCGTGTCCTTTTGAATGCCATCCACAGCCTCTCCCTGGACAAAGGTGAGTTGATACACACAAACAATATTTATTGTGCTCCTACTGTATGCATGCCATGCACTGATCTAGGTGCCAAGAATGCAGCACTGAATAAAACAGACAACCCCTGTCCTTATGACAGGTAGTAATGTAAAAGAGGAAGCCCGGGCTTCCCTGGTGGCACAGTGGTTGAGAGTCCGCCTGCTGATGCAGGGGACACGGGTTCGTGCCCCGGTCAGGGAAGATCCCACATGCCGCGGAGCGGCTAGGCCCATGAGCCATGGCCACTGAGCCTGTGCGTCCGGAGCCTGTGTTCCGCAACGGGAGAGGCTACAATAGCGAGAGGTTCGCGTACCGCAAAAAAAAAAAAAAAAAAAAAAGAGGAAGCCCTTCTCGACCTCACCATGGGTTAGGAGGCATGGACGTGACTTACTCAGATAGAGGGAGAAAAGCCACACAGTGGGTAGACCCAGGAGAATGTGGATGTGCCCTCTTGCTTTAGCTTTAAAGAAATAAAATTGCTTCTCATCTTCCTGGCTTGCTCAGGTATGGTCTGCTTGCAGGCAGGGGGATGCACTTTTTTAAAACATCTGGTCCTCTCCCCACCCCTACCCCACATACTCCCTGCTCTGTCATGTGACCGGGGGACACTATGCTGCTGTCACAAAAGGTAACTGGACCTGGGCTCCGGAGCAGCTTTGCTCTTATCACCTCCTCCTGTGCCCAAGCCCAGCGACTGGTGGGAGAGCAGCAGTCCAGCTGCAGTCCGGCCATGGGTTCCTCCCAAGAGCCGTTAACTGGCCCATGACCTTGGCCTCATTAGCTCAGCGCTCTCCACCTGAGCTGCCTGGATCCGGGCCAGCCAGGGAAATTAGCTCATACCCACAGGCCCCTGGGAGAGGTGTCAGGCAAAAATAGACCAGAGAAAGCCAGAGAATCCTTGAGCAGGAGAACCCGTGGAGGTCAACGGCTCCGGCATCGTCCTAACTCTACAGATGGAGGCTGAGGGCAGGGAGGGGAAGGGGCCTGGCCAAGGTCATCCTGAAGTTCGTGCAGAGCTGGGGAGAGAATGGGGGTCACCTGACTCCCAAAGTCACGTTCTTCCCTCACCGGTGCCTCCCATCAGGCTGCGGCCAGGGAGGGATGGAAGGAACCAACGGACAATAAGGATTACAGATAATGAAACAATTCATCAGAGGCCATTTGTTGTTTCTGGAAGGGGTGTCAATTGCACAGAAAGAGTAAGAAGAACAGAGAACGCCTACTTGCTCCACTGGGCCCTCTCCGCAAAAGGAATCTGTGTTTACAATTCCTCATGGATCCTTACAGGAGATAACCCATGCATACACAAGCACGCACACGTGTGTGTGTGTATGTGTGTGTACCCGTGTATGTTGAGCAATAGCCTTGCAAGTATGGCATTAGAGCGTCCTACTTCACACAGGTTCTGTACCTTGTCTCACCCAATTCATAACATATCTGAACATCTTTTTTATCATCTGGTTCAGGTGTACCCCCTTATTTTTAATGACAACATTGTATTCCGTTCTATGGATGGGCCGTAATGTGTCTAACCAGACCCCAAGAGTAGATGGTTGCAGCATGTGGGCGTGGTTCAGCGTAGCTGAAATGGAGAAAGTTATAGGAAATCAGGTCACAAAAACAGGTTGTGGGAAAATTGCCATGGGCTTGATTATCAGCTATGCAGCTTCATGCAAGTGATAGATTTCACTCATGTATTGAGTATCAACTGTTTACCTCATTATCTGTAGGCCTTACAATGACTTGCTCGGGTAGATTGCCATTAGAATCACATTTACAGTGAAGCCCAGAGATGAAGTTAGTTCCCCCAGGTCACATGACCAGTAGGGCCAAGGAGTGTGGCCCAGAGCCCATGTTCTGTGCCCATGTGCTGTGGGAGATCTGGGCTTCCTTCTGTTTGGAGTGATGAGCCCCCTCCCACTACTGCCTTCTCTAAAGGCCCCTTCTCAGCGTTCAGATCCTTCTCTCCCAGCAGCATTGCCCCAGGGCCGGGAGCTCCAAGTGGCATGGATGAGCTCAGACCCGGGGCAAGGTGGGGGAGTCTTGTTAAGACCAAGGCCTGTTAGTCCAGGCAGTGCCAAGCTGGGGCAGGGGCAGGAGCAGGGGCAGGCAGTAGAGGGCTGGGGTCTCTGCTCAGACCCCAGTCATTGTCCAGCCTGACTCCTGACCACCTTTGGAAAGCAGCTCAATTCACCAACTATCTTGAGTGTCTAAGAGGCCACGGTGGAGTCACCATGGTTACTGAAACTATATTTCCTCTTGTATGGATCTTCCATTCTTCACTAAGGTCCTCCTCCCTCCCTGCAGCCTCACCTAGGGACCACCTCTGGCTTAGTCAAACCTATTGTCTTTGTGTGGGGTGGGAAGATTCCTCCATTAGCTCTTGCATCAGGACCACTTCTGATGATTCATACCTCTCCTCCCACAGCTCGTTGCTGGAGCCCTGTGTCCCAGCCTGCCCTGGCTTGGTTTCTCCCGCATGAGACTATTTCCCAGCACGTCTGCAAACAAGGGGTGAGTATGCAAAGAAAAAAATGAAAATACATCCCTCCCTCACACCGTATCAAAATCAGTTCCAGATGTATGTGAAAGGCAAAACTTTAAGACTTTTAGAAGAAAAATACATAATATTTCTATGACCTTGGGGCAGGGAAGGATTTCTGAAGACATGAAAAGACAACTCATTCAAGAAAAAAGATCAATAAATTTGACTACATAAAAATTCATCAAAAGATGAATTTCCGGGCTTCCCTGGTGGCGCAGTGGTTGAGCGTCCGCCTGCCGATGCAGGGGACGCGGGTTCGTGCCCCGGTCCGGAAGGATCCCACGTGCTGCGGAGCGGCTGGGCCCGTGGGCCATGGCCGCTGAGCCTGCGCGTCCGGAGCCTGTGCTCCGCAACGGAAGAGGCCCCAGCAGTGAGAGGCCCGCGTACCGCAAAAAAAAAAAAAAAAAAAAAAAAAAAAAAGATGAATTTCCCACCATAAAGGGAGGGGGAAAAACAAACTAATAGCAAACTAGATGAAGATATTTTCAACACCTAAGTGACATTGGATTAATATCTAGAATATATAAGGCATTACTCAGATCATTAAGAAAAAGACAAACTAATGGAAAGACAGACAAAAGGCATGAACAGGCATTCAGAGACAATGGCCAATAAACATCGTTGGAAAGTGGAAAACATCATAACCATGATATGACCCTGTATGGCCTGGGCCTTGAATCTCACTGCTGCCCCCTGGTGGCTGTCAGGGACCTGGAGATGGATTTACTGAAAAAAGTTTCAGCACTGGGAGGGCGTGCCTCCGAGATGGTCCACACCCCATACCCTTCTTGGAATGTTGAGATGAGCAGCAGCCCAACCCCTCAGGCTTTTATTCCACTCCTGTTCTTTGTTGCATGACTCAGCTTTCCTGGCTTCCTAAGTCAGCTCTTGCTTTTTCCCCCAAATCTTCATTTGTTAAAAAGAACACTTGTGTTACAGTCATCATTAGTTAACATTTGTTATTAATTATCATGAATTTTATTATTGTCATTAATATTTTTGCTGAATCATTTGAGAGTACATCATAGGCATTTTGACCCTTTGGCCCTTAATGTTTCCATGTGTGTTTCCCAGGAAGATAGATGTTCTCTTGGGTAACTCAGATGCTATTATCCAATTCAGGAGATTTTACATTATGTAATAATATTACATAATGTCAAGGGTTGCTTGATTTAGTAAATTAAATTTACAGTACACCAAGTTAAACGTGGATTTCACATAAACAACAAATAATTTTAAGTATGTCCCAAAATATTACATGGGATATACTTATACTAAAAAATTATTTATTTATCTGAGATCTGCATTGAACTGGGCATCCTGTATTTCATCTGGCAATCTTATATTATTATCTAATATGCAGTCCTTATTTGGGTTTCACTGTTTGTCTTAATGTCATTTAGAGCAACCTCTTCTCCAATCCAGGATCACACATTGTGTTTAGTTGTTGTGTTTCTCCTAAGCCAGCTTTTGATACCTGTACTGACCCTTTTGCTTTTGCTTTCCCACCCAGACCCCCTATGTCTAGGATTACGAAGACTCAGCTACTGTTGTCTGAGATAATCCTGCCTGGGTGGGATAACCAGGAACCATTGCATAATGAGGTCTAAGGTAGGGGTGGAGTAAGGGGATGGTGCTGGAGCCCTGTGTCCCAGCCGTTCACATACATCTGGAACTGATTTTGATACAGTGTGAGGTAGGGATCTATTTTCATCTTTTTCTTTGCATACTCACCCCTTGTTTGCAGACGTGCTGGGAAATAGTCTCATGCTGGAGAAACCAAGCCAGGGCAGGCTGGGACAGAGGGCTCCAGCACTATCACAGGGCTCCAGCTCCATCACAGGGCTCCAGCACTATCAGCCCTTTGGGAGGGGTGGTGCTGGCGAGGGTTTGTCTCCAAGGGAGCACTACCCGCAATGAATGTGAGGTCCACCTTCCACACCTGGGAGGCCTTCAAACTGAACCAAGCTGACATCAGCTACAAAAAGCAGTAAGCAGACTGCTTCCCAGCCCAAGCACTGAAGGGGAAACTGACCATTAGCAGAGAGAGAAATGCCCTCAAAGAGCAGTAGGCAGTCGTGCGAGGCGGGGTGGCCATGGTACTGTGGCTCTGGAGCAGCCTGCACCCCCCCACCACCACTGCGAGCCACCCTCGACTGGAGAGGGAAGAAGTGCCCTCTCCTGGAGGTCAAGGACTCCCTCCGACGTCGGGCTGTGGTTCTTACCAGCAGTGACCATGGCTGCAGGGGAGTGAGTAGGGCCATCTTCCAAGGCCCTATTCGAGGGACAGCAGAAAGGGCCCCAAGGGTGGCTCCAGAGTTGGGAAGGGGTGTCTGGCACAGCCATCTCCTCTGGCCGTCCTCTGTCTCCTCCTCCCCTCCCACTGGAGACTGTACAATTCATGTCCATCTCCTCTGGACCTGTCTCAGAAATGTTGGTAACTGGAGATTCTGAACCTGTCTCCAAAAACATTCCCCCATCCCCCCAGCAGAAAAATTCCAAGCCAAAGCAATTTCCCAACCTGGCAGGAAACTGCCTGCCTGGGCAGAGGTGGGAGGACAGCTTGGACCCAGAGAAGGGTCCAGAGGCTCTCCAACACACATGGGGCCCTGACCCTCATCTCTCACCCCCTGGGCCTGTCCTACCTCCCCTCCCTTCCAAACTTTCCTTGGCTCCCAGCCACTGGGGGGGCGGGGTGCTTCTGTTGGCTTAACCCTTTCCTCCCCAGGCTCCCAGTCCCCCCATCTGCTCTGGGTAGTGAACAGTTCCCCTGTCGCTGAGGTTCCTCATCTCCTCTCAACAACCCTGCAGGGTGACTATTACCTTCTTCAGTCTGGGCTCCCCCATTTCAGAACCGGGGAAGCCCAGACTAAAGAAGTCAGAGGCTTTACCGGGTCACATCACTAGGAAGCTGGCTAGCCAGGGTTCCACGCTGGAGACAGCAGGAGTCTGTCCTGTAGGGCAGCACAGCCCCATCTCCTTGTACCCCACAGGCCCCTGCGAGCCGCTGCTTCACGCATTGGTGAAATTAGAGTCATGAGATGCAAATGTGCCTCCCCGGTCAATGGCAAGGTCATCAAGAACAAGGACCAGGTGTTATTCATCTTCACCTCCCCAGGGCCAGGCAAGGAGGGACACTCAGAAAACGCTAGCTGAAGGGACCTTCCCGTGTGGTCAGAAGGGACATGGGGCCGGGAGGCTGCTTGGTCCCCAGGGGCCTGGCTCAAGCAGTGCTGGGGCCTAGCCTCTCTGCCACCATCCTTTTACAGGATCCTGTCCTACAACCAAGTGGAAACAGAGGGCCAAGGTGAGGTCTGGGTGCTGGTTTTCTGGCTCCAGGGGGGCTGCAGGTCACGATTTATTTTTCCAGCAACATTTCTGTGAAGACACAAGCCTCCTGTGGTGTGTTTAAAATGTCACGGTGGGCCCTTGCCTTGCTCTGTACCACGCCGCCTCCCTCTTCCCCTCCCACCTACCCAAACGCCAGGTAATCGGAACAAGATGTAGAGCATGTTAAAACTGTCTGATGAGATGGAATGGAAGTTACTCCTGCATCGTGGAAATAAAGTTCTCCAAAGACTGTCTCCTGGTTTCCAGCTCCCTTTCCTTCGCCTTCTTCTGCCTGGTCTCTGCCAAACTAGGGTTGTTTGGAGAGGGGTGGGCAGCTGCCTGGACAGGAGTGATTTGTCTTGAAGGGGTGGAGGAGGCAATCCTTCCCCTGTGTAACCCTAAGCAAAAATACTCCTGGTTCTTTTCCAGAAGACAAACAGTAGGTATATTAATAGAAACAGCATGTTTTGTAACTTCAGAGAATCTGTTCAATATTGCATAAGCACTGACTGGCATTTTGTATCTCCACTCAGCTGCTTATGCTCCAGTTATTTGTGCCCGAAGTCAGGAAGCTCTAGTGTTCAAGTGCCTGCTCCTCCATTTATTGGTTCTGTGACCTTGAACGAGTCACTTAACCTCTCAGACTTTTAGCTGTAAAATGTCAAGAGCGATGATTCCCTTGAATCTTCACTCCAAGTATTGTTATCAGGATCAAGTGAAATGTGAAATGAGCATGTGCATCTGCTTTGTAAACTCTACAACTATATACATGTCACATGTCACATGTTACTGTTCTGCTGTAGACCCCACCTTCCAGACTATTTTTCATTTGTCTCCCATTAGCACCAATCCTAATTCTCCAGTTCTGCTCTCTTGTTCTCCCCCTGTGCCCTGAATATATCCCACTTGTTTTT
This sequence comes from Hyperoodon ampullatus, assembly GCF_949752795.1. NCBI lineage: Eukaryota > Metazoa > Chordata > Mammalia > Artiodactyla > Ziphiidae > Hyperoodon > Hyperoodon ampullatus. The sequence continues at coordinate 33,544,309 of NC_136924.1, read as the reverse complement.
AAATCTCTGGGCTTTTACTGTTTGACAAGGGGTGAGACGTAGCAATGTCTCTGAAAGTCACTATAGTTAAAAGCAAGAGCAAGACTGCCCAAGTGAGAATCCCAGCTCCATGTATCAACTGCTGTGTGTCCTCCAGCAAGTTACTTCCCCTCTCTGTGTCTTGATTTCCCCATCTGAAAAGTGGGACAAATAACAGTCGTTATCCCATAGGACAGCGGCGAGATGGGAATACATTAACCCACACAAAGGGCTTAGAACACTGCTGGGCGCATTGGCTCCTGATACACCTTTCACCTCCTTGGCTCTTGGCTTCGATTATCCTGATCAGGAGAATGAATACAGAACACACGGGAAAGCACAGAGACCAATGTGAAGTGGTATGAAGAAAGAGCTGAGGGCTTCCCTGGTGGCACAGTGGTTGAGAGTCTGCCTGCCAATGCAGGGGACACGGGTTCGTGCCCCGGTCCGGGAAGATCCCACATGCCGCGGGGCAGCTGGGCCCGTGAGCCATGGCCGCTGAGCCTGCGCGTCCGGAGCCTGTGCTCCGCCACGGGAGAGGCCGCAACAGTGAGAGGCCCGCGTACTGCAAAAAAAAAAAAAAACCAAACAAACAAACAACAACAAAAAAAGGTTATAGGTCCATATTATTATCCCCAGTTTACAGATCAGGAAATGGAGGCTCAGATTAGGAAAAAAAGAGGTAAAGTGAGTTGCTCAACATTAGTTAACTTTGGGGACTTTAAGAGGAATGTCTCATTAGCATTATTCATATCACAGTACCTAGCAGGGAATCTAGTAGCCAAGTAATAGATTAGTGAATGACTTCAGATTAAGTGTCACCCAGCTGGAAGGTAGCAGAGCCAGAACTCAGATCCAGGTCTCAGACTCCAGGTCCAGTGCTCTTTCCACCCCAGTGCCTCTGCAGAGTGTCCAGAATCAGCTGACGGCCCACATGGCTAGGTTTGTGTGCACCTTCTGAGGAGCCTCTGATTGGCTCAATTTGTACCTGAACGGGCAGGGCAGTGAGCGTCCTCCTGGGATGCAACCTTCAAGACCAGAAAGGAACATCATGTATCAGCCTCCATCGAAGACCAACATGATCAGCTGGAAGTTAAACCTGTCTAAGGGTAGTGAAAGAAAGCACTCTCCCCTACCTCTCCTCCTGCCCTCACCCCTACCATGATTCTGCTTTAAGACCAAAGCTTTTTCCATAAATCACCAAATGTTTCTGGGGTGAGAGTCTAAATTCTAAGGAGGGGTCCACTAAAAAGGCCAAAAAACATATAATCACCTGGAAAGAGGGATTTCTGTTTTAAAAACAGTAGCCCATTAAACTTCAAAATACCTTTGATTCTCAGTAGGAGCAGGCTTGTGCTTCATGGGCCCTTCATGGAGATGCAGTCACACGCCATGTTGTACTTCCCCTGTGCAAACAAGCCCTTTTGCCAGATTTATCAAAAAACAAACCAAACCAAAAACAATCAAAACCCAGGAAGCCCAGCTAAGTTTGAATTTCAGACAGACAACAAATAGCTTTTTAGTATTAATGTGTCCTATACAATATTTAGGACCTATTATTTTATTTATTATTTAATATGTCATACATTGCACCTAAAAAGAAGTGAAAAGAGGGACGGAGTCCTGATTTTCAAGGACTGATGATTCCCTTGGCAGAGGTCCTTTTCAGGATTCTGGTTTGTTTTATTCAAAGAAAGATCACCTGCAGGTCCCTAGCACCTAATGCCTGGCACAGAGAGGGAGAACAGTAAATATTTACAGAATGACCATCACTCTCCAAGTCCTACTGGGCGCCTCCCACCAGAGACTGGAATCTACAGGGAGTGGAATCAAGGGCTGTGATAGGGGAGAGAAGGGATGACAGAGGCTATGTTACCTGGGGTCTAGGTGGAGGGGTCAGGAAAGGCTTGCAGAATGATGTGAGATCTGACAAGAGTAGAATGGAAACAGAGGAAAAGCTTAAGCAAAGGCAGGTAGTAAGGCCGGCAGGAGCCAGTCCTGCCAGGAGAAGCAATAGCTCAATCCAAATATAGGAATTGTGGGGTTATTTTTTCATATGCTCCCCCTTTCCAAGATGACCCGCAGAGATAGCTATACACACATCCTTGTCTTGCACCAAAACCAGAGCAGCAAATACCCAGTGTGATAGCAGCTGCCACCTTGTGGTGAAGTTTATAAAGACATCCTCAAGGAAAATCGTACCTTTGATAACTAGTTTTGTTACTGCCACAGTGATGAGGATGATCATGATGATTAGATATCATTTATTGCACTCCTACAGTGTTACAATTTGTAGGATACATTCCTTCATTTAATCCTTGCAATTGTCTTTTTTTCTTCTGGGAAATGACCCATCTCTCATCTTGGAAAGATGAGCAAGTGTCCCCCCTGCATGGGGGCATCTGTGTGCAGACTTCATGCAAAGTAGCTCCAGCTTCCAGAAGGGAGGAGAAAGCAAGCAGCCAGGCTTCAGTTGGCAACTAAGTGTGATCTAATCTAGGGAGGTTTGAAGAAAATGCTTTGCGGTTGCCTTCCTCGACCCCATGCAGGCTGTGTCCCAGCCCTGGGTGTGCCAGGCAGGGGTGGGGGTAGGATGTACCAGCTTTAGTCTGATGTTTAAATCCCACTAGACCCCTTACCATTGCCTTGGGCAAGTCATTTCCCTTTCTGAGCTTCCATTTTCCATCTTTAATTCTGTAGCCTTTAGTTTTCCCATCTGGAAATGTAAATAACACTATCTATTTGAGAGGGTTATTTTGAGGATTAATATCTGAATAGAAATGGTTAAATATGTTAAGTGAAAGAAGTCAGTTATGAAATAACATGATCTCAGGGAATTCCCTAGCAGTCCAGTGGTTAAGACTCTGTGCTTTGGAGACTTCCCTGGTGGCGCAGGGGTTAAGAGTCCACCTGCCAGTTCAGGGGACACGGGTTCGAGCCCTGGTCTGGGAAGATCCCACATGCCTTGGAGCAACTAAGCTCGTGCACCACAACTACTGAGCCTGCGCTCTAGAACCCGTGAGCCACAACTACTGAGCCCGCATGCCACAACTACTGAAGCCGGCGCACCTAGAGCCCATGCTCCACAACAAGAGAAGCCACCGCAATGAGAAGCCCACGCACTGCAACGAAGAGTAGCCTCTGCTCACCACAACTAGAGAAAGCCCGCACACAGCAACAAAGACCCAACGCAGCAAAAAATTTAAAAAAAAAAAAGACTCTGCTTTCACTGCCGTGGGCACAGGTTCGATCCCTGGTCAGGGAACTAAGATCCCGCAAGCCATGTGGTGCAGCCAAAAAAAAAATTTTTTTTAATAAAAATAAAATAAAAAACCAAAATAACATGATCTTGATTTTATTAAAAATAAATATACATGTGCATTTCAAATGTTACCACCCCCAAAAAAACCTAAACCACATATAACAGGTTCAGGGAAACAGTGGTGGCTGGTGGCGAAAAGCAAACTCTAGAACAGATGGGGTGTAAATCCCAGTTCCTCCCCTTCCTAGCTGTGCGGATGTAAGTCAATCACCTAACTTCTCTGCCTTTCAGTTTTCACAACTAGGAATTGGCAATAATAATAAATACATACCTACTGAATATGGTTGCTGAGGAAATATGTGTAACACACACAATGCCCAACACGCAGTAGGCCCTCAATGAGGGACATGCTAGTACTGCTGTCTGCGGGAGGTGCTCATGGATGGTTTTCAGACTTTTATTAGGCTTTTGTGGAGTTTCCCAAGTTTCTACATCGATTACTTATTACTTCCACATCTCTGGGGGAGAAATGTTATACAAACAACAGCATATAGCAAGTGCCGGGTGCAAAGTGACCTCTTGAGAAATGGGTGCCCTGCCCCACGTCCCACCCAGCAAGCTCCTTCCCTCCCTGATGTCCTGTGAGAAGGGCACCGAGGGTCTCATCTGGGGTCATTACAGCAAGTCATGGACATTCATAGGGCCAGAGAGATGGCTACCAGCAGAGAAAGGAGTTAGGGGCAAGAGAGGTTGCATGAGGGATACAAACATTGGGGAAAACTGACTGAATCTCACGCTGTGTCCTCAGGGAGCTGTGTTTGGGGGGCTTTCTGCCTCCGTGGTCACCAGGGAAACGAGCTGAAGAGAACTGGGTGGAATCTGGCAGGTGGGTCTACGATGGCTCAGTGTAAAATGGATTCAATTCTGGTGCTGTTTGGAAATTTTCTTAATAAGATGTTGGAAAAATTATTAGCAATGTGTTGAGTGAGGGGAGAGGGAGGGAGAACAAGAGTGAACAGGGTCTGAGGGTGACCACAGAGATGACCCATGAACTCAGGCCTTTCACACCATTTAGAGCAGCAAAGTCACTGGGGTGTCACCTAAGCCATCCTTCTTGCTTTCCAGATGAGGAAATCTCCATTGGCTGAAGATCACCCAGCCAGGACCAGTGGCCACGCTCCTGTCAAGTACCAAGCTGCCTAGTGTTTTGGATAAAAACACCCGAGGATTTTTCCCAAGGCTGCCTCCTCATGCAGGAAGTTCTGTAGGCCTCTGACTCAGCCAGATCGGAAAAGGCTGGGGCAGGCGGGGCTGAGAGTGCCATGGTGGGGAGTCGGGTGCTCAAAAAGCCTAAAATGGGCGGCTGGCCACAAGGGATGGGCCAGCCCTGTTCTGAACAAGCCTGATGTGTGGAAACCATCCTTGCAGAGGGGTTTATTAGAAAGCCTCTCCAGAAACACTTGAGCCAGTTTTTGCCAGAATTGTCATATTTTAGCCCATCACATTCTCAGAATCCCCCTCCCTGACCAAACCCCAACACATTATGAAGATAACCCAGTGTGAAGTAACAGTCAGAGAGCCAGGCACCAGAGCCCTGGGCACACCCAGCTTCCGACTCCGCTCTGCTTCTGATGAGCCAGTGACGTCAGACATGACACTTGGATTCTCAGCTCTTCACTGCCCTCATCTGTCAAATGGCGAATTACCGCACCAGCCTTTTGGGACACCAACTAAGATAATACACACACAGGTTTACTGCAGTGTCTTACATGTGGAAAGCACACAGTAAATGATACATAATGTTGCTGTTTTTGTCGGGGTAGTGTGTTGTTTATTTTATTTGTGAATTCTTAATGACTCACCCACTTAACAGCTTTCCCATGGGGTAAGTAACATCCTCTCTAAAAGTCAGTTTCCTCCTCTGGAAAATAAGTAACTCCCAGCTCAGAGGTTGTTGTGAGAACTTGGGGTTAATGATGTAAAGAGCCTGGCTCATAGCAGGAAAGGGCAGATTGCTGGCTACCAGGTGCTATCCTGCACCCAGGGCAGACATTACTAATTGAGCCTGGAGGCTGCCCTGGCATTCTTGTCAATGCATGAGTGAAGCTGAGGGTGGAGATGAATTCTATTTGCCATTCTTAGCATGTGCTCAATGAATTTCAATTCCCATGATCCTTCTCTATCACCTTTCCTTCCCAAACAACTAAGCTCCAGGGGCTGACCTGGTTTGGTGAGTGTAGGGTCCCATGAATTATATCAGGCTCCAAAGACATGTTGACTCTGTGTCCCCTACTGTCTAGAAATTCTTGGGTTTCCCAGAAAAAAATGTTCTAGCTAGGAAAAGGCCTAGGGAAAAGGCCAGAGTTTCCCGTAAGTGTAGGTATGGGGATTCAGGTTCCAGGGGATCTGAGTCCCTCCTGTCCACAATCAGTGACTGAAATTTCCCCTTCGAAGCTTTATACCTTGACCTTTACACATTTTGAAAATGAAAACACCCCAGGAAGAATAACTCCATAAGCTCTTTCAGTTCTTTATTATGTTATCAGGAGCTGAGACCTGACTTTGAAAGGCCCGAGTATACCAAGGATTAGAGTAAACTGTGAGGAATGGCATTAGTTCTGAAAATAAAATTTGACTATAAACATTCTAGGACAAGTGCTGAACATTAAGGCAGGAAGAACTGAGTTCAAATCCAAGTCAGACCACAATTAGATGTGTGACCTTGGCCAAGTCCCTTAACCTCTCCAAGTTCAAATTTTCTTCTATGTATTGAGATGATAATAATATTCACTATTTTTTTTATTATTAAAGCTCTCTCCTCCTTACTTTAAAACCCACTATCAAATAAGATAATAGACAGAAAAGTGCTTTGTAGTAAATTTCCCACTAGGGATTGGGTGGTTTATTACAAAGACCCAGTTATGATAGAAATCCAACTCCCAGTAGCTGCAGCTGTATAAAGGAACTTATTGGCTCATGTAATTAAAAACCAGAGATGGAATGACTTCAGGCTTAGCTGGATCCAGAAGATGAAACCGTATTTTCCTGGCTGTCTCACCATCTCTCATCTCTGCTTCACTCTAGGCTGACCTAATTTTCTCCTACTGCATATAGTGTTTTCATGTGGCCAGGGAAGATAGCCACCAGTCGAAATAAATAAATTTCCTTCCAGATTAACAACTCCAGGGCAAAAGAGAGCTTCTCCACCCACACATACATCATCATATCAATCTCAGGGATTTGGGTCATGGGCCCCCTTGAATCAGCCACTTTTTTGGGAAATGGCATACAATGGTTGATCCAGTCTAAGTTATTTATGTACCCCATAACTAGGGGGTGGTAGAGTGGGTGATTTTTATGACTGAAAGCCCCATGAGACCTACATGTCTCGGGGAGGGGAAGGGGGGTGTGAAGTTTTCGAACAGTCAATAACCAGAGCTGGTCAGGCTGTGTCTCTGTTTGCAGAAGTCCCAAGCTGCCTCATGAGAAAGATAATGTCAGGGACTTCCCTGGCAGTCCAGTGGTTAAGACTTCATCTTCCAATGTAGGGGTTGTGGATTTGATCCCTGATCGGGGAGTTAAGATCCCATATGCCTCGTGGCCAAAAAACCAAAACATAAAACAGAAACAATATTGTAACAAATTCAATAAAAATTTTTAAAAGACAGAAGAAAAGAAAGATAATGTCAAATGAGCTAGGGCCACTGCATGGTCCTTCAAACAGTTCAGGAATAATAAACGCTGTGTCTGCTCTTTGTCGTGTTTTCTGTATGCCTGCCACATTTTCAACACCTTGCTATACTTGAGAAATTTCCAGCCTTATGAGCCCCATCTCTCCATGGTGGGACCCAGAAATGGTGAGCTAAGGCACCGGCATGTGACCCAGTTTCACCAATCAGACTCACGCGGGGAGATGAGGAGAAGGAAGTGAGAACTTGAGGAAGGATGCTCTGTGTGGTGAGTGGCTCCAGACGCTCAGCTTTAGGGAGAAATCCTGGTGCAGAAATGTCCTCGAGGAGCTGCAGTGGTGGCGTTTCGCTTATCCAGCTGTTTCTATGGCCATTTGAGGGCATCGATCCCGGAAGCTTAGCCTCGAGCCAGGTCCGTCAGCCCCTCAACCAATTTTTTTTTTTTTTTTTTTTGCTCTTTCAGCCATTTCTTTTTTTTTTGCGGTACGCGGGCCTCTCACTGTTGTGGCCTCTCCCGTTGCGGAGCACAGGCTCCGGACACACAGGCTCAGCGGACATGGCTCACGGGCCCAGCCGCTCCGCGGCATGTGGGATCTTCCCAGACCGGGGCACGAACCCGTGTCCCCTGCATCGGCAGGCGGACTCTCAACCACTGCGCCACCAGGGAAGCCCTCTAGTGCTCTTTTTGAATAGGAATAGTTGATAAGTATATAAGCAAAATGTACTCATTATGCTTGGATTTGGGGGTAGATTCCAATCCATTATTGCCCTGGTACATATCAATGACTATATAAAAATTCAAATGCAATGTCAAACCCAAACCCCAGAGGAAAGAGTTCAGTTTCCAAGAGCACAGTGGTAGCTTAACCTAAAATTTTATCCAGAGTACATCAGCATTAAGTTAGTACCGCTGAAACAACACATTGAGGATTTACAGTAATACCTGGAAGTTCCTTCTAATGTACATATAAATAGAATCATGGAAGCTTTCTGTTTTACCTCATTGTTTTAGGGCCTTATAAATTTAAGAACCCAAATAAAAACTGAATCCCTGCTCCACATCCCCTTCCTTATCTCTAAGTAAGATAAAATCTATCCTCACTTTCAAGGTAGAGTTTTATGTGTCCATACTTTTTTTTATATATATAAATTTATTTATTTTATTTATTTATTTTTGGCTGCATTGGGTCTTCATTGCTGCGCACAGGCTTTCTCTAGTTGCAGCGAGCGGGGGCTGCTCTTTGTTGCGGTGCGCGGGCTTCTCATTGCAGTGGCTTCTCTTGTTGCGGAGCACGGGCTCTATGTGCACGGGCTTCAGTAGTTGTGGTTCGCAGGCTCCAGAGCGCAGGCTCACTAGTTGTGGTGCATGGGCTTAGTTGCTCCGTGGCATGTGAGATCTTCCCGGACCAGGGCTCGAACCCATGTCCCCTGCATTGGCAGGCGGATTCTTAACCACTGGGCCACCAGGGAAACCAGTGTATCCATACTTCTTAAGCCACATTTAAGGAAATCATCTCTTAACTGATTTTGGATGTTGTTTCTCTTCATCTTGTACAGGAAATGCCAGCAGATTTAATATTGGCATTCATCATCTAGTCAAACCCTTCACATGCTCGTCAAACCAATCAGATTTGGGATCCTTAACAGTTTCTGTCAATAAAGTGTGTGGAATTAGCAGATTCATTCAATGAAGACCTTTTTTTTTTTTTTTTTTTTTCCTTGTCACGCTGGATGTCTGGATGCCATTTGAATTGGGTTGAGAGGATGGGGAAGTATAGATGTTTCTTGGCTTGAGTCTCTTAACAGTAGAGAGGTAGAAGGGACACGGAGATCACAAAGAGACAGGCTGTTGACAGCAGAGCACCATCACTTGCCTTGGTGGTGGCATTCGCTGGATTGGGGGCAGCTGAGGTATGCTGGGAGAAGTATATGGAGGTGTTACAACTGTTTGATTCGAATAAATCTGCATCGGTAAGAGCAGTGCCCGAAGCAGCAGCCCCAGTCTAAGCCTGGGTACCATCGCTCTGCTTATGTCCACTCGGTCGGTGCACAGCATGTCTCAGTGGATGTGGGGTTCGTGGAGGATCGCTGGCTCAGGGTGGGCGCAGGCAAAGTCTCAACCAATTCTTTTAATAAGCTCCTTTTCTGCTTAATCAGCCAGTGTGTGTTTCTGTCACTTGCAGTGAAGAGCCCAGACTAATAGGTACTCTAATCCCCATGGCAGGCACCAGGTGGGAGAGGTCCCCTGAAGGGGCAGTTTTCCCCACTTGCCAGGGAAGACACAGTGGGGACCAGAGGGCAGGGGAACTTAAGGCCGACCAGGGCTATGTTGCTAGGCCAGCCCCAGCCCAGGATCTTGTACCAAGGATGGCTGACATGAAGACAAAGTAAGTCAGATGAAAGAGCGATATAACTGGATATACACAGGTGACCTGGCATTACTTATCTATTTCTGTGTGTATGTATTTTTACTGAGGCAAAATTCACACAATATAAAATTAGCCATTTTTAGAATGTACAATTCAGTGGCATTTAGTACAATTACAATGTTGTGCAGCCCTCATCTCTATCTAGTTCCAAAACACTTTTATCACCTCTAAAGGACATCTTGTAACCATTAAGCAATCACTCCCTGTGTTCCCCTCCTGCTAGTATCTAACAATCGTTAGTCTGCATTCTTTCTCTATAGATGTATGTACTCTGGGTATTTCATATAAGTGGAATTGTACAGTACGTGACAGTTTGCATCTGGCTTCTTTCACTAGGCATCATGTTTTTGAGGTTCATCCATGTTGTAGCATGTATCAGTCCTTCATGCCTTTTTATGGTTGAATAATATGGATAGATCACATTTTTATTCATCCGTTCATCAGTTGATGGACATCTGGGTTTTCTTCATATTTTGGCTATTGTGAATAGTGCTGCTAGCCAAGAAGAAGATGACGGGAGAGTAAGACTGTTGGAACAGCAGCATGAACCCATTCCTTAGGCAATGACACAAACAGCATCTTCAGCTCGGAGCAGAGAAACTGACAGAGTCTGGGAGCATCCTAGTGGGGATGATCAAAGGACAAGGACAGATGCCAGGAGGGAGCAAAAGAGGTCTCTTGTGGTAGCTGAGGAGTACCTGTAAGTCTCTGGGAGCTCTGAAGGAGAAATGGTAGGTCTGAAGGGGGAATTCCAGTCACTTGTGTCAGAGACCAGTATAGCATAGGAGTTAAAGTACAGCTTTGGAGGCCAGCAGGTGGGGTCTTGAATCCTGACTCACTCACCAGCCATGGAACATTGGGGCAATCATTTCATCTTTCTGGGTCTCAGTCCCTCTTTTGTAAATGGGGCTCATAACCATCCCTAGTTCACAAGATTGTCAGCATTAAGTTAGATAATATAAGTAAAGCACAATACTGGACACCCGATAATCTCTTACTATCAGGTAGTTATTACTCTTAGTATTAAGGTTGGTTGGTGTTATTGTGTCTCTATTTTTCTGTCCCAGGATATTCTGTCCAGGATATTAAAATGGTGTAATAGGTGTGGATCTACTTAGCCCATACACTTGGGAGTGCAAAAATGTCTCTTTCTTCATTTTGCAATATCTGAGCTAGATTTCTTATCTCATTCAATTTGGGATTTTCCAGCTCTCCCCAGGATGGCAGCTAGCCATTGGAGGGGACTCACACTGAACCAAGTCCTAGGGAGGGGTGACATCTCCCGCCCCTTACAGGCATCTGTCTGGTCTTCATTCATTGTATCAGTCAGGATTCAACTGGAGAAACATGACCAGTAGGATATATTATGAGATTTATTTCAAGGAATTGGTTTATGCAATTGTGGGAGCTGGTAGGCAAATCCAGAATCTGTAGGGCAGGTTGTCAGAAAGGCTGGAACTTTCAAGCATGAGCTGAAACTGCTGTCCAGAGGCGGAATTTCTTCAACGGAGTTTCAGGTCTGCTCTTAAAGCTTTTCGATTGGGGCTTCCCTGGTGGCACAGTGGTTAAGAATCCGCCTGCCAATGCAGGGGACACAGGTTCGAACCCTGGTCCGGGAAGATCCCACATACCCAGAGCAACTAAGCCCGCGAGCCACAACTACTGACCCCGCATGCCACAACTACTGAAGCTCATGCACCTAGAGCCCGTGCCCTGCAACAAGAGAAGCCACCGCAATGAGAAGCCCGTGCACCACAATGAAGAGTCGCCCCCATTCACCGCAACTAGAGAAAGCCCGCATGGTAACGGAGACCCAACGCAGCCAAAAATAAATAAATTTAAAAATAAAGAAAGAAAGAAAACGTCACCTGAAAGTATTTTTTTAAAAAAAACGCTTTTAGATTGATTGATTCAGACCCACTCAGATTATCTAGAATAATCTCCCTTACTTAAACTGATTATAGACTAATCACATCTACAAAATAGCTTCACAGCAACACCTAGTGTTTGATTAACTGCGGACCATAGCCTCCCCTAACTACACATAAATCTGACCAACAGCATCATCATTTCTAATCTTGCTGTCCTCCCCACCAGCCTCCTGGGGTGTCTCAGGCCAGTGGGCCTCCTCACAACCCAGTACAGTGTGGCCTAGAGCGCCAGCTAGTCCGGATTTGAATCCACCTCCGCCATCAGTAGCTGTGGGACACTGGGCAAGTAACTTAACCTTCCCAAGCCTGACTGTGAAATGGGGATAATAATAGTATCTGCCTCATATGGTTGTTGTGAAGATCAAAGGGGCAAGAACATGTAAAAAGTGCTTAGAACAGTGGTGGACACTGAAGGTTCAGTAAATATTCTCTCCTCCTGCCCCCTCCTGCTGGATGCAGGAACTCGGGTCTTTCGGCATGATTGAGATGGCTGCTCTCAGATCTCCAACCGTAAGAGGGGGCTGCAGATTTCCCTGCCCTGAGCATACCTCAAGGTCAGCCCGGAGGCCCGTAGAAGAGACAGTTAAGCATGTGAGCAGCTCACCCTCAATCAGGTCCTGGCAGCGCCCCCCCACCCAGAGGAAATAGGGGGAACTGATGGGAAAAAATCGTTTGGGACCCTGGCCGCTTTGCTGTGGGACAGAGGGTAACACAAAGGGAAGACGTTTTCTTTTCCCTCTCACTTCAAAAGATACCTTTTGGAAGGTGCTTCCGGGCTATCACGCGCTCTAAACAGAGGTGGAGCCCCAGCACATCTGTACACCGCGGGTGGGAGCTGGCAGCCGACTGCCTCTAGGGGGCGCTCCGCTCGCAGGCAGCGCGCTGCGCAGGACTCGGGCACGTATCCGTACCCCTGGAAAACCACGTTCTAGGAAAACGCTGCATTTCCTGTAGTGAAATGAGTGGGGACGTCGAGAGCTTGTGATTCAGGGTATTACTGTGGCCGTGATTTCATGTGCACTGCCAGCCGGCGGGGGGCGGGGGCCAGAAGGGGGACACCAGTCACGTGACCCTGTCTCGTTTCCCAACCGGGCTGTGAGTTTCTTGGAGCCAGGCTTGTTGGACCTCGGCCCCCACCTTCCCCCCCCCACCCCGCCCTCACTTTAGTCCCGCAATAACCACTTCTTCAGATTTGATTGTGCCTGTCTCCCTTTTCCCTGATGTAGGCGGGAGCTTCATTTAGCCTCTAGAGACCACTCTGAGATACCTGATTGGAAAGCAACCCTTCTGAGTCCGCAGGGTCTGATGGTTTAAAGGACTCTGCTGTTAAATTACCTGGGGATCACCGAGCCAGGCCTCTCTTAATTTACGTGGCAGTGACTGACACTGGCCAGAGCAGGATGGAGGGATAGGAAAGGATCAGGATGAAAAGAGCCACCTCTTGGGACTTTGTTAAAAAATTTTCCCCCGTTACCAACTCCCCAGCCAGGGTTTCCAGACAGAGCTGGTGTCCTCAGACTCCAGCCCTGCCAGGGAGGTCAACAGGCAGCCCCTGTCCCCTGACCCTACAGGTCTTTCAATGAGTTCATGAGAATCATGCATGCAGATCAGGCCCCAGAGGCCACCTCTATGCTTGAAGAGAGGCAGGCCGGGGTCAGGGAAGGAGCCTGAGTTTTAGAAACAAACCGACCTGAAACCAGGGCTTCAATCTTGTTTCTGTTTATACCCATGACCCTGGTTGGTTTTTTGTTTGTTTGTGTTGGCCACGCCACGCAGCACGTGGGATTTTATTTGCCACGCAGCTTGCAGGATCTTTGCTCCCCAACCAGGGATTGAAACTGCGCCCTCCGCAGTGGGAGCGTGGAGTCCTAACCCCTGGACCGCCAGGGAATTCCCCCTAATAAGTTCTTAAGTTCTATGAGTCTCAGTTTCCTCATCTGTAAAATAAGCTGGTCTGGATTGGGGGAAATCAAGAGTCTATTTTGGAGCAAATTAAGCTTGATGCCGGATAGACCGGTCAGCCAAGACTAAAAGGAATGTAGATGAAAGTGCTGCTTGCTGAGGTAGGAGCAATGGTGGGGCAAGAGTGGGCAGATAATCAACACGTCCTGACATGTCTACTTCTGGAATGCTCCTTGCAAAAATCCTTTCCTCTTTTATCCCCATTGCCACACCGATTCTCTCCTCATCACTTCTCACTCCCTGACTGGAGCACCCGCCTGCAACCTGGTTCCACTCTAACCTGGCTTCCACACTGCTTTTAGAAGGATCTTTCTAGAACAAAATCTCTCCTCTTGTTCCAATCTGCCAGTGACTTATCTTGGCATGCAGCAATGTCCTCAAACTTTTTGGTCTCAGGTTCTCTTTGCAGTCTTAAAAGTTGAGACCTCCAAAAAGCTTTCGTTTATGTGGGTTATATGGCTCAACAGTTACATACTAGAAATTAAAAGTGAGAATTTTTATTTAATTTAATTAATTTATTTATTTATTTTCTGGCTGCATTGGCTCTTCAGTGCTGCACGCAGGCTTTCTCTAGTTGCAGTGAGCAGGGGCTACTCTTCATTGTAGTGCACGGGCTTCTCATTGCAGTGGCTTCTCTTGTTGCAGAGCACAGGCTCTAGGCACACAGGCTTCAGTAGTTGTGGCTCATGGGCTCTAGAGCACAGGCTCAGTAGTTGTGGCACACAGGCTTAGTTGCTCTGTGGCATGTGGGATCTTCCCAGACCAGGGCTCGAACCCGTGTCCCCTGCATTGGCAGGTGGATTCTTAACCATTGCACCACCAGGGAAGCCCTTGTGTCATATTTTAGATTCCACATAATAGTGATATCATATGGTAGTTGTCTTTCTCTTTCTGACTTACTTCACTTAGTATGATAATCGCTAGGTCCATCCATGTTGCTGCAAATGGCATTATTTCATTATCTTTTATGGCTGAGTAATATTCCATTGTATATATGTACCACATCTTCTTTATCCATTCATCTGTCTATGGGCATTTAGGTTGTTTCCATGTCTTGGCTATTGTAAATAGTGTTGCTATGAATATAGGGGTGCATGTATCTTTTCAAATTATAGTTTTGTCTGGGTATATGCCTAGGATTGGGTTTGCTGGATCATATGGTAACTCTATTTTTAGATTTTTGAGGAACTTCCATACTGTTTTCCATAATGGCTACACCAACTTACATTCCCACCAACAGTATAAGAGTCTCTTTCCTTTCTGGGGAGCTCCTATTCATTCTTCAAGGTCCAACTCAAATATTACCTCCTCTGTGAAGCCTTCCCCCCTCCCTGCAGCCTGTATCCACAGTACTTTGTACACACTTCATTTATAGAACTTAATACATTGTGGAGGGTCACAGGGCCTTACCAACAACACAGAAATCCCCGAACTGAAAACTGGACTTGGTTTGTTAAATCATTTGCTTTTAGAACCTGTCCTGGATGGAAGTGAGCTATTTATAGTCCTTTTCCCCGCCTATTTAATGTGAATATCAGCACGTTTCACTGCAGCAATATACAGCAATACAAAGCAACACCTTTGATTCCCAGGTGTTGCTGCAGGCCCCACTGAGGTGCTAGGAGGATAATGATATATGCCCCATATCATCTTTCTAAACTCTGATAAATTCTGAAATCCAAGATCCATTGGACCCCTAAGGGTTTGGGGTGAGGGATTGTGGACTAGTATTACATTCCTGTGAGTATGTCTCTTCTGCTTAACTGATATCCATGAGGATGGTACCATGTCTTAAATACATCTGTATTCCCAGATTCCAGCAGTGTGGCCACACATTGCAAAGTCTGCAGAATAAGTTGAATTTATGAATTTTCCATAACTATGGGGAACCCCCACACTGAATTTTAAGGGGCAAATTGGATCTCAGATTTCTAGGGTAGTGTTCAGGTTACAATGACAAATTGAATATGTGCCTCAAGTTTTGCTCCTTCCTGAAACCCCACTAGAATTTCCAGAAGAGGGATTTTTGAAAAAAATAAAAAATAAACCCACAATGTTGAGAAAACAGAAACTACAGCCACAAGAAGAGGACAGTGGTAACTCATTGGGCAGGCCTGGGAGAGCCGAATCCAAAGCAGCCAAGGGGAGGGTGGAGCACAAAACTCATTGACACAGCAGAGTCAGCCCAAGACAAAGAAACTGGCTGTACCAGGTTTCTCTGTGAGTGAAGGGGTGGGGGAAGGGTGTGGGGCTAAAAATAGGAAGGACGGGGGGGGGTCTGGGGGGGTATCTGGGAAACTATTAGATCCCAGGTCCCCCCCCCACCCCAGTTCCTGGCAGCTGATTTTCCCCCACTCTGGAAGAAGCCTGGAAGATTATTCTCAGGAGACGGTAAAGCACAGTTTTTCTGGATTGGGAGATGCCAGGCACAGCTGAGGATATGGGTGTTTTACAGAAAATAGGGATAAAGGAACCATATGCATTTTAATGCTGAATGTGGAAACAGCACACCCCCATGTCTCCAACCTTCACCCCTAAGCTTGGTTTCTAGAATTCTGAAACCAAACCCTTCCCTTCCGGGGAGGAGGCTGGAAAATGTCTAGCATAAAAGAAAGACTTAAAAAATACTGACATACTGGATTTCCCAACACCTAGGCCCCCAGATCACCCTGCTGTGAAGGTCCAAGTGGACAGTCCCTCATGCACTCAAAGCTTAAATTTTTTTATTTTATTTTTTTTTTAGTATTTCATTGTCAACAGACCTAAGAAATACCTCAAATCTGAGGAAAACCTTTAACATGGAAGAAAGAGATCAAAACAAACAGGATAAAAGCAACCTGGAAGAAACAGACACTGTGCAGGGAGTTTTTAAAAACATATTTTGTTTTCAGAGAGAAAAGAAAACATTTGTGTATCCCTGAACTGAAACAAAAACAGGATACCATCAGAACATTCCAAGATTTAGAAAGAGCTTTCGATATTAAAGATATGATCATTGAAATATTTTTTAAAAATCAATAAAAGCATTGGAAAATCAAGTTAAGGAAACAACTTAGAAATTAGAGCAAAAAGACAGATTGAAAACAGGAAAGAAACAAAAATGGAAGTCTAGACGAAGAGACCCAACATCAGAATAATAGGGGTTCCACGGGTTGCAAGGCAGAAATAGAGACACACATGTAGAGAACTAATATATGGACACCAAGGGGGGATAGAGGTGGGGGAGGTGGGATTAATTGGGAGATTGGGATTGACATCTATACACTAATATGTGTAAAATAGATAACTAATAAGAACCTGCTGTATAAAAAATAAATAAATTAAAAAAAATTTTTTAAAGAATAATAGGGTTTCCAGAAGAAAGAACAGAGAAAATGGAGGGGATGAAACCATTCATGAAATACTCAAGAAATTCTGCAGAAAGCGTATTTCCAAACTGAATGGGACAAGAGTTCATTATCATGGATGAAAAGACACTCAACTCAAGGCACGGTGCTGGAATTTCAGATCACCGGGATTAAAAAAAAAGAAGATTTTATGATCTTCCAGAGAGAAAAAGAAAACAGAATTACAGCAGATTCAGACTTCTCATAGCAACACTGAGGGCTAGAAGGTGACCCAATACCTTCAGCAGTCTGAAGGAAAATAATCTTCAATCTAGAATTCTATTCTCAGTGAGGTTATCAGCCACATATGATGGTTTGACAAAAACATTTTCAAATAGCCAAGATCCCAAAATACTTTCCCATGCAGCCTTTCTCAGCAAGCTACTGGAGGCTAAGTTCCACCAAAAGAGTGTAAATCACTAAACAAAAAGATGTGGATTCAGTAAACCAGAGATCTACTGAGTGACGGTCATGCCCCAGACTCAGAAGGCAATCAGTTCAACCAGTCCAGAGGGAGTCCCGGGACTTAGCATATAGACAGATATATTTGGGGCATTATTCCCAAGATCCTAGCTGGAGGAAGAGAACTCCCAGATCAGCGGAGCTGTGATTCTTTTCTAGATCTTGCCTTGACTGGGTGTTGGTGGAGTCCCTGCCCTCCCAATGGTGCCCTGCAGTTGTTTCAACTCCACATGTGTTCAGGTGTGACCCACTCCCGAGACCTAGAGTTAGGTCATGGAGCTGAAAAGCGAAAAAAAAACAAAACAAAACAAAAAACGGAATAGCCCTCTCCCCGTGAATGTATTTCTGCCAGACTGCAGTGCATGGCTCACCCTACAGGTGCTTGCAGATGCCCTGATGTTACCCACTGACTTCCCTGGGAGCAGCTCTTGTAAACAACAGGAGCCACACTGTGATGCCTCACTTGGTCCAGTTCATTTTCTCCGGGAAGACTTCATCTATTAGCAGCAATGTGGTTCTTTCCTTACAGTGGTTTGGGCTTGCTTCTTGGTTTTCCAAAATTAAACAATATATCATTTATTGTATATATCCTATATCCTTATGCAGATGGTAACACTGGCAAAAAGTATGAAAGAATACTTAACTCAAAAATCACAAGAATATATATATGTATAACTGAATCACTTTGCTGTACACCAGAAATGAACACAACCTTGTAAATCAACCATACTTCAATTAAAAAAAAAAATCAGGATAGGGCTTACCTTGGCGAGGAGAGTGATACTATTTCTGAGGGGCTCACAGTGGAATTTTAAAGATACCCAAAGTACTCATTTCTTAACCAATTTCTTTAAATGATATGCACATAATTATTATCATATATTTATGATTCAATCCTCATTAAAATTTCTAAATTTAGGATAAATGAAGGGATTTTAAATGGCAACTCAGAGATATCAAATGCTTGATTTGTTGATGTGTTTCTCAGGCCAGTTTGTATCACCCTGTTTAACACCAGAAGCTGCCCCTTCCCACCCATCACCCCTTCCCTGCCTCCATCACCTGCCCCTCCCTCCCATCCTCAGGATCTTCCAGTTCCACTTACCCTGCTCTACTTTTTCTTTCTTCCTTTTTTTTTTTTCTTGGTACCTATTAGGTTCTTACATCCTCTAGAACAGTGGATCTCAAAATTTTGGGTTCCAAGATCCATTTTATGCTCTTAAATATTATTGAAAACTTCAAAAAAACTCTTATGTGGGTTGTATCTGTTGATATTTACCATGTTTGAAATTAAAACTGAGAAATTTCCAAAACCCAAGAATTACAAGCACACATTCTATAAGCTGTCAGACATCAGGTAGCCTCTGGAAGACTCCACTGTACAGTCATGAGAAAATGAGCATGCAGAGGTAAATAACATTTGGTGTTGTTATGAAAATACTGTTGACCTTGAGGACCCCCCTGAAAGGGCCTTAGGGGCCCCCAGGAGTGCCAGGGACTCTGCTTCGAGAACCACTGTTTAGCACAAAACCCAGCACAGAGTAGGACTACTCAAATGTGTACTTAGTGTCTGTTACACAGAACACCCTCTGTTAAGTGCTACTGGGGATACAAAGCTAGGAAGGACCCAATCCCTCTCCTTGAATCACATCCGCCAGATGCCTTCTGGGCTTCTGATAGTAGAATATTTGCATTCAACCTAATTCTGCTTCTTGAGAAACCCTTTCAGGGCAGCAGTCCTGGGGTTAGTCCAAGAAGAGTCTACAGCCAGTGCACACGGTTAACCAGTCCAGAGGGCTTTAGGACACATGTGTGTATTTCTCACAGAGACTGGTCACTGAGTTAGAAATGGGGAGAGGTGAATACATGTGGCTTCTTCTGAGCCAAGCCAAAGGAAGCAGGGAGAAGAGGAATGACTCAAGCCTAAGAAGCACATGACCTTGGGTGGGTAACTTTCCAAATCAGTTTCTTCCTCTGCTCATTGGAGCTCTGTGACTAGAGGCTAGTCCCTAGGTGATGCTTCCAGTATTAACATTTTACGGTCATACGTCAAAGTAACATTTCTGGATCCTAAGCACTTAGTTATCAGTTGTCTCTCTGATTAGTGTGTGAGCCCAGCTGAGCCACATGTGGAAATTAGCCTGCTTTGGAGTATCTGTTTATTTATTTTTTTTCGGTGCGCGGGCCTCTCACTGCCGTGGCCGCTCCCAGGCTCCAGACGCGCAGGCTCAGCGGCCATGGCTCACGGGCCCAGCCGCTCCACGGCATGTGGGATCCTCCCAGACTGGGGTACGAACCTGTGTCCCCTGCATCGGCAGGCGGACTCTCAACCACTGCGCCACCAGGGAAGCCCTGCTTTGGAGATATTTGACCTCCTGCCCAGAAAGCCCCAGGGCTACTGGAGTCATTTGGGATAGTGGAGCAATAAAGTAAACAAACTGGATCCCATCACATGACGTAACAAAGAAAACTAAGCCCACTCTACATGTCATCTGGAATCCAATTTTGGCTAAGCCAGGTAATGACAATTTAAGTCTCATATGGACTCCAATGAGAAGAGCTGATCTGATTAATTCCCATAAGATTTATTTTTTTCATTTATTCATTCATTCAACAAATATTATTAAGCAGATATTATTTGTCATCTGTGAGATACTGAGAATACCCTATGAATAAAATGCATCTATAATGCACTTAAAATGCACTCAAGAGCTCATTTGACTTTTCCAAATAATTAATTGCCAACATGTAAATATCTGGAGATTTCACAGAAAGAATCCAAACTTCCAGAATTCCATGAAAGTGAGTTTGCCGTTGCCTTCCCTGCCAGGTCCCTGTGGACATTTGGGTCTGCTGCCCTTGATGTACAGCTAGAGAAGTTAGACGGGTTAATAAGTAACAATGTGTTAGACTCACTGCAACTGTTGCCAAGTGCTAAGGGGACCCGCTTAGTGCATTTTCTGTGTGTACTGCACATCCCAAAAGGCTAGCGAGGGGGAGAGAGAGGGAGGGAGGGATTCCAGTTCCCTCAGTGCCCCTAGTCTAGGAAGGTGGCAAAGAGCTAGAGTAGAAGTCCAGTGCCCTGCCTGTGCCATGTGCTCCAGTGCCCTGGTGGAGTCTTTTTCTTTTTTTTGAAGTGGACCGTTTTTAAAGTCCTTATTGAAGGAGCAATTCATTTCAGCTAAGTTGAGAGTGGGACCAGATTCTAGATTCCAAGCAGTGTTGACAGAGGATAAGCTGAAACGGGGAGGGGTTGGGAGGGAGATTAAGCTGGGAGTCCGCCCTCTCTGTGTTGATTCTTCAAAGCACAGGACTCCGGTGTGGCTTGCCTCTGATAATCATATACCCGCTGAAGGCGAGTGTTATTATTTATTAACCCCCTCCTAGTTACGTCTCCTCAGGCCAGTACTCCCTTTAGGGCCTTTTCTTATGCTGTTCTCTCTGCGTGGAATGCTCTTCCCCCATATCTTTCCATGGCTGGCACCTTCTTGTGATTCAGCTCTTGGCTTAAAAGTGACCCTCTTGGAAAAGCAGCCTTCTCTGGTCTCCCAGCAAAAACTAGCCACCCATTCTCCTTCAATCCCATCAGTCTGGTCGGATTCTCTGAGTAGCATGTACCACTATCTAACATTTCTATTGCTTATTTTCCCTCTCTCTTCACCAGAAAATAAGCCCTATGAGAGCAGAGACCTGGTCTGTCACCTTCACTGTCGTATTCCCCACACCTGTAACACAACAATCCCACCACCGAACTGTGTCTAAGGCATGATGACAGCTGCATAGGGACAATTGAGAAATCTGAAATTACAGGCTGGAAAGAAAGAGAGGCACCAAGATGTCTAAGGCAGAGACCAGCTGACACCAGCCGAGATAGCTACAAAGTCAAAGTGGTTTGACGAGAAGCCAGAAGCCTCCCCACGAGTGCTGGGGGAGCGGGCCCTCCTCCCTGAGCCTCGGTTTCCTCATCCACACAGTGGGGATGATCATGATACCAACCTCACATGGTTATTTTGAGACTTATATAGTGAGGCTCAATATGGAAAGTGCTTAGTATATAAAAGTTGTTTTTATTTTTTAATAAATAAATTTTCTCTTTGACGTCCTTCTTTTTGGGATCATTTTTCTCCACACGTTTCAGGGAGCTATCTTGGCTTTTAGAGTGCTTAATATGCTCAGTACCTACACTAATTCTCTTGGCAAGAATCTTGCCCTTAATTTGTTTGTTGACTATGGTGCCAACAGCATGCTGGAGAACATGGTGGACCCTTCCCGTTTTGCCATGGGAACATTTAGGGGAATTTTTGAACAGTGCCCATCCCTTGATCATCACCTTTCTTGTGGACTGACATGTACGTGACCAAGGAACAGCTCCATGCTTTCTAAAAGGCCTAGAGGATGCAGAGGTGCCCCGTCTCTTTCTCTTTGTGTTGGTCATTTTGGTGAATTATTAGAAGATGGCAGTTCCAGCCAAAAGGAAGGTGTTAGTTACTGTGTAAGATTCATTTTGCCCTCACACTCTTTTGTGCTGTGAATCTGAGTAGGCAGAAGAATAGCTGGGGAATGATGAGAGATTAGGACACAGGTCTTTGACAGGAGAAACTTCCATCCCTGTTGTAGTTGGGTTTCTTCAAAACAGACCCCAACCCAGGGATTTGGGTGCAGTGGTTAATTTGGGTTGTGACCCCAGGAAGCACAGTGGGGGAGGAAGACAGGGAAGGAAGAAAAGAGAGGAAAAGCTCCATTTATGACCCAGTTATCATTGTGGGCAACTGGAGCTCACGCCCATTACGGATCCTCTGAGGATTGTGTAGAAATACCTTCCAACTGTACTACCAAGAGGTGAGGAAGATGGGGAATTTATACACCAACTTCTGTCCCTCCTTGGTTAATTGGTGCTTCTGGGAATTCTCCTGGGGCTCCTTCTGGAACACTTGGTTCCCTGGACCACATGGCTCCTGCAGCCAGAGAGAGCCCTTCTGGCAGGTGTCTGAGTTAGGAAGCAGGTGACATGCATGACATGTGTGGGGACTGTCGGCAGAACCCAAGGTGAGTTCCACGGGAGGCCAAGGGGATATGCGTGTGGCAACAACAGCATCTACTACTTTCTCCTCTGGCCTTGGGTGCAGGTTGGGAAAAGTGAGTCCCCTGGGGGAAAGAGGATTGGTATTATTTAAACATATTCATTGCCTCTCCCTTCAGGAGGATTAGACATCCCCACTCCACTGAGGGCAGACGTGGCCATGTAACTTGCTTTGGCCAATGGAATAAGAGGAGAGCATAAGTGGGTCCCTTCCATCATGTGGTCCACCCCTGTCCCCCTTTTTCCCTCTGCCACAGACCAGTAATGACCAAGATATGGACCAGTCCATCAGCCTGTGTCCCAGAGTAAAGATGATATACGTATAGCCAACCCATAATGGATATATGAAAAAGAGATCCTAGTAATTCTAAGCCACTTGGAATTTGGAGGAGTTTGTTTCTGCCACATGTCTTAGCTAAAGCCGGCTGGACAGAGGGAGTGATTTATCCGATTAGTGATTTGGGAAGAAGAACTGGACACAGCTTGGCTCAGCAACTTCCTTACTCTTCAAATTTGCTTGAGTCTGAGAGGGTCAAGCCATGCAGTGAGGAGTCTGTCCCTGTTGGGGGCAGCTTGTGGCTTTCCAGCTATGCCAGTGGCTTGGTGGTTGAGTCTGTCTAATTCAAGGGTGGAGGTGCACAGCACATCCTAGGTTTGGCTGCACACTCAAACCTAGTGTTTGAGTAATCAGTAATAAAGCTTTTGATTTCTTCTCTATGTTTCTCTGAATCAGTTCCTGACTTGATAGGGAAGAGGTGCTATTTATTGAGCCCTTTCAAAGTTCAAAAGCCTTTCTGCATGATTCCAAGTCTCAGGGATAGAATGTTTTTTTTCCCCAATGTGTTGGCTTCTGCCTGCCTCTCACTGTGGCACTTGCCGTTTTGTATGTTAACATCAATAATAAACAGGAATTGTAACCTTACTTTTGTGTGTTTGTGAGCATGAAGAGTGAAAAATTACAGGGAGTAAGCACTGTTTTAAGTCACAAAAGTGGGGATGAGGAAGGATGCTTGCCTTGTGGAAAATTATTTCCACCTCACCTTCTCACTATTCCCAACTTTTTTTTCCCTCTTCATCTGTTTTTTTAATCTCTACCTCCTTTGCTCTTCCCTATAAAACTTAAAATAGTAAGTGTCCCAGATTTAAAGAGAGTTGATAGGTTAATGGATTTTTCATTCACTCAATCATTACTTATTAAGCATCTCAGTATGCCAGGTTTTATGCCAGGGTGGTTGAAAGAAGGGATTTGAGATATCATTCTTTTACTGTGGTATTAAAAAAAATTTTTTTTTATTGAAGTATAGTTGATTTACAATGTTTCATGTGTACAGCATAGTGGTTCAGTTATATATATATTATACATATATAAAATGTACACTATATATAATATAGTGTATATAAAATATACACTAAGTAATATAATATATCATATATAACATTCAGTATAGAATATAATTATATTATATATTATATATACTATATATACCATATATGCTATATACTATATATTATATATGCAACATATATAACATACAATTTATATATAATATATACATATACAATATGTATATAATATATATTATATTGTGTATTATATATAACATAATCTATGATAATATACTATATATAATATATATATTCTTTTTCAGATTCTTTTCCATTGTAAGTTATTACAAGATATTGAACATAGTTCCCTGTGCTATACAGTAGGTCCTTGTTATTAATCTATTTTATCAAGATATCATTCTTGTTTTCTTTCGCATCACTTCTCCTTCAATGTCAAGCTTTGTATATTGTCCAAAGATAATACTTAATATTTTATTAGTTGGTGTCATTTTAAGTACCTTCGATATCATAGATTTTAATCAAAATGGTCAAGATTCTGCTTCTCCACCACTGTCCTTTTTACACATTGATTGTGAAGTAGAAAAATATTTAGTTATTTTGTTAGGGTAAGTAATGTAAGCTGCTGTAAAACACACACATACACAGACACACACACGTAACCGAAAGTGGGGTCTGGCTGCTTGCTGCTCAAAAGCCAATAAAGAGGCCAGCTGGTGGAAAAGAAAGTTTGCTTTATTTTGGATGCCGGCAACTGGGGATGGGTGGGGTGGGTGGGTGTAGACGTCTGTCCCAAGGCCGACTCCCCGCCCCCCAGTCCCCCGCTCCCCGCCCTTGACAATCAGGGGGCAAGAGCTTTTATAGACAGAGGGAGGGGCCTACATGCAGAAACAATACAGTCAGCTCTGACAGTCACCTTGAAATTGCTCATTGGTGGTCTGATCAGCGTCATCTTGATTGTTTTAGGTACAGTTAATCTTCAGTTCCAGTTTGGTTTGTTTCCATTTCTTTGAGGCCAATTCCCAGAATTGTGGCAGCTTGTGTCATGGCTACAGCCTGGTCATCATGTAGTTAACCTCTTCCACCTGGCGGGGGTTTCAGTATCTACAAGACAGCTCACAGGACATGGTTCAGAATACTGTCTACAGCCCTTAAGGAGGAACTAAAAGTCCTTGACTTTGCTTAGTGACTAAACCATTATTATTTGGTTTCCTTTGACTGCTTTCCTTTGTTTCTGCATTTTCCCACTTCTCTGATTAAACTTATTCTTTGGCTAAAGTTTTTCTGCAGACAAAAGGCAGGCTGAGGACTGGTGTGGGGGGTGGAGCAAGGACCATAGGGTCCTGCTCCGTTTCAGACACACACAGACACACACACACACAAACCTAAATAAACCTCAGTGTCTTAATATAATTAAGTTTCATTTCTGCTCACATCACAGTCTTCTGCGGCTCTCCTGCAATTGATGACTCAGGCATCCAGGCTCCTTTTCCTCTTACGATGTTATCTCTTTAGCTCATGGCTTCCACCGCTGCTGTGGAGGGGAAAGAGGACTACAGGATAGACAGGGATGTTTTCAGGGGCCAGGCTTGAAACTTCTACCTGCATTCCATTGGCCAGAACATTGTCATATGTCCCCATCCTAACTGCAAAGGAGGCTGAGAACTGTATCTGTGTTCAGCGGATGATGAAACGGTGCAGACATTGTCTTTGCCACAGAAATCTCAACTCATATTCTCTCTCCCCCCTCTCCCTGGTATCTTCTACTATTCCCACCCGCCCTTCCTTTCAGGAATAAAGCTGTTACAGTGGAAAGGAA
Source organism: Hyperoodon ampullatus (assembly GCF_949752795.1). Taxonomy (NCBI): domain Eukaryota; kingdom Metazoa; phylum Chordata; class Mammalia; order Artiodactyla; family Ziphiidae; genus Hyperoodon; species Hyperoodon ampullatus. The sequence goes on along the minus strand of NC_136924.1, from coordinate 33,518,927 downwards.
AAGAGAAAGGAGAGTCAGGGCCAAGCTTTTGAATTTCAAAAGACTTTTGAAACATATATCTTGCGAGAAAAGTCTCTGTGTCTTAAAAGCCTGGTCTTTTTAACTCCCAAAGTCTAAATTCTGCATGGCTCTGGTCATGAAATCTTCACCCTACAAAATCTAGAGGTATTTTCCAGGATTGGAATCAGCCAGGACCAGTCTTTTGCCTTCACCCAGGAGAGGCAAATGTGGCACGGGTTGAGGAGAGAAAGAGGTGAGTCCAGAGGAGATCAGAGCTGGAGCCTCATGTGGGTCTCTGAGGATCCCTGCCTCTTCTGAGATGGAGCCTCGGGAGGAGACAGGGAGAAACAGAGTGGTATCTGTGGTATCCTGCAGTATCTGGAAGGAGAGGAGGTCTGTGCCTCACCTCCTTTTCAGGGTTCCCCTCCAGCAAGGGTATGAGAAGTAGGGATGCTTCCTCTGTGTCTACACAGCAGGGGCCCAAGAGGGGGCGGGTGGGGGGGTTTCCAATGCCCTTGACAGAGGTGTGAAGTTGATAGGACAGAGCCTTTCCTGGAGAAGCCCTGGGTAAGCTGCTCTCTGGGTGGATCAATAACTGAGGAGCAGGCAGGACAGCTCAGCGGAGGCCAGTCAGATGGATATTGACATCCAGAGAGCGACCCGGAGGAAGATACTTGAGCAGGTGCCGGATACGACGAAGATCTAATGTCTTGATGCAGCAAAGGTCCAGGAGCTTACGCCCCAGGTGGAACGCAGGATCAAGATGGTTATGTTCTGTTTCAGAAAACAAAAAGTTATACTTTTTTTCCCCTCTTCCCTATGAGATTTGTATCTTCTCAATTTAAAATGCCCTAAAAAGTCTGCAAAGACAAGCTGAGGAATGGAAGGGACAGTGGGCTTGGAGTAGGGGGACGGGAGTTCCTTTGTCAGTAACCATTCTGTATGACCTTGAGCTTGTCGCTTCACCTCTCTGGATCTCATTTTCTCATCTGTAAAATGAGATGTAGTACCACCTGTTTGGCGGACATGTTGTGAGGGTTAAATGCGAAAAAGTCTCCTGCTTCAGGGTCTGGCATGTATTAGGGTCTCAGTGAATATCTGACCTTCCCTGCTTTTCTCATCTGAGGTCATTTCCAATTTTAAAACACCATAATTCTTTGCGGGAAAGATTCATTCATCTGGCTATGTATACCAGGGCCTGGAAAATAAAATAAAATAAAATAAAATAATAAAATAAAATAAAATAAAATGTTTTCCCCTCTCTGTAAGGAAGCAATAACAACCGAGAACGAGTCACAAAACAGACAATGAAAACCCAACTTGAGAGGAGGGTGGGGGGGTAGGGGGCAGGGTGAGGGCGGTGACGGCACTAAATGAAAAACAACCACTCAATACCCTGCTATCATCCTTCATCAAACTACAGAAATAGAAACCAGACAAACACATTATGTGAAGGGCAAAAGGGTTGGCAAGGTTCTGGCCTATAGGAAAAACCCAGGTTCAATAATGCCACGAGCAGAGGGAGGTAGGGAAGTGAGGTCAAAGTCAATGGCCGGGTTTGTGTCTGGACGGCTGGTTTTACAGTCCTAATGAGGCTTAAACATCAGACATTCCTCCTTTGCTGAACTCAGTTTCTCATTAGGCTCTGTATCTGCTCCTGGATCAGCCAGCCACATGGCAGGAGTGGTTTCCCCTTCATCCGGCTGATGAATTATCAAGGGTATTCTCCGTCTTTCTTTTTTGGGAAAAGAAAGCTTTGGAGTAGAAAAATGCTCTCTTCTATTTATATCTACTCTTCTCTCTCTGATTAAAGAGATAATACATTTTTGGGGAAGGATTTCAGGCCTCGAGCACTCTGCCTCTATTTAGAAGAGTCCGTGATTAAGATAGCATTTCCAAGAGGCTCTGCTCTGCTCTGGGTCTTTATCTGGTCTCCCAGGGGATGTGAGATGAAGGTCTGTGTTTTTGAATATCTTCAGGGTTGTTGGGATAGCCACATATTTTGTGTCAAGCTCTGTGCTCAGTGCTAGGTGCACAGACGTCAAGGAAGGGATTAAGAAAACACTCATGTTCTCAAAGATCTTATAAATACAGAGATTTACACCATCAGCTCATCTGATGGCTGTCAGTAACCAGAGTATAGGGTTAAGAATAACTGGTGTTTGAATAGATCTTTCATACAATCTCTTGTCTGCTATGGGCCCACAATGGCCCCGTGGCTAGGCGCTCCGGCACCCACTTACCTCTCCCAGTCTCAGTTTGAAGACAACTGACTCCATTTCTGGTCCTCTGACCTGATCCCGGCACTATCATCACCTTATCAGAGTTTTCTCCTGGTGAGCAGTGCTGAATGCCTCCTAAGTCCTTGCAGGCACCCAAGAATGTGCTCACCTTTTATCAGAAACCATATCATGGGAAACTCCTCCTCATTTTTAAAGATGCAGATCAAGCATAACATTCTTGGTGAAGCTTGTCCTGTCTCCCCCAGGCAGGGGGAGCTACATCTTCCTATACACTCCTATAGCTGTTGGCACATATACTAATCATGTTAATAAGGATAACAGGAGTAATAATAGTAGTAAAAAGGTCTAAGTTACCATTTATTGAGTGTGTCTATGAGCCAGGTGTCATGCTAAGTGCTTTACATGCATTATTTAATACTCAAAAGAACCTGGGGTGGGGGGAGATACTATTATTACCCTCAGTTTACAGATTATATCAGTGAGGAGTCAAGTTTGGCTGCATGTAGAAACCTGTCCACAGTGGCTTAAGCAAATGGGAACTTATTTTGCTCAAATAACGATAAATTAGAGGTGGATGGGCTAGGGCTGCTATGGTGGCTCCATAGTACCATTCTTAGCCTGTAGTTTTTGTTACTGTGGACACAAGAGGGCTGTCGTTTTTCCCAACTGTTTTTCGGGTGGGAGGAAGGATAAATGACAAAAAGCAAAAGATGAAGGGCAAAGAGCCTTTTCTTCTTATGGTTTTGTCTTATTAGTTGGGAAGGGATGCTATCCCCTACCTACCTCTCTCTGGCCAGAACTGTGTAACGTGGCCACCCTTACCTGCCAGGGAGCTTGAGAATTCTTTCTATTTTTTCTTTTTAAAGCTGGGAAGATTTCTGCCCTGAACAAAATTGAGGTTCTGCTAGTAAAGAATAAGAGGAGAATGAATATTGGGTTATCAGTGCTTGTCACACAAATGAAGAAACTGGGCCTTAGAGATGCGAAGGATCTTTCTTGTCCAAGATCAGAGAGATGGCCATGCCTGATTCAAACCCATGTCTGTTTGACACGAGTCCGTGTTCTTGACCACTATGAGAGGTGACCTCCTTATCATGATGCATTACAATTGTCTTTTTATTTGCTCACCCCTTCTTCCCTAGACTGTGAGCTCCTTACTCATTTTGGTATCCTAGACTCCTGCCCATAGTTTGTTGAGTGGATAAATGAATAAATGTTAGGACTTCCATAGTTTCTGCAGCTCAAAATTCTTTCTAGGAAAATATTTTAAAATTGTCCTCTTCCTCTGTAATGTTTTATAAACACTTGCTCCCAAACAGGTAGCTGCAGATGTATATGAAAGAAATGATCCTGGTCTTTGTGCCGTCATGGGTGCGTTTGGCCTCTTCCACTATTTATAGGCTTCTATTCTCTCCCTCCCTAGTTGCTTAATGTGTGTTTACAAGGCAGGGTCCAATTTCTCTTTGTTCTGCCTGGTCATTCAAACATTCCCATACCACATCGCTCTATTTCTTACGGGACATGTATGCTACTTGGATAACAATAATTTGAGTCACAAGCAGCCCTGATCCCAAATCTTATTTCTTGCTGGGTCATGGAGCAGCCCAGGAAGGACCTAGCATCATTTAGATTCCAGTATTTTGGCAAGATAGGTTGAGAAGGGAAAAGAATTCTTAAGATACCAGTCTAGAAAGTAAACTTTTTGGAAAATTGAACACTGATGTCCCTAGGTTAAAAAAAATAGCCATTGTTGTTCCACAGTCCATCAGGAAACATCCCAATTTTTCTTTAAATACATAATGCTTGGTTGGACAGGATCAAGCTCCATCTGCTGTGGAGTACCGGCTGATTTAGGTTGGAGCTCAAGAACAAGCTTGCAGGTACTTGCACTCCCAACCCAAAGGCCCAAATAGCGGTTTAAGAGATGTCTAAGCTTCTCTTTCCAGCCCCATGGGTCCCTAGCCAGTAGCTTACTGTCACTAAACAAATTACATGATAAATATTTACCATTTATTAAGCAGTTACTATATGTTAGGCGCTGTGCTAAGTACTTTATTTTGTCTTGTTTAATCCTTAGAACAACATTGTGACAATTATTGTCATCTTACAAACAAGGAATTGAAGGCTTGGTGAAAATACTTGATTTGCCCAACAATGGTTGTACTAAAGGTTGACTTGGGGGGCTTTGTCTGACCATCTTAATCTCTAGCAGCCTCACAAAGCCACCTTATGTAATTTAAAAAACACAGTGGTAGTGATAATGATACATTCTTATCATTTATTTATTTATTTATTTATTGCGGTACGCGGGCCTCTCACTGTTGTGGCCTCTCCCGTTGTGGAGCACAGGCTCCGGACGCACAGGCCCAGTGGCCATGGCTCACGGGCCCAGCCGCTCCGCGGCATGTGGGATCTTCCCGGACCAGGGCACGAACCCGTGTCCCCTGCATCAGCAGGTGGACTCTCAACCACTGTGCCACCAGGGAAGCCCTCTTATCATTTATTGAGTGCTTCCCATAGGCCAATCTGTTCAAAGTTCTTAATGTGTGATAAGTCATTTAAACCCTCACAATAATCCTTTCAGGAATGTACTATTATTATCCTAGTTTTCAGATGAAGAAACTGAGGCATAGGAAGGCTAAGTAGCTTTCACAGGGCACCAAAACTTGTAAGTGACAGAGCTAAAACTTGACTATTTTTATTGGTCTATAACATAGCCTAGTTAAAACAATGTGCCTGCTATGAAAACTCAGCTTTAAGACAAGTCCTCTAGTCTTCCCTTGCACCCAGTCTGCAGGCCCTAATCCCCTTCAGTATAGAAATTCTTAAGTCATCAGTGGTTCAACATCACATGGGCAGTAGGTGGTAAAGCCTGGATTCAAACCTGGGTTGGTCTGACTCCAAGCAGGAATCTTTATCACTGGACTGTTCCAGCACCAGTCAGGTTAAACCCAAGTTCAAAGGATAAATCGTAGGCCTATCTGGAAATGACCTGAGAAATCATCTAACCCGGGGTTTCTAAACCTCAGCACTATTGACATTTTGGGCTGGATAACTGTTGTGGGAACTGTCCTGTTCACTGTAGGATGTTGAACAACTTTCCCAGTCGTTCCTGGTCTCTATCCACCAGCAGCACCCCTTTCCCCAACACACCCCAGGTGTAACAACCAAAAATATCTCCAGATGTTGACAGACATCCTGGGGGAGAGGGGTGGGTGCAAAATCGTCCCTGCTTTCAAACCACTGATCTAAATCATCTCCTCATTTTGCAAATGATGGAACAGGGGTGGGCACGACATGGAACCCAGAGAAAGTGGACGCCGCCTGAGTCCTTACAGTCCGGTAAGAGAAGCTATTGCACAAATATCTCTAATTGCACGAAATTGATAAGCAATAAAGTGTTAGGCAGCAAGGTGCAAAGAAAGAGAATATGATCTGGTTTCCTGAGATATGGATCTGCCAGTTTTTATCTGCAGGACTTAACCAAGGTTCAGGTTCACCATCAATGAAACGGAGATCATGGTATCTACTCTGCTTATACCACCGTCTCCAGAACGGGTCTGCGAATCCATTGTGCAAACTGTGAAGCTCTTACAGACATCAGGTATTATTAAGATGACCACAAATGTGATAATAATTATGATTAGAGTAAAGGCTTTCAGGACTGGGGAGAGAGGCCTGTAGTGGTGGCTTCGTTCCTGGACCTTCCAACTCGAGATCCCCATTCTCCTGCGGGAGAGGGAGCAAGCAAAGACCTCTCTCCCCCAGAGCGCCTCTTCCCTCGCCTGGAACCGACGCGGCCAGATGGGCGAATTCGCTGCACAACTCTGCACAGCGAGTCCCGCCAGAGGGAGTTGCTACGCGGCCTCGGGCCTCTCAAGCTCCGCCCTTTCTAGGCTGTGGCCCCGCCCTTAGGGAAACAGACTCCGCCCCCTCCGCCCTGTAACTCCAGCCGCGCGTTACCTCCAGGACAATCCCTCGACCGCGCCGTAAATTCCCGAGCTCCCCCGATCTCTTCCCGGCCTCCCTCGGGCGCCCGGAGCGGAGGCGGCGGAGATTGCCGAGGGGCGCTGGCCCCGCCCCCTCGGCGGGCTCGGCTGCCGCCCCCCTCCCCCGCCGCCCCGGCCTCCCGCGCGGGCTGGAGTGCCAGATCCCGGGCCCTCCCTCCTTCTTTCTCTCTCCCCGCCTTCCCGGGGCTGCCACAGTGGCGGGTCGGAGGATCCCAGCCAGTCAGCTCGTTCCGGCCTCGAGCCCCACCTCACGCCAAATAAACACCCCTCCCCACGCCTAGGGAGCCCGGACCGCCCCCTTCCTCCCTCGGCCCGGCGTGTGGCGAGGGCCAGTGTGAGGGAACGAGCGCGGGCCGGCGGGCTAGCTCCGTGAGTCCGCGAGGCGGGGCGCGCGGCGGGCCGGGCCGGGCCGGAGGTCGTGTGTGCGCGTAGGGGCGCGAACGAGTGTCTGTCGCGACCCGCCGGCTGCCCCGAGCCGGGAAGCCGGCCTGCCAGCGACCAGCGGCGACCGCCCGCCACTGGCGAGGGGGCGGCGGGCCCGCGCGCGCACGCACGTACGCTCGCGTGGGCGGGGGCAGGCGCGTGCCCGCCTGTCGCGACAGTCGGGGCCGAGGCCCAGGGGGAGGTGGCCTGTGGAGGGTCGCCGGGCTCCCGGAGGCGAGGGGGGCGCGGGCGGATGGCGGAAGGCGCCCAGCCGCAGCAGCCGCCTCAGCTCGGGCCCGGCGCCGCTGCCCGGGGGATGAAGCGGGAGTCGGAGCTGGAGCTGCCGGTGCCCGGAGGGGGAGGAGACGGAGCCGAACCCGGCCTGAGCAAGCGGCCGCGCACCGAGGAGGCGGCGGCCGACGGCGGCGGGATGCAGGTGACCGTGCGGGGCGGGTGCCCAGTTACCGCGGGGGTGCGGCGCGGGGGCCGCGGGGCGGCTCGGGGCTCCCGGGCTTGGAGCGGGGAGGACTGCCCGGGGTCCCGGCTTGGAGGTGGGAGGGGGCCGGTCGGGGCCTGCTTGGAAGGTGGGGCGAGCCCCGGCTTGGAGGCGAAGGGTGCAGGTGGAGCCTGGTGTGCCCCGGAGGGTCCTGATCCCTGAGGGGACGGGGGGCCACGTCGCATGAATAGGTGTTGGGAGGAAATTGATCGTGTTTGAGATGGATTCCATTTCTTCAAACCCTTCCTTAGTTCCTTGGGGTGGGGTGGAAGCCGAGAGATCCTGGGTCTGTTGTCCGGAGAGCCGGGGACCCAGTCAAGGACGGGGAGAGAGAGTGGTGGGAAACCTTCCCAAAAGAGGGAGTGCCTTTTTGTCAGCCCTCGACACACAACTGGGATGGAGAAGGGGAGCGACATTGAAAGGAGAGGAGTGAAAAGCGAGAAACCTCCTCGAGAGCCCAAAGGGGATGTGGCTTAGATTGTGGGTTAAATCAGTTCCACAAGGAGTGTGAGAAGTACGAGGAGTTGGGTAGTGTTAGGGGACGCCGTGGTGCTCGAGCTCATTAACTTTGTGGAGCTACTGAGTCTGGCGACACAGGACCTGGCCCTCCTGTACTTTGCCAGTTGCATCTTACATAGCTGGGGCACCGACTAGTTCTTTAATGTCCTGGGGAATAAAAGAAAACTTATAGGGCTGTTAGAAGACTGGATTCTGAGTTGTGGACTCAAGGAGAAACTGGTTGATTTGGATAGGGACTGGCAAATGTCGTGACGATGTCAGTTGACTAAGTAATTGGAGGAGGATCGTGAAACCTTCCCAGGTTTTAGGATTTGGTCTCTGTTCAGAACATACTTACTATGCAACGGTGAGGCTTACCTACCAGCAATCGTTTAGACTTCTGCCTAATTCTCTTAGAATCACATAATGTTAGAGATAGAAGGGACCAGAGACATCATCTTTGACTGGAGTTCTTAACCTGGATAGACTTGGAAGATTCTTATACAAAATAGTACTCTTTGGTGGGAGAAAGTCAACAGTTTTCATCTTTTTTTATTCAAGTCCCAAAATGTTTTAACTATCTCATTGTACAGATGGTGAATCAAAAATCCAGAGCAGACTAGTGACTTGCCTAGGGCCACTCACTTAGCTGGTAGTAAAACTAGAGCTAGAAGCCTAGTCTTCTAATTCCTATTCCTGTGCTCTCTCCATTACAGCACTCTTGGAAATCTCTGCAGTGCTAAAAGACTTCCTGTGCTCTTCTCTTTCTGCTTTTCAAGGCTCTGTCTGACTTCCTGTGTTAGAGACGGAGCTGTATTTAAGCCTGGCATGTTTGCTGTGTGCTTCTTGGTCTCCCTTGCAGAGGCCACTCTATTACTTGTGTTGACTTGGGTAAAGTGACCCTCTTGGTGTTTATTTTTGAATTCTTTTGTTTCGTTTGCCTCCTTTTGTTCTCCATTTGAACTCCCTCAGGCAGAGGGCTTGTGAGAAGTAAAAGCTTGGGCCATGGAGAAAATATAGAGGAATATGGGGAGACTTAAGGTGAGGTGAGTTAACACTGGATGATGAGGAGAGAAGATTGGATGTGGGTGCTGGTGAGCATGTTCTGCTTGGTGTGTGCATATATCTGTCTGTATTCATTTATCGTTTCTGTCAATCATGGTTAATAGTGAGACTCCCACTGCCTTCCCCACCTTTCCTCCGGGGGCCCATTATTTGCTGGTTGCCTTCAAATTGGCCAAGGATAGTAGTATTTGGAAATGGAGCAGTGTATAGGGACTTTGGAGTATGCAGAGGAAGCAGTGGATTAGGTCCTTTGGGTACAGATGGGCAACTTAGAACTATCCCACGGAGAATCCTTTTTTCACTCTGTGTACTTGTGGATCTTTATTTATTTTTCACTTTATGCATTCTCATTGTTGTAGTTCCAATACACCATGTGACACAGGTATTCAAATCATCATTGATTTAGCCCCCTACCTTCAACTACCTGTACGGTTCTGGGAAAATCCCTTCTTTGGGGGCCTCTGTTTCCTTAGTTGTAAAATACAGTGTTGGTACAGGATGATTTCTAAGTTATCTCTAAAAAATATGTCAAGTTCCCAGATCTTAAGGTACTTGGTGTCTGCAATCGAGGTGGGGAGCCAAAATGGGAGAAAAGTTAAAAAAGAAAACAGTGCACGTGTGTGGGTACGTATATGTATGTGTATCATACATAGGTATGTATGCATATCATATATATATATATATATATATATATATATGAATTTTTTTGGTAAGTTCCAGAGGAACGGGAGTAGAGATACCACAGGGTAGATGTGTGTCGCAAGGCATTGCAAAATTTAGAACCAAAGCATGCAGAGGATTTGTGCCACTGGGGCCAGAAGAAAGAGATGGTCATTCTTGCCAAAATGGTCAAGGAAGGTTTTATGGGGAGGTTGAAATTTGAGGTATAATTGGGAGTAAAGGAAAAATAATGTTCATGAAACGATAAAATTTAAGCCTAGGTCACCTACATCTCTGGGACCTTCCTATTATTCTGATAAGAATGATAGGATATTTAATACTCATTTAACTGATGTTTATTGAACAGCTGCTAAGTGCCAGGCCCTGTTTTAGAGCCTAGGAAATATGGTTGTAAACAAAACAAAGACTCCGCTCTCATGGAACTAATATTCTAATTGAAAGAGACAGACAGTAAAGAAATCAACTATTATTTGGTGGTCTTAAGTGCTAAGAAGAAAAATAAAACAGGGGAAGGGGTAGCGAGTGGTGAGGAGGATGGTTAGGGAAGGCCTCTCTGATAGGTGACCTTTGGATGACCTGAGGGAATGGGCTGTTCAGATATTTGAGGGAAGAGTGTTCAGGCAGCGGAACTGTGGGTACAGAGGCATTGACAGAGGAGTGCGCTTGATATGTTTGAGAACAAGAAACGGTGTAGCTGGAGGAGAACGAGCAGGGGCGAGGCAGTTTTAGGAAATGATATCAGCGGTGTAGACATGCCTATAGGCCCATGTAAACATACATGTAAAAAATCTAGAGTAACTTGCTTTTTGATATACGGGTTTGTCTTAAAGCACGTTTTTTTCTTATATCTTAACACAAATGGAGTTTCTTGGAGGTCATAGCTCTTCTGGGAAGCCTTCCCTGACAGCTTAGTCCACACCAGTCAAACCCTCCTCTTGCCTCCTGTTGTGTTGATGCTTAATTATGCATCATCTTGTACTGTCCCTTCATTGTTTTATTCTTGTTTCCCTAGTGATGCTGTAAGCTTCTAGAAGACAGGAACTATATTTTCTTCGTATTTATCCTTTGTAATACCTCACAGTTTTGGGTACATAGTAAGTGCTCAATGCCTGTTAGGTTGAAGTTGAAATTTTACCTTTTTCAAATAATTAAGGGATAGAAAAAAATCATGAAATTTAGGGGTGAAAGTACTTTCAGGAAATTCCCCAATCTTTTGAGTGTCAAAGGATTAACCTTTTTTTTTTTTTTTTTTTTTTTTTACAGAAGTTAATTTCCCAAGACTACAGACTAAATGGAGCTACGGCTCTAAGCTTCAGATTCTAACCCTGTTGAGTTACAGCCACTGAACTTTTGGGATAAATCATTACTTCCCAAAGTGGAGCACCAGGGACATGAGAGAGTCTGTGGTGCTTCTGTTATAATCCTTATGCTAAGAAGGAACCCTAGAGAGGAGAGGAAGGGTCACTCCTTTTCAAGGCCAGTATCCAGAAGCTTTATGTGGATGGCAGAGGAGTTCACACAGCCCTGGAAACAGTTTAGAATTAGAGAACCCTGAACTGTAGAGTAGGAGGGAAGAGACAAATTCAACCTGAAAAGTGAAACACAGCTTGAGAGATGTAGTTAGTTGTTAAAGAAGGTATTTGGAAATATTGTACTCTAACCTGGTAGAAAGTTAAGTGAGTTATATATATAGATATTAGAGGTTTGTTTCACTTTAAGCAAGTCTGATATATGTGAAAAATTTGGGCTTTATTAAACATACCAGGGAATAAATTCTTTTGTTCAGCTCTTCTAGTGAATATAAACAATTTGATGAGCAAAAATTCAATTTTTGTGCAACTTTCTAGGAACTTAGCTGCTTCATAAGGCAAGGTGCACCTTAATTATTATTTATAGCTTTCAGCAAAATTCTTTATGGTAGTGAAATGTTGGAATGTGACTATTACATGGCTAACTAACTGCTTCTGACCATAGAGTCATAAATCCATTGTAGCTAAGTGAGTTCAGAAGTTGGTCATGTTAGTGGTGAATCAACCACTAGTAGCAGGAAGACTTTCTGGTCTCAGGGAAGGGCTTCCAGGTACCCTGTAACTGCTCTGTAGATACTGTATTTCTTGAAGTACTTTATCTTCCCATTTGCTTGGTTCTGGGTGTCTTTCCTCCTAGGTGGATGTCTCTTTGGACTTCGAGTGTTTGGTGCTGAAACTGAACGTGGTGCTACCATTTGAGTAGAGTTATAAAAACGATGTGCTTTCCTTCCAAGTGATTTTTTGAACTATATCTCACTAAAGTTATTGAATTTTTCATTTCTACAGGTCTTAATCTGCTTAGGCACCCTAACAGAATACCATAGACTGGGTGGCTTAAACAACAGAAATTTGTTTCTCACAGTTCTGGAGGCTGGAAGTCCAAGATCAAGGTGCTGGCAGATTTGGTGTCTGGTGAGGGCTCTCTTCCTGGCTTGCAGCCAGCTACCTTCTTGCTCTGTGCTCACATGGCCTTTTCCCCATGTATGCTAGTGGACACACACACACAGAGGTCTCTTCCTCTTCTTATAAGGGTCCTAATCCCAACATGGGGGTCCTACCCTCATGACCTAATCACCTCTCAACAGCCCCACCTCCAAATGCCATCATACTGTGGGCTAGGGCTTCAAGATATTAGTTTGGGAGGGGACACACACATTCATCCCATAATACTACCAGAGTGGTAAATATTGTAGTTGGAGAAATTGAGGTACAGTCATGTAAAAATGACTAATTTCTTTCAAGCCTCACAAGGAAGCTTGTGATTGTGAAACTGGGAATGTCTTTGAGAAGGAGAAAGACCTGAATTCAAAGTAGAATTATTCTTCATGGCAACTCAAGAGATTAGCCTGAGTTGAATTTGTCTCCTAACTTACTCTCCCATTTTTCTAGCCACGTTGTCATTTTTTTTTTCTCTATCATACTGACATGTGAACACAACAAAAAGCTAACTAGAGATTTAACTTTCATTTTGATATAAAGCAGACTGATGCAGACAGGCCTCAAGATTACAGGGCTGGGAAAGAAATTCATTGTACTACTTGGTGTAAACAAGAATGTTGCTAGTGAATCTCTGGTTTGACATCTCTCAGGCCATCAGTTTGATATCAGGCTTTAATAATTTGTGGAAAAAATAAAGATGGTCATTTTAGTGAATGGACTTGTTTGAATTGTTTTTTGATATGCATTTGTAAAGCATAGTAAACATCTTTTTCTGGGGCAAATGTGTACTTCCTTCAGAGACAGAAGGGAAGAGCATGCGAGACGGTGGAAAGGAAATGGCAGTAATTGGAGCGTGGGCAAACAGATGGAGGAGGGATGGCGAGTGCATGTGGTGTTTAGGTGGCCCCTAGGAGTATTGAGTTTCCTATTCTTCTCCCCCACAGCCCCAGTACAAGCAGGCAGCTTACATGGCTAAGGTTTCATTATCTAATCCATCACAGATCAGCCTGAATAAACCTATTGGCTGGCGCTGATCTAGTTAGGAGGGTAGTGCAAAGCTGCTTGAGCCAGGATTGGGGCAAATCGGATCAGAACTGCCATGTGAATCCTGGACATATTTCTGTAATTTGGGTGGTAAAGTAGTTTGAGAAATCATTTAAGAGAGAGCGTGCGGGAGAGCAAGCAATCAGCCATGAGTGTTTTCAGATGTTGTCTGAGAGACCCTGAGGGGAAGGGTATGGAGGATTTGATATATTTCTCTGGAGTATAGTCAGGTTGCTTTGATTATTTGAGTCTGAACAGTTTTTGGTCACTAATGCTCAGGAGTGACCTTTTTGGAGCATTTGAAGATTCCAGTTGTGATCACTCAGTTGTGTCTTCTCTGAGTGATCCCTTCATCTGAGACTGTATAATGTGCGTCCCCTCTCAATTTTTAAAGGGGAGGTATTGTTATTATTACCAACCTTAATATGTCATTATGTTTGTTATCCATACATACTTGAAGTATGGTGTAGTGAAACAAACACTATTTAGAATTTCTCATACTGGGGTTTGAATCCTGGTTCCTCCACCTACCAACCAACTGAATGACCTCTGGTAAGATATTTAACATCTGAGCTCCTGTTTACACATCTGTGAACTGGGGGAATTACTGCATAAGCTGATGAGCTGCTATAATGAGAAACTGAGATTATTTAAAGTTCCCATCATGGAGCTCGGCAGTAAATGTTTATTTCTTGCCTCCCTTATAACTTGCTACACAGCACTCAACGACTTCTGCTTACTGCTCAATCAGCATGGAGTGGTTCATGTGCTTCTGATTGATTAAGTGCCAGAGTTGGGAGTTACCTGAGATGAGCATTGTGTGAAACCGGGAAATCTAATTGGTTTGACATCCACGCGGAGGAGGCGAATGGACCTGGTCATGGTGGTCTCTCCAGTGAGAGGAAGAGGAGACACTCACTTCTTTCCTAAGGACTAAAAGGACTCCTGAAGTGTCACTGTCCCTGCATTGGGCATGTGGACATTTCAGGAACCTGTGGGATCTCTCCTGGGAGTGTGGGTGACAGAGGCACTGGTTGTTTTGGTGGTACTTGGGATGTAGGAGTGGCAAAAATGTCATTTTGTTCCAAATTTTATAAGGTTTGTTGGTTAAATGTATTGCGTCAAGTAGATGGCACGTTTTGTTCTCATTTTTGTTTGTGGAAATTGGGCTGGGATGCATTTGTCTCTTGTGGTCTCTTTCTGGACTCTTCAAACCCACCTTCCTGACTACTAACAGAGGCATCCATCTAAAAGAGCTTAAAATGATTTGATAGCTTATCTTTGACTTGTGGATAAAGTCCATTCTCTCGTTTGGCCTACCAGGTACTTCTGGCCTGACTTCTGCCTGCCTTTCTAGCTTCTTTCTACACTCCACCTCCAAGTCCATGGCAAGGGACTTGTAGCTTCCTGAGCACGCTGTGCTGCCCAGGCTCATTCATACCTCTGTGCTTTTGTTTCTGTTCCACCTGAAATTCCTGCCTCACATCTCTCTCTCGTTTGTAAGGCTCAATCTTCAAGAATAAGTTGGGATACTGATTCCTCCTGGATGCCTTTTGTCACTGCTCCCATTCCTCCCACATTCTTGCTGCTTTCCAGAACATCATGTCCAGACCTCTGTTTTAGGACTTTTTAGGTTAACATTTGTTCAACTGGCTGCCCCTCTACCCCCACCTAGACTGTGAGATCAGGGGAGCCTTTGGGATCCATAGGATCTCACACTGTGCCTGGGCCAGAGTAAGAAACTGTCATTCTTGTTGAAGTGAACTTTGTCTTCCTGCTCCTCAGTTGGGGCCAGCAGATGGCTTTAATTGTTTTTCCAGATTTTCCCTGGGGGGGTCTAGCCCTTGGTCTGCTTTCCAGCTCCTCTGAAGACTAGGTGTTGTAGGATTTGTGAATGGTACCTGATCTTTCCATTGATATCAGGGTTAAAGGTGAGAGAGGGATCTTTGAAAACCGAAGCTGGGGTGGAACTTAACTTTCAAATGTGTCGGGTGGGCATGGCAATGTGATGTTTCATTTCCTGTGCTTAGATATTAATTGAGATCATGTGCATATGTATAAAAAGTGCCTTTGTGATGGGGTGGCTGAGGAAACTAGAGGAACCACACGATTAAGGGGCAGTTAGAGCTAACCTGTTCCAGTTCATTGGAGCAGTCTGTTGACCTACGTTTTACCGTGCTGCTGAGAGATTCTGGAGTGTTGTAGTTCAGATGTATTACCACCATTTGGGAATAAACCCATTTGATTGGCTGTGGACCTTAGCCTTTCTGTTCTCAACCAGTGAATTTCCTAAGCTATTATAGCTTGTTTTTATGGATGCAGGAAAAATACCCAACTGAGACACCTCACGGAATATATGCTATTTTTCAGATCATTCTTTGGCTATGTTTGAAAATGAGGAAAATTGATTCAGTTCTTTTATTTTTATTTTTTTGGTCTGCGTATGGTCTTAGTTGCTGTGTGCAGGCTTTCTCTAGTTGTGGCGAACCAGGGCTCCTCTTCGTTGCAGTGCGCAGGCTTCTCATGTAGTGGCTTCTCTTGTTGCGGGGCATGGGCTCTAGGCGTGCGGGCTTCTGTAGTTGCAGCAGGCGGGCTCAGTAGTTGTGGCTCGCGGGCTCTAGAGCGCAGGCTCAGTAGTTGTGGCACACAGGCTTAGTTGCTCCGCGGCATGTGGGATCTTCCCAGACCAGGGCTCGAAACCGTGTTCCCTGCACTGGCAGGCAGATTCTTTTTTTTTTTTTTTTTTTGCGGTACGCGGGCCTCTCACTGTTGTGGCCTCTCCCGTTGTGGAGCACAGGCTCTGGACGCGCAGGCACAGTGGCCATGGCTCACAGGCCCAGCCGCTCCACGGCATGTGGGATCTTCCCGGACCGGGGCACGAACCCATGTCCCCTGCATCGGCAGGCGGACTCTCAACCACTGCGCCACCAGGGAAGCCCATGGCAGGCAAATTCTTAACCACTGTGCCACCATGGAAGTCCCTGATATAGATCTTTTAAATCTCAGCTTTGGAGACAGATTCATAGAAGTATTTTACAGGAATCTTCTCTCCCTGGCCCTTGTTATCCCCACCTTCTTCCCTTTCAGTTTCTGATTTGTGCTCCTATGTAATCCTTGCCTGTTTTCCAGCCTTGAGACTTCCCTTGCTAGTTTAGTTGGGGCCTCTTTAAAGGCAAATGGGCATACTTTATAGTGCCTCTGGCTTTTCGGATTCTGAGTGAATAAAGCAGGTTCTAAAAAGGGAATGAGAGAGACCAGTTATATCACTTCCTTCTGACGTGTTCTGCACAACGTGGCATCTAGAAATTTCAGCTGAGGGTTCAAGGCACAGCACACATGATAAGTACCGCTTAGGAAGTAGATGACAATTTTGAATAACCAAATGATAATGGTTGAGTAACTGCTTAGAAACCTATTTTCCCAAGTGTGGAAACCGAGCCTTTGAAATTTAGACTTCCACATGGGTGTGTTCAACCATAATACTCGGATTTTTTAGGGACCTAAGTCCTCAGATAATACCCTGGTATGTGGGACTTTTCCCATATAGGGGCTGGTTCCCTGGTTTCTCCTTTGCCGAGGAAAAGAGGTTTTGCACTGAGTATTGGATATTTTATTCCAGGCATATGGTTTTTGAGGAGGCATACTGTTTATTTTTCTTTGGGGCTGCATCGATTTAGCTGGATCCTAAATTGTTAATACCACAAGCAAAGCATGATTTCTTGTGAGGGATGGGCGGGGGAAGCCGTGGGAGTCTCTCAGCTTTGGGGTTCGGGGTGGGGAGCAGGAGCCACGCTGGTAGAACGAGAGGAGCTGCACACGTGGTCTCGGGGCGCCGTGGAGTTTGCATGTGGGCTCCAGCAAATGCTGGAGTTGGAACACTTTTGGAACTGAGGCTCATGGGAAGTTCTTCCAGTTGCTTTATTTTGAGCAGCTTTTTCCTCTGCAAATTGGCAGCTGTTTGGAGGAGGGGCATTTGTTGCTGTCAGCCAGGATGATTTCCAGAGCAGACCTGTATGGATTTCATTTAGGGATTTATTTCAGGGGTATGTGGCTTGTCGTGAGTCAAGAGGACTTTGGTTCCATTTTCCTGGAAGTTGGTGGGCTTCTATGAGCCTGCTCTATTTATCTTGGACGGTTAGGCAAGTAAAAAAGCAGCTGCATAGTTAGCCCTTGTTGCAGGGAGCTTAGTTTCATAGGTCATCCTCTCGGGGATTTTTGTACAGTCACATTTACAGCCTTGAGTTTTCTTTGCCTTTTTTCCCCCTCTCATTTTCCTTCTGCAGTTCAGAGCTCCATAAAAATTCTGAGGAAGGTGGGTAATAATTTGGGGTAGAAGACAGGAATTGTTTAGTTTCCTCCCAACCCCCATTTCTTGCCCAGCCTTCCCCCACCCCCATCCTTTGCAAAAGAATCTGCAAATGAGGTCGCTTATCCTCTAGTCAGACTGGCTTGTCCCCTGATCTGTCTGAATATGTGACTTTGACAGCTTTTACCTGCTATTTCTTGGTTTCTAGGGGAGGGGATAGTAAGATCGTGTGATTTCAAAGCAAGAACTGGCAAAATTGGAAGACGTCTTGTGGTGGCTCCCAGCACCCACAAAGCTGAGCTCATTGGCTTGCACCTCATACAGACTTCCAGGAACACTGTCACTGTCGGTGGCTGGCACGATGGCCTTGAGGATTTTGTTGGCACTTCAGGAAGTCTTCACAATGGCTGCGTCTTACAGTGGGAGCGCTGACAAAGCTTATGGGGAGTCGGTAGCACTTGTTTTGAAAGTATGACTCTGGTCTTAGGCTGCACATGTGAGGGGTCAGAGGTGGCCTTGTTTGAAGAATGGAGAGTAGTGCTGTACACCTGTCACTTAGGTGGCCCATTTCCTACTTGTCTGTGTTTGCTATCCTCACATACAAATTTTATGGTGTGTTTTGTATGTTGTGTTCACACTTGAAACCATAGCCTGATTTGTGACTTTTAGTAAGGTGATTTGGCTAATCTTGGTATCATCCTGGACTTTGAAGTGAGGTCTGTGTCAGAGCTTAGAAGTTGATATTTCTGTTGATGGCCTCCTCCCCTCCCCAGCTGCCGCTCATTATGCATTAGATACACATCTTTTGTCCCCATACTTTGTGTTACAGGTCTTTAGCTGCTACTTGTGATACTACTTTGTGATACTAAATAGATATTTTTGCTGCAACATTTTGGCTCTGAGCTGGCTGTATTTTACAGTGTTGGAGATCAGTTGGTTAACTTTGGCATGTGGCATCCACACAGCAGAAGCCTTTCAGAGAGGTGCTTATCACGGACCATTAGTGATTTTTGTCAGCTGTATAAAAATGCTGTGATTAACCGATACCCAGGTATCCATGTAGATGAGCAGTTTTCCTTTATGCTTACTTGGTACTTGTCTCTCTAGGAGTAGTCGGGAGTAAGTGTTCCCTGGTAGGCTTTGTGTTTTAATCCTGGGAAGCCTGTTTTAAGAAACTTTTATATTTGATTTTCTTGAGGTTGGTGTAGGGATCATTTACCCTTACTGAATTTTAGCTTCACTATGAATTGTTTTCTGCAGTGTTAATTTTAGGCAAATAGTAAATACTTCTTTGGTTTAACAGTATCCCAGAGTTTGAAGAAACCTACAAAAATTGATTGGTCCAGCATCTTGTTTTAAGCAAGGAAATGGTCTAATTCATGTTATCCCAAGCTGTTTTTTGTTGATTACTCCTTGTGAAATGATAATAGATGTCATTCTGACACACACACATGCACACACACACACACAGAGTCAAATAACTTTGGAATAGGGTTAAACAGAATTTAAACTATCTCATTTTACTTTTCATAAGCAGATGTTGTGACTCTATATTTATAAAAACATATTTAGTGAAGCATCTTCCTCTCTTCCCTGTTCTCCACCTGCCCTGTTAGTTTCTTGTTATTCCTCCCCCTTTCTTTTTACACAAACACTAGCATACTCCACACATTGTTTTTGCACCTTGCTTTTTTCATTTACTGTATCAGAGGTTAATTTTTTTAATATAACAGGGTCTGTTAATATTTTCATTAATGATTTCTGTTTTTTTTTTTGTGTGTGTGATGCTTAGAAAAGTTTTTCCCACTCTAAGATTATAAAAAACAGAATGGGCTTACAGACAGACAGACCTGACTTGGACCCCTAGCTTTTCCACATCACAGCTGTGTGATCTTGGTTAAGTTATGTAACTTTTCTGAGGCTCAGCTTGTTCCCTTATAAAATATGTTATAGGATTGGTATAAGAATTAAAGAGATAATGTATGTAATGTGCTTAGTTCAGAGCCTGACACGTAGTAGGTGTTCAGTATACAATAGCTGTTTTTATTACAATTACCAAGCCCTGTTTTCTTATATCCCAGTGCTTTTTGACTTCCTTAAAGGCAGGAACAGTCTCTTAATCTTTGTATCCTTGGTTTCTCCATTAGTGCCAGGGATATATAATAATAATAATGTCGGTAAATGTTTGTTGAAAAAATAAATCAACCTTTATACAATCTTTTTTTATTTTATTTAATTTTTTAATTTATTTTTGTCTGCGTCGGGTCTTAGTTGTGGCATGCGGGCTCTTTGTTGCGGTGTGCGGGCTTCTCTCAAGTTGAGGTGCTCGGGCTCAGCAGTTGCAGCAGGTGGGCTTAGTTGCCCCGCAGCATGTGGGATCTTGGTTCCCTGACCAGGGATTGAACCTGCGTCCCCTGCAGTGGAAGGCAGATTCTTAACCACGGGACCACCAGGGAAGTCCCCAATCTATTTTTTAAAATGTCCTTAATAATTGTTGTTGCGTTTTGTGTAATCATCATGTCTGGATGTACCTAATCCTCAATAATTATAATTTTATATATATATATATATATATATATATATATATATATATATATATATATTTTTTTGCGGTACGCAGGCCTCTCACTGTTGTGGCCTCTCCCGTTGCGGAGCACAGGCTCCGGATGCGCAGGCTCAGCGGCCATGGCTCATGGGCCCGGCCGCTCCACGGCATGTGGGATCTTCCCGGACCGGGGCACGAACCCGTGTCCCCTGCATCGGCAGGCGGACTCTCAACCACTGCGCCACCAGGGAAGCCCTATAATTATATTTATATGATGTTTTATAGTTTATAAAGTGCTTTGACACAAGTCTTAACTTATTCCCTGTAACAAGCCCAGAAGATAGGTGATTCTTCTTCCCATTTTTCAGATGGTGAAAATATACATCTCTAAGCCTCAAGACAAGGAAGTGGCAAAACTGATGCTTGTACCCAGATATTATGGCTTTTTATCCAGTAACTTTTTCGCTGAGCCTCATGACTCTTGGACCAAAGGGTATGATTGATAAGGAATGGAGTGAATATGTGCTTCATTGTATGCCACATGTTTAATATTGAAAACATTTTACTTATTACCTGACAGTGGATTCATGTAGCACTTGAAGTCAACACTGAACCCCAGTTTTCTTCTTCAATAATTTGGATCTAGCCAGTGTTTTGAATTGGGATTTTGCTAAGATTTATCATGTACTTGTATGTGCCAAGCATTGTGGTAGAGACTTTATGTGTTTATCTCACTTTCCTGTAGTTCATATTGGAAGGAGTTAGATGGGATAGTTGGTTGCTGTATGTATGGTAGTTTGTTATTGTTTGTTTTTTGCCTTAAAGTTATCAGTCTCTAATTTTATTATCAATCAAGTAATGAGTCAACAATAGCTAAGTCAATGGATTGATAATGGTGGGTAGTATAAAATCATGAGAGCTGAGGGCATCTCAAAGTTAACCTGGACCAACTCTCTGTTTCAGTCAGGTGAAGTAGATGCTGTGCCCATTTTTATGGAGAAGTTATGGCAGGCTCAGAGAGGGTATGAGAGAGCAAGCAATAAGCTCAGACTTTCAGCTTTAGGACTAAATAGAATCTTTCATTTCTTATTCTTTTTAAAAAAATTTTATTTATTGATTGATTTATTTAATTTTTGGCTGCATTGGGTCTTCGCTGCAGCACGCGGGTTTTCTCTAGTTGCTGAGAGCGGGGGCTGCTCTTTGTTGCGGTGTGCGGGCTTCTCATTGCAGTGGCTTCTCTTGTTGCGGAGCACGGGCTCTAGGCGCACGGGCTTCAGCAGTTGTGGCACGTGGGCTCTAGAGCGCAGGCTCAGTAGTTGTGGCGCATGGGCTTAGTTGCTTCACGGCATGTGGGATCTTCCTGGACCAGGGCTCGAACCCGTGTCCCCTGCATTAGCAGGCGGATTCTTAACCAGTGTGCCACCAGGGAAGCCCCTCATTTCTTATTCTTTTCTACTTTTTGGGTGTGATTTCTCTTTTACATTTATTTTTTAAACATGTAATGTATATTCACGTGGTTAATGAGTCAAACTATGCAAAAGATGAAGAGTAAAAAGTCTCTGCCTTTTCCCAGCCACCTAGTTTCTCTCCTTGGAAGTAACCAGTATGGTTAGTTATCTGGGTATCTGTCCAGAGATAGTACCTACGTAATATTTTCTCCACCCCTTTTAAAAACTCAAATGGTAGTATCAATATTCATATGCTTTTCTTTTCTCTATAGTATTTGCAGATCATTTTATATCAGCTTGTAAACTTTTTTTTCTCTATTAGGTTTCTGGAATTAGGATTATTCTGTTCTGCTCTACTGAGATAACTACATCTAAATGTCTCTGGTAAGGATGACTCTGATTAGTACAGGATCTCATAAAGTAAGAGTCTACGTTTTTATGGAATCATGGAATCACAGGGTCAGAGACCTAATCTGCATCTCTCTTCTCTCATGTGAATATCCATAAATCCCTGACTGATGATACCTTTTAAAGATGCTTTAGTACAATGTAGGCATCTTCAACTCTCCACCTGCTCCAGTCAGCTGCTCATGGTCCTGTCTTTTTGTGGTAGTAGGGCCCATTTGGGGTCAGATATTCCATTTGTCATTGAGTTAGTAATGATACTCCGGAACTGCCTTGAGTCATTGTGTATAGAATCTAACTGCAGTGTGATTTTATTCCGTGTGACATCTTCTATACCAGACATATCCAGAATGCCTGAGTTTATCCTGATTGAACATCATTGCTGTCAGGAGGCTGTTCAGTCAACCAAGTTTGGTGCTGAATTGTGAGAAAGAAAGGTTTGGTTCCTAGTAGGTATTTGCATCTCAGCAGCCATAATTGCTGTTAGTTTCACTTTACCCCTGTGTTTGTGGAAAGCCCAGGATTGAGTGAATGCCCTTCATCCCTGGAATATGACCTGTCTGTGACTGAGACTTGATGGGAAGTAAATAGATATGGTTCAACAAACAGGGAATATTTTTCTTTTGTTTTGTGGACAGTAGTGGATTCTGATTCAGACATAGAATTAAGGATTTCAAGCTTAGGCTTTGATTCTAGCTCAGTTAACCTTTACACACTTCTGCATTTAAAGATGTGAACTAAAACAGTGCTTTTCAGAGTTGGCTTCTGCAATGGACCTTTGTCTTCACAAAAATATTATAGAGGAGGTAGCATTCCAGCTGTTTGGAGAATGAGGCCAGTGGGGATGTGTCTTACATTCTGGATGAATGTTGACCTCCATTGTGTGGTGATGCTAATCTCACCATACAATCTTTCTGGTCACAAGGCTTTGCAGGGAGTGAATTAGGCCCAATCCATCTCCATGACCCCACACAGTGAATGGAAGCAGGCAGGGCACCAGATGCTGTGTTGCTTCCCCTGTTGCATCTTCCTTCACACTCGGTGTAAGGTTTCCAGGCATTTGTGCAACCTGAGAGCAGAAAGTGCCTGTCGTAGCAGTCGAGAGATGGGTTGGCAGATGGCTCAAGTTACTCCATGTTCCTGATAAGAGCCACTGAAGCAGGCTGATGGCTCCTGTGGGGTGGGAGCTGTATTGCCAGTGCCCTGCCGAGCAGGAATGGTGGTGTGGGTCTCTCTGGTGTTCTAGGACTCCAAGAATGTACCCAGAGGCAGTTGGAGAGGCCTGGCCAGCATCTCTAGGGAAGAAGCACAATTTAGGAAGCACATCTTGCTTTAAAGGATATGGGTCTTAGGAAATGGTGGCACACAGAGGAAGAAGCATCAACATTGAAAATATGAAGTGCAAACCCGAGGAATAGAAATGGAATTTTAGGGGCTTCCCTGGTGGCGCAGTGGTTGAGAGTCCGCCTGCCGATGCAGGGGACGTGGGTTCGTGCCCCGGTCCGGGAGGATCCCACATGCCGCGGAGCGGCTGGGCCCGTGAGCCATGGCCGCTGAGCCTGCGCGTCCGGAGCCTGTGCTCCGCGACCGGAGAGGCCACAGCAGTGAGAGGCCCATGTACCGCAAAAAAAAAAAAAAAAAAAAAAAGAAATGGAATTTTATTATTCCACCTCTTAACCTAAAACCCAGTTGAAGAATTTATTGAGTGAGGTAGTGCTGGGCACAGTGATGACTAAGGCTTGGACTTGCAGTGGGAAAGTGGATGTATACACAGATAATTTTAATACAACGTGATCATTTCTCTGATAGAGGCTTACACTGAGCATATGTCAAAGCCTGGTGCTCTGGTAACATATATTCTGTGTACCACTCTATCAGAGCAGTTATCACACTGTATTAAAATATTGGGGTAAGAGGTGCCATTCTGGTATGACTGCCTAGGTTCAAATTCTGTCTGTACACCTACTTAGCTGTGTGTCCTTTGGGCAAGTCACTTATCTCCTCTGTGCTTCAGTTTTTCATCTGTAAAATGGGGATAATAATAGTTTCTCACAAGGTTGTTGTGAGTATTAGATGAGTTAATAGAGTAAATATAATATGCTTAGAAGAGTACCAGGTCCACGGTAAGCATATATAAGTGCTATCTGTTGTTTCTGTGGTTGTTACAGTACTGAACAGGGGCACTGGAGACCATGGCAAACCCATGACCAGTGGTGGTACAGAGGTCACCACTGTATTCAGTTACTGTATTCACCGAAATACATTATTCTGTATTCATAATAGTGTATTCATTACTGTATTCACCGAAGGATTTTTTGTGGTGACTATGCCAGGTACTGCACGGAAGCAAATGAATGAAATGTTAACCAGCTATGTGACTGTGTACAATACGTGATGAGAGTCAATTATTTGGCAAGTGTGTAAGAGGAATATTGATGTGAGAGGCTTCAGTTTCACTCCCATGGCAGTTTCAGAGAAGGGATCTTGCTGTTGCTTTGGAGGCCCTTTAGCTTTCTTGACATTCTGAGTATAGGTTATGTGTCTTACTTTAAGGTAGGACAGTACTTGACTATTTCAGATAGGTAGGTATCTTTCCTGTTTTTTAAAAACCTCTAGGAGAAGGCATGTTAGATCAGAATCCATCCATCAATCCATCCATCAGTCCTTTCTTACTTTCCTCTCTCCCTCCTTCTCTACAAGGGAAAAATTGCTAATATTTAAATCACTTTCCTTGTTCTTTATATTAAAAGTAAACTTCTCACGTTGTACAAAAGGCCTTACCCTTTTGCTCAGTCATTCATTCATTTAATAACATTTAAATGCTTACGACATGCTAGATGCCAGGATTATGGAGTTAAAGGAGGTTCTTATGGAACCCGTGAGGCTTATTGGGGGAGGTTTCTGGAACAACTATACAGTAAAGAAAAATTTGGTAGTACAGTGTATTATAAGGGTGTAGGTAGAGAAATAGGTACTTATATTGCTGGTGGGGTGAAAAGTCGCATAACTTCCACAAAGAGCTATTTAGCAATGTCTGTTAAAATGTAAAATACATATATTCTTTGACCCAGCAGTTCCATCTCTAGGAATTAATTCTACAGATACTCTTGTGTCTGTGTTTAAGAATATCCAGTACAGAATTATTTGAAATAGCAAAAGGCTGAAAAAAATCAAAATGCTCTTTGACAGGAAATCTGTGAATTAAAATAAGGTACATTGTTAAAATGGAATATCATGTAGCCATTAAAAAGAATTAGCTCTATATAAATACATTTAGAAGACACTAAAATACATTAAGTGTGAAAAGTCAGGGTGCTGAAAAGTGTATAGTTTGTTACTATTTGTGTAATGAAAAAAGTATATATCCATATACTTAGTATCCATATACTTAGTATCCATAGACTCTCTTTGCCAGGAAATGCAAGATTCTGGTAACATTGTTTGCCTCTTGGGAGGAGTATTGAGTGATGAAGGAATGGGTTATAGGTGAAGATTTAATTTTCACTGTATACCTTTTGTGCCTTTTGAATTTTGTATTACATGAATGTATTGTTTTAAAAATAAAGTTTATTAAAATTACATAGGAAGGGGGCTTCCCTGGTGGCGCAGTGGTTGAGAGTCCGCCTGCCGATGCAGGGGACACGGGTTCGTTCCCCGGTCCGGGAAGATCCCACATGCCGCGGAGCGGCTGGGCCCGTGAGCCATGGCCGCTGAGCCATGGCCGCTGGGCCTGCGCGTCCAGAGCCTGTGCTCTGCGACGGGAGAGGCCACAACAGTGAGAGGCCCGCGTACAGAAAAAAAAAAAAAAAAAATTACATAGGAGGGACTTCCTTAGTGGCACAGTGGTTAAGAATCCGCCTGCCAATGCAGGGGACACGGGTTCGAGCCTTGGTCCGGGAAGATCCCACATGCCACGGAGCAACTAAGCCCGTGCGCCACAACTACTGAGCCCACGCTCCACACCTACTGAAGCCTGCATGCCTAGAGCCCGTGCTCCACAACAAGAGAAGCCACTGCAAGGAGAAGCCGGTGTGCTGCAAAGAAGAGCAGCCCTGCTCGCCACAACTAGAGAAAGACTGTGCGCAGCAGTGAAGGCCCAATGCAGCCAAAAAAATAAAATTAAAAAAGAAAAAAATTACATAGGAATAAGTACAGGAGCTACTTTACTTATGATCTTTGAACTTGCTAATTTTCATAGAAAAATGATTAAAGTTACATGTTAGAGCAAAAGTGCGAATTCTGCTTACCACAAGCAAAGAAAAAATAGTATTGGTGGTGGTACATGGTCATTTTAATTTTGTCTGTTACACTGTTTATTGGTATATAGGATGTTTCCAGTGCTTTTAACTATGTCTTATTTATTTTTAACGGTCTTATTCAGTAAGGATAAAACCTGATTATAACGAAAATGCTGATATGAAAAGGTGGATAAATGTAGAGATGAATAAAAATGGAGGTGATGTTAGGAAATGGTAAATGTTGTATGTGTGTACGGGAGGATTCATTCAACAATAGATGATATAAAGGGCCAAGTGCAAGTCAAAATGAGTTTACAAGAAACAAAACAAGTCAGAACCACTACCATGAGCCTCTCTAGTTTTCTTAAGAAATGTTCCCTCACTAGAGGTGCACCCATGGGTTCCTTGGATTTTTTCACGTTGGAATTTTATGAACTAATGGACTTAGGAGCAGCCTTTCATTCCAGACATAACCTGATGGTAAATAAAGGAGCTTCTGTACCCTGATAGGAGTGAGTACAGGGTTTCTATGGCAGCATAATAGAGGAATTCTTAGCCAGCCAGGCTGGGATGGGCGCAGAGAGAGCATTCTGCAGAAGCCACTGGTGAGTACTAAGTGAGTGAGCAGGGCTTAGGCAGGTAAAGGAGAGGGAGGGGCAGGCCATCTGGGCAGGAGAGGCAGAATGTCCAGGGATCAGGTATGAGAGGAACTTCATTGGGTCCGTGGGGAGGGCAGAGGATTTTCCCAAACTGCCGTTGGTAGTTAGTCCCTCCGCAGGCAGCCATCCCCTTGCAGTCATGTACCATTGTTCACGAAGCTGACTAGATGATGGTGATTGGATTATCCTACCACTCTCGGAGCATAACCTCATAGTGGTAGGGGAGTAGAGACACCGTCTTAGTTCATCCAAAAGAAAGAAAGAAAAGAAAAGAAAAGAAAAAAGTAATAGAGAACAAAGAAAACCTGTATTTGATTATGTTGTATATATGTAGATGTGCCTTCTAGCAGAATTACTTTTTTTTTTTTCAGTTGTCTTCATCCTAGAAGCTTTACTCTATTTGGAATCACAGTTTGAGTGCAGCATGGAAGCAACTTGAACCTTATGTTCCATTTCATTATATTTAAATTTATGTGAAGCACTTTCTACCACGCAGGCATGCATTTTGCTCTTCATAGCATGGAATGCTGTAACAAAATGTTTTGTCCGTCAGAGGCTTTCTAAACATTTTACGAGCGTTTAAGTGCTTAATCTCCACAGTGTGCAGAGTAGGTGGCAGGTAGTCAAGTGATATTTTTTTCACGTATCTTGCATATTCACATGTTTTGGTTGTTCATGCCTCTTAGGGAGAAAGTTTCCCCTTTGAAGCTGAAATGCCCTATGCTTTGAATCCAGTCAAAGACAAATTATTCTGGAAAGCTTGAACCAAACCTGGTCACATGCTTCTGACTTATGAGAGAGGGATTGAAATAAACTTTTTCAGCTAAAAATAATTTTGCTCACAAGTTACCAAAAATGGCCGACTAGAAATGCTTTTAAGATACTTGTCTAAGCTACCATAAGCTGAAGGTCAAGAAAAAAGTTTAGAACACGTTTTGAGAAATGACTGGCTCTATTTTGCCAAAGCTTTTGCCAAGCTTCTTATTCCATAATTGCCTTGGGAGACAAAAACTGGTGGAAAGTGTTACGCCTGAGATTCACTGGGGACCTAAACGTTCTTCAAGTGGAACATGTAGGCTGCCTGTTTCTTCTGACAGTAAACTCATACTTCTGGGAGGCATTAGGGTTAGATGAAAATGGGACACTTAATTCTAAAGATATTGTACAATTACCTATGCTAATTAATTATTTAAAACCTATCTCCTGTTGCAGAGCAGTTCTTACTCTCAGGGAATATTTGTTAGTCTTCACAGAGAACCAAGTGCATGTGGTACTGCCACTGATGCTCTGTTGTCCTGTTAAGGTACTTCTCTGCATCTCCCTGAATAGTGGAATTAAGAATCACAGTTATGGGCAGCACTTTCTATGTGCAGTGTGATCAGTTGTCACTGGAGTTTATTTATGCTTCATTCTAAAACCTCAGTGTACCTTACTGATTACGCGGAGGGTCCCTTTGCAGCAGCAGTTTGCACCACTGATTGCTGGTGGTAGCCTTGAGAAGGCATGTTGACTCTCCTTAAGGTTGCTTAGTATTGTAGAATAAAGTCTTGATTTAGAATAAAATTTAGAGGTCTTTTCCTCATAAAAATTGCTCTTTTAAATAGGGCTAATCTAAAGCCATGATGTTTTTCCTTCCTAAATTTAACACATATTTATTGAGCCTCTAATGTGTATGAGGTAATGAGAAGGGAAATTGACCGAGCTCATGTCAGAGGACCTCTGTCTTCCTTCAGTTAGAGAAGAACAGTAGCCTGTAGGCAGGGATGGTATTGACACTTT
Organism: Hyperoodon ampullatus; assembly: GCF_949752795.1. Lineage (NCBI taxonomy): Eukaryota > Metazoa > Chordata > Mammalia > Artiodactyla > Ziphiidae > Hyperoodon > Hyperoodon ampullatus. The sequence goes on along the minus strand of NC_136924.1, from coordinate 33,490,619 downwards.
GAGATGGTGGAGAAATTTTAGAGGTAAGTGCTGTTCCAGTGTAATAAGCATTCATTAAAAAGTAGAATAGGGCTTCCCTGGTGGCGCAGTGGTTAAGAATCCGCCTGCCAATGCAGGGGACACAGGTTCGAGCCCTGGTCCGGGAAGATCCCACATGCCGCGGAGCAACTAAGCCCGTGAGCCACAACTACTGAAGCCCATGTGCCTAGAGCCTTGCTCCGCAACGAGAAGCCACTGCAATGAGAAGCCCGCGCACTGCAATGAAGAGTAGCCCCAACTTGCTGCAACTAGAGAAAGCTGGGTGCAGCAACAAAGACCCAACGCAGCCAAAGATAAATAAAAAAAATTTTTAAAGTACAATGAAAGGATTGCTAAGTCTCAGTTAAGTGCCAGCTTGGATTGAGGTGGTCTTGGTGATTTCTTAACTTTATCAGACAGTACTCAGAAGCCCACAAGTGTAGCTAAGTGCACATTACCCTGGGCTGAGCATCAGTAAACTGGGACAGACAGGTTCAGGTGGAGGAAAGGGGTGGGAGAAGACAAAGGATAGGGAGCTTGTGACACGAGTTTGAGATCTTGATGTTAGAAGAGTTTAGGTAGTGATGATTCCTAAGGAATGGTAATCAAATGGATGATTGTGATAGAGGTCAAGTCCCCTGGAAATAAGTAGGTTGAAGAACTTGGAGGCTTTGGAAGGGTTGTCAACTTGAGGTTGAGGAAGTAGAATGATGTGTAAGCATTAACTCAGTAGTTCTCGACTGGGAGAGGTTTTGCCCCCCAGGGGATGCTTGGCAACGTCTGGAGACAGTTTTGATTCTCCTGACTGGAGTTGCTGCTGCCTTCTAGTGGGTAGAAGCCAGGGATGCTGCTTTAACACTTGAAAATGCATGGGGCAGCTCCCTGCAATGAAGGATGATCCGGCCCAGAATGTCAATAGCGCTGAGGTTGAGAAACCCTGCATTAGCTTTAAGAGTTGTTGAGTAAAGGCAACAGAATATGATTATTTCTCTCCCCTTCCTCTCTGTTTCTTAAAACAGGGACCAGCTGTCAGGTGGAACTTTTTGACTTATTATAGGTGGCACACAGTTGTTACCCAGTAAATGTTTGCTGAGTGACGAATGATATGAATTGATAGAAAAGCAGCAATGGGGAGCAGAAAGAATGCCAACTCCTAGCAATGGCCTTTAGGCTTTGGAAGACTGTGAGGTATACATATGGAAAAAATGAATTAATGTTAGGATGCAGGAGAAGTATTGAGAGAGTGAAGAAGAAATCAAAGCTGTAGAGGTGTGGAAAGGGGAGCTACCAAGGGGCCCAGTTGAGCTGGTCGAAAGGCAAAGAAGCGGGTGAGAAGGAGCAAAGATTTTCGTTGTATGTAGGGTTCAAGAGTTCCAGGAGAGGTAGTTGGAGATGGATCTTTTTTTAAATACATTTATTTATTTATTTATTTTTGGCTGCACTGGGTCTTCATTGCTGCGTGCGGGCTTTCTTTGGTTGCGGCGAGTGGGGGCTACTCTTCGTTGTGGTGCACTGGCTTCTCATTGCGGTGGCTTCTCTTGTTGTGGAGCACGGGCTCTAGGCGCACGGGCTTCAGTAGTTGTGGCATGTGGGCTCAGTAGTTGTGGTGCACGGGCTTAGTTGCTCTGTGGCATGTGGGATCTTCCTGGACCAGGGCTCGAACCCGTGTCCCCTGCATTGGCAGGTGGATTCTTAACCACTGTGCCACCAGGGAAGTCCCGGGATGAGTCTTCCGAGGAAAGTTATTGCAGGTTAGCAATCAAGAAGAACTTACTAATGTAGGAGCTTCTCAGAACTAGAAGAGCCCTAAAGTTCCTTTTGGAATGTTGGTGTGATAGAAACCTTAGTAGTTTCTGTTATGTTCTGGGAAAATTCTATACATGTATGTACATATAGTTGTACATACATCTTTGTATACCTAAAGTCTGTTCGTTTTTCACTGAACAGAACATCTTGGAGGATATTTTGTTTCAGTTTGTACAGATCAACCTCATTCTTCTGAAATGACCACATAGTATTCCATAGTAAGTTTTTGTTGTTGTTGTTGTTGATGTTTTTAAATCATGATTTGTTTAAAAATTTCCTATTGCTGGACATTTAGGTTGTTTCCAGTCTTTTGTTACTAGAAGCAGTGCTGCTTATATATATTTTATTGTGTATGTAGGTAAGTATATGGGGACAGATTCTGAGAAGTGGAATTGTTGGGTCTCTAAGGGTATGTTCATTTAAACTTCTGATAGGTATTGCCAAGCAGCCTCCAAAAGTGTATACTTCTATGAACAACGAAGTAGAGTGACTTTTTCCTATCAGCTTGACAAACTATATGTTACCATACTTTGATTTTCACCAGTCCAATAAGTGAAATCTGGTACCCTGATCTTTTGTATTTTTGAAAAAGGATCTGTTTTTAAAAAAATATGTTTAAAAATTACTTGTATTTCTTTGTCATGAACTGAGGTTTGAAAGAATTTTTTTTTTTTTGTGGTAAGTAAGAACTTTCAAAAATTAAGGAAATTAGCTCTTGTCATTCATGTTACAAAATTTCTCAGTTTGTCATTTGTCTTTTGAGTTTGTTTATAGTATATAAATGTATGTATATGTGTTTTTTTGTGTTTTAGAGCCAGATAAAAACATTTTAATGTAATCAAATATATAAGGTATTTATTTTTAAGCTTTTGGATCTTGTTTCTTTCTGAGAAAGGCCTTGTATACTGAGATTTAAAAATAATGTTCTGTGCTTTCTTTTAGTACTTTAACAGGAAAAGCTGGATTTTAGTTTTGGTTCTATCATTTATTAGTTTTGTGACATTGGGCAAATTATGTAACCTCCCAGAGCCTTAGTTTCCTAAACTGGAAGGGTTTGATCAGATGATTTGTAACATTGTAAAGAATGTTGTAAAATTTCTTGTTTGCTTTTGAGTGGGGTTTACTTTTCTGTTGTGTGGGGATAGGGAGTTGAGGCAAGCAAAGGGAAAGATGAAAAGAGGTAGGCAGGCAGGCGGACATGGAAGGAAGATGGGCCGAAGTACAAAGGAGGACGGAGAGAAACCAGGAGTGCCAATGAGAAACAGAAAACCCAGAGAGGATAACAAAGGAAAACAGACACAAGGAAGGTAGACACCGAGAAGCCTAGTGGGATGCATTTTTCCTGTCACAGGAGGTCTAAAGCATTTTGGGTACTTTTGTTCATTCACTCTCCCTTCTTCCCTCCCTCCCTTTTTCCTCTTTCTTCCTCCTATCCCTGCCTTTTTCCCTTCTTCCCTTTCTTTTTTTTTTTTAATGGTTGAAAAAATTTTCTTTTTAAATTTTACTTATTTCTTGGCTGCGTTGGGTCTTCGTTGCTGTGCGCGGGCTTTCTCTAGTTGCAGTGAGCGGGGCTACTCTTCGTTGTGGTGCAGTGGCTTCTCTTGTTGCGGAGCATGGGCTCTAGGCATGTGGGCTTCAGTAGTTGTGGTGCACGGGCTTAGTTGTACCGTGGCATGGGGGATCTTCCCTGGCCAGTGATCAAACCCATGTCCCCTGCATTGTCAGGCGGATTCTTAACCACGGTGCCACCAGGGAAGTCCCCCTTCCTTTCTTTTTCTTTGAATAAGAAGTATAATACAGAGGTTATAAATTAGCACAAATCATAAAGTACAAAAGTTAAGGCTTCAAAGTCTTACTCATGCTGCATGTATATAGCATTTAAAGCCAAGTGCTTTGAACTTCTTGGACATAAGTTTCTGTTGGAATTGTTATTATACTGATTTATTGTCTAGCAATCCCTTTCAGCTCTAAAATTCTGTGTTTAAATATAGTGTATGTATTTTAACATGGTTATAAGAACTATAATTTTTTTTTTTTTTTTAATTGCGGTATGCGGGCCTCCCACTGCTGTGGCCTCTCCTGTTGCGGAGCACAGGCTCCGGACGCGCAGGCTCAGCGGCCATGGCTCACGGGCCCAGCCGCTCCGCGGCATGTGGGATCTTCCCAGACCGGGGCACGAACCCGTGTCCCCTGCATCGGCAGGCGGACTCTCAACCACTGCGCCACCAGGGAAGCCCAGAACTATAACTTTTGCACTTCCTGTTTTTAGATCTTAAATGTGTAAAATTAATAATGCATTCCCACATGTTTTATATTTCATGTATGAGAAGTTCTTCCCATAATTTATGCCTTTAAGAAATCGAGTTTCTGTCTTTGGACACCTGTCTTCTGTGAAACCTTGAGCTGAGATGTTTAACTTCTTCCCTGTCTGCTAAGTATGGGTAATTGTACCCATCCAACAATAAATAGTTAACCAAAATTCTTAAATGACAAATCCCTCTAAAGTATAGTGTTCAATTATTTCCATCACTTACTTTTAAAAAATCAATTCATACTTTGCCCTTAGACCATAAGTGAGATTCTGTTTTCCTTGTGGCTTTGGTTGGGGGAAAAAAAAAAATCCTGTGGTTACTACCATGCACCCATTTGAGTTGAATACACTCTTACCCTTTAGGTGATGGTGATCTTCTCACAAACTCCTTTTTACCTTTTCAACCTCATGAACCTCCCAGAGCTGGCCTGGGACATGCTTATCTGTTGGCTTTTTCAGGTTACCCTGGAAAACAGATGACTAGACTTATTAAAATCATGGCTGACTATCATGGCAGTGGCTGTCACCGTGGGCTACTTGGAAAGGAAGTTATTGTGGTGATCAGAAATACATACCGAAGGAGAAGGGGATGAAAATGTAAGTGGCTTTGGCTGCTTAGCTGTGTTACTGGTAGCTTGGCTTTCGGGGGATACAGAGGTCTCGATATCATCTTTCGGATTTGATCAAAAGCTTTCTTCTTTTCCACTTCTGGAGGATGGCTTCTTTGGGAAAGAATCACCTTCGTTGATTCCTCATTTTGTGCATTTTAGATCCAGTCTCTCCATTTCATCCCCACACTCATTTTATGTAAAGTGAAACCTAATCAAGAGGTGTCGTTTGAGGTTCTGCTCTTTGTGAGGTAGTGTGGGCAGGAAGAGGAAGATCCAGGGGGTGTTCTGTAAAGGGTTTCAATTCAGTTGTGTAGGTGATGTATAAACTCAGCCAAAATTAAATAACAGTTGAACTTGATGGTGTCAGATATGGTAAAGGATCATATACCTTGCTAATTTGTTGGTGAGAAAGACTATTATAAAATTGTACCACAACTGTTTTTCTGGATTTGCTGTATACTTGGAAAGATAAAAACATAAAGGAGAATAAAAGGGGATCCAGAATGTAAGCTATGGCAACTGAAAAAGTTTTTATGACTTCTACATTATTTAAATGAAGTTGTCATATTAATTATTTTAATTTTAAACCTGGGTGGCCAAGGAAAAAGTTTCCTTTGGTCCTGGAAGCTGACTCAGACTTTACACTCCCTCCCCATCTCAGTTCCTTCCAATATTTACAGGATCTCCAATAGCTGGCTTCAGAAACTAGTTGCAAGAGGTCCTATGCATGATGTAGTGTAGTAAATACTTAAAAAAATATTTGTGGAAGAAATAACTGAAGTCCTGTAGAGACAGACAACACTCAGGAGTCCGGAGAATGTATAGAGACATTTTGAGTCTTTGTAGCTACTTTAGAAACAGTGTTACTGCTGGCAGGTGGGTAGCTGGGAGAGTTGAAGGGGCTTTGCATCAGCTTTTAAAAATCTCTTGAGATACTTCCCGGGTGACGCAGTGGTTACGAATCCGCCTGCCAATGCAGGGGACACGGGTTTGAGCCCTGGTCCAGGAAGATCCCACATGCCGTGGAGCAACTAAGCCTGTGCGCCACAACTACTGAGCCCGTGTGCCACAGCTACTGAAGCCCGCACGCCTAGAGCTCATGCTCTGCAACAAGAGAAACCACCGCAATGAGAAGCCTGCGCACCGCAATGAAGAGTAGCCCCCACTCGCAGCAACTAGAGAGAAGGCCCGCATGCAGCAGCAAAGACCCAATGCAGCCAAAAATAAATAAAATAAATAAATTAAAAAAATATGTATCTTGAGACCTCTTCTGAAAGCAACAGCTCTTCTATTCTCATGGACAGTCTGCCTGGTGAGTTTGGACAACATGCAGTATTTCTACCATGTGAATGTCTAGAATGACTGAAGAATCCAAGACTGACCACCCTGGAGTGTGTATTGATCCAAAACCATTTGATCTGTAGGCACAGGGGTTTGAAGGATGGCTGGATGTACAGAGACCAGGTAGAAGAGGATGCTCATGAGTTCCCTGTGTCTCATGACCAGAGCCAACTAATGATAGTTTAAATGTGTCAGATGCCAGTGAATCCCTCTTGTTCCCTTACCTATCGAAGTCTGAGAAATTCTTGTTTAGGAAAGGTACCTGTTGTTACACTGCTCATTTTAGGGCAGTATCTGGACCAGGGGTCAGCTGCCTTTTCTTCAGGACCTCAAGGACCAATGTGTGAAGACCTGCATCCTTTTGGCTAACAGGAAAGTGGGTTAGAAGTCTAGAGGCTGGTTGCTTTCTAGTTTTGGAGGTTGAAGATGGTTCGTCAAGATGCCAGGAAAGCCAGAGTGATGGCTCAGAGTCAGTAGTCCTGTTGGTATCATTTCAGCCTTCTGAGATGAGTCATTAATGGACACTGAGAGCGTTATACCCGGGGTAAGTGCCCTTCTTTGGACACTTCTTCATTTTTCCTTAATCAACAGTGTTTATAACATCGTGATCATGTGAGGAGAGTGGAACTCCTCTTTCCCTGGGGCTATTTTTCTGCCAGATTTCAGCAGGCTCATATTTCCTGGTGACATTTGTTTTTTTAAGAGTTTCTCGTTCAAGCCGGCAGTGTTTTGCCTTTACAGCTACTCCCCTGATGGATTCTTGTTTACCCCATATTGTGGGAGACACGTGGTGGGGGTGGTCTCCCACCCTGGATAATTGTCTCGGGGCCGGGAACCCGTTGTTGCTTCCTTCATTAGGAGGAGAAAACGTAAGGAAGCAGGGAGAAGAAACTTTTTGTTTGGGAGAGAAAATAAAACCCAGCTTTTCTGAGGCCAGAATGGGATCGTGTGTAATAAACTATGAATTCATCCTCTTTTTCCTCCTTCCCTCCCAGTTGCAGTTGATCTCAAAACAGCTGTTTCCAGCTGTCCTCTGGATTTTGCCCAGGCCCCTTGGGATGGCTGTAGTGACTCACACAGCTGGGCTTTTTTCCATAATGGCCTCAGTCTGCTTCTCAAGATGTAGGAGCAGGAGCAAGAGGAAGAGGGTGACTCTGGTTGCACTGGGGTAGATTTTCTTGTTGAGATTGCTGTCTGCTGAGGGCTCTGGGTGTGATTTGTCCGCCTTTAAAATTAAAGCAGTGATCCTAGAAGCCAACACTGGTGGTGGGGGGGGAGGCAAATGCGTTAGCTGGAGAATGCTTTTGGAGAAAACCAGATGTTCTTCTACTTTGCCTCCCTCCCCCCGCTTCAAGACCTTCCATTTCAGAACAAACTGCATCTTTCCTTTTCAAATGGATGTAGGGTAGTGTGTGTAATGGGTAGATGAATGAATGATGAGGGAAACATCAGTTAAAAATGGGGATGATGTACTCTGCACTCAGCCTGATTCTTGGTGTTGATATTTTGTTGGAATTAGTTTCTTTTCAGTTTTTCAAAGTGGTCCTTCCTTTTCTTAACAGTAAACACTGCCCTTCCCCTCCCTCTTTCCTTCCACGAAGGCCACTCCTTCCTAGCTTGGGAACCTATACACATGAGATATCTCAGTAGAGAAAACAAAAAGAATCCTTTAGGTGTCTAGAAAAATTTTTACTTTTACCTCTTTGGGCTCCACACTCATGTTTCTAAAAGGGCAACAAGCTTCAGAAGAAATCTTCTAGACCTGCTCTGTCTAGCCACATGTGACTGTCGAGGGCTTGAAATATGGCTAGTCCAAATTGAGATGCTCTGGAAGTATAAAATATACCTTAGATTTTAAAGACTCAGTCTAAAAAAAAAATTTCATTGAGATTTAAAAAATGTCGACTGTGGTTTTATATTGACATATTGAAATGCTAGTATTTTGGATATGTTAGGTTCAATAAAGTATATTATTAAAATTATTCTCACCTATTTCATTTTACCCTTTTAAATGTGGCTACTAGAAAATTTTAAATTACATAAATGGCCCATATTTCTGGCTCTCAGGATATTTCTGTTAGATGTCGTGCTCGAAGAGAAGAGGAACTTACTGAAGTACAGGTGTGCTCCTCTCAGGTAGTGTCTGTTGCCAGAGCCCTGGTGGGACTTTAATGATAGTTTGGGATTCACAACCTAGTGTGCTACAACATACCCACTATGTTAGTTATTCTTTGCTCTGTAGCAAATTGCCCCATACTTACTGAGTTAAAACAACAAATGTTTACTATCTCACAGTTTCTGTGGGCGAGAAATTTGGGACCAACTTAGCTGTGTGGTTCTGACTCAGAATTTCTCATGAGGTTTTAGTCCAGCTGTTGGCTGGACTGCTGCCATTATCTGAAGGCTGGACTGGGGCTGGAGGAGCCACTTCCGAGAGGACTCATCTCATGGCTGTTGGCATGTTGTCAGCTCCACACTGGCTGTTGGCAGGAGGCATGGGTTCCCTCTGACATGATTGTCTCCTTTGGCTCTTTGAGTGTCTTCCTTACATGGCAGAACTTCCTCGGAGTGAGTGATCAAGTGAGAGATCAGATAAGAGAGAGAGCAGGTGAAGTGGTGCAGTGCCTTTTATGATCTAGTCCCTGAGGTATACACTGTCATTTCTGCTTTACTTTATCTGTTAGAAGGAAATGTCTACGTCTAGTTCCTCCCAAGGGATGGAGAATTAGGCTCCACCTCTTGAAGGGAGTAGTATCAAAGAATTTGTGGACACACTTTGGAACTACTCTACCTACCTGTTTTTCCGCTATTTTCCCCTGTTAGCGTACCTGTATTTCACTGACTGCCTCTGATGATGGTCAGAGTCCAGTGGCTGAAGTCCATTTTACCCTCAACTGCTACTTCAGCAATCTTATTTGGAACAATTCTGTTCATTTTGAGGATGCAAATTCTGACTTATAATCAAATTGGTCCTTTCAGGGGTGGGGGGCAAAGATGAGTTTAGCTTTGCTTGAGCTTTAAACACTGGTATGTACCTACGTTCATGTGTTATGTCTGTGCCTTAGTTGATTTTGAGTAGTGAAATAAGGCTGTTTGGATATTACATGGTAAATGTGTTATTATGTACTTGTATATCACACTTCTTACGTAAGATTCAGAGCACTTAAGAACCATTCCATAGCTCATTCTACCTCTGAGAGGTCTGAACACAAAGCAAGGTACCATTCTATTCCACAAGTAGGGTAATGGAGGTGAGTTCATTTACACATGAGATTGAGTGAAGGCGTCGTGAGGGATGTAGAGGTGTACTAGGCAGAGACATTGACGGTGCTCTCAGGTAGCTCCAAATGTAGTATTGGAGTTAAGATACTATACAAATAAGTGTGCTTAGAGCACGCTGCTGAGTTTCCAGAGGTGGGTTCATCCATTGCCCCTCCTCCTGATAGCTGTTTCGTTTTTGGCTCAGCCTCAAACTTCTCAAATTTAGATTGAGGCAAGATGCAAGACTTAGAGGATATAAATGACCCATTAGACGTAATCAGTGAAGGTCAAGTTTTGCCTGCTCTGGGTCAAAACAGAGCTTTAGTACATGGAAACTAAGTATAGTAGCAGAAAATTGTTGGATTAGGATAGGTTTCAAGATTCAGGAGAGCAGGTATTTCAATCCACTTAACTTCATTTTTTTCTAGTGTCTTGGTATGATTTACTCAGATATTTCCTAAGGAATTAAACATTATATCTAACGTTTGAGAAGTCTGAAAGCTTAGATGAATGGGCTGTTAGAAAGTTTATTGCCTTGGACAGAGAATTAAAAATCTGTTGACTCCAGCTATCTTTTAAATCCTTGTTATCATTATCATAATCTTGGTACTTAAGTAGTTTTGAATTGTTGTCTTCCTTTTTTTTTTTTTTGTAGTTATCTCTTGTCTCTCTAACCAGACATAATTTTCTTGAGGATCATGCCTTTTACTTCTTTGTATTCTCACTACTAATAACTATATTTTCAGTTGTGTATTCAAGAGGCTCCATATTTAGATGCACTGTCAGCATCCACTGGTGTGAGAATCAGGCGTAGAGCTCATGGGTAAGAGTCTTACTGGCTCTGCTGCTTAATAAATGTATAACCTTGGGCAAATTTCTTAATTTCTCTGAGGCTCGCTTCCTTCCTCTGTAAAATGTTAATACCTCATAGACTTGTGAAAACTAATGAGCTATTGCAAATAAAGCACTTAGCACAGGAGAAGCTACATATGTGAGATTTGTAAAAAATTATTTGATTAGCTTATTAATTTTTTTTATTAGAAGCGTCAAAATTCTTGACTCTTGAGCCTCTCATTATTTATTTCACATTATTTATTGGAGGTAACAGAAGCCTGAATCAGGTGCCTGTCCTTGTCAGCCTACATGGGTCCAGGTCATAACTGACTCCACTTAGAGAGTTTTCTTGTCTGCTGTGGCAAAATAGATATTCCGCCCTCCTGGCAGGGCCTGAGGGCGCACCCTCTCTCCCACCATCAGAGGCTGCCAGTTGTTTTTAATACACGGTATGTCACGTGGGATTCAAAGAGCCCCTCTTTTGGTCAGCAGCTTAGACTCTGGGTCACTGAAACCTGGCTAATGCTGACTCCTGTCAAAAGGTCCAAGTCCTTCTGCGCCCTCCAGTTTTCTATTAAGGAATTGTTGGGACTCTTTTTGTGTTTTGGTTTTTTTTTTAGAAATCTTGCAGCAGCCAAACAGATCATTCCTTTCAACTCTGCACTCCTTGGTCAGCGTCCAGAATGTAAGCAACGATGGCCATCTGTGTATTCCTGTGATCTCGGGCCTGATTTGATGCTTTTTCTCTCCTGACCTGACCTTCCAGTGACTTCTTCCCTCATCGACTATCCCATTTTCCCTGTTGCATAGTAAACAAATTTCTTCACCCTCAGCCTTTTAACTGCACGTTATTTCTACCCCTTTCTCTTGACTAAATGTGGTTTCTTTCCGAGGCCATCACGTCCCGCTCCTCAAGGGTGGTTTTTGTTCCCCTTCGTGGGGGAGGTCAGTATCCTGTCCCCTCTCTCCTCTCTCCAGTGTTCCTATCTAATCTTCTACCTTTGGGTGAAATTCCCTGCCCCGTTTAAGCTCTAGTAATCTGGCTAATAATCTACCCTCTTCCCTTGCTCAGTGCTGTTGTTTATTGATTACCTTGCCTCCTTCCCTCATTTAAAAAACAAAAAACTTCGTTGGCACTTGGATCTTGAGCTTTCTTCCTGCCTTAAGTAATGTTATTATTGTAGGAAATTCCAGTGTCTGCTGATGACGGACCCAGCACCTTAGCTAGTCCCCTGTCTCTTGGTTCTTTAATTAATCAGCTTCCCTCCTTGAGTTGCACTTTCACCACCTATTCTAAGGACACACTCTGGGTTTTGTCAGTGTGGAACTGCTCCATTTCTGAAAATTTAGACAGGCATCTCATTTTCTCATTAAGACTCTTCCAGTTCTCCCATTCATTTACTCCCACTGCATCTTTTCTCCAGTGTCTCTGAGAAATCTGCTTCCTTGGCCCTCTCTCTCTGCTCTTGCCTTGTCTGTTGACTCCCCTGCCTTTGCTTCCTTCCCTGTCTTGTTTGGGTTTCATGGTCCTTTGCTTAAACAGCTCTTTTGGCCAGTATCCTCTCTTTACTTTCATTTTGTTTTACCTACCAAGCAAAACCCCAGGCCTAGATCAATACAAATGTCTGCTGTCATGATTTCCAACCTTTCCTGGACCCTTGACTCCTGTCTGGAAGTCTTTCTGTTTTTGAGTGACCTGTCTTGGGGACTTGCCATGATGGCCGTTTCAAACGTTCCTCATTGTCCTACCTTCACTTTCTCTTCACTTACAGCAAGAAATCTTGCCTCTTAATTTATAGATGGAATAGAAGCTATCAAATTGAATTCTTTTAACTTCCTGCCACCAAACCTACAAACTTCATCTGTTATAGTGAAAGATGTATCTTTCTTTCTTCCTGTGGTGAATTCTACTTGGATCTCTTGCTTAGATTTAAAAATCTTTTCTTATCAACTTTATGCATGCTTATCTCATTAAAAATAAATAAAATCTAGCAAATTAGTCCTTCAGTCTCTTTCACCCTCCAGCTGCTTTTCATTCTTCTCCCTTCTATAAACTAACTTCTTAAAATAATTGACTATATCCTTTGAGCCCATTGTAGTCTGGTTTCTTACTCAACCACAATATTGAAACTCCTTCCCCTAGTGTCACCAATAACTCCCTTGTGGCTAAATCCAATGAATATCCTTTTCTATCTTCTGTGTCCTTGAAATGCCTCTTTTCCCTTGGCTTCTCTGGCACCATCCTTAAAAAAGTTTCCCTCTCTCTGCCAGTCCCCTTTCTTCGTCTCTTCCTCAGCCCACCAGTTAAAAGTTGCTGTTATGCAGGATTCTCTAGGCATATCCATTGCTGAGGCTTTATTGATCATCTAGGATTCTTTGGGCGTATCCATTGCTGAGGCTTTATTGATCATCTGTATGCTGACAACTTCCACATTGCTATCTCTAGCCATCTCCTTCCTGCACTTCAGATGTCTGTCTCCAGCTGCTTAGTGTGCATCTGCGCTTGGATGCCCCACAGTTACTGCAAAGCCAGCATGTCTAAAACTGACTTCTCCTCATCTGCTCTTTCTGCAAAACTCTGCCCTTGTGAAAGTCAGAGACCAGTGCCGCCATTTACGCAGTGGTCTTTCTGTCTTTATTTTTGTCCCTTCCATCCCACATCACTGCATTGCAGGTATCTTTCTTAGAGTAATCCTTCTGAGACAGCTCTCATCATATCATTGCCTTTAGTCCCATTAAATGACACTGGGGTGATACAGCTCCTACCTCATCTCCCAAACCCTCGACCCACTCATGCATAGACCATGCACCCCTCCTTGAAGGTACCGCTATAATTTCTCTTTCCACCTGTACTTGCCTACCCGCATCTCTGAAATCTTGGTTTAGAGGTCAGTTTTCTTTGGGAACCTTTTGTTGAATGTCTAAGATGGGGCTAGGAACTCTCCTGACTGCTGTTGTAGAACCTTATACTTTTCCTTTTCTAGCATTTATCTCACTGTATTGTAAATGCCTATTTACTTTGATCTGGTACCAAACTGTAAGTTCCTTGAGGGTAAGGACTATGCTTTCATCTTTTTTTCTTTTTAAATGCCCGTCTTCTAGCATAGTACCCAATATATAGTAGGCCTACTATTTATTGGATGGTTAATGGTTGGATAGGTTATAGGATTTTAGAACTCAAAGAACCCTATCTGTATAGAATATGTCCTGGATTTTCAGGGTGAATGATCACTGTGTGGCGTTTAGTTCTTTTGTTAGAGATAATGATTTCAAACAAAGTCGTATTCAAAGGCCAAAACCTCCTTCTAATGTGTTACCCTTGATTTCACTACTTAAGTAGCCCTAGGTAGTTCGTTTCCAAATTTAGGTAGACCCATGTTTCTCAGTCCTGGCTGTGCATTAGCATCATCTGGGGAGCTTTAAAAGAAAAAAAAGTTCCATTGCCCCAACCTCATCAAATAAGAGAATACATTTTATTCTTATTCTGGTAAGATTGTCATCCATTTCCAGCTTATTAAAATTGATCAACAGCAGCCTTACTACTCCTTGACAAAAGAAATGGCAGGTAAGACTTTGTATTATCTAATTTCTAGATGCACCAGTCGTTGAGCATTTGGAAATTAGGGGCCCTTTTCTGTCTGTGACCCTTGGCTCTTGATCTGTAATATAGAATGTGAGCAAAAGGTTTCCATCTGGTGTAGTTGCCGGCTCCTCTGGTAAGGTCTCTGGTTTGGGTCACTGCTGTTGTATCACATGCCTCTTTATGATGGGCTCACAGACTAATTCCCAGGGGCTGACCTGATGTAAGTAGGAAAATTTGGTTATTATCCCCAGAAGGAACAGGTTATTATTTAATTACTTTTTTTCCCTTTATTTTTGGCTGCGCTGGGTCTTCGTTGCTGTGCACAGGCTTTCTCTAGTTGTGGTGAGTGGGGGCTACTCTTCGTTTTGGTGCGCGGGCTTCTCATTGCGGTGGCTTCTCTTGTTGCGCAGAATGGGCTGTAGGTGCGCGGGCTTCAGTAGTTGTGGCTCGCGGGCTCTAGGGCGCAGGCTCAGTAGTTGTGGCCCACGGGCTTAGTGCTCCACGGCATGTGGGATCTTCCTTGACGAGGGCTCGAACCCGTGTCGCCTGCATTGTCAGGCAGATTCTTAACCACTGTGCCACCAGGGAAGCCCTTAATTACTTTTTTTTTTTTTTTAGTGCTATTTCATCTTTTCTTTTAGGGCCGAAACATCTCCTGTTCAAATATTTGAACTTTGGAAAAGTTGTTGCTTTTGGTAACTCTGAGGAATCAGGCGAATTTTTAAAATAGTTTTTAGGCTTCCCTGGTGGTGCAGTGGTTAAGAATCCGCCTGCCAGTGCAGGGGACACGGGTTCGAGCCCTGGTCCGGGAAGATCCCACATGCCGCGGAGCAACTAAGCCCACGCACCACAACTACTGAGCCTGCGATTTAGAGCCCACGAGCCACAACTACCGAAGCCCGCAAGCCACAACTACTGAAGCCCGTGTGCCACAACTACTGAAGCCCGTGCACTTAAAGCTCATGCTCCGCAACAAGAGAAGCCACCGCAATGAGAAGCCCGTGCACTGCAACAAAGAGTAGTCCCTGATCTCAGCAACTAGAGAAAAACCTGCGTGCAGCAGCAAAGACCCAATGCAGCCAAAAATTAAATAAAATGAATAAAATAATTTAAAAAAAAGGTTTTTAAAAGCGTGAGCCCACTCTTGAGTGCACTTATTTGTGGTAGTAATTCCTTGATAAAATCTGTTTTCTGCTACTCAACTAGTATAATATTTAAGATCCATTTATTGCATAGAGTCTCTGTATCTTAACGGCCTTAGAAGGATTTGAGGAGCCTCAAATTTGTTTTCTTCCCTTGGTTTTTATACCAATACGATGTTAGTACTGTGGTGTTCAGAAGTTAATACATTATTGGCATGTTGTTTACAATAACATTTCACCAGTGCAAGACTCAGAGAATTACTTGCATCAGTGAGTATCATAGATCTGAGAGATTTAAATGTTGAATGATTACAAATATTTTATCCTTGTCATTAAAAACCTGTCATAGAGACACATGAAAACAAGTTGGGCTGTTTACCGTTCTTTTTTCTTCCCTAGGTCATTTCTGTAGCAAACCTGTTTGTTTGCTTGTTTTTAAAATTTATTTATTCTTCAATTTATGGCTGCATCGGGTCCTCGTTGCTGCACGCAAGCTTTCTCTAGTTGTGGCGAGTGGGTGCTACTCTTCGTTTGGTGCACGGGCTTCTCATTGCGGTGGTTTGGTGCGGTGGTGTTGTGGAGCACGGGCTCTAGGCGGGCAGGTTTCAGTAGTTGTGGCATGCAGGCTCAGTAGTTGTGGCTCGCAGGCTCTAGAGCACAGGTTCAGTAGTTGTGGCGCACGGGCTTAGTTGCTCTGCGGCATGTGGGATCCTCCCGCACCAGGGCTCGAACCCGTGTCCCCTGCATTGGCAGGCAGATTCTTAAGCACTGCACCACCAGGGAAGCCCTGTTTGTTTGTTTTTTAATCTGTAGTACAAAGCCCTGGTTTCCAACAAACTGAGATTTTGTGAAGGCTGATTAATACTCAGGATAGATCTGCATCTGTTTTCAGAATTGCTTGTGTCTAAAAATAATGTGGAACTTAGGTAAAGCAGTTGATGAATAGTTCATAAATTGGTCATCATTGGTAGTTTAAAGGTAGTTAATGTTGGGAACTTTCTTCACCCTTGGAAGTGGGACAGTGGAGGTAGGGAAGGTGTCTGCATACTTTCAGCTATTCTGGCCGATACTTTTTTCCTTTGCCTTCCCCATTATCTTGTTTCCATTGGCTCTCTGGTCTAATGAGGCCTCCTTGAAGAGGGTAGGCATACGGACTTCCCTGGTGGCGTAGTGGTTAAGAATCCACCTGCCAATGCAGGGGACATGGGTTCAAGCCCTGGTCCGGGAAGATCCCACATGCTGTGGAGCAACTAAGCCCGTGTGCCACAACTATTGAGCTGTGCTCTGGAGTCCGCGAGCCACAACTACTGGGCCCATGTGCCACAGTTACTGAAGCCGACACGCCTAGAGCCCATGCTCCGCAACAAAGAAAAGCCATCGCAATGAGAAGCCCGTGCACTACACGGAAGAGTAGCTCCCACTTGCCGCAACTAGAGAAAGCCTGCACACAGCAACGAAGACCCAACCCAGCCAAAAATAAAAAAATAATTTAAAAAAAAGAGGGTGGGCATAAATAAAATATGCATGCTGTTTTTCCTTTGCTAATGACAGTGTGAAAACATTGTTCACTTTCAGGTTTGGTCTTTTATGATGAATTGGCGTTCAGAAAAAGAACGTGACTTATTCTAGCTGCACGTCGGTCGTATCTTCCCTCTCCCACCTGTGAGCAGGCATGGTTGGCTTTCCATTCAGACGCTGAGCTCGTGTTGCTTTCAGATGAGGGAGCTCAGCCTGTAAGCCCTGGGCCTCAGCTTGGGCCTGCAGCACTTGGTTAAGTGAATCAGGGAGTCTGAATTATTCATTCTCCTTCCTGATCCCGCTGTTCGTATCAAATTCCTGCTGTGTCTTTGGGGCATCTTGCCAGTCTTCAGCATAATTGATTTTCTTGCTTTGTGGGGTGTGTGTGTCTGTGTGCGTGCACATGAGTTGTGCCTCTTTAAGCATTCCTGACTGCTTAGGATAGGAATATTTATTAAGCACATGTGGGTAGCTTTTATAACCTAAAGGAGAGGTTGGAATTGGTCTTTTTATTGTCCAGGATACAAAATTTCCTTTCCAAGTAACAGGATTTATTGACTGATGAATTATGAAGAAGGCTCTTCTATGATCTGAGTACAGCACAAGTAGAAACACTTGTTCTTTTCTCTTTTTGTCCTCTACTCCTGTTGTACCTTCTTTCGTGTTTTTCTATAAGAAGATACTTCATTCCAGAGCCATGGACTGTTAGAACTAGGAAGGATCCAGAGGTGATCTAGTCTGTAGGCCTATGCAAACTTTAGGCCTATGGTCTGGCCCTTACACAAGGGGTTTTGTTTGGCTAACACAGTATTTTAAAGACATTTGGATGAAGCATTTAAACACCGGGAGAGCTTACATGAAATCCAGGTTTCTGGCTTCTCTCGGCAGCCCTGGGCCTTCATTCCTGTGTGGGCCCCTCTGCTGGAGCTTTAGGAACGGCCTGCTAGCCCCGCCACTACAAGGCTCTACCTGCATACTTCTCTCTTCTCTTACCTCTGGTGAGCGTTACAGCGCCAGTCTACTTATTTTATGCAAGAGAGGAAGGGACTTGCCCCCAATCTTGTAGGTAGTGGGAGAAACTTAGGTGAGGGTTCATGTTTCTTAACTCTTAGTTGATTATGATACTTCATTTTTCTTTTTAATTTCTACCATTTTTCTCACCCTTATGTTTTTTATTCATTCAAAGTATTTATTGTGTACGTACAAAGAGTGAATGCTGGGAGTGTAAAAAGAATATGGTAGAGCCCCTTGTTCTTGATGTGGTCTTGAGAGACCCAGTGAGTCTGCCTTTGGGGAAAGTTATCACCCACCATTACTCTGTCATGTTATTTTGTTTTATTTTCTTCATATCACTTAACCACCATCTGGAATTATTTTAATTTGTCTGCTTGTTTACTATCTGGCTTCCCAAGTAGAATATAAGCACTGTGACACCAGTGACTATGTCTTGTTCAACGTTGTATCTCTAGTGCTTAGACAAATGCCTGACACTTAGTAGATTCTCAGTATTTTTTTACTGAATGACTAAAGGAGGCATTTGAACTGGGCTTTGAAGGACGAATAGGAGTTTTCCAAACAGACAGTTATTGATATGTGCCTAAGCATGGAGGCATGAAAATACATGACATATCTTGTGCTTTTTTGGGGTTGGCCACAGAAGGCTATTTTTGATACTGAAAGACCATCTGGATTTGAAGGACCTTGGATCCTTGGTAAAAAAACAGAAACTAAATGTGTTTGAGTCAGAAAACTCCAGTACAGCTTTCTTCCCCCTCTGTAGTCTTTTAGCAGGATCTGGCCATTTATCATCATTGATGATTTATAGAGCTTTACCGACATATTTATCAAAGCATTATCATATGACAGATGTGAATCAAGTGCACGGTTCTAATGTGCCTTCAGTCTAGCAACACGTGTGCCAGGCACAGGGCAGTCTAATATTTTGCAAGTCCAGAACAACTGGCAGTAGTTATTTTTAGAGTATACAGTGGACCGGGCAGCTAATTTCTGAGGGTATAGGGCAGAGGTTCTCAGTGTTAGCTAGCTGTGCATTAGAATCACCTAGGGAGCTTTTAAAAATATCATTCCTTGGCCATACCCAACCCAGGCCAATGAAATCAGGAACTCTGGGGCTTGGGCCCAGGAATCAGTAGTTTTGTAAAAAATTCCCCAGGTGATTGCAGTATGCAGTCAAAGTTGAGAACCATTGGCTTAAGGGGACAGACACGGGAGGTGAGACAGGTTGTGGTAAGTTGAGATAGGAGGAGGGATCCCAAAGAGCACAGTCATTAAGAAGATTAAGAGGACAGTTGAAGAGAATTATTAAGAAGAGTATCGAGTGGAAGATATTTTAGGAAATCAGTTTAGAATTGTATGATTTTTAGAGCAGTTGGAACATAAAGAGGTTGGAAATCTTATAAATGGTGTCAGAGATAAAGGGAGTGTACCTAGTGGTTGAGGAGGGAGAGAGCCTGAATTCCATGGGGTCTGCTGTGCACATAAATCCTCACCCACAGATTCTAGCTTTCTAGTCACGTATGATGAAAAAACAGTGTACTTGAAGTAAAACATCATGGGACATAGTCCTATGACTAATTAGTTGTGTTCGTTTGGTTCAGTTTGCCAGCCATTTTTCTAGTGCTGAGCACTGTGTTGGACCCTGGAGATGAATTAGATACAACTCTTGCCATTTAGGATCTGACATTCTAGGGAATTCCTCTGTGTAACTGCAGTTCAACAGTTCTCTGAGCCTTTCTCCATCTGTGAAATGTGGGGATATGATGGGATTATTTCTGAGGTTGCTTTCAGCTTGGACATCTTATTACAGTGATTCTGAGTAAAATCTAATAAGAATCAGCACCTCTCCAAGGTAATTTCTATAGTTTTTATTGGACAGAAAAAAATCCAAGAAAAAGTGTGGTCACAGGGTTTAAACTGAAACAATCCCAGGACCTTATCAGATCCTTTTCCTGTCTTACCTTGTTAGCAGGTTCTGTTTGATTTTGACAAGTATAGTTGGTAAGGAGGATCGGAGAGCAGATGTCCCTAGGGAAGGAAGTGGCTGATGGATTAGAGCAAAAGAAGAGCCTGGAGCTGCAGGCAGATTGGGAAGGTGCTGCCAGAGCATGTTTTTGAGATCTTCCATGGTTTCCAGCACCTTGTTGAGGAGTTGCTGACTACATTCATCACCCAGATGAAGTCTGCTATAATTGGGAATAAATTGCTTATCTTGCCAGCAGCCCTAAAGAAGAGCTTAGGAGAATTGGGGAGATGTATCTTTCTGAAGATTCTTATGTATTGCAATACAGTCATTGTTTTCTTTGGTAGGTTGTAGAAGGAGGGGAGAGCAGAGAAGGTAAGGGGAAGCGGTGGGCAAAAAGTGCCCCCCCCCCAAAAAAAAAGGAGCCCTGAGAAACAGTTTGTGCTGGGAACTGGGGCAGAGTGGTAGGGCTGTGGTTTTTTTTTTTGTAGGCTACGCTCTCTTGTTGCTGTTTTGCTTTGGGGGACATACACTAATAATTATGGTTAGTTTTTTTTTTTAATGATACTCTTAGTGTCATCTTTCATTCTAGAGCTCTCTATTAGAGACTGTGAAAGGATGATTTTTTTAAATGTAAATTTTGCACTCAACATATCAGTCCAGTGTAGAGACTGTACCATGATGTCTATTCAGATATCCTGGATTCTCAGACCTCAGATTACTGTTCAACCATTTCCTTTTCCACTGCCCACTTCCCCGTTTCATTCTGCAGTCCTTGTATGCACTCCGCGAACCTAGGCAGGTTGAGAGACAGTCCCTGTCCTTGGGAGCTTTCAGTATAGTGGGGAGACTGACCCCAGGCAGATCTGTAATGTGCTAAGTGCAGAGAGAGAGGTGAGTAAATGTTGTGTGGCGGGGGAGGGTACCCAGTCCAGCTGGGACAGGGTGAGTGTCAGGGAATGAGACCTGGGGGCTGTAACAGGAGCTACAAGTCTATGCTAGAGAGTAGAAGAAATAGGGAGATCCTGCTTTAATGTGTAGAACACAGAGTGGGGAGGTAGGACCCTTACTTTTTGGTCTTTTGTGTTCAGAAGTACAGCAGCTTCCTTTGCTTCCCACTCGTGGCAGCAGATTCTCTCTTCCTGTGGAATTATGTGGGGTGGAGAAGAATGGCAAGGAACTGGCCCACCTACATGGGGGGAGAGGGAGGCATTAGGGATGTGGGTGTTTAAAAGCTCTTGGCGTGACTGGCTATAAGCACAGATGGCTATTTGTGTTACAGTTACTGTAGCTGTTATGCCTGCATTCCCTTTGCTGTGCCTCTCTGCAGGGATAATTGTGGGGTCCTAACTTATATCTCTTCCTGCTGCCAGATAAAATAGGTGCCGATGTGTGGTGCATTACAGAGTATACAACGAATTCTGCGTGGGCTGTCTTCCTATTGCTGCCTTAAGTTTTTGAGGCCTCTGCAGCATAAGGGGAAAAATGTTTTATTTATTTTTTGTATTGAAAGCCACATTGGTGAAGACATAAAAATGAGTATTCTAGATTTTACTGAGGGATTGACCTCTAAATGGAGCTAAAATCAACTTTGGTAACTGTGTTTCGAAAGTGTTAAATACCAAGGGTTGAATATCCAGGGAAAAGGTGATTTGTCTGGGAATCCAAGGAACTAGTCACGTTCTGGTAAAACTCTCAGGAGAGTAGCACAGAAAGAGGATGGGTTTTACAGCCGATCTGCCATTCATTTGTTGTGTGATCTTGTCCAGTTGACCTAAGTTTTCTCAAGCCTCAGTTTTCTCATTAGTAAACGGAAGCTAATAATAACTACCATAGAATTGTTGTGATGATCAGATGTTTTATCATTCCACTACTAAAAACCTTTCCCAGGCTGCTTTCTTCATATTTATGTCCCAGCAAGATGACATCACTTGCTATTTCTTTTTCCTTTTTGCTTTTGTACATATTTTTCTTGTATTACTTTTTACCTGCCTGTCCAGAAAATTCTCTACCAAATAAAACACATAAACACACAAACCTGGCAGTTTTAGGTTAATGCTCTTTTGTTCCTTAGAGCTCATCTCAGTGTGTTCCCTTTTCAAGGAAGCCTTTCCTGATCCTGGTCCTGCTCCAACCTAGAAAGTGTTCTTTCTAGATGTTCCATTGTACTCTTTTTAAATTTATCTGTGTCCTCTGCTAAACGGTAGGTTTTCTGAGAGCAGTGCCTGTCATGTGTACTGTTGTGTTACCAGTGCAGAGCCTGTGCCTTCCTCCTTCCCTTGGTTTAAATGATGTATGGTCTGAGCCCAAAAGCTATTGCAAAACTCAGGACAATACAGAGAGGCACAGCAGCAACCCCCCCCCACCTTGATTTACAACCAGAAAAGAAAACCACTTAATTTGCACATAATTGATGGTAAAACCCACTTCCTCTGGGGGCCTGGTGAACCTGATTCTTGTACTTTCGTAGAGATTCAGACTTTTGCTCTCTTTCATACATAAGAGTTGTTTTTTGCTCTGAGTAGAAAACCACTGGAAAGCAAGGGTCTGACTTGGCAGTCATCTTGTCTCATCATTGGGCCAAACAGCTCTAGTCCCACCACAGCCACTACTTTTCAGAAAAGGACCTCTTTAAACAGAATACCTCTGGGGATGATAAAAACCTAAGGGGAAGAATAGTCTGAGACTCCTTAAATATACTTGGATATCTGCTCCCCCTCCCCCCTTTTTTCTTTAGAGCAGTTCAGGCCTTGGAGGAGAGAGGGAGGGAAGGAGGAGTGGGGGGGGAGAGTGAGAGAGAGTGAGTGTGTGTGTGTGTGTGTGTGTGTGTGTGTGTGTGTGTGTGTGGTGGTCAGGCAGGGACCTCTCACTTACATGGCCTAAGCGTACCCCATGTGGCCATGGTCTCTTTGTCCTATACATCTCAAAAGTTACCTTCCACTCTCCAATGGGTCATACTGCATTTGTGGTAGAGTGAGTGTCAACATTCCCTGCAAAAGTAATGGCAAACAGAGCACCTGTAACCCTTTACTACTTCACAAGTCTGTCTATGTCTCTTAAACCAAATACCTTGAGGGCAGGGATGGTCTTATTCATTTCATATCCTCAGTGATCTGTACAGATGTTGGCATGTCCCACAGTAAACAGTGGTTACCTGTTTGTGGAATGAGGCAGCATGGTGTGGTAGAAGACTGAAGGCTTTTAGAGTTTGTGGACCTCAGTTAGGATGGGTCCAGCACTTGTTAGCTGGAGGACCTTGGGCGAGGTTTTAACCTTCTGAGCTTCAGGATCATCTTTTGTTGTGAAGATAAAAGATATGACGCCCTGCACAATTCCTGGCAGTAGATGGCTATTACTTTTTCCCGAATAGTTTATTTTGAAATAACTTCACAATTAGAGAAAAGTTGCCAAAACAATTAAAAACCTAAAAATTCCTATATTTGTTACTCAGATTCCCCAGTTGTTAATATTTTGTTGCTTTTGCTTCATTGCCCACTCTCTTCGTGTGTGTGTGTGTTTGTGTATGTATACATACCCTTTATCGTTATCCCTTTTCTGAACTTTTTTGAAGCAAATACTCCAGTGTGTATGCCCCCAAATGGGACTTTCCTACATAACCAGTATACAACTCTCCAAATCAGGAAATCACTATTGGTACGTTACCATCCATCCATAGACCCATTAACATTTTAGCAGTTGCCCCTATAATGTCTCTTTTTCCTTTTTGGTCCAGGATCCTCTCTAGGAATATGTGTGACATTTAGTTACATGTCTCCTCAATCTTTCAATCCTCTTTCAGTCTGGAACAGTTCCTTAGTCTCTGCCTTTCCTTCATGTCTTTGGCATTTTTGAAGTGTCTTGGCCTGGGTCTCTCTGGTTCTTCATGACAGTAGTCATGTCACTTTGGGTGGGAATGTCACAGAAATATGCTGTGCTCTTGCCAGTGCATCAGACCTGGAGGCAAATGATACATACCTATCCCATGACCAGTGATATTAACCGTGATCGTCTGGTTTAGTTGGGGTTTGCCAGGTTTTTCCACATTAAGTTCATCATTTTTCCTTTTACAATGAATGATTATCTTATGGAAAGATATTCTGAGGTTATACTCCTAGCCCGTTCCTCATCAGAGCCCCACCTGACATCCTGAACCAGCCACTTCTGTAGTAGTTGCCAAATGGTGATTCTCTATCAGTCTGTCTATATTTATCAGTTGCCATTCTACTATAAGGAGAAGTTTTCCCTTATTTGTTTGTTTGTTTATTTCTGTCACTGTGGACTCCTGGATTCCTATTTTATTCTATTGTTTGTAATCCATTTCTGTAATTGTTCTAATCCTCGAGCTGTTCCCAGTTCGGCCAGTAGGTCCCACTTTATGCTGCCTTCTTTGTTCTGTTGACCTGTCTCCATCATTCATGGGATGTCTCTTGACATTCTGGCACAAGAAGATTTTCCAAGCTTATCTTGTTCGTTTCCTGCTCTAGCTCTGGAATCAGCTACTCCCAAGGAGTCCTGGTTCTGTTAAGTGGAGGAGAGTGATTAGAAACCAAAATCTGGGTGCTAGGTATGTACATTGCTACTGGAGTGTCGTTGCCTCTAGACTCTCTCAGAGCTAGAAAATATAGGTAAGTAAATATGTACACACACATACATATATACACACACACCATACATACACCTCTGTAATGGTTTCTAGATTTCTTTATGTACATATATGTATATGTGTAGTATAGTATGTGCAGATGTATGATTTTTGTATGTGTGTATATGTTATGTGTGTATATATTATGTATTTTATATTATAAAACCTTGAATATTATAAAAACCAGAGTTCATACCGATAACTCCATCTTAAATCTAGCCAACCTCTTTCCGTTTTTGTAAATATATTTCCAAATAGGGAGAAACTTGGGTTCCTCTTATCCTCGGTATATTTACTTATTTCATTTTATTTATTTGCTCAATGTAATCAGTTTCCCAACCACAGCAGACAGGTCCTCCATCCCTGTATCCCACTCCTCATGGCCTGGAATCCTCAGCCAGTGGGCCCTCTGGTCTGTCTTCCGTTTGGCCTCCCAGTGTCCCTCCAGTTCCCCCAGCCTTCCTTGTGGTTCCCCACCTCCCCCAGCTACTCTTGTCATTGGGGTCTGGGCCTGCTGGTCTGTGCCTTCTTATAATTCCTCGACTCCTTACCCCACCTGTATCCTTAGCTGTTGCGCTAACTCCTCTATGATGGAAGTGAGCTATTATTATTTTCTGAGGGAGATTATATATTTTTTGTTTGTTTATTGAGGTATAATTTATATGCAGTAAAATTCATCTTTTTGAGGTATACATTTCTATCAGTTTTGACAAATGTAATATAGCCATGTAGTGATGACCACAATCAAGATATAGAATACTTTCATTACCACAGAAGGTTCCCTTAGTTCCCTTTCCAGTCAGGGCTTCCTTCCTCCCCCAGCTGCTGGCAATCACTGATCTGATTTCTGTTCACTATGTAGTGTTTTGAGTCTGGCTTCTTTCACTTTGGGTTCTTTCAAGATTCGCCCATGCTATTTTACGGATTAGTAATTCATTCCTTTTTATTGTTGAGTGCTTATTTGTTGAGTGCTTATTTATTTATATCTGTACCACAATTTATTTTTCCATTCACCAGTTGATGGACACTTGGGTTGTTTCCAGCTTTTGATAACTATGAATAAGACTGCAATAAATATTTGTATATAGGTTTCTGTGTGGATATATGTCTTCATTTCTCATGTGTAAATACATAAGGATGGGATTGCTGGGTCGTATGTTAAGTATATGTTTAACTGTATAAGAAACTGCTAAACTTTTTCCAGTGTGGCTTACCATTTTTGCATTCCCATCAGCAGTGAATGTATGAGAGAGTTCCAGTTGCTCCACATTCTTTGCAGTATCTGATATTGTCAGTTTAAAAAAAAAATCTGAGTCATTCCAGTAGGTATGTAGTGGTATCTCTTGTGGTTTTAATTGGTACTTCCCTAAATTCTAATGGTGTTGAGCAGCTCTTCATTTGCATAGTTGCCATCCGCATTTCTTTGATGATGGGTCTGTTAAATCTTTTGCTCATATTAAAAATCGAGTTGGTTGTTTTCTTTGGTGAGTTTTGAGAGTTCTTTATATATTCTTGTTACCAGGCTGTCAGATATGTGTTTGCAGATATTTTCTCCCTGTTATTTTAAATTATAAACATAGCTTCTTTAGTGTATCAGAATTTTGGATTGGATTCTTTGGGGCTTTCCATAGAGCCTCCGTGTTGTGAATACCCAAGAGAAATATATGTAAGAGGGTGAATCTAGGCTTGAGGGAAGGTGGAGATCTTGGAGGGTCAGGTGGAATTGCCTCTCCTCAGGGACTGAAGGGTACTTGTGAAAAGGAAGCAAGAACTGAGGGAAAAATAAGAAGAGTGGTAGTGGTGGCCAGGACTTTTGGTGGGAGAATTCAGTACAGCCAGTTCAGGGATGGGAGGATGGCTGTTAGAATTGTCTGCAATAGAAGGGTAAGGAGCATGAGAGGAGCCGGGGGGTTAACATGGAGTGTGTTGAACCTAAATGAAGTCAAACAGGGAGCTTCATTTGGTAGGTAAGAGAGAGGCTTAGAGAGGGGATGCAACTTACTGAAGAACTGGGCCTTAAATTCAGATCTTTAAGAACATTTGTGAAGAAGGGCAGCATATTGAGTTGGGTGCAGGAGGGGGAAAATGAGAATGCTAAGCTGGGGTGACATGTTTTTGTTATTCTTTATATGCGTTACATAATTTATAAATATTCTTCTTGTATCTACTCAGTATTTAGTAAAACATAACAACAAAGCTGGAATGACCGCAGAATTGGCGATGGAGCTGGTAAGAGTTTTGACTGTGAGTCAAACTGGAATATATTTTGGGTTAAAAGAAAACATTAGAAATCAAATGGGAGTGCATTTTTGGCACAACAAGAATGTTTGGTTCTTCTTGACACCAAAAGGGAAAGAGGATACTATAGACAGTAAGTTTGGCTTTTGCTGGTTACAGTTAGCCATGAAAATACTAGCTCCCAAGGTTAGGATTTACTGGAATTGGAATTGCCTTTGGATTAAAAGAGGATGATGAAAGGAAATATCTGGGAAAGCCCGATAATAATAATATTGGATTCCTCATCTAATTCAGGCACTGTGGTACGTTCCTTGTCATTACATTTTCCTAATCCTTTCATAGCTCTGCAGAGTATTTGGTGATACTACATTTTTATTTTATAAATGCAGAAATTGAGATTGAGAAAAATTAAATGTTATGTCCAAAGTCATGTAACTAGTGGGTGGGATTCCTCCCTAGGACTGGGTGGCATCAAAGCTTGTTCTCTTATCACTATACCAGTGCTGATCGTGGTGTCATTTGAGCACTGGTGTTAGTCCACTGTTCATTGCCAACTCACTGCAAGATAGATACAGGACTTGATGGTGAGCATGTAGAAACTTTTATAGCATTTTGATGGAGTAATTCTGTGAGTGTTGAATCTAATAATAAAACGTTTGGGGGCCTCCCTGGTGGCGCAGTGGTTGAGAGTCCGCCTGCCGATGCAGGGGACACGGGTTCGTGCCCCGGTCCGGGAGGATCCCATATGCCGCGGAGCGGCTGGGCCCGTGAGCCATGGCCGCTGAGCCTGCACGTCCGGAGCCTGTGCTCCGCAACGGGAGAGGCCACAACAGTGAGAGGCCCGCATACCGCAAAAAAAAAAAAAAAAAAAAAAAAAAGTTTGGGGTTGTATTTTATATGTCTTTGGTTTTTTTAAATTTCATTTTTTCTAGTAGTTCATTTTATTGCATTTTACAAAAGTACCATTCCATGATGGATTGGGAATTTAAAAAAGAAAGGGGTTGCTACAGTTAGTTTGAGAAGCCCTGCACTGTGTGGTGCTGCCTCTCTCCATTTGTGATACTTGCATCAGTAGGCAGTTTGCTCTGGCATTTCAGCTGACTCTGAGTTCTGAATGGCAGCGGGGACAGGGTCAGTAGAAAGGGGAAGAGGCGAGAGGGGAAGGTGAGGGTCTAGTGGAGACTCTGGGAGAAGGCTTCAGACTGCTCTCAAGTAGCAGAAGGGTGAATCCCAGGTCTCTCCTAAGATGAAGGTGGATACCATGCTTCCTTTGGTCAAATGCAGCGTTTGAATTGTGGCCACCTTTCTGTGGAGTCCTTACCTGCTTTTTATTACTGTCTGTGGCAATGCTGGTGTTGTTATAGAGGAGGACAAATACAGGAAAAGGAATTTATAGAAATAAAGTTGACCGAACCGAAGGTAAGAATTCAGAAAATCTAAAACCTCCTCTTCTCTCTTCACAACTGAACATGAGCACTCACCTTGAAGTGTTTTCCCTTTAAGGGAAAGGCTGCAGTTTTTTGGCAGAGCTGAGAGTTTTGATTGGCCCCCTTTACTGCTGTTTGCCACGAAGAATCCTGACCAGTCCAGTTTTGTTCAGAGCTGGTTGGGGAGTCAGCTGAGCTGCCAAGTTCTCTGCACCCAATTCGAGATGTATTAGTGTTTAGGGAGTGGGCCAGGTCTCTCAGATGCGCCTCCTACAGTTCAGCTTTCTATGTTCCAGGAGGAAATGTGACCCTCCTGTTTCTGGAACCCCAGGTCACAGATTCTTACTTCTCTCTGAATGCCTTTGAAGCCTTGCCAGTTTAGGGAAGCGGGGAGATTAACTCACTGAAGGGAGTATGTTTTTAGGGAGGTTACCCAGAATGGGATACCCTAATTAGTGGCCCAGGAAAAGGAGCCCACATCCTTCAGGTTACCTAGGATATGAGGTTAAGGAAACAAGTATCAGTCTTAGGGATTCTTTTTATGAAATGGCAAAACAGGCCCTCTAATTTAGACCCTTGTTTGACCAATTTTAGTTATGAGGAAACATTGATCACACTGATGTGGATAAAGGCAGGCAATATTGCATGGTACACACCTCTTGCCAAAAGCCTTACATGTGGTCTACAGTAAACTCCTGCCATTCTGGTTGTGGCCGAGGGCAGGACTGCGGACCTGTGACAGTTCTAATTGCAAACCTTGTACTTGCTTTGCTGGTTCTTAATCCCTAGAACCAGGCTAGGGTCAAGAATGGGTTCCCGATTGCCATGGGTATGACTGTTGAGATAGTTTTCAGTGCTCCTGTGCTGGTGACGGCTGTAGGTTGGGAGGTGGTTTATGTAGGTCTGCCCTTCTCTCTATGGCGATAAGCTACTTATTTAACATTTATTGAACCTGTGATAAGTTTAGGCAGTTTATAATGCCAGCTTTTAAATTTCAAGGCAAAATAATTTTGATAATTTTCAGATTCATTAGAACCCTCTTAACATTTGAACAGAAGGTGGAAGATAAGAGATAAGAGAATGAGGCATGTGGAGGAAGCGGCATTCTGGGATCTGTCACAATACTTTATCCTTAACCTCAGTGTCATCAAGTCTGGGAATAAAACTATGTCGGAACGTCTCTGTGTCTCTTCTGTAGGTTATAAATTTCCTGAGGCGAGGGCACTTTCTGATCCTGTTTTGTATTTCTCAGAGTCTGACCTTCTTGGTAGATTCAATAAATATTTGTTGAGATCAATTAAATAAATAAGCTTCTAAAGTAAGCACAAAGGACAGAGTGCTAATTCAGTAGTTTATTTGTGAATTTAGTTCTCCAGGTCTTCATGCTGTACTTCTCTGATCAGGTTCCTGAGCCTAAATGACTCGCTTGGTACTTGGCCTTAAACTTTCTCCCCTCTCTCTAAGCAATGAGAAGACGGGGAATGAGAAGACGGGGAATGAGGTTTATAGACGATTCAGACCAGCGGACACACTCCGCTCTTTCTCCTCCGCCACACACCCAACTCCTTTCTGTATGGTCTTTGGGGACAATTAAAATGTTTTTTGCCTTAAAGGTATGATTCCTAGGTGAAGCTGGGAATTCCTAATTGTGTATGTACTCATATTTTTGTTAGGTGTGTGGAATTTGAGGGGGTAGCAGTGCTGGAAATAACCTTAGGGTCTCTTCCTCCCCGCCACGTTTTACCAGTGACAAAACAGAGACCCAGAAAGGTTAAGCAGTTTATTCCTAGCCACATGGTGAATTAATCGGCCATCAAGACTGTTCTCCAGGTCTGCCAGGTCCTAGTTCTAGGCATTTACCGCGCTACCAGAGAAGGCCTGTTTTTTATAGAAAGCATCAGTAAAACCTGACTTCCAGCAAAAACGAATATTGGCAATTTAACTTAGGAATGTGAGTGCAAAACCTTTTTCCCTTTTGAATGCTAGAGCTATCCTAAAGTTTCTCTTTTTCTGCTTTTTGCATGATTTAGAAGACAGAACAAAAAGAGAAAAGTTGCATAAAGGATATGCTTCATTTAAATGCTTAAAAAAAAAAGTAGGGCACTTCAGATTCCTAAAAATAACATTAAAAAAAATCCCAAAATTGTGTAAAAAAGGATTTTAGTTTCACGAATTCTGTAATTTTCTGGGGTTGTCTGGGCTGGGGGAGGATGCTAGCTCTCCAAATGCTTTATGTTCTTATATGCCTCTTTTGTTTGTGGTGACCCCAGAATGGGAGATGGAGAAACGTTCTCTGAAGAGTGATTTGGGGGGAGGGATGAGAAAGTTGCAGGCGGGAAAGCTCAGCCTAGCGGTTTTAGAGAGGGTTGTTTTTTTTCTTTTTTAAAAAGGAAAGGTCTGCTAGGAGCCTGGTCCTAACTGATTCCAGATGGGCCTGCTCCAGTACAAAGGTTTTCAGTGTGTTTGGGATGGGACAGACCATGAGGGCCCCCTGAGCACTTCCTGTGCAGCTCGGCAATTGTACTCACCTAATCAGAAACAGCCCTCATTGCTGGGCCTCAAGAGCAGCCATCTTGGGCTGTCTTTGTGCCTCATTCTGTGAAACTGCCCTCTTCTCCTGCCTGGTTTATCTCCCCATTCTAGTCTCCTTTCCTCTCTAATCTCGTCTCTGTTTGTTTTCAGGGGACATATATATTCCTTATGGGGTGGGAGCAGTGGGGAGGAGGAGGAGGGGAAAGGAGAAACAGGAGGAGGGAGGAGGGTGGAACAGCCAAATTAAAGACAGATGCTGAAAGGCTTTTTTTTCTGGACCTGGGAGATATTTGCTGGAAGTGGGTATTGGGAACATGAGAATGTGAAGCAGACAGGGAAACCAAGCCAACTCTGTTTTTTAGTTTCTTCAATCCGGCATCCTTTCCAAAAGGGCTCAGAATAATACGTGGTTTGTTTACATTATAAACTGAGTATCACTGGCCCTTTCTGGCTGTGTGCCACAGGGCGAGTTTGACAGTGACTTTAAGCCCAATAGAGATAGAAAGATGTTTTGTGCTCACATCCCATGGAGCATTGTTGCCAGGGGAGCATACCTTCTGTGCTCTGATGGAGGCTTGAATTTGGCCACCTTCTCAACTACTGCAGTGCATCTCAGGCACTCTGC
This sequence comes from Hyperoodon ampullatus, assembly GCF_949752795.1. NCBI lineage: Eukaryota > Metazoa > Chordata > Mammalia > Artiodactyla > Ziphiidae > Hyperoodon > Hyperoodon ampullatus. The sequence goes on along the minus strand of NC_136924.1, from coordinate 33,459,750 downwards.
ACAGATGAAAAGAGGATTTTGTGGTGATGCTCAGCTGCAGGGACTATGAATCGTTCCCGTGGGCCTTCCACACTCCACCAAGGATATATTTTATGTATAAATTTGATTTTCTCTTTTGGCGCAGATGCCTGTTAGACCGTTTGGTTCAGATGTATGCTTGGTGTTTGAATCTCAGTTTTCTGGATCTAGCTGATGATTGCAGAAACTCTGTGGGCCCAGGGGTTCGTCTGGGTCCTTGCAGTTTCATCCTGATCCATTTGGCTGTTGTATTCATGTTGTTGCATAAATGTGAATTTATTAGGATTGAATATGTAAAATTCTGTGTAGGAATAAAGTTCTCCGAGGCCTTGAGTCTTAAAAAGCTGCTTTTTATTTTTAATTGGAATTTTTTTTGGGGGAAATTGTAGATTCACATGCAGTTGTACAAAAGCTGCTTCTGAAATGGCAGGAAGGCAGAGGTTCTGATTTAGAGGTGGATAGACACCTTTCCTTGTCTTCTGAAGCAGAGTGGAAGAAGATTGGACGAGGGGCCCTTGAGCCCTCCGCTCACCTTGGTGGCTCTCTGCTTTCTTTGGTGTGCGCAGTTGCCAAATATTAGAAGTGCTCTAGCACGAGAAGTGCCCAGTTGCAGTCCGTAGTTCAGGCAGGCCATACCATGAAACCTTGCTGATGTGCTTGAGCAGAGACAGTGCTCAGAATGTAGGGATAGATTGGGGGTGGAGACATTGTAGACCTTGGAAAAAGTGAGTTGGAATTGATAGGGTTGAATTAACCAGACATAGTTGGTTGGGATCACTAGGATTACTCCTTTCATTGTTTTCCTATTAGCTTAGATGTCATCTTCCTAAAAAGGCCTTTTTTAACCTAAAGTACATTTATCCCAATTTTTTTTAACATTTATTGTGATTTGCAACTAAATATTTGCTTATTTACTTGGTAAAATATTTTTCCCCAATTTGACTATACTTCATGAAGGCAGGGACTGTGTCTGTTTTTCATACTGTATACGTGGTACCTAGGCTAGTAGGTGTACATGTCATAAAAGTTCGCTGAATGAATAAATATCATGGGAAATTATGGTTCCTGTTGAAAAGCTTAATTCTTAGTTGGCCAACCCTTTGCCTATTATTTTGAGTCAGAATAGAGACTTGGAAAATTTCCTAGATGAAAGAGTTTTAATCCCTTAGGCTTCTTTTCTTCTTGTAACAAATCAGTAAACTACCTTAGCTTGAGGTCATCACTTAAGCTCTACTAATAGATTCTTGCATCATTTCAGAAAATGTGTTTAAGGCCTAGAATCCCAGGCTCTGAAGCATCTGGTCCACCCTGACCTCTAAAATTAGCAGACTTATTCTTTTCCCTCTTGTTCTACATGTTTAGAGGAGTAGCACAATTCTATTTTGATGCTTGTTACAAAATAGAATAAGGAAAACTCGATGACTCTGGTTTAAAAACTCTCTGCTCATCTAAATTGGTTTAATGGCTAGTCTTTCATTTTACCACTTCAGCTTCTCATCTTGGAAATGACCTCCCCTAGATTTATCTTTATAAAAGGGGTCACATATATATTAGATCCCTAACTCACTGGGACTCTTTCTTAAGCTTGGCATTTTGTTTGTTTGTTTTTAAGTAACTTTTCTCCCCAAGACCAGGAAGAAAAAGTTAAGTAATTATGGGCAAGAAAATTAGAAAACATATAGGAAAAAAATGTAGGGTTGTGTGGGTGCGTAAGAGTGTTTGTGTATGCATATATAGTGATATTTTCCCCTTCTCTGCCACATTCTTCTGTACCTAGGATGAGATTTTTTTATTCTGGGAAAAATTGCATAACTTCTGGATTCGGCTATTTCTTTTAGGTAGTTGAACTATAAAATACTGAATTTGTAGCTGTTACCTTATTAAGGTCTTTGGTCTACTCTTTTGAAAATTGGTAAATGATGTGGTTTTTAGATATGTGTATTGAAGCAGTACCAGTAATAAAGTAATGCCGTTGTCCTGTTGTTCCTTATTGAAGTAGAAATTTGCTTGGAGAGCTGAGAGTCATAGAGGATTGTTATTTTTGAGCTCTGAGGTCAAAATCCTCACAATTAATATTTAAGTGTTATGCTGTCAGCTAAGGTTAATATTCATTTAGGTCAGGGATCACCTCTTATATATCGCTTTTATCTCTTGTAGCACCTAACACAGTCCTGGGCACATGAGAGGTGCTCAGTGCAGTTAATTTAGTGTGATCTTGTGTAACTCACAGGTTGAGTTGGTTGATCTGTTTTTTGAAGGAAAACTTCACTTGTGCATTTTATAGACACATACATGGTGTGCCTGGGAATTTTTAAATATGTATTTAAAATGCTACTTTATTCAAGTTTCTAGAGGAAAACATATGAGAATATCTTCATGGTATTCTTTACTTGAACCAGGACATAAATAATAACTATAAAGGAAAAGAATGATAGATGGACTACATTAGCATTAGGGCTATCTTTTCATTAAAATGCACCTTTAAGAAAATAAAAAGGCATACCACAGAGTAGGAGGAGATATCTGCAATACAGGTATCTGGCTGAGATCCAGAATACATAAATAACTCCTGCAAATCAGTATATAAAAGAAGTCCTGTAAATTAATCTTTGAACAAGCCAGAAAAAAAAAATGAGCAAAAGATTTGAATAGGTACTTCCCAAAAGATGATATCCAAAGGCCCCCGAAGTGGTCGACATCATTAATCATCAGGGTAAAACAAATAACCACAGTGAGATACTACTACACTAACTCCAGAAGGACTGAAATGGAAAGGGCAGACGCCGCCAGGCGTTAGCGAGGTTGTTCAGCCTCAGGAACCCTCAGGAACCCTCAGGCACTGCTGGTGGGGATGTAAGTTGGTACAACTTTGGAAAATCTGCAGTTGGCAGTATCTATCAAAGCTGAACATAAGTGTACCCTGTAACCAGCACTTCTACTCCTGCTTATATGCAACAGAAATGTGTACGTATGTGCACCAAAAGACATGCAGAGGAACGTACGTAGCAACATTTTTAGTAATAGCCCCAAGCTGGAAATAACACAGTTGCCTTTCAACAGTACTGAAATATTTTCCAATAAATTATATTTATAAAATGGAATACTTTACAGTAATAACAGTGAATGAACCATTGCTGTATTCAACAAATGAATCCGTTTCACAAATGTAATGTGGAACGAAAGAAGCCAGCACAAAAGTACAGTATATAATGTGTGATTTAAGTTATATGAAGTTTAAAAACAGGCAGAATGAATCTATGGTGTTAAAGTCATTACTGTGAGCTGGTAGGAGTGACTTTGCAAACGCCCTAGATGGGCTTCCAGTGTGCTGATAGTGTTCTCTCTCTCTCTTTTTTTTTACTTAGATGCTGCTTTACATGGGGGGTTCACTTTGTGGAAATTCATTGAGTTGTATACTTCTGATTTTTTCTCATTTCTGTATACATAGTCACTTCTGTAAAAAGTTTGCTTAAAAATTAGATTTTCCTTTTGTCCTGTGAAAAGCCTATAGATAGCTTTTCCTCTGATGCATATACTAATCCTTTGCCTGTCAAAGCTGGTAGGATGTGGGTGTGCATATACATTTATGTGTTTATATATTAGAGATGTCGTATGGGCATGAAGATGCTTCTCTTCTTCATGTAAATTTGCTTGTCAAGTATTCAACACACTAAGAGTTTCAGACAGCCATTGGAAAGGAAAAGTGATAAAAAAAACTCCATTGATCACTTTTTAAACCAGCTCTCTGAGAAGAATAAGGAAACTTTCACTCTCCCTCACTGAGCAGCAAATTTGGGGTTTGCTCTGCAGATAGAAGAACCTCTTCATTAAATGTTCTCCATCACTAAAGGCTTCATTTTCAGAAGAATGCCCCTCCTTTTGACCTTTATTCTTTTTATAAAATTAAGATATAATTGAAATACAACATTACATTAGTTTTAGGTGTACAGCATGATTCAATATATGTATATATTGCAGATGATCACCATAATATGTCTAGTTAACATCCATCACCACACACAGTTACAGAGTTTTTTTCTTGTGGTAAGAATTTTTAAGATCTACTCTCTTAGCAACTTTCAAATATATGGTACACTATTATTAACTGTAGTCACCGTGCTGTCCATTACACCCCCATGTCTTATTTATTTTATAACTGGAAGTTTGTACCTTTTGACCACCTTCACCCATTACCCCACCCCAATCCCTACCTCTGGCCACCACCAATCTGTTCTCTGTTAGGGTTTGGGTTTTTTTTTGTTTGTTTCTTTGTTTGTTGTTGTTGTTTTTAATATTCCTCATATAAGTGAGATCTTACAGTATTTATCTTTCTCTCTCTGACTTATTTCACTTAGCCTAATGCCCTCAAGGTCCATCTGTGTTGTTGCAGATGGCAGGATTTCCTTCTTTTTATGGCCGAATAATATTCCATTGTATATATATACCACATTTTCTTTATCCATTCATCCATCAGTGGTTACTTAGGTTGTTTCCATGCCTTGGCTGTTGTAAATAACACTGCAATGAACATGGGCATGCAGGTATCTTTTCGAATTAGTATAGTGCTTTTGTTTCCTTCAGATAAATACCCAGAAGTGGAATTGCTGGATCGTATGGCAGTTCTATTTTTACTTTTTGAGGAACCTCCATACTGTTTTCCATAGTGGCTTCACCAGTTTACATTCCCACCAACAGTGCACAAGGGGTCCCTTTCCTCCACATCCTCACCAACACTTGTTATTTTTTGTCTTTTTGATAATAGCCATTCTAGCAGGTGTGAGGTGACATCTCATTGTGCTCTTGACTTGCATTTCCCTGATGATTAGTGATGTTGAGCACCTTTTCATGTACCTGTTGGCCATCTGCAGGTCTTCTTTGGAAAATGTCTATTCAGATCCCCTGCTCATTTTATAATCAGGTTTTTTGTTGTTTTGCTATTGAGTTGTATGGGTTCTTTATGTATTTTGGATATTAACCCCTTATCAGATATATGATTTGGAAATATCTTCTCCCATTCAGTAGGTTGACTTTTCATTTTGTTGGTAGTTTCTTTTGTTGCGGAGAGGCTTTTTATTGACGTTTATTCTTATCATGGAAACTATAAAGAGAGGAACTCTTCACATGATATTAAAAAAATTTTCCCCCTTACTCTATGGAAATCTAACTCAAAGCAAGGCAGTTTAGGAAAACCTAACCTGGATGAGGTAGAAAATCATGTGGCCTTGACTTCTCTCAACTGGTCATATCTCTCAATTCTCAGTCTGGCCTTAGTAAAATTCTTGAAAGTCATCTTAAGATTGCCATGTTGTTTTCTGACCGTACCTTCGTAAATCTTCGTTCTCTCTCCCTGGAAAGCCCTTACCTGCCTCATTTACCTCAGTAAACTCCTGGAGCTCATTCTCCACGATACCTTTGAGATGTAGCCATTCCTCTTGTGTCTTCTCACTCTACCTGCATACTCTGCCATATCACATACTACACATAACTGTGTTTATTTGTTCTCCAGTGCTAGCCTTTTGAGATTTACCAACTGGCATGTGGTAGGTGTTCAATAAATATTGAAAGAGAGTATGAATGATTTGGCATATTTTCTGAAAAACAATAACTATTTTCTATGGATTAAAAGTCAATGATAAGAGTTGATATTAGTAGATATATTTTAACTTTTTTCAGAAGTGATACTTTGTGTTAATTTCTCAGTAAACCCAGGAATGTATTTACAGCAGGGGGCATATTGTGGCAGTAGGCAAGAGGGATGCTTACTGGTTCACATGGGTATCAGACATGAGCCCTTGGCCTCTTTAGCATGGTCCTCTAATAGCTGATTTAATATTAGTAGAATCTCTGGAGAAATACTTTGAAATGCTCTCATTCTGTATGCAGAATTTGAAATCATAAATCTAATGTACAGATTTTGACTGCACAGGGTTTATGGATTAAAATCAGCAGATGAAACTGTGTAGGCATTAGGACCTTATGACTGGGACAGTGTAGGCATTTTGACAGTGATAATTTTGTTCATCTCAAATATTATAAAATTTAATTCCAGAATATGTTATCTGAAGTTTTATCATTTCACTTCAGCATGTAATTTCTCAAGCCAATTTTAATTTTAAAAGATCTGAGTAGAATCATTGCCATTTTTCCAGAAGTTTAGACTAATAGGATTAGGATAATAAATTAATAAGTATTGAGTGCCTGCTCAGCGTTTAAAACTGTTTTTAGTATACCTAAAAAGTATGACTTTGATGTCAAGTAATCTGTATTTTATTTTATTTATTTAAAAATTTTTTTTGGCTGCGCGGGCTCTTCGTTGTGGCATGCGGGCTCTCTAGTTGTGGCGTGCAGGCTCCAGAGCACGTGGGCTCAGTAGTTGCTGCACACGGGCTTAGTAGCCCTGGGGCACGTGGGATCTTAGTTCCCCGACCAGGAATCGAACCCACATCCCCTGCATTGGAAGCCGGATTCTTGACCACTGGACCACCAGGGAAGTCCCGCAACCTGTATTTTATTGATGACATAAGAAATCACAGATACAAAGTGATTTCTATTTCTTTCCAACCCCAACTGTCTGTAAATGGGAGGCCAAGCAGAAAAAACACAGGCTTTGGAGTCCAAACACATCTGGGTTAGAATCTTAGCTTTTAAAAAAATTAAATAAAAAATTATATAACCGTGATCACATTGGTATCTCTGGAACTGTTGTTTCTCTGTTTGCAAAGAGAGGTAAGAACATACGCAAGTTGCAGTTTTTTGGTTTTATTTTTGAGAATTAATGACAACCCATATAAAACCCCTGGCACACAGTAAGTACACTTAATGTGTGTTTGAATGAAAGGAGTAGATAAATAGAGCTTTATTTGCAGTAGTGCACTTAGTCCAGACCATTCTTGATAGATATCATAATGATAACTAATGTAAGCAAGCTCCATAATTGATTGGATGGGCAATCTTGGAAACTGTGCTTCAGTCTTCCCATTGTGGAATAAGGTAACTGACCTTCTGTTTGTTTAAGAATATTGAGGAGAACTTTTAGAAGAGTGTTCATCATAGTTAGCCTGTGGAACCATCTGATCAGTGGTGTACACAGTAAAGGTTTCACACAAGAAATGGCTTGTTATGAGTCCACATGGAGTGAAATAAGGAAGTACAAATCTCAGAGATGGGCTAATCATGCTGTGTTCCTCCTCCCCCTGACTGACCCCCCCCCATGTGAATTTCAGTTGTTTATTAGCAAATACTGCATCCTTTGCTGTGTTCTATAGCAGTTCCGAAGCTTAGTCTGGATGCCTGTATGTTAACTAGTGGGGCATTTTGACTCTGCTGAATGTTCCAGATTGTTTAAATTCTGTTTGGGGCAAATGACTATTTATCGTACGAAATTATTTTCCTTTCATGTCTATTTTTTTCACTGGAGAGTTGGTGCCCTGGAGCTGAGTCTCTGCCCTGCAAACCCAAAATACAGTTTTCCTGGGTGTGTCTTATTTTAATCCACCCCCTTTAATACTGTAAGGCTCTGACCTGCTTGGAGCCTTTCCTACTTGGTTACAATTGATGCTTTGTCCTTTAGAGTCATATATGACTAGCCACTGGGTTGATTCAGTGTTCAGCTATCAAATATGGCTCTGACAAAAAATTATTTCCCTAGAAATGGGCAGCCAAGCTGGAAAATGAAACCCTGGTCCATATTGAGTCATTTAGGGAGAATGAGTAGCAGTTTCAAAATTAGAGTTAGGACTAAGCAAAGAAAAGATAGGGCCAGCTCCAAAATTGAGAACTAGTCAAAAATTAGCTGGATTTTACTAGAAGTAGACACCTTTGGGGGAACTATCTGTGGTTCAAGAAAATATGCATACATTGTGCCGTATCTAATGAGTATGGAGGGATAATTTTCTAGAAGTTCATGTTCTTCCTCTGTGGATTATTGATTTCTGTTAATATCCACAGGAATTTCACTACTAATGATGTCAACTTACTCTATATTCAGTCCCTTTGGCCCGGGGACTTAAACTACTTTACATTAATTTTGTCAGTAATTCTTATAACATCCCTGTGTGGGAGCTGCTTTTGAGATGAGGGATGTCAGAACTTGCTCTAGTTTACATAGCAGGTCAGTCTCTGGGATAGAAAATTCGACCCAGGATTTGTGGTTCTAGGCTTAGGATGTTTGGTCACTGAAGTGTGCAGTCTTTCAACTTCACTTCTCTCCCGTTTTCCTCCTCCTTTTTTTCCTCTGCTGGAGGAAACAATATCAAGCAAATAGCGAGGGAATCCAGTCTTCTGAGTGGTTGGAGACTTAGGAATTCTGCCTTTAGGCGTGGAGTTTCCAATCCTTGGCTTGGGATGGAAAGAAACAGCAGAAGACTGATGCTCAGCCCATAACATGTCCTAACTGGTTTTTTGACCAGTGCGTACTTTTATTTTTGTTCTTTTTTTTTTTTCTTATTGGGAGGAGAGGAGGGTGTGAGAGTTTTCTGTGTGCAAGCCTTATATGTGGGACAGTCAGATGTTTTTAATGCTCAGCAGATACTGCTTTGGGTTGGGGGCCAGAGAGAAGGAGGTGAAGCAGCCACTTTGGGGTGGGGTTGAGAGGAGGGTGGAATGTAGGAAGGAGGACGTTTCTCTGTTTTCTTAGTCATAGGACTCTGAATCCCAAGTAGCTAAATTTAGCTCAGGTTCCTGTTGAAAGCATCATTTTTTGGGGGCGGGTGGTAAGGGGAGAACGGAAAACCTTTTTGTGTATCCTGCTCCATGAAGCCAATAGGGAAGCAGGAGGAGGTGAGGTTGCCATAGAGATGGTAGCTGTGTGCAAGGGGAGAGCAGCAGGGTTTAGAATTCCAGGAAGGAAGAGAGAGTGATGTCATCAGATTCCATGGACCAGCCCAGGAACCCCTGTGAGGTTGGTGGGGAGTTGGGTGTGCGTGGGGGGTGGTGGATGGGAGTTTGTGCAGGGGAATTGTGGCTTCAGTAAGGTGTGGGGAGTCCAGTTCAAGCACAGAGGTTGGTTGTGTGGAATCGTGCTGATCTGCGTTAATGCCTGCTTTTTAAAAATCTGTAAATCATTCTGAATTTGCAGAATATTTTCTTTGTTGAAAAGGATATATTCATTTAACAAAGGAGCTAATCTAGATGTAGAAATATAATACCTCTTTAGAGTTACAGTCCCTGTAGTATTTGTGTGTGCCTTTATCCTCTGTACGTGAGGGTATTTGTGCACCTATTTTGGATATATAGTTGCCTTTGTAGGATGCCTTTTATGGTGCTGCATGCAGTTAAATGCTTTATTAATGCCTGATTATTATGTTTATTTTTCTACGGATGGGTGTGTATAAATAAAGCACACTTTTATTTTAAAAAATCTGGAAGAAAATCAAAGCCATTGCTTTTGCAGCAGAAAGGAGAACTGCATGGTTCAGGACAGTTGTTCTGAACATATGCGTGCGTGTCCGTACTGATAGTGAAGGGCAAATGTGTTTCTTTTGGAATGAGTGAGGGGCTAATATTTTTAAAAACAAATACAACAGAGTCTGTGCATCCAGATGAGTATTGTCCTTCAAAATAGTCACTTTGACTCTGGTGATACAGCCACTGCGCAAAACATAAAGAACTCTCCTTTGGAATCAGCTTCAGAGATGAGTGATGACGAAAACATTTTTAATATCTAACATCACATTTTTTATTTAAAAAGAATACCTAGCTTGACCAGACACTGGATTTCTTTGAATTGCCTTTTCCTGACTTGGGGTTGTCAAAAAAATCAAATCTGTGTTCAAATGATGAGCTTTTGTCCCAGTTAAAGATATTTAAAGTCATAGGTTTAGGTTCTGAAGGCATTTTCATTTTCAGATCAAGAGCTCCTAGATTATGTAGTTTAGCAGTGGCTGCATGAATGGTGGCAGCATCCGAGGAATAAGAGCATAGCCTTCTCAGGGCACAGTCTTCTGAGGTGACCCATTTGGACTTATTTGTTCAACTGTGTCTGTTAAAATCAGTGACATTACCACTGGGTGATGGAAGCAACATTTTGTGGTGTGTCTGAGGGCACAGACTGAGGAACCAGATTGATTCAAGTGTGCACCCCTGTTCTGCTGCTCAGTGACTGACCTTGGACGAGTAGCAGTCTCTTGGTGCATTGGTTTCCTCGTGTCTAAAATGGGGATGATAGTGCTGTAAGTACCAACCTTACAGTGTGGTGCTGAGGGAAAGTAAACTAATACAGAAAACACTTAGACATTTGGTATGTTCTCAATCAGTGTTTCCTTTGGCTATTGTCATTAATAATTAATTATACATTTCTTTGAATTACAGAATTATGAGGTAGAAGGTTTCAGACACCCTGAATGTCCAGGAGGGAGGGGCCTAGGAATCTATAATTTTTAAGTGATTCCCAGATGATTATGATGAACAGCCAGGTTTGGGAACTGCTGTGTGTAATCTGTTTTGAGTATGGCCCAAGCACTAGAAGTGTCATCGTTTCCTGAAATCTTATTAGAAATGCAGAATCTCAGGTGCCACCCCAGACCCAATGAATCAGAATCTGCATTTTTAACAAGATACCCTGCAGTGACCTGTATGCATGTTAAAGTTTAAGGAACACTGCTTTTCTTCTACCAGTGGGAGTAATTGGGTGATAACTACGGGTTAAAGATGGATTATCTCTTAGTTATTCCCATTGGTAGAAGAGAAACAGTCAGGCTAAGCCAGTGTGTAGATGAGCCTGCACTTCCCTTCCCTGTTGCTTAGCCTAGGGATAAGTGCTTTTCTGGACTAACTCACTGTGTACCATTTAACGGAAAGAAGAGAGTTATAATTGTGCCTCTGCCTCTACCACTTACTAGTTGTTTGGCCTTGATCTAGTCATTCAACCTCTCTGAGTCTCAGTGTCCTCACCTGATGATGGAAATAATACCTAGACCATGCAATAATGTGCATAAAGTATCTAGCACATTGCAGTGTCTGCACACATTAGTGCCTCCCCCCTCCCCCGCCCCCTTCCCCCTCTCAGTGATGATCTGTGTAGTAGTTCTGTTCCCTCAGAAAGGGCCACCAGTCGAGACCCAACACCATTCTCTCTGGGTAGTTTCCTTGCCTCCTGCCCTTCTTTCAGCTATCTCGAGCATCTCATTGTACTACAGAAAACCATACGTATAGTTTTCTTTGCCACTTTTTTCTGTTAAGTGCCTTTTACTTAATGGAGACTATCTAAGAGGGCTAGAAGAACTATAGGAGTTGAATAGTGGAGCTGGTATAGGAATTAAGGTGTGATGAGATCTGATAGAGGCAGCCCTTTCATGAATTCTTAGTAAGTTGACCATATGTTTTAGAAAATTAATTTGTATTTTTAAAAAATGGCTGTTTAAAAGAAAAACCCACAATGAATTCATATGATTTCATTTAAAGTCTTTTAGACTAGTTGCAAGCAAGAATTAACATGGCATTTATCAGAAGAGCCTTGAATTGTAATGAGCATTATCTTTTTTCTGACCAGGGAATTAATATGATAAGGGGAAGTTCAGGGACTTGCTCTGGGGACACCAGAAGTAGATGGCAGAGAGTTTAGGTCAGAGGATTGGCAATCGTAGCAAGTAGGGCATTGGAAGCAACAGCAGGGGTAGGAGATAGAAAGGCCCGTTGTCCCTCAGCCATACAAATCTTAGGGGACTGAGGGGTAAGGCAGGATTGTGAACTCAAAGCATATAATAAAAATTGTTTTAATAATAGCTTTCCTCTATAGGGTGGGTACACTCTTAGGTGCTTTGTATATATTATGCATAATCTTAACATCTCTGCAAGGTATAGGAATAGATCAGAGAGGTTGAGTAACTTGCCCTAAGTCACTCAGCTAATAGCAACAGAGCTTGTTTGAAATCATGTTGAATAGCAATGTGAGTGATGAGACTGTTTTAAAAGCTGAATTGAAATAGCAAATATATGCCAGTTAAAGTAAAATTTATTTTGTCTATATTGACCTTTATGGCTAAAGGGTTAACATGTTAGCCTGTCTCAGAGGGATTTTTGGAATGTTGCAGAATTATCCTTTTGGGATATATTTCCTTTATACTCTGAGGCTAATAAAGAGGTTTTTTTTTTTTTTTTTTTTAAGTCTGTAGTTCAGTGAAACAGCAGTTTCAACTGAATATCACAATACAAGGGTTGTTTGACCATGGGATTTTGACTATGACCCATGATAAGAGATCCATTTTACATGACAACCTAGTGTATAGTTAGATGTTTATCTGTATATATGTGACCAAAACACGTTTCATGGAATAATTTTTACCCTTACTAAACGTGAGGTACTTGATTCTTTCTTTCTGTTTAAAAATTCTGTTGTAGTCCAGTATAGTGATTCTTAAAGTGTGGTCTATGGACCTCACTTCCCCCGCCCACAAAGGTACCCAAGAACCCTTTAGGGGGGTCTTCAAGGTCAAAACTCTTTCCATAACATTAAGATGTTTTTTGCCTTTCCTACTATGTTGACATTTGCACTGGTGTTGTGTAAGCAGTGATGGGTCGTCCTAGAGTGAATCAAGGCACCGGCACCAAACTGTACTGGTAGTCATTATCTTTTTTTACCACCACACCCTTGCACTTAAAGGAGGGGTGAAAAAAGTCAGTTTCATTGATATTTTATAACGAAATGTGTCAATATTGAGAAGATGTTTATAACTTAGTGAACCAGTATTTTATAAACAAACAATGCAAGATGTTACGTAATCATGATGGGTGAAAATTCCTTCAAAATGCAGGACAGGCCAGTGGGTTTTATGAAAAAAATTAATTGATATGGTTTCAGATGTCACATTGCAACTAACTTTTAAGGAACTGTTACTTTTCAAGTTTTGGTATAATATTAAGGAAGAATATCCATAGATATGTGAAAAGACTATTAAAGTACTCCTACTTTTTCCAAATACATATTTGTGGAAGGCCAGATTTTCTTCATATACTTTCACCGAAATAACATATCACAACAGATTGAATGCAGAAGCAGATATCTTAGCCGTCTTCTGTTAAGTGGGATGTGAAAGATATTTGCAAAAACAAAATGTAAGACAATGGCACTGTTCTCACTAAATTTTTTGTTTTATAAAATATAGTTAATTTTCATAAAATGTTTTATGTTAGCATAATAGCTTATTATTGGTATTTTAAGGTGAATTAACAAATATTTAAAAAATTACGCAGTTTCAGTTTCTAATAGATAAATACTAATCCTTATTAACTCCCATAAACAAAAGTTCTTTGGGATCTCTAGTAATTTTTAAGAGGGTAAAGGGATTCTAAGACCCGAAAGTTTGAGAGCTGCTGCTCTCATTTTTATTTTTTAATAATGGTTGAGATCTCTTAAATTAAATCAGTCATGAATGGGTCTTGACTCAGTTTGAAAATACACTGAGCCAGAGTTACAAGAATTGCATTGTGAAGGCAGGTAGCACTTTGCTAGGTTTTACTAAAGTTGAGTTGATGTGGGAGAACGCCCTAAGGTGTGAAGCAAATTGAGTAAAGTTTAGATCTGGAAATTAGCTATTTGCAGTCATCCTTCAAACCCCATCCAGATCTTGCCTCCCATGACTCCCCGTGTTTGTAATTTCTTCATGCCTTTCTCACTCCATTATCAACTTTGTACACTTGTTCCCTCTGGACCTTACATTTACATTTTATTGCATGATTCATGTTGTGCTTATTTACATGCCTGTCTCTCTTACTAGACTATGAGTTCCTTAAGAAAAGAATCAGTAACTTATTTGTCTTTCTATTTCTGCCATAGTGCCAGACACATGAATGTCCTTCAGTAAATATTTGTTGAAGGAATAAATAAATGGGGAGAAAAAGGGAATGACCAGGTGAGGCCAGGTTTAGAGTGTTTGGAATTTGATCATGTAAACAGTGGAGAGCCATTAGCATGGGAGTGATATGAGTGGTGTTCGATGAATTACCCTGGCCTGGTAAGAAAACTGGGAAGAGGTGGATGGAGACTGCTGGACCAGCTAAGAAGCTATTATTCAGTTATTTAGGCTTGACTCAGATGACCCAGGCCTGGATTAAGGTGAATGCTTTTGCCAGAGGTAATGAAAGATATGTGTTCTGAAAAATATTTACAAAAACAGAAACATAATAATACCCCTATTACCTCATATTTGTTGCATACTTATAATACCCTGAATACAGTTTTAAGGGCTTTATGTGTATTTTCTCATTTAATCTTCACAGCAGCCTTGAGAAGTTACTGTTATTATTCCTAATTTTTGATGGTTAAGTGAAAACAATTTGTATTCGTTGTTGAAAAATTAGAAAATACAGATAGGCAAAAGAAAAAAAAAAAGTATGTCACTCTATAAACCCAAACTCAACACCAAGACATAATCACTAAACATTTTGGGAAACATCCTTTTAGACTTAAGGGGAAAAAAGTTATGTATATGTGCTATAAATGCCTGAATATGAGGAAACTCTGTATATAAGGCTTTAAGTTGTTTTCCACTGAAAGGACAAGCCAACCTAAATATATAAATTTTTAGGGATGTTGATGAAATAGGCAAATGTCTTTAAAATACTGATTTTATTTATGCATACATGCCTATTCAAAGTCTTATATAATAATTTAGAAACATTTTATTTTCTGTGGTTTTGGGAAGAAAATTTATACATACTCTACGGCATCAGTATCTGTATCATTGCTTAGAACCACTGAGTCTTCAAGTAGTTTTCCAGGGTATATACTGAGATGTGGCACTTTTTTGAATCCGTATCTGTTGTAGTCACTGATGATTTTATTTCAAGCTACAAATACCCATTCAAATAACATCATTATCACCATATTGTATACTGCATTGCTTTTCAAAAAATGTTTTTATTGAGATGAAATTCACATAACATATAATTAGTCTTTTAGAAGTGAACAATTTGGTGGTATTTAGTACATTCACAGTATTGTGCAGACACTACCCCTATCTAGTTCCAAAAATTTTTATCACCCCATACCTATTAAGCAGTCACCCTCCATTAAGCAGTCATCCTCCATTTCCCCTTCCTTCCATCTGCTTTCTGCCTCTATGAATTTACGTATTCTTGGTATTTCATATAAATGGAATTATACAATATGAGACCTTTTGTGTCTGGCTTTTTTCATGTACCATCATGTTTTCAAGGTTCATTCATGTTGTAGCATGTATCAGCACTTTGTTCCTTTTTAAAGCTGAATAATGTTCCTTTGTATGTGTATACAATTATTTATTTATTCGTTCATTGATGGACATTTGTGTTATTTCCACATCTCAGCTATTTTGCATAGTGTATACATGTACTTACATGAGTACTTGTTTTTAATTCCTTGGGGAATATACCTAGCAGTGGAATTGCTGGGCCGTGCGGTAGTTCGATATTTAACTTTTTGAGGAACCGCCAGACTGTTTTCTTTAGTAGCCGCACCATTTTATATTTCTACCAGCAGTGTACAAGAGTTGGTCAATTTATTTTTAATGAGGAACACAATATGATGGGGAAAGTAAAGAGAAAATATGTGCAGCCTTCGAGTTTATTAGAGCTTTGTATCTCAGATTTTGCTTGATGGACTTATTAAATATTTAGCATCATTTCAGCGCCAAGAATGAAATTTAGCTTAGGGAGATGTATCTAATCTATTTTAAGTGGCAAACAGACTAAGAAGTGAAGATCAGAGAAGTGAAAGAAGGGAAATTTAAATAGACTGTAAAATTCCTTGAGGGCAAAGGCCCTATTCATCTTTGTATCCTCTGCATTTAATAAAATACTTGGCATGTCATAAGCTGTATTGGGGCGGCGTCCCCAAGACTACCCCAACTCCAATGATTTTCTAGGATTTACAGAATTCATTGTATAGACATACTCATGGCTATGATTTATAACAGTGAAAGGATACAAAGCAAAATCACCGAGGGAAAAATTGCATGGGGTGATGTCCAGAAGAAATCGGGCTCCAGCTTCCTGGACTTCTCTTGCAGTTGAGTCACACAGGATGTGCTTACTTCCTTCAGCCAGTGGTGGCAGTGTTGTCTACCAGGGAAGCTCATTAGACTTAGCGCTGAAATTTTTCTTTTAGGGGCACGGCTGGGAAGGGTTGTTCACGTAGGCACCCTCTGCCTAGCACATGCTCAAATTCTAGACTCCCAGGAGGAAAGCATGTTCGGCATAAACCGTATTGTTTGCACAGTTTAGGCACAGTGAGCACCTCTTACCAGTTCTGGGAATAGAACCCTCCTGATATCTGAGTTCCCAGGCACCAGTCAAGGCCAACCAGCAAACTGCCCTTCCTAAGTATAGCAGCCAGGACTGCTTTGTTCATTCTTTTCCCGTACATAGATGTCTAGTTCTTTAAAAAGTGTTGCTAGGTTCTGTAAAGAAGAATAAATGCTATAGTAGGGAACCAGCAGGGACTTGAGTATCAGACCAACCTGGATTTGCATTATTTTTTATTTTTATTTTTTTTACAACTTTTTTGGAGTATAATTGCTTCACAATGGTGTGTTAGTTTCTGCTTTATAACAAAGTGAATCAGTTATACATATACATCTGTTCCCATATCCCTTCCTTCTTGCGTCTCCCTCCCTCCCAGGATTTGCATTATTGTAGACAAATTGCATCATTTTCTGAGCCTCAGTTTTTTTTTTTTTTTTTTGTGGTACGCGGGCCTCTCACTGCTGTGGCCTCTCCCGTTGTGGAGCACAGGCTCCAGACGCACAGGCTCAGTGACCATGGCTCACAGGCCCAGCTGCTCCACGGCATGTGGTATCTTCCCGGACCGGGGCACGAACCCGTGTCCCCTGCATCGGCAGGCGGACTCTCAACCACTGCGCCACCAGGGAAGCCCTGAGCCTCAGTTTTCTTAATATTGAGAGATATATTACAGAGTTTTAGGAGAATACAAAGTGATAACGTATAGAAAGCATGAAGCATAATGATTGTCCTGTGTGAAATAAGTGGCTATTAGCATTTTGTTTCAGCTCATCTGTACCAATCTGGATCCAATCAGGACAAAGAGACTATAAGTAATTTAGACAAGGATTTAACATAAAGAATTGTTTACTATAACAGCAGATTGAATTAATAAGGGATTGGCTTGTAAGAAGTAAAGAGAACTCTAAGGAATAAGCAGATGTAATACAATAGATATAAAATAATGTAATAATATGATTGATAGATGATAATATATCATTAGTATAAAGTTAATTTATAACAGCAACTATCCTTAGGGCTGAGATAAAGCACCCCCAAAATGAGCTGTCTCTTAAAAAAAAGATGGGGTATTTGGGGTGGAAGTGGTGAGTGTAACAAAGAGCTACTGTCTGTTTTCTTGGTGGGGAGGTGGGACGAATTACCCTATGTTTTATTTTATTCTATTGTAGTGTGAAAGTTTAGTCTACCAGTTACCCATTGCACCTTCTGTTGGGCCTGTGTTGTTAGATACTACCAGATTCATATCCCTTGTAAGCCCTCTTTTCTTTGTGTACCTTGAACCCTGTATGGTTTGGACGCGGAATGATGTCCTGTGGTTGCTAAGCAGTCTCTCTTCCTGACCCTATTTGTTGCTAGGATTTGTTTTTGTACGTAATAACATGGGAACTTAGGTACATCTTCAGTTCCTGTGGTGTTCCCTTCCATGTGCCTGTTCAAAAGTAGGCTTACTACTTGAAAAACAGTAACTTGGGCTGCAAAACAAGGTAATGAAATACCCTGGGAATTTGCTTTCGATTTTTTTTTTGATTTGATTTTTTTTTTCCCCTAGCCATTATGGTCTAAATCAATCTTTCCCTCCATTGCTAAATGTAAGGTAATGTGAAATTAATTTTCAGTTGGGAGTAAGTCAGTGAAAAATTTGGGCTTGTACCATTGCCCAACCTTTGTTTGTTAGAGGACAGATTCATTCTTTCCTTTGCTTCCTTTTACTTTCCTCTCCCCAAATTGCATGGTGGCAAGAATTTATTTTGTTCCATTCTCAGTATTTTTCTTCGCCTTCCATTTTGTGAAATGGATTTGATTTTGTTAGACACAAAAGAAAAACAATAGGGTGGGTTAAATTTTTTTTTCTAATTGCTTGGTGTAACTTCCTTGTGCATTTCCAGTTTTCTGCACCTGCTCCTAGACAGCCCTCATCATTGATGGAAGCCAGTAAGAAATACTCTTGTAATGAATCTCTGGACACTGAACACATGACCTGTTAAGTAGGTGAAACCAAGGGAGATGGCAGAGTGGTATCTTCCCTAGGCTCCTCAGTTAGTGTTTTATTGATATTGCTTAGGATTTATAGCTAGTATGTTATTTTTTAGAATTAATTATTTAATTTAATTTTTGGCTGTGTTGGATCTTCATTGCTGCACGCGGCCTTTCTCTCGTTGCAGTGAGTGGGAGCTACTCTTCGTTGCGGTGCGCGGGCTTCTCATTGCAGTGGCTTCTCATGTTGCGGAGCATGAGCTCTAGGCGCACGGGCTTCCGTAGTTGCTGCACGCGGGCTCAGTAGTTGTGGCTTGTGGGCTCTAGAGCGAAGGCTCAGTCGTTGTGGCTCATGGGCTTAGTTGCTCCATGGCATGTGGCATCTTCCCGGACCAGGGATCAAACCTATGTCCCCTGCAATGGCAGGCGGATTCTTATTTATTTTTTTATTTATTTTTTTATTTTTATTTTTTGCTTTATCACAAATTTAATCAGTTATATGTATACATATGTTCCCATATCCCCTCCCTTTTGCGTCTCCCTCCCACCCTCCCTATCCCACCCCTCCAGGCGGTCACAAAGCACCGAGCTGATCTCCCTGTGCTATGCGGCTGCTTCCCACTAGCTATCTACCTTACGTTTGGTAGTGTATATATGTCCATGCCGCTCTTTCACTTTGTCACAGCTTACCCTTCCCCCTCCCCATATCCTCAAGTCCATTCTCTAGTAGGTCTGTGTCTTTATTCCTGTCTTACCCCTATGTTCTTCATGACCTTTTTTTTTCTTAAATTCCATATATATGTGTCAGCATACAGTATTTGTCTTTCTCTTTCTGACTTACTTCACTCTGTATGACAGACTCTAGGTCCATCCACCTCATTACAAATAGTTCAATTTCATTTCTTTTTATGGCTGAGTAATATTCCATTGTATGTATGTGCCACATCTTCTTTACCCATTCATCCGATGATGGACACTTAGGTTGTTTCCATCTCCGGGCTATTGTAAATAGGGCTGCTATGAACATTTTGGTACATGTCTCTTTTTGAATTATGGTTTTCTCAGGGTATATGCCCAGTAGTGGGATTGCAGGGTCATATGGTAGTTCTATTTGTAGTTTTTTAAGGAACCTCCATACCGTTCTGGCAGGCGGATTCTTAACCACTGTGCCGCCAAGGAAGTCCTGCTAGTATGTTATATCACTGCCATATTTCTGTACCGAAAGCAGGGCTTTTTTGATTTTCAGTGTTGTTAAGTCCTCTTAGTACCTCTCTTTTAACTGTATTTTTTAAATGCTTAAGGAAGCAGTTCTTTTCTGTTGTACCTCCCAGGTGCAGTATTCTGGGTAATTTTCATTTGGAATGGGCCATTCCAAATATATCGGCCCATTATGTATATCTAAATAATCATTTAGAAATGATGTTGATGATTTTCAGAATGAAAAGTGGCCTTAAAATCCATTGTGTCTTTTCAGCATGCATCAATCCATCACAGTGTGGAGGTCTTGTCCTCCAATAAGAGATTAGAGGCTGTTACCCACTCAACTCTCCCCCCCACCCCCAAATCCCATACACACTTTTCCAAAAGATCTTCTGGAGTCCTGTCGTTCTTACAGGTGTCAGTTATGTTATCAATCACATTATTTTATAATTATTACGACTCACAGCTCCTCAAGGGCAGGGATACCAGCACTGTACTTGTCATAGAGCAGTTGTTCAATCCACTTTTACTGAATGAATGAAGATTCTTCTGCTTAAATGGATTTTTCAGACATAGGTGCAATGGGAGCTTCTAAGCAGCTAGTGAAGAATACAAATGTCAGGTAATATTTTTCTTCACTTCCTTCAGTGTCCGTTGTATGTGCACGATCCATCATAGTTACTGTATTTGCCAGTTACTTAAGGATCCTTCTGTTACTCTTTCACACATTCACTTACCAGAAGCTTCTAAACACATTTCATTGCTATCTCTGTAGTAAAATTCTTATGGTTGATATTTTATTTCTTATATATTCTTTTTATTTTTCAACAGCTTCTGTGCCTTGGCAGTCAGTTTCTAAGTCTTTCAGTCTTACTAGGTCAATAACTCTTGCTTATAGCAGTATAGCTGCCTTTCCTCTTTGGAGTTTAACACATCTGATTTCTGTCCCATCTGTTCCATTAGCTTGCCTTGTAATTCCATGTCTGCTTTAAATTTCAGTTATTTATGTATAACTGAGTCACTTTGCTGTACACCTGAAACTAATACAACATTGTTAATGAACTATACTCCAGTATGAAATAAAAAAATTTAAAAATAATAACCTTCAGTTATTATTTTTACACTGATTAAAAACTCAGATCTGCATGTTTTTAGATAATCATAGTAATCTCTACCAGGACCAGTACTGGTTTGTACTAGTTGTCATGAAGTAGCAGAAGTACTGGGTATAGAGTTAAAAAACCTAAGTCTGAAGGCAGCTCAGCCACTATCATTAGCTATTTGGCCTTGAGCAAATCATTTAATCTTTCTGAAATTCAGCTTTCTCATCTGTAAAATGAGCGTTATAAAACCTATTTTTCTGCATCGTGAGAACTAAATAAGATTATGTGAAGGTGTTTTGTACATTATAAAACACTGGTAGTAGTGACTTCTTTGGTTCTTTTTTATGCTCTAAGTAATGCATGAATTTTACATTTTGTAAATTCAAATAATTCAGATAAAGCATGCCCTCTCGACCTTCCACAGATCTTATTCTTCTCCCTAGAGGGAACCACTGTTAGAAGTTTGTTGTATATCCTTCTAGATCTTCTCTATGCATTTATTTACTTTTTTATATGCACGTAGAAATACCTCTTTTTATATTGTGATTTAAAGGAATAGCACACCGACTGTTTTGCTGTCATTTAATATGACTTGAGATAGTTCATTGAGATTTTACCTTTTAAAACACTTGCAGTTTAACAGAGGATGTTGAATAGTCAACAGTATCAACAATAGTTGATAACACTGTTTCCCTATTATTGAGGTGCTTTTTAGTTTTTCAGTGTTGCAGACAGCACTGCATTGAAAAATCTTTGCACATGCTTCTTTGAGCACAAGTTCAGGTGATTCTCTAGAGTAGATAAAGAGATCAGAGATATGAAATTATAAGTATTATGAGTATTTAATATTTTAATAATTATTGTCAAATTGCTTTCCAAAAGAGTAGTCCCAATATGCTTATTTCCTACTATTAGATGTGAAGATATCTATTTACTCTTCTTCCTGCCAATTTGTCATATTTTCATTTTCATTTTTGTCAGTCTATGGGTGGAAAGTGATACCTTAACTCTAAAAGAATGTTCACAGGCAGCAGTGGTTTGTGAGTATAACTGGAAACAATTTAAATATCTATTAACAGGAAAACAAGAGGGATAAATAAATGGTGACATAGTCATAAAATAGAATATTAAGCAGTAGTCAAAATTAGTGAAATACAGTGACATGCATAAGTGGAGATAAATCTCATAAAATGAGAAAAAAGGAAATTGCTCTACAATAGGATTCATTTCTATAAAATTCAAAAACATGCAAAGTTCATGCATTTTGAAGGGGCAGATATCTACGTGGTAAAATTATGAACGAAAGCAAACCTTTGTCGTTAAGTATAGTCCACTTTCAGAGGGGCGGTGCGTGTCTGAGTGCTGGAGAGTTCCAGGTAGCCTCGAGTGAGGGGGAAGAAAGGAGGACTAGTTTGCTAAGCAGGTGAAGGGGGAAGTCCATTTCCTCGGGCACATCTCTGTGTACCTGTTATATCTGTCTTTGCTGTTAAAGTTTTTGACAATACTTGCTTGTAGGAATGTACTTTTTTTTCCCTTACAAAAAGTTTTCTGCATTGTTGAACTCAAGAATATAGTACATGGGATAGTCTCTGGGAGTGACAAATCTTTGTTAGTGATGCTTTTGGGTGTTTTTGATGACTTTCTTTATCCTATAATTCCTTCCTCAGACAATCTTGAAATTTACTGTAAAGCAATAATATGGAATGATTATTAGAGAATTTGATAAAGCGGGAGGAACAGGGGCTTTGGAGTCCAACAGACCTGGGTTGAAAGTTTGACTTTTCCACCTATTATCTGTGCTTTATTATCTCCTTCTCTTTGCCACTTTCTCTTACTCCTCCCCTCCATCCTGAAACCATGCCTGCTCAGTATCTAGTGGTTATTATCATGTTTATCATCATCATTGTTATAATCTGTAGAGAATGATATTGACTCCAGAACAAACAAGGCACTTGGGGATTTCGGAAGGAGCCCTGTTCTTTTTGTTATGGTCTAAGCTGCATGTGTCTCCCCTGTAAAAATTTGTATGAAAATAGCCAGCCAACATTGCCTATTACTATTATTTTTAAATAACAGGTTTATTGACCTATAATTCACAGACCATAAATCTCACCCTTTTCAAGTGGTTTTAGTGTTTTGTGGTTTTAAGCAAAATCATAGAGTTGTGAGTCCATCATCACTAATTCCAGAACATTTTCATCACCAAAAGTAAAACCCAGTTCCCACTGGCAGTCGCTCCCTTTAGTCCCTGGAACTACTAATCTACTTTCTTTCTCCATGGATTTGCCCCTTCTGAATATCTCATATAAATGGAATCATATAATTTGTGGCCTATTGTCTCTGGCTTTTTTCACTTAGCATGATGTTTTTAAAATTCATCTTTGCTGTATCAGCACTTCATTCCTTTTATTGCCAAATAATATTCAGTTATAGATATACAATACTTTGCTTATCCACTTATCAATTGATGGACATTTGGATTATTTCAACTTTTTGGCTATTATGAAATAATTCTGCTATGAACATTTGTGTACAAGGCTTTGTGTGGATGTATGTTTCCAGTTTTCTTGGTTATACCTAGTGTGGAATTGCTGGGTCACATGGTAACTCTTTTTTAACATTTTAAGGGACTTCCAAACTATTTCCAAAGTGCCTGCACCATTTTATAGTCCCAACAGCAATGTATGAGATTCCAGTCTCTCCACGTTGTTGTTATACTTGTTCTTGTCTGACTTTTTGATTATAGCCATACTAGTGGGTGTGAAGTGTTATCTCATTGTGGTTTTGATTTGAATTTTCCTAATGACCAACAGTGTTGAGTATCTCTTTATGTGTTTTTTGGCCATTTGTATATCCTGTTTGGGGAACTTCCTGTTCGCAACTTTTGCCCACTTAAAAATTTGGGTTGTCTTTCTAAGAGTTATTTTATATTCTGACTACAAGTCCCTTATTGGACAAAGGATTTGCAAATATTTTCTCCCATTCTGTTAGTTGTCTTCTCACTTACTTGATGGTGTCTTTTCCTCCCCAGCTTTATTGAGACATAATTGGCATTAACATTGTGTAACATTGTGTAAGTTTAATGTGTACAACTTGTTGGTTTGATACACTTATATGTTGCAAAGTGGTTACCACCATAGCTGTAACTAACACCTGCATCATGTCACATAATTACCATTTATTTTTTGTGGTGAGAACATTTACAATCTACTCTCTTAGCAACTTTCAAGTATATCATTCAGTATTGTTAACTATAATCACTCTGTGTACATTAGATCCCCAAATTGATGGTGTCCTTTGAAGCACAGAAGTTTTAAATTTTGATGAAGTCCACTTACCTATTTTTCGTCATTTGTGTCTTTGTAGTCATATTGAAGAAGCCATTGCCTAACCAAAGGTCATGAAGGTTTAATCCTTTGTTTTCTTCTAAGAGTTTTATGATTTTAGGTCTGTGATCTGTCTTGCGTTAATTTTGTATATGGTGTAAGATAGAGTTCCAACTTTATTCTTTGACGTGGGATATCCAGTTGTCCCAGCACCATTTGTTGAAAAGGCTATTCTTTCTAACATTGCTTTTCTTGGCACCCTTTTTAAAACTCAGTTGATTGTAACTGCACGGGTTTATTTCTGGACTCTCAGTTGTACTTCATTGGTCTCTACGTCTGTTCTTAGGCAGTATTACACTGTCTTGATTACTGTAGCTTTGTAATGTGAGTCCTTCAACTTTGTTCTTTCTCAGGATCATTTTGGCACCTATAATTTTTAAAGGCAGTTATCTTTGGTGTACCCTCTTTAGGGAGACTTAACTTATAAATGTCCAAAATAGAGATTTAGGAAAAAAAAGGAGAACTTGGGTTGTCTATGATTGAGTCAGCAACTGAATGCCTAATAATTTCTGGTTATCAAACCTCATTTATTTATTTACACATTCTTCTGAATGTCCACCATGTGTTAGACACTGTGCTAGGTTGTGGGGAAGCCATGATGAGCAAGACATGGGGTCTGTGCAGGGAGCTTAAGCTGACACCTGGCTTTCATGTTTTTGA
Organism: Hyperoodon ampullatus; assembly: GCF_949752795.1. Classification (NCBI taxonomy): domain Eukaryota; kingdom Metazoa; phylum Chordata; class Mammalia; order Artiodactyla; family Ziphiidae; genus Hyperoodon; species Hyperoodon ampullatus. The sequence continues at coordinate 33,435,194 of NC_136924.1, read as the reverse complement.
AAGGAGTGTGGACTTTCGATGATCAACAAAGATATGAATATAATCCAAGCAGATGTACCATCAGGTGGCAGGTTTACTCTCGTCATAAATGAAGATCCTATCAATGAAAATTCTTCTTAACTTACTGTTTTGCTAGTAGGAATGGAATAAGAGGATGCATATCTTTCAGATAGCTGTGTTGAGCACCTTGGAAAAACTATGAAAGCACTACATTCTCATTTACACCTTTGTGTGCACATGTATCTCCTCCCATTTAAAAGTTCCCTTGAAGGCAAGGGGCTTGTTTTACTGACTTACTCTGTCAGTCATCTAAACAGTACTTTGAAAATATTAGGTATTCAATATATGTTGACTGAATAATTGAATGAGTCAAGTAAGCCATAAGTGAGTCCTCGTATTGTATAACATTGTATTAAATTAGGGTTTGCATAGCTTTTATTCGCTATCATTCTTGCCCTCAAGGATCTTTTTTTTTTTTTTTTGCGGTACACGGGCCTCTCACTGTTGTGGCCTCTCCCGTTGCGGAACACAGGCTCTGGACGCGCAGGCTCGGCGGCCATGGCTCACAGGCCCAGCCGCTCTGCGGCATGTGGGATCCTCCCAGACCGGGGCACGAACCCGTGTCCCCTGCATCGGCAGGCGGACCCCCAACCACTGTGCCACCAGGGAAGCCCCAAGGATCTTGATTTAATGGTTAACGTGAGGATGAGACACTCAGTATGAAACACCTTTACAAAAAGAAGGTGTATTAAATTATAAATAATATGAAAAGTAAATTGTACAAATAACCCAGTAAATTTTTTTTTTTTTTTTTTTTCGGTACGTGGGCCTCTCACTGTTGTGGCCTCTCCCACTGCGGAGCACAGGCTCCGGACTCGCAGCCTCAGCGGCCATGGCCCGCAGGCCCAGCCGCTCCGCGGCATGTGGGATCTTCCTGGACCGGGGCACGAACACATGTCCCCTGCATCGGCAGGCAGACTCTCAACCACTGCACCACCAGGGAAACCCCAACCCAGTAAATCTTAACTTATTACACATATTAGGAGTCACTTGAGTTCATAGAATGATGTAGGATGGTAGAGGAAGTCCGGAACAGAGGTAGACTTTCATCTAGGTTTAAAAGAACTGAAGGAAAGCAGATTGATAGAGGGGAGGGACTAAAACTTTTCCAGGTCAAGAGACAGTTCTCAGTAGGGGTGGCACTGTCTCCTTCCTAACAAGGGGACTTTTGGAAACGTGTGGAAGTTTTTGGTTGTCCTAGTGTTCAGGACACTGAAAGCCTACTGGCTTTTAGAAGTTAAGGGCCGGGCATACTAGAGTTCCACGGTGTGAAGTTAGGAATTGGTCTGTCCCAAATCCCAGTAGCGCTCTGTTTGAGATACACGGAGAAGGAAACAGATTTAGCTGTACAAGGAGGAACATGGTGTTTATGAATAGTGCTCCAAAGCAGATACTGTTTTTTATTTGTTTTTGTTTTTTTGATATACGTGCTAAACTGAGAGATGTATATAGTTAGGTAGAACACCTTAGGAACTGGTGCAGAAATTTATGTTTGATCATTTTGGATGATTTTGATGATTCTCAACACTTTCTTTTGTCTTACGGTTTTCTTTTCTTTCCTTTGTCTTAGAACGAGCCTCTGACCCCAGGTTATCATGGATTCCCAGCACGGGACAGCCAGGTTGGTATAAGCTGTTTATAACTCAGATAATGTGTGTGTGTGTGTGTGTGTGTGTGTGTGTGTATTTTATCTAAGGAAGCTATGATAGAGAGCATTTCCTGAAATTATTTATTTTGGAGAGTGATATGGTTAATTTCAGCAATGAATTTACATTTAGAGATATAATAAAATATATTTCTTAACCCTAAAAATATTGTAATCACATTATTGAAATTGTGGATATTATAGGGGGAAAGTCACTCAGGTACAGTCGTAATTGCTTTTGTTTTTTGTTCTCCAGGCTGTATGATAATTTTTTAACCTGGTTTTCTTGATGTCTCATAATTCTAAATGTTGGACTTGTCTCTTTATTCCCAGCCACTTAGCCCCTGCCTGCACAGATTTTTTGAGTCCCTGCAATAATCTGCAAAAAGAAAATTCCATTCTCCTCCCTGGGGGAATTCAGCCTTATGGTTTTAATCAGGGAAGGCTTTCTTGAGAGAGGGTAGTTTCTGCTGCCTTTCTTTGTTAGATAGGGAGGATGATTAGAAAAAGCCCAGGCTTTATTGTGGGTTAGAGCAAAACTGTTTCCTGCCAGGACACCCTCAGTATGGTTTAGGTGAGTGTGTAAAATGCTTTCCCTACCCTTTTGCCATTTGGAGCAGGTGAGGCTGACACAGAGTTAGGGTAGAACAGGTTAGGCTGCCTCAGAGAAATGGTGTGGCTTAAGACACCTAGCCTCTTTGCTATTTGGGGATATTGATCTTCTTCAGGAGATTTAAAATGGTAGCTCCTAGAAACATCTCTCAATTTCTAGCCATCATTTATATCTTTGAATGTCTATCCACCATTCCTTATAGGGTTGTCCGAAAAAAGCCACCATTATTAGGCTTGTCCAAGGGATATGTCATCAGAGTGCTAAACCAAAGGGTTGACATAGCTCCCCTTTCCAGAACTTAATTAAATCTCATCAAAACCCTGAAGCTGATCTTAAAAAACCAGGATGGCCCCATAATCAATAGTCACCTATTTGAGGGTCTTCCAGATTGAGAGTATTTGCCCAGTTCTGGTACTTTTGGTGTTGTGTTGGCATCAGACTGGTCCCAGGTAGGGTATGGAGAAAAGGGGGGAGAGAAAATGCTGCTCATCTCTGTGTTCATCTCCCAGTGGGATCATCATTGTCGGAATTGAAGATTGTCCTATGGAAGCTCTTGGTGAAAGATACAGTCATTTACCCCAAACCTAAAGACAATGTAGAGGGTCTTTCTTTTATTTCTTTCTGCTTTGGATCTGCCCTAGATAGAGCTTCTGTAAGCTGTGAAATTTATGTCCTTTGATAGTATTTCTATATCCTGGCCATGTATCAGAAAAAATACTGTTGCCTGGAGATCTAGCCCCCAACAATTCTGATTGAGTGAGTCTAAGACTGGGCTTAGCCATTCATGTATTTAGAAATTCCTACAGGTGATTTGTGTAGCCAAGGTCAAAAACTATAATGCTATGGGCTGCTTTAAAACAAGTGATATTTTCTATTTCATCGTGTACTTTCTACCAAGGACCCTTAAAACATAAGGGATCATGGTCAGTCTCTGAATCTAGTTTTGTATACTCATGCAAATATTTACTTATAAAATGTTGCTTATTTTGTATACAGGCTTATTTTAGATATAGGAAGGTAAAACGAATCAAAGTTAAGTATGGGAATAGACTTAATGAGTTTAAAAGAATCTGAAAAAGTACTGTATAATGCTGTGTTCTTCCTCTGGGGATTACAGATCAATAAGGAATTAAGCAAAAGGAATTAAGAGGAATTTGTTAAAGCACAAAAAGTAGTCTCTGCTTGGAACTACTGTATTTTTCCTTTCTTTTGTAGCCAGACCCACTTCTGTAGCCTTACTGTTACACATTACTCATACTGTCTCTGCTGTAGGCCTATGCAGACCCTTCTGCTGTGCTTTATAGCTGCTTAATTTACATAGAGGCACATTCTGATGGTAACAGGTTTATTTTAGTTTATTTTCTTGGGCTTTATTTTGTTTTTCTGTCTGGATCTTTGAATTAGAGACCTTAGCATAGTGCACACAGGCGGATATTGACTAGCTGCTTGTTGCATTTGATGAATACAGCATCCAGGTGAGTCCTGCTAATTAACGTGCCTAACCTCGTGAACTCTCACTTCATGCTCTGAGATTTGGGAGGCATTTATCGGTGTGAAACACTGGTCACTGAGCAGCCCGAGTTGGGCAGAAACTGAACTTGTGATCTTTACATCTTCCCAGAGTGGTTTGGCTCAGCAAATCCAGGAACCAGAGAGTGGGGTGAAGGTGAATTTTAGTTGTGTGAATCTTTATTTGCTTTTCCTTATTCTTTTATGTTTCTTTTCTAAATAGATAGGAACCATCCCCAGACAGGATTTCTATCAGCATCTAATGGTGATTTTAAAAGAGATAAAAATGGTAATCTTTTGACCACTGCAGAGAGCTTTCATCAAATATTTTCTCATCTCATCCTCACCACCACCTCTTGAATGGATAAGGCAGGTATTTCCTTTGGAAGGATAAGGAAACAGTCACACAGAGATTAAAGTGACTTATCCAAGGTAACAATACAGGTTAGCAGCTGAATAAGCACTGAAATTTGTCCTCTATTTGTTGAGGGTCCTCTATACTGGGGACTCTTGACTCACAAAGGGAAAATGGGGTCATGTGCAGTATGCCTGCTCACTTACTCTACTTATTTATCATTTGGGGGCTTCATAGATCCCTTGACATTGAACTTAAGAATCTAGGAGTCCATAACCCTGGTTAAGAATTACAACAGCAAAGTTCCTTAGCACTAAGTGGGCCAGTATTTCACTGTTACAGTGGCCCTTTTCACCCTGTTACATACACCCCTGGTAACACATTTGAATTAAAAACCTGTGAAGGGGGCTTCCCTAGTGGCGCAGTGGTTAAGAATCCGCCTGCCAATTCAGGGGACATGGGTTCAAGCCTTGGTCCGGGAAGATTCCACATGCCGCGGAGCAACTAAGCCTGTGCGCCACAACTACTGAGCCTGTGCTCTAGAGCCTGCGAGCTACAGCTACTGAGCCCACGTGCCACAACTACTGAAGCCCACACACCTAGAGCCTGTGCTCTGCAACAAGAGAAGCCACTGCAATGAGAAGCCTGCGCACCGCAATGAAGAGTAGACCCCACTTGCCGCAACTAGAAGAAAGCCTGTGCGCAGCAACGAAGACCCAACACAGCCAAAAATAAATCAATAAAATAAAGGAAATAAAAGATTAAAAAAAAAACCTGCGAAGGAAAGGAGGGGGAAAAGAAACCACCTGTCACCTTGTAGAGGTTTTGCTTTTTTATGCAAGGTCACCTCACCTCAGCCTTCTTTCCTAGTTAACAGGCTTTATGGGATGGCAATCCATTGCTTTTATAAAACACTCCAAGCACGTCACTGTGCTTGCTAATGTGGTCTCTCCGTGCAGGTGGAGGAGACAAACATTGTTCCAGATTAGCAGAAGTGCAAACCAGCTCAGAAAGGCTGAATGCTTTATCTAAGGCCATGCAGGATTTTAGGTTGATGACACAATGTAGTGGTTTAGATTCCTAGCTGACCATCTCTTTGTGATTTACGTGTATGTGCACATGCTTATGATAGAGTTCCCAAGTGTTGATTAAGGTTGGAATAGTTTGTGGCTTTGTAGTGTTCTCTAAATGAGAGAATATTTGTGTGCATTAGCTCCAGAGTTTTTATTCAGGAGGGACCTGGGAGCAGCAATCTGATTAGAAGGGGCCTTAGTTCTGCATAGCGAACTTACTGTTTATGCTCATATTGTTCGTTTATTTGGAATGGCTTTCAGGGGCCTCCTGGAAGGTACAGTGGGAGTCCTAAGGCTAGCCCCTTGTCTGTCACCTCTTGGTGCCACAACTTATGTCTGCTGTAATTAAGGTGACTGTGCAGTTTATCATTCAAGTTGGGGCACTTTTGAGAGAGAAAAGGGATGCTAATGTGGAAACAGTCCCAGGCAAACCTTGATGAATGGGATGTATGGTTATCCTAGCTATGAGTAAAGAAATACAGTGAGTGTTCCCTTAACTGGAGTGATCAGGTTTGGGATTATGGCATGGTGCATTTCCTACACTTGACCTGTGGACATGAAGCGTTGCCATTCACACTGGAGATGAGAGCACAGACTCTTGGTTGGGTTCAGGTGTTGCATCAGCTATGGAACCAGGAATGTTAGTAAATTATGAAAACTAATGTTGGTCAGGAATTTTGCAGCTCACAGTGTATGCTTCCATGTATCAGTATATTCAGTTTTGATCTTCACAATAGGTCTTCTAGGAAGGTCAGGCTTTATTATCCCTATTTGGTAGCTAAGAAAACCAAACCAGAGGTTTTTAAATGAATTTCCCCATGTCACAGAGTTAGTGGCACAGTTAGACTTGAGTCCTGGATTCTCAGCCTCCATGCCTTGTATTTCCCTCTTGTGTTCTTCTGTCAGTGTTCTCTCCTCTTTGAATGGGGATGTTCTCTTCCTCGTGTGGCAAGATAAGATACTACGGAATCTTTGGAGAATGTAACAGCTTGGAAAGTCTTCACATGAACTAGAGGTCCCTCGCATAACTTATTTCTATCAAGTTTACTTCCTATTTTGTTTGTTAAAAAAGCTTATGGTTTACAGTTTATCTTTTTGTATTTTATTAATTTACTTATTTTGCTTACCAGCAGCACTGTGGACTATGATTATGATTTGCTATTTAGATTAGAGAACACTACTTTCCTGGGAGTGTCAAGAAAAACATGCCCATGAGGAATGAAATAAACCTTCCTTTTATAATTTTGCATCCTTAATGTAAAGAAGATTAATGTCATAATATTAGACTCTGATTTTTTAAATGCTAGTCAGTGGCTCCTTAAAAAGTCTTTTCCTTCACTTTTCTAAAAGTATGTTGAAAACTATTATATAGACATGCTCAAGTGATTCCCCCAAAATGGAAATATCAGAGGAGATGTTTAAGTTGACAGATGTGACTTGGATAATTAGGGATTTAAATTTGGAGTAGAAGCCTTACTTTTAATTTAGAGTATAGATTTTAAATGACCTAAGAGATTTTTTTCCCCAAAGTATTTTCTTTCTTCTTGAGAATTTTAAATTTCCCTTTTTCTAATGAATATCTTTGTTATCCCTGGAATGGACTTTATTTTTGTCCAGTTTTCTGCAAATAAACTTTCAGGGCTTTTACTTATTTTGATTGGGAGCCATGGGCAATAGCAAATGCATTTTCTGTCATACTCATTTGGTTTGGTGGCAAAGAAATGATGGCTACTTTTCTTTCCTTTGGGAGATTTGGAATGGAGGACATAGTGAGGGCGTCCAAGTTCTAGCTCAGTGATTTCAAGCTTAAAAAACAGATGGCGGGCTTCCCTGGTGGCGCAGTGGTTGCGAGTCCACCTGCCGATGCAAGGGACACGGGTTCGTGCCCCGGTCCGGGAAGATCCCACATGCCGCGGAGCGGCTGGGCCCGTGAGCCATGGCCGCTGAGCCTGCACGTCCGGAGCCTGTGCTCCGCAACGGGAGAGGCCATAGAGGCCCGCGTACTGCCAAAAAAAAAAAAAAAAAAATGTGGCAACCTCTAGTAAGTAATACCTTTTGCATTATGACCCAGTACACACACACACACACACACACACACACACACACAACTGTAACTTAGAGTTAAATGAGTCTTACCAAATAATACTTACCCTTACTATGTTCTAAGCACTGTGATATTTTCCATTCTCTCCCATTCCATTAAAAAAAAACCTGTTGATTATGACCAACAATTAATTGACCAAAATTGATTTTCTGAACCCACTAATGGATTGCAGACTTAGTTTTGAAAAACAAAATTATAATAATTGTCATCCTTAAAAATGCCACCTTAGGGCTTCCCTGGTGGCGCAGTGGTTGAGAGTCCGCCTGCCGATGCAGGGGAAACGGGTTCGTGCCCCGGTCTGGGAAGATCCCACATGCCGCGGAGCGGCTGGGCCCGTGAGCCATGGCCGCTGGGCCTGTGCGTCCGGAGCCTGTGCGTCCGGAGCCTGTGCTCCGCAACGGGAGAGGCCACAACAGTGAGAGGCCCACATACCACAAAAAAAAAAAAAAAAAAAAAAAAAAAAAAAAAAATGCCACCTTAAAGAAAACCCATACATAGCCTTTAGTCATCACTTCACCATTCCCCCGCCCCCAGCCCTGAGCAACCTCTAATCTACTTTCCAGCTCTGTGGATTTGCCTATTCTGGACATTTCATAAAAACAGAATCATACAATATCTGGTCTTTTGTGACTGGCTTTTTTCACTTGGCATAATGTTTTCAAGGTTCATCCCTGCTGTAGCATGTGTCAGTACTTTATTTCTTTTTTTGGTGGACCATAGCCCATTGTATGGATTTAGAAGTATTTCTGTGTGCACTTACTGTCTCCCTCTGTAATTCATCTCCTCCCCTGTCTTACCACCAGCTTCAGCCTCACTGGGCGTTCTTTCCATTTTTGAACTCGTTGAGCTTGATCTCAGTTTCAGGTCTGTGGAATCGCTGTCTTCTCTACCTTAGATCTGCAGTGCTCTTGACCCAGATCTTTACCTTCTCATTCAGGTCACAGGGCCAAAGTTTACTCCTCAGAGAAGCTTCCCTGACCACACCAGTCTTAAAGTTATCCACATACATACCTTGACCATTCAGTCTTATCTTCAGCGCTCTCATCATTATCTGAAATTATCTAGTGTGTGTGCTTTATTGTCTGTCTCTCCCACTAAAATATAAGTTCTCTGTAAGCTGTGACTTTGCTTAGAGCAGAGCCTGGCATGTAGTAGGAGGTCAAGAAGTATTTGTTGGATGAATAAATGAAAATTATTCTCAGTTGAGTGTGAAGCTTTTAAAAGGTTTTAAGCAGGGAGCGACATGACCTATTGTACATTTTTTAAAACAACGGTCGTGGTTGCTGTAAAGAAGGAATTTTAGATCTGCCCTCCCTCCCCCCTACAAAAGGCAACCTTAGAACTGTCTAGGCAACAGCTTTATCATTTGCTGTGTTTAATATCAGTTCCAGCTAGTACTTAATTGTTGAATGAGAAATTTTATCCCACTGCCCTCTCCCAGTTGCAGACTGGATTAAAATAATAGGTTCAGAAGTAAAATGTTTCATACCTCTCTTATATCTTACAATCCATAGTAATTTTTTTTACTGGCCCTTTTTTTAACTGAAAATGCTTCTGCTTTGCTTTTAAATTACAAAAAGTGTGAAATCGCTTTCTTTTCTTCCTACTAGGTTATCTAGAACCCCACTTTCAGCCTTAATGCAAGATTTATTCACATGGTTGCGTCTCTTCAGTATCTGACATCGGGTCACCCATCAGTGGTTCAGGTCCTTCTGTGGTGTTGCCTTACACCCTCTAGTGGATGAAGGGCTAGTAGATGCTGCAGCATCAGCACTTTTCTCAAACCATTAATCAGCTTCAGACTTAGTGTTGCATTTTAGATCATTCCATCCTGTAGATAGTTCAGAAGCTTTTCCCTCCTAGGAAAGACCATTTTATTTATTTTGCTGCTTACAGCCATGTACCTAAATAACATGCTTATTCTGTTATTTCTTGATTTATCAATTTGAGACTCTACCCTTTGGCTTCCTACTGTTAAGAGATGAGAAGGAAGGAGTGTCTATAAAATTGCTAATTTCTCATTGATTTAACCAAAAAATGGTTAAATCAATGTTCGTTACTGATTTATGTTTACATAATATCTACATTATTATGACTGAATATAGAGGAACCATAATATTATGATTACATTCCCTTATATACTTTTTTGTTTCCCCTGGAGTTATTTAAATATATGCATACATATATATAGAAAAAATATATATTTAATAATTACTTTTTAAAAAGCACTATTGAGATATAATATCCATGCCATAAAGTTCACTCAGTGTAAGAGTACTTATTCAGGGATCTTATTAAATTTATAGAGTTGTGTCACCATCACCACAGTCCAGTTTTAGAACATTTTTGTCATCCCCCTAAATTCTCTTGAATTCTGTTGCAGTCAGTCCTTACACCCACCCCAGCCCCAGACAACCACTGATCTGCTTTCTGACTCTATAAAATTATCTTTTCTGGACATTTCATGTAAATAGAATCATATAATATGTATGTAGTGTTTTGTGTATGATTTCTTTCATTTTTCATAATGTTTTTGAGGTTCATCCATGTTGTAGTATGTATCACCATATCATTACTTTTAATTGCTGAATAGTATTCTATTGCGTGGATGTACCACATTTTGTTAATCCATTTACCAGTTGATAGATATTTGTATTATTTCCAGTTTGGCTATTATGAGTAATGCTGTTACGAGCACTCACAAGTCTTTGTATGGATATATGTTTTCATTTCTCTTGGGTAGATTTCTAGGAGCAGAATTGCTGGGTTTTATGGTAAATTTATGCTTAACTTTTTTTGGGGGGGGTCGCTGAACAGTTGTAATGGAAGTTATTTTTGAAAACTACTCAAGTAAACCATTATCTTTCTATTGCAAATCAAAATAATACCTAGAAAATTAAAGGATTAAATCCAGTTTGAAAGGAAAATAAACTATAGGTAAATATTTGACTAAACCTTATAAAAATTTCAGTGTAGAAATGTGATAGAAGAAATTATAAAAAGTATTATGCTTAACTTTTTAAGAAACTGCCAAACTGTTTTCCATAGTGGCTTGGTTTTATCCACCTCTTTGATTATACTGAGTATATATATTGGTATTTCATTGTGGTTTTAACTTGCATTTCCCTAATGGTTAACAACGTGGAGTACCTTTTCATGTGCTTATTAGCTAGTCATATGTCTTCTTTGTTGAGATGTTTGTTCAAGTCTTTTGCCCACTTTTTATTTGGTTTTATTTAGTTACACAAATATTTGGTTCGTTTGTCCTCTTATTATTGAATTGTAAGAGGTCTTTATATATTCTGGATACAAGTTCTTTGTCATATTTACAATTTGCAAATATTTTTTCTCAGTTATGCAATTTTGTAAGACATATCTTCCTTCCCCCAATAAAACAAAACAAAACTGTGTTTTCATCCTTACGTGCTAAGTTTGGATAAACTCTGCATAACTATCATATGAAACAGACTGTGAAAACAGGCATTTGATTATCTCTTTTCAGACCTGGTGATTGCTCCAAGGAAGATTGGCAGGTTTATAGTGGCTTTGTGTTTGGCTGACACAGCCTTTTCCACATCCTTAGTGGCAGGCATGTTTGGGCAAGAAAACCCTTAAGGTAGTGAAGGGAAATTATGCTGCTTTCTGTGTGTCCTAAGGGATGTGATATGGTAAGGGATCAGCCAGGTTCATTGGCTTTCATGGAAATTCCTCTGTAGGTGTGCGCGTGCATGCGCACACGCACACACACACGCACACACACACATGCACACGCACACACACACACACACACCCGACTTTTGGTTTAAATATCAGCTCTGCCATTGCAGGCTATATGACTTTGGGAAGTTTTTCCTTCAGCCTTCTCTATGCCTCAATTTCTATAAAATAGGAATAGTATCTACTCTGAAAGGTTGTTGTAGGATTAGAGATAACATGTAAATTTCTTGGCATGTATTAGGGTCAGTAAATCATTTTTCTTGTTTATTTTATCAGAAAGAGGCCTTAGGGAAGCTTTATAAGGAAATGATTAGTTCTCACAGTCTCTGATTTAAGTCTACTTTCTCATTTTCTTTTTTTTTAAAATTTATTTATTTTATTTATTTATTTTTGGCTTCATTGGGTGTTGCTGCGCGTGGGCTTTCTCTAGTTGTGGCGAGCAGGGGCTACTCTTCCTTGCGGTGTGTGGGCTTCTCATTGTGGTGGCTTCTCTTGTTGTAGAGCACGGGCTCTAGGTGCGCAGGCTTCAGTAGTTGTGGCACACGGGCTGAGTAGTTGTGGCTCGTGAGCTCTAGAGCGCAGGCTCAGTAGTTGTGGCGCACGGGCTTAGTCGCTCCGCAGCATGTGGGATCTTCCCAGACCAGGGCTCAAACCCGTGTCCCCTGCATTGGCGGGTGGATTCTTAACCACTGCGCCACCAGGGAAGCCCCTCATTTTCTTTTTGATTCTTAGTTATTCACCATGTGAAATGAGTTATATGTATAGATTTGAAATTTCTAGCGAAGGAACATAGTTTTGCCATATTTCCAAGAAAAATATGTCTCTGTGAGGGAAATGACATCTGTGTAAGTTTATTTACCTAATTCATTATGGGTCTTGGCAGCATAAATATAAAGAGGGAGTTATTTTTGAGACTTCTATGACTTGAACAGAATCTGGTTCAAACTGAACCAGACACTCAAGGCTCTCTGCAACCATCTTGTTCACTATCACCCTACCCACATGTTTCTTCTGCTGTGTGTGTCTCCTCATAGTCCTTCAGCTACCTCTGCTGGATAGTGATTTCTTCCTAGTGCCTTGTGCTTGAAATGTTCCTCCTTTTTCCAGCAGAGTCCTAAATATCCTTCAAGATCCCTGGCCACAGCTTACCCTGTTTTATGAAATCTTTCCTAATTGCCTTTAATCATTTGAACTCATTTAACACATCTACATGAACATTTCCATAAGGTTCAGATCAAGGGAGTTGGGGAAGTATTATGAAGATTGTGAGCAAATTATTTAACTTCTCTAAGGCTCAGTTTTCTCATCTGTGAAAGTGAGGCTGATAGTGCCTACTTCTGTAAGGTGGTTGTGAGGATTAAATTTTTAAAAACTTCCTAGGTCAGCAGTGTCTTATTGGTTGATATTGTTTACTAACCTCTACCTTTAACTTCCTATGAAGTTTAGAAAAGCTCTTCTCGTCTCTGGGCCCAACTTTCTTCTTTTTCCTTTAAGGGCTCTTCTGCCTATGTTGGTTTGATTTTGTGGTTCTTGGGAGTGTCATGCTTCATTGTGGAAGCTGTGGGAGCTTTTATCACTTAACGTCCCACCTCTGAATCTGCAGGGTTGCTGTGGCTCTGTGGATAGCTGAGTGACTTGAGTCAGAAGAATGGACAGTGTGGCTGTCTTTCCTCTTCTTCCCTCTTCAGTACCTAGTTTCTTGGCACATCCTGTCTTTTATGCCAGACTTCTTCCCCCAGCTTTGCCTCTTTTTGCTCAGTTTGGGGTTGCTGTGATTTTAGGCTGTTAGAACAGTTTGTAGTCCACTATTGACCCAATTACTTATTAAGTATTTTGTAAATGGTTGGATCATAACTTCACTGCTTCACTTTCTAGTAGATTGACCTAATTCTATGTATACAGGCTGTTGATTTGTATTGTAATGAGAGCTCTAATGTGCCCATCAAAAAGAATTATATGACTAAAGATTATTAATCACTGGGACTGTTTATAAAAGGAAAATTAGAGAATTTCCTTTATTAGCAATTTTCAAAATTAGGAAATTCACCTGTCTAGAATTACTTAGGGCGGCCAAGTAGTTAGTAGGATCTCCTTGCTCTGGTGGTTAGTACCACCAAGCAACAGATAGTCTTCCCACAACCAGACCTAGCTACCATTTGGTGAGTTACTTTAAGAAGCTTGATAGTCTCCTCAACCCATTGTTCTTTAACAGACAGCCATGGCAGTGATTTAGAATGAAACCAACTAGCCAAGTAGAAGATAAGGCAAAAGGCTTTGTAGTTGGTGGACAATATAGTTGTGCGTTTCAGTTATAGATCAAATATTTTTATTTTTTTAGTAACATTAGCTGTATACCATTATACTGAGTTGATTTAAGGTTGACTTAGAGAGGCAGGGGAATACAACAGATGACTTACAGTCTTATGTTAGAAACTTCGGTGCCACCAGAAAATAATTTCAGCAAGTTCTGTATAGTCACGCATTTAAAGGCACGACTCTGATTTCACTGGGTCTCAGACTCTGCTTAGCTTCTGTCTGCTGAAGACACTTTAGTGGTTACTCCAGGCCTTCCGTGATCTGGCACCAGTCTTTTTCCTTTTGAATCGTGTAAGGTAGTCTGTGTTTTAGCCACATTATGGGGCGGGATAATGTAGCTTTGAAATCAATACAGGTTTAATTCTGAGTTTTTTACTTATGGTGTTCTCTCTGTTTAAATACAGTTCATCCTTTAAATCCTACTTCAGATGTTCCCCCCTCTATGAAGTGTTGCCTGATGCAATTATCTGGGTACAGACCCTTAATTAATGCCCACCGAACCCCCAAGGCACATTTTTCCTACTTTGTAATGAGCACTTTACCACTGCCTGTTATGTTATGGTGAAAAGGTTGATGACACACACAGTCCTGTGAGAACAAGGACACTGTCCTACCTCTTAATATTCTTGAATCCTTTTACAGAGTAAATGCCCAGTAAGAATTTGGTAAAGGGACAAATTAAAATAAGCTCATCTTCAGCCTTCTTGAAATAGAGAGACTACTGTATTGTGATTTTTTTTCTATGGACAAAGGAAAAAAAACTTTGTTCAGAATTTAACTAGGTTTTATTGCCTTTGCCTTGCCAAAGCAATATGAAAAATTAATACTTAAGAAGCTAGATATCTGATCCTCAACAGGAGAGTGCCTCTTACAAGTTTAATGGGTTTGGTCAAGTGGATATTAAATGTAAATCTGTCATTTTATGGAGCCATAGAAGGCTCTTAAAACACTCAATAAATACCCTTATTGAATTAGTAGAGCATTTCAACAGGGGACTGCCTGTGTATCTCCTGTTATTAGTATCTTTCATTGTTCCTTTAGAGTGCCTTCAGCCTGTACTCACACAGCTTTGTGCTGTCATGTGGCTCATGGAATCATCTAAGGTAAAGATGCTTCTAGCTCCTTAATTCTATTCTTTTGTTATGTTACAGGGAACCCATTTGTTAATTCTGGCAGGTGGGTCTTAATTTCACAGTAACAAATGGGGGGTCCCCATAAAAAGAGAGCTAACATGTATTGAAAACACTGACTTATTAGGTGCCAGGCCCTGTATAAAGCACTGAGCAAGTATTCAGTATTATTTTATTTCATCCCATTTGCAGGTGAGGAAACCCAGTCTCAAAGAGATTTAAGCCATCACCCATGGCTATGTAGCTGTTAATTAGGGAATTTTTAAATGTGTTAGATTTCAAAGTTGATGATATTTCCACTCTGCATCATGTCTTTTACTTATTTACTTTTATTTGAATGTGTTTTTTTTTACATTTTACTTGCACGTTTGATTTTTCTTTGGTCAGCAGCAAATGTCAATTCCCTAGTTGCTCCCCTCCCTGCCCTTTAGTGAGGGGATGATAATTCTGTATTATGTTTCTGTAGTCCTCTAGTTTACACATCGCTTCATATCTATTCTTGTTTGATCTTGGTGAGTGGCGGTCTGCATGCAGCGGGGCAGGGTTTTCATCGCCACTGGCAGCTGAGGAAATTAAGATTTCCAGTTCTGTGACATATTTGCCAAAGGTGGTAATAATAAGTGGCACCAAAATTAGCTTTTGTTTTGAAGAGGAACACTGATCTACAGACTAAATTTTTTAGCAGCAAATTCTCGTCTTCAAACAAATTATATGGACACAATATATAAAAATGTAAGTGGAGTGATCCTAGGAGAAAAGATGTGGAAGGCCTGGGGCCCCACCCTCTGGGTTTCCTGTGCCCATGAGGCCCCTCAGCTGACCGGAACACAATTTGAAAACCACTGGGGAATGAGCAAAGAACGTTGGTGCCAGACAGATCTGGATTCAATCTGTAGTTTGGGCCTGATGTTTAACCTCTCTTAGGTTTGGTTCTTCATTTGTAAAATGGGTATGCTTTTCATAGGATTGCTGATAAATATTAACTAAAAAACAGGCCAAGCCTAGCACAGTGCCCTTGACTTCTGCAGAGGAGAGATCAAGTTGACAGGCAGCATAGGTTGGCCACTTGCCCTGTGTGGTTCTCCTGCTAAACCTGGGGTGGTGGGAGGGAGCTCGCTGCTGAGGCTGGGCCTCCATAGGACTTATTACCCAGAACTTTGTACTTGACTGAAGGCTCAGACATCACATTTATCAATAGTTTAGAACAGGGATGGGCAAACATTTTCTGTAAAGGATCAGAGAGTAAATATTCCAAGCTTTGGGGCCATCTAGTCTCTGCTGCAGCTACTCAGTTCTGCTGCTGCAGCACAGATGCAACCGTAGACAATATGGAAACGACTGAGCATGGTTGTGTTCTAATAAAACTTTATTTGTGGGCACTGAATTTTGAATTTCATGTAATTTTCATATATCACAAAATATGCTCTTGATTTCTTCAACCACTAAAAATGTAAAAACTGAGCTTGTGGACTGTACATGGGTTGTACGTAAACAAGTGACAGGTGGCCAAAGTTTGCTCACGTCCAGTTTAGACATTGCTTGTTGGTAATCAATGCACTTAAAAAAAAAAAAAAAATTTATTTATTTATTTTTGGCTGTGTTGGGTCTTTGTTGCTGTGCGCGGGCTTTTTCTAGTTGCAGCGAGTGCGGGGGCTACTCTTTGTTGCGGTGCGCGGGCTTCTTTTGTTGCGGAGCACAGGCTCTGGGAGCATGGGCTTCAGTAGTTGCGGCACACAGGCTCAGTAGTTGTGGCTCGCGGGCTCTAGAGTGCAGGCTCAGTAGTTGTGGCCCATGGGCTTAGTTACTCCGCGGCATGTGGGATCTTCCCGGACCAGGGCTCGAACCCGTGTCCCCTGCATTGGCAGGCTGATTCTTAACCACTGCGCCACCAGGGAAGCCCTCAATGCAGTTATTTATTTATTTATTTTTAAATAAATTTATTTATTTAATTTATTTATTTTTGGCTGCGTTGCGTCTTCCTTGCTGTGCACGGGCTTTATCTACTTGTGGTGAGCGGGGCCTACTCTTCGCTGCAGTGCACGGGCTTCTCACTGAGGTGGCTTCTCCTGTTGCAGAGCATGGACTGTAGGCACGCGGGCTCAGTAGTTGTGGTGCACAGGCTTAGCTGCTCCACGGCATGTGGGATCTTCCTGGACCAGGGCTCGAACCCGTGTCCCCTGCATTGGCAGGCGGATTCTTAACCACTGAGCCACCAGGGAAGCCCTCAGTGCAGTTTTTGATCCTGTGAATTTAACTTAAAGTGATTGCTATTAACAAAGTATTGATAGGGATTCCCTGGCGGTTCAGTGCTTAGGACTCTGTGCTTTCACTGCCAAGGGTGCGGGTTCAGTCCCTAGTCTAGGAACTAAGATCCTACAAGCCGCATGGCACAGTCAAAAAAAAAAAAAGAAGCATTCATATTAGGAAAGGCTTAATTTTCACAATAAACAAAAGGTAGAATTTTTTTTCATCCCGTACCTTTCAGGAATCGTTATATGTTCATTAGTTCCTTTACCCTCTATGAAGTGGTTAAAATGCAGTTATACTGGGCTTCCCTGGTGGCGCAGTGGTTGAGAATCTGCCTGCTAATGCAGGGGACACGGGTTCGAGTCCTGGTCTGGGAGGATCCCACATGCCGCGGAGCAACTAGGCCGTGAGCCACAACTACTGAGCCTGCGCGTCTGGAGCCTGTGCTCCGCAATGGGAGAGGCCGAGATAGTGAGAGGCCCGCGCACCGCGATGAAGAGTGGCCCCCGCTTGCCGCAACTAGAGAAAGCCCTCGCACAGAAACGAAGACCCAACACAGCAAAAATAAATAAATAAAATTAGTAAACTCCTACCCCCAACATCTTCTTTAAAAAAAAAAAAAAGTGCAGTTATACTTGTCTTGGTGATGACTAAACGAATAAAGTTTCTAAATAAAGAAGAAATAGTATAGTGGAAAGATCAGGAGTCATGAGGGAGTCAGGAAACTTGGCTTTGTCACTAATTTTGTGTCTTTATATATGTTACTTTACCTTTTGGGCCCTTCAGTTTCCTCATAGAAGTGAGGAAGCTGGCGATGATAGTATTAGAGATCTTTGCCAGCTCTAAAATTCTCTCATTCTACTTGTAGTTGTCTGTGATGGTGCTGTTGATCAATTTTCATCTATAGAAACTCTTAAGTACTTTATCAGTTAGTGTATTTTCAGAAATACCAACAGGGTTTCACAGTGTGTTGGAGACTATTTACAACCGCAGTTTATTCCCACTGCTAGTGCTAGCCATCTCTAGCAATTGTGATTTAAATGCCACATACCATTACGATGAATGCCATGCTGCAACAGAGTTAACCTGTTTGGAGATGAGCTGCAGATACAAAGAGAAGGGGACTAGGAAAATTGGAAGAAGAAAAGGCCTATCCTGACTACATATGGGCTTAGGCTATGTCGGTTTTTGTCAACAGGGGGCACCCAGAGCAAAGCAGGTGCTCTGTGACACACTGTACACTGCCCTTCTTCCCAGACAGGCACAGGGCAGCGAGCAGTGGATTCACACTGGTCTCCCTCCTGCATATTGCTTGATCCGCGTCCACATTCGAAGACATTTTCTCCCATGCTGAAGTCAGATATCCTAAATGCAGTCCTAATAATTGTTATTTGCTTCCCTCTACAGTGGAAACCCAATTCCCTCACTGTCTTGGAGTGAATGATCCCAGGTTATAAAGTCTGGGCTTTTGGGTGAATGTGCAGTGTTAGGCTCTTATATAACTCAGTATCCAGTGAGCTCGTATTACGGAAATATTGCTCTGAAAGAGCACTTAATATCTGTGTAACGTATTGTAAGAAGCGTTTGTTCTTGTTGCCTATTGCAGTGGTCCTCGAAGTGTGGTTCTCGGACCAGCAGCATCAGCATCACCTGGGAACTTATGCAAATTCATGGTATCCCCCTCCTCCCAGACCTACTGAATCAGAAACTCTGGGGCTGGGGCCCAGCCACCTGTCTCAGCGTGCTCTCCAGGTGATTCTGATGCACATTCAAGCTGAGGACCACTGCCAGAGAGATGTACTGAAGATCAGGTGCCAAGCAGTTTGCTAGGATGTTCATCTTCATTTTCCAGATGACACCACCAAGCCTAAAAGGTTCAGTGACTGCAAAGTCAGACTTCTAACAAGTGGTAGAGAAAGGATTTGAGTCCTGGTCTTTCTGACTCCAGATCTATGCTACAGTGGCTGCTAAAAAAATGCGAAGAGGTTCTGTATTGTTTAAATTCATATTTTTAAGTTAGTCTTTTTCTCAGAATTAATATACATTTATCAAAGAAAATATAGAAAATACAGCAGGCCAAAAGAATAAAAATTGCCTTAATATATTAACTTTATCTTAACTTTTTGTTTATTGTTCTAATCTTGTTTCTATGCAGCTCTTTTTGCATATACATACATTATAAAATTCCTTACAAAATCTCATCATATGGTACAGACTTTTGTAGTATGCTTCCAGCTCCTTCCTACTCCATTGTAAATATCTTTTCATGTCATTAAATATTTCTGTAGCGTTGTTTTACATGGTTGCCTAGTATTCCATTTTATGGTTCCATCATAATTCTTTCTAAACTCTGTCTTAAGTTGTTTTGATTCTGTGATAGGCTTTTAGGAGGAGTAGGATACTGAGTGCTGTGCTACTCAGGGTAAACAGTTTACACGGAGTGGCTTAAAGTATTATAATTAAGGTGAAAAATACAGATTAAGGTTGAGGAGGGAAAATGGAACTGGAGAGGCAATAATAAGCCTAATGCTTAGGTTAAATTGAGCCCAGAAATAGGAAAACGAATTGGAGTAAAAAACACCGAAGTATTAGGAATGGACTAGGGATCTGTGAGTGAGATGGGTTAAAACAAATAGTCAGAAAAATGTTTGTGAGCCATTTGATGGTGCCAGTGGCCTGCTTTTGTTACTGCCTTTTTTTGACATAGAAGCTGATCTGCTGGATGACAGCTTGAAAAAACTGGGCATAAGGCTTTTATAAATAACAGTTATTATTTATTGAGTACCTTCTGTGTGCCAGGTACCATATTAATCATTTATATAGACTTTATCATTTAATTTTTATAATAACCACGTGCATTCGATGCATTAGGTGGTGTTTTCCCCATTTTACAGAAGTGGAACCTGAGATTGAGACTTAAAGTAACTTGTTCAGATGCTTCAATTGGAACCCAGATTTGATCTAAGGCCCAAACCTGTGCTTTTATAGTATCATTTATGTTCATTCTTTTTTCATGGCACGGCAAGTCATCAACCCATGCTGGGGGCTGGGGGGTAGTTTCACTATCTCTTCAGGGACAGAGGGAAGCTAGATGTGGAAGGAAGGACACTAAAGTCATAACAGAGCAGGAGTAGACTTGAAGATCCAGCAAAGCTACCACCTGCCTAGTTATCTCGGGGCAGGTGTAACCCTGCGCCGGATACTGCAGCTGAGCAGGGACGGACTAGCGAAATGAGCTGTTGGGAGGAAGGAGCAGCGGTGGTCAGGAGAGTCAGAGCTCCCGCATTACATGTCCCTTCCTACAGGAGGTCATGATTCCTTTGCAGCATCTTGTAACAGCTTTAATGAGATATAATTAGATACTCTACCATTCACTCATTTAAAGTATACAATTCAGAGCCCTTTTTAGTGTATTCACGGAGTCTTCCTCACTCCAAAAAGAAACCGTGTACCTCTTAGTCATCATTGCCTGGTCCCCCTGTCTCCCTTGCCCCCCAAACTCTAGGCAACCACTAGTCTGCTTCCTGTCTCTACAGATTTTCCTGTCTAGGATATTTCCTATAAATTGACTCAATATAATAAAGTCCTTTGTTTCCGGCTCCTTTCACTTAGCATGATGTTTCCAAGGTTTCTCCATGTTGTAGCATACATCAGTACTTCATTCTTCTTTGTTACTAAATAATATTCCATCGTTTGGACACACCACATCTTATTTACGTTTTTATGTTGGGAAGAGAAGGGTAAAGGGAATGAGACAAGGAAGAATTCTTCTTCCTAATTTAAAATGGACAGAAAAGGCAATACCATGAAAAGCAGACCTCTCAGGCCCTCTTGAGGAATTGTAACCAAAGGCAAAGGTAAATAGGACACTTGGCATCTGCTGCTTCAGGAGCCATTTGTAGCCCAGCGGCAGCTCTTCTGACCCGGACATGTGCAGCATTCAGGGAGCTTATTGTGTAAACCTTGTGTATTGGCCAGTGTCATTGCCCCCTACAATACCTCGTGTGGAAACGGAGAGGCCTTTGCTGATCTAATCTGGATACATTTCCCTTGGTTACTGCAGCTCTGGGTCCCCAGAGAGCCCTCTCTAAAGAGCTGCTGGTTTGTTGAGTGCTGGCAGATGCAAGATTATTTCTGACTGTACGATTTGTTCGGTGGAGATTACACCCATCTTTCAGGTCCTGATCCATTGGCCAGAAATAGCAGCTGTCATTCCCATATTTTTTGGAACGAATGCTTACCCTAAGGCCCCCTGTACGTCCTTCTCAATCTAGTGTTTGGAAGGCACTTTTAGCAAGCAAGCAATGTGCCCTTCCAGGTGCCAGGTAACTACTGTTGTCCTGTTGTTTTCTTTCCTGGTTTACCATCCAAGAAACAGAGTCCTGACCTTCGTAAAATGAATGGTCTGGGCCAGGACTGTAAGTTCCAACACTTTTCATTTTGGATTTCAGAAAAGTTGTGGCTGACTTTTTACTGTCTGAACTTTCAGGATAGTTTAGAGAGTGACTTGTAATCACTTGTCTTAATACCCTGGCTCTTCTGTGGCATGTCTGCCCTAACGCAGAAATAAGAACCCAGGGTAGGGATCACCAGCTTGGCCCTTAGGTCCTTTGAATGTCAGAACAGGATTTCATCACATTGTCCTGGTGCTGCAGATGGAGAAACTGAGTCCCAGAGAGGTGAGATGACTTTCCCAAGGCTTATATTCTCAGAGCCCTTGCCAGTGCAGAGCTGCGTCTGTGATATGAGCCTTCACTCTCAGCTCAGTGCTTTTCCCCAGGACCATGTGCTCTCCTGACTAGGGCGGGGCCCAGTCCTGCTCCAGTGCACCAGTAGTGCAGGCTTTAAGGTATGTGCGAGGGTTTCGCAGGTGGGGACTGTGATGGTGAAAATCTGTAAGAGAGAGCGAGAGCGCTGGTTAATGAGTTTGGGGGCCACTGATCCAAGGAACCCAGCCTTTCTGGCCTTCCACGGTACATGGCTGTCTAGTGAGTATTCGTGTTTTTGACTATGCGGTTGTAATTCCTGAGATCCCTATGTCTCTTCGCTAAAAAATATCTATGCTGCTGCACTAACCCAGCAAGCAGTCATTTTGTAGTGCCTGCCTGAATTTGTTGGCTTGTGGCTGCCAACTCCTTGTTTGGAATGACTTTTGCCTGGTATCACATGAAGAGAGAAGGCCAAAACCCTTCTCTGCTGTCCTTCCTCCCACTCCCCCCTCATCCCCCTCTTGATGCGAAAGGGACCTCGCTTCCCAGCACCCCCTGCCCGGGACCCTGATAGAGCCAGTCAGCGGGACCCTAACTGCTGGGACCCGAAGTGAAAGCAGCCCCTTCACGGTTGAACGCAGAAGCTGAGTAGACGGTCCATGCTGAGACCCCCTTCGGAACTTGCCCTCCTTCCCCATCACTTCCTCTCCGCCATGTCCTCCCTCAGCACTGTGAGCTGCTCCACGGGAGAGGCTGTGTCCTTCACTCTCCCCTTCATCTGGCACACTGCTCAGCAGATAGAAAATAATCTCTGGCATCCTCACGCTGTTGACCGCCCTCTGACGGATGGGTGAGGTGCAGGAATGCTAATACAGCTGACAGCTGGCAGCGTTATTTCTCTATAGAAGTTGTTTCCTAGTCCTCAGTAATAAGTTATAGCGACAGCTACTATTTATTGAATGCTTACTGTGCTCATCACTCACGTACGCACACACCCTCAATTCCTCACTGTTCTCAGCAACTCTCCCTGTAAGAAGATGGCAGAAGCCATATTTGACAGATGCAGGAACTGAGCTTTGGAGAGGTCTAGGTGACAGAGCTAGAAAGTGGTGGAACAGGTATTGAAACCTAGGCCTGTCTGACACTGAAGCCTATGTTTTTAATAACCACGTAAAGCCTCCCTGAGTAGTTAATTTGCTGAACATTCCTGCGAAAGAGAGCTGAGTCACTTGTGCTCCCTGGGTTTTATAAATGAGACGTCTGTGTAGCAAAGGGCATTCGTAGCACAGTTTAGATTAGATTTGGCTTTGGGATTACAGAGCAGGAACAAAGGGGAGACTTAAGGAGCCTCTGCCACTTCCTGAAGCTGGTTTGCTTTGGCCCAGTGTTGAGGAATCCTTGCTCTTTGAGTCCACAGTGGTTTCAGGTCATTCCTAGCCTGTGCAGTTCCTGAGAGATGGGGCTGCCCAGCACCTCCAGATTGTTTGGGGTGGACCTAGTCCAGGTTCCACCTAGTTCCCCTAACTGGGGCCACACTAAGGTGGGCTCCAGTTGGTCCCTGGACTGACTTGGTTTCTTAAAGGTCCTCCTGTTCTAGTCATTCAGTAGGAGGCTTTCTCTTCACTTTTACCTTAGTCCTGTGATGACCATCCCCCCCCCCCCCCCCCCCCCCCCCGTGAGTTACTGGGACTTGAGGATTTCGCTGTGGTTGTGCCTGAGCACAAAGGGAATGCAGGTTTTGGCGGCTCTTAGTGATCCGTCCTGTGGAGTCCCGTAGCATATTGGGGTTGAGGGGCTGCCTCTCTCATTCTCTGCTCAGAACTTAAACATTTTGTGTATATCCTTGAAATGGGAGACAGAAACTTCTGAGGAGTAAAGAGTTGTCAGGGATAATAAGATTTTGAGGAGACAGCCCTTCCTGCATTCCCCCTTGGGGGAAGAATGCAGCCAGGACTGAAGGGCATTGCCTCAACCAATTCAGTTAAGTGGCCCCGTCCTGGCTTAATAACTCGGGCAGACTTCCCAGTGGATTTGGCAAGGTATTAGGTTTCTCTCTCCCCAGACCCTCCCTTCTCTCTGCTCTGCACATGTGTGCTAACACAACTACAGAGAGGTTGCGTCTTGCAATAAGATATCCTTTTTACAAAGGAGGGGCCTCCTCTTAAAGAGGAAGGAGAGGAATTCGGAGGAGGGAATGTGATTGTCAGAGTTTAAGTAGCAAGGAGCAGGCTGGGTTCTTCTCTGTAAGGGTAGGCGCAGGAGGGAGGGTAGCTGGGTGATTAACAGCACCTAGAGCACGAGCATTCGGCACTGTGGAAATCATAAACTGTCCTTCTGCATTTGTTAATCCAGATTGTATCACTAAGAATCTGGTCATTAAAGAACAAGAACTCTCTTGTTCCTGAAGGTCAGGGGTCCCAGTCTTCCGAGTTTGGTGGTCAACTGTTCTGAAATATTTCACAGTTTTAGTTGAAAACCTGAGCAGATGCTCCTGCTGTTGTTTACCCTTGGGGATCGGGTGACATTCTTCTCCCTTTTCCTCTTCCCCACCCCTCTGGGAACTGACCAATCACGCCAGGGAATGGATTTCAGTGCCTCTCTGGCCTCCTCCCAGAAGGAGTGTGCCCAACCGCAGCTCTCTGGAGCCTTAGCCAGCGGAGTGTTTAACTCCTGAGTGTCTGAATCGCAGTGAGCTCCTGACATTGCAGTTAGCTTGTTCTGTTGTTCGCCTTGACTCTCGGAGCCCATCTAATGTTAAGTTAGCTTGCCCTGTCCCCAAGGGAAGGCTCCTAATGAGGCAAGGTGCAATGCACTGAGCTTGAAGAAGCTGGTTTTTTAAGCCCTAATTCTGCCAGTAACCAGCAGCATGACCTTGGGAACGTTACCTTCCCTACTTGGAATTGATCCCTTTTCTGCTAAGTTAGAGGGAGAGGAGAGGGACAGAACGAACATTCATGACATAGCTGTCTGTATCAGCCACCGGTCTTTACATACGGCTAGCCTGAGGTCTGGGGAAAAGCATTTAACCCTGTATTGCGTACCTATTCGGAAGCAGTTTGCTTTTTACAGTTTGCCCTCTGCAGGGCAAATGCTAATGCTGTTCACCCAATTTTATAGTTGAGAAGAGTGAAGGCTAGAAAGGCTGTCCAACTTGCCTAAGGTCAAATAACTAGGAAGGCCCATCTGGCTCTAATGCCCAGACTTTGTTCCATTCTACTGGCTTGGCTAGAAAGGCCCTAAAAGTCCTTCCAGCATTTTCATTCTAATACTCTGAAAGTTTTAACTCCTTAATTAGCTTCTGGCTCTGCCCTACAGAAGGACTACTGTCTCCCTTTTCGCAGCCCTGTTACTAGAGCAGGTGAATGACTTAGACATTCCTGCCATCTCCTGAAAGCAGCAGAAGAAGATGGTGCAGCCATCAGTTTTCTCTTTGCATCATAGGAAAGTTCTCATCCTTTAGAGACAGCATCCCCCTTTCCTCATGCAGGTGCAGGTATTTCCTTTTCTCTTTGCCTTGTGTTTGTGATTGTCAGGTGAGTATCTCTAGTTTAAGGGAGGGGTGGAATTTTGCGGAGATTTTTTAAAATCTCCTTTATTCAAAGCTTTTCTATGAGCTAGAGACCACAATATTGGGTTTACCCCTACTTGGAATTGCTGTGATATCTATACCCCCTGTCAGAATCTCCCTGTTTCTGAGAGCTTGGTTATTCACTACAGTATCTTATAAATTATCCTAGCTATCTGGTTTAGGGACGTCTTGCCCCGTGGAACACTTGGTGTTTCTCTTCTGCAATTTTACTTTTAAATTCATAGAGGAAATAGCTTTCTTTAGGTACCTTCCTATCGATATTGTATTGCTACCAATTTACAATAAATTATAGTAGTGGCCCTAAAATGTCAGATTTGTGAAGGAGTCATTTTGTCTTTTTGTTGTGAGCTAAGAAAAATGACAATAAGCAAATCTATTAACAATTGTAAATTATTAAGCCAGGCACTGACCTATGTGGTTTTTGTACATTATTTCTAACTTTCATGATAAACTTGCATTTATAGATGAAGAAACAGAGTTAAGAGAGGCTAAAGTACTTGCTCAAGGTCACAGCTAGAGAGTGTTTTGGCACTTCGATTCCAGGTCTGTTTCACTTCCAAACCTAAGTTCTTTCTTCAGTACCATGCTGCTTCTGGAAAATGATCTTGAGAGTTCACTTTAATCATCCATGCCCACGCCTCAGCTCTCATCACCCCAAAAAATCCATATGCCTTCTTTTAAAAAGGGAAATACCATTTTATATGGTAAACTTCACAGTTGGAAAAAAATTTAAGGGAAGTATTTTCTGGTCTTTGCCAACTTTTATTATCAGGTAACTTTTACTAAAGTTTAGTTTGAATTATTTTTACTGAAATTTAAATCCATCCCTTCTTGTTATAAATGAAAATGCTGAATTAGTGGCTGCTTGTCATCAGGTTCCAGAGAGTTAGGGGTTTCACTGTGGTTTGGGGTGGGCAGGAAGAGGTAGACCTCAGAGGATGAGTTATATATAAGTAGATGGAGGAAAGCAGATAAAATTTTCTTGGGGTAAGGAACTGTTATCATCTGCTTCATCATTTGGAACATGCTGTGTTTACCGTCTCTTTGAGCACCTTAGGATGATGTTGAGAATCCAGTGGAAGGTGGGTTGGTGTTACTTAATGGCCTTTTACTTCTCTCTAACTCTTTTCATGAATTGCTTGTGATTCCATTCTGCCACAGTGATACTGGGCTTTCCTGATTGTGTGCAGTGAGAGATTCACATAAGAGAAGTAAACTCACTACATGATCTCCACCATCCAGATCAACTTAACAAATATTTCAACAATGTTTACTTGTGTGCCTATTATATACCAGTCGCTTGGCATGACACTGATTATTCTGAGATAAATAAGACATGGCCATTGCCTTTTAGGAGCTCATAATGGAGTGGAATTTGCAGTCTCATGTAGGAAACAAGACCTACAAACAGAATTAATAACAAAAGCAGTATATGCTTAAGAATATTAAAAAAAATAAGTGAGCTAGGGACAGCAAATTTTACTGGGGTTCTGAGATGAAAGGGGTTAGGATTTTGCCAGAGCAGTAAAGACGAGGTTCATTTACAGTTTCATCCAGGTATGCAGCAGGGCAGGGCGGGGATGAGATGAGGTTTGGGTGTTGCCACTGCTAGTGACAGGAAACAGTGAAAATGGTTCACTGAATAAGGATAAGGTAAGTACCCTTCTAGAATTGTTGATGGAGTTGTAGCCAGGGACTGGGGAAGGAGGGTTCCACCGTTAGCATTTTAAGTGGGGAGTGTAAAGGTGCCAGCAGCTAATGTAAAACAACAACAACAGTTTAATCCCTGAGGAAATCACATTTTTAGGAAAAAAATTTTTTAATCTTTTATGTTTATCTTTTGGTTCCCTGGCTAGCACCCCACCCCACCCCACCCCACCCCACCCCACCCCACCCCACCCCCGCCTTAGCTTTTGAGTATGGTATTCTCTATACTAGAAGTCCCTTGACATTTATTCTTGTTGTGTTTTTATTATTATTATTTATTTTTTTTTTTTGCGGTACGCGGGCCTCTCACTGTTGTGGCCTCTCCCGCTGTGGAGCACAGGCTCCTGACGCGCAGGCTCAGTGGCCAGCTCCGCGGCATGTGGGATCTTCCCGGACCGGGGCATGAACCCGTGTCCCCTGCATCGGCAGGCGGACTCTCAACCACTGCGCCACCCGGGAAGCCCTCTTGTTGGGTTTTTAAAAGATGGAAGACTTCAAACTAAGTCATACACAGACAAAGACATCAGTAGGCCCAATTGCCGTGTGCATGGCTCACTGTGGCAGTATCCTTGATGATTGCTGAATATTTATTTATGAGGTTCCTTCCTCAAAGCCCACCCAATGAAGAACTCCTCTTTTCCCTTTTTTAGATTCCTGAAACTTACCTAAAACTCTCAGGCAGGAGAAGGTTTAGGGAGTTTCTTTCCTTCTCCCTTCCCCCCACTCCATAGTAGCTCAATTTAAGTACCCTGTGGAGATAAAGATAAATGTGAGAAACTTCAGGATGAAAAGAACATTAGAGACCAGAGAAGTCAGGGGAGGTCATATCAGGCTTAAAGTGGAAACTATGTTACAACCTAAGCAAGGAGCAACTGATAGCTCTATAAATAGGATTTTATCTCCTCTTAGGACATTTTTGGCATGGTTGTAGCTTCCCATGTGGGGGACTATTATATTTACTAAAAATAAACTGTCTTTCAGAAGCGATTAAAGTAAGTCCCACTAAACTCATTTATGTTATTGAAAATGTAGTCATAGCCTGAAAAGAAGTTTATAGAGTTTGGTACATACTAACTTTTGGGAGAACTTGGATTTTGAAGCCATCAGTTAGATCTAGGACAGAATGGTCTGGTCCAGTCTAGTGTGGGTTAGATAGATTGCCTTCTCAGAAGGTAATGTTAAGCTACAGTAATTAAGACAGTGTGGTACTGGCATAAAAACAGAAAGATAGATCAGTGGATCAGGATAGAAAGCCCAGAGATAAACCCACGCACATATGGCCAACTTATCTTTGATAAAGGAGGCAGGAATGTACAGTGGAGAAAGGACAGCCTCTTCAATAAGTGGTGCTGGGAAAACTGGACAGGGACATGTAAAAGTATGAGATTAGATCATTCCCTAACACCATACACAAAAATAAGCTCAAAATGGATTAAAGACCTAAATGTAAGGCCAGAAACTATCAAACTCTTAGAGGAAAACATAGGTAGAACACTCTATGACATAAATCACAGCAAGATCCTTTTGGACCCACCTCCTAGAGAAATGGAACTAAAAACAAAGATAAACAAATGGGACCTAATGAAACTTCAAAGCTTTTGCACAGCAAAGGAAACCATAAACAAGACCAAAAGACAACCCTCAGAATGGGAGAAAATATTTGCAAATGAAGCAACTGACAAAGGATTAATCTCCAAAATTTATAAACAGCTCATGCAGCTCAATAGCAAAAAAACAAACAACCCAATCCAAAAATGGGCAGAAGACTTAAATAGGCATTTCTCCAAAGAAGATATACAGACTGCCAACAAACACATGAAAGAATGCTCAACATCATTAATCATTAGAGAAATGCAAATCAAAACTACAATGAGATATCATCTCACACCAGTCAGAATGGCCATCATCAAGAAATCTAGAAACAATAAATGCTGGAGAGGGTGTGGAGAAAAGGGAACACTCTTGCACTGCTGGTGGGAATGTGAATTGGTACAGCCACTATGGAGAACAGTATGGAGGTTCCTTAAAAAACTAAAAATAGAACTACCATATGACCCAGCAATCCCACTACTAGGCATATACCCTGAGAAAACCATAATTCAAAAAGAGACATGTACCAAAATGTTCATTGCAGCTCTATTCACAATAGCCCGGAGCTGGAAACAACCTAAGTGTCCATCATCGGATGAATGGATAAAGAAGATGTGGCACATATATACAATGGAATATTACTCAGCCATAAAAAGAAACGAAACTGAGCTATTTGTAATGAGGTGGATAGACCTAGAGTCTGTCATACAGAGTGAAGTAAGTCAGAAAGAGAAAGACAAATACCGTATGCTAACACATATATATGGAATTTAAAAAAAAAAAATGTCATGAAGAACCTAGGGGTAAAACGGGAATAAAGACACAGACCTACTTGAGAATGGACTTGAGGATATGGGGAAGGGGAAGGGTAAGCTGTGACAAAGGGAAAGAGAGGCATGGACATATATACACTACCAAACGTAAGGTAGATAGATGGTGGGAAGCAGCCACAGAGCACAGGGAGATCAGCTCGGTGCTTTGTGACCGCCTGGAGGGGTGGGATGGGGAGGGTGGGAGGGAGGGAGATGCATGAGGGAGGGGATGTGGGAACAGATGTATATGTATGACTGATTCACTTTGTTATAAAGCAGAAACTAATAAAAAAAAAATAAATAAATAAATAAATAAAAAAAAAAAGAAGGTAATGTTACTTCCTTTTTCTTCTGCTGGTTCAGAAGACCCGCAATCCCTAGTTATACATTCAGACTCATAAATGGGCATAAACAGATGATAAGTGTGTCATCTAGGAGAGGTAGAATACTTCTAATTCTTCAGAAATCATACTGCTTAATTAAATCTGCTTGGATATGGCCATTCACAGCAGAAGGGTGTGTAAATCGGCCACACCTTGGTATCCCTTCTGGGGAACAAAAACCTTCAAGCTGTCTGAGTTTGTTTCTCACACTCTTGTTATCCTGATTGTAGCCCTTTAAATTGTGCAGCAAATTCTTGGCATGTATCTGCCTGTCAGCTAATCTCTGACGCCCCTGGATAGCTTATTTTCTTCCTATGAGTATATTTGAAATTAGTAAGAAGCATCTATTAATTTTAGTATCCTGTTAGAAGACTAGGAAAAACTGAAATTCAACAAATAGTAAAATTGCTTAAAGCATATTTCTCCAAGTTATTTGACCATGGAATGCTTTTCAAAATCTAATGAATTGAACAACAGAGCACAGTGTGACTCATGTACAGTGTGTTTATGGATTTAAGTAGTCACCAGAGATGGTTTCATAGTTGAGTTAATGCCTTCAAAAAGTGAAATCATTTGCTTTTTTTGACTTCAAAACCAATTTTGGAGAAGTTAAATCATTTTTAAGTGCAAAATGAAAGTGATTAAGCTATTTTTGTTTTAAATATACTGCCTATACCTTAGTGCACAGGTTAAAAATCTTCCTGTTTGGAGGACCTCACATATTATCCTTATTTCACAAAGACAGCATCTCACTCTTAAATGACACTTTGTTGCATACTCAGTAGAAACTGTATACATGTGTTTAGTATTTTTCTTTTGAATGAATAAACTGAATAGAAATATTGCTAGCATCAATTTGTAAATGGTTGGACCACCTATTGACAGCCCATGAAATGCTAAAAACATGGTTATATATTTCAAATACATCATATTCGCTAATTGCTTTAAACCCTTTACTACTGTTCTTTTTCTCCCCTTATAGCCACTCAACTCCTTTCTTTTCCCCAGTGCTTTAAAGAAGGAAACTGAAGTTCCTGATGTGGTATTTTTTGATAGATAACGAGATAAGAAAGTTGGCGAAAGAAGTTTGACAAGTTCATGGAATTCCTTGAGCCCCAGACCCAAAATCTGGCTAATTGGTTTCACCTAATTTTTCTTTTGTGCCTCACACTTACCAATCAGCGGTTATAGTGGTAATTGTAATGGTAATGATAGTGTATCATGTTCTGTTTACAGAATAGCTAACATAC
This sequence comes from Hyperoodon ampullatus, assembly GCF_949752795.1. Taxonomy (NCBI): domain Eukaryota; kingdom Metazoa; phylum Chordata; class Mammalia; order Artiodactyla; family Ziphiidae; genus Hyperoodon; species Hyperoodon ampullatus. Next base: position 33,404,385 of record NC_136924.1, on the reverse strand, counting down.
TCTATTGTATTGGGGTCTGAAGACATCCCTGTGTCATTACTTCCATTTTACAGATGACGAAAATGAGAGTATATATATATAATATATATAATATATATATATATGACTTTTTTCATTACTAAAATTCAGGAATCTGTGAGTTGAAACTTTATTTCTGTCATTGGTGTGGAATGGTCAGGGATAGCAGATTAGGGGGATAGACTAGCTGACTTTTTGGCCTAGGCTTCCAGCCTAGACATTTCAGGATTCTTTGACAGTCTGTCTTAGTCATGAGGGCTGTACACTATTTATGTGTATAGAGCCTTCTGTGACATTGAATTTTGATTTGTAAAGTTACAGTAAAATAATTGATTCTTGAAAGTATCACTTAGGATTAAGTTCACTACATGTAACAGAATCCATCCCCCTCCCCTCCCCTCCCCCCAGAGTGGCTTAAACAAGGCTTCATCTTTCATGGAAATGAAGTCTGGAAGTAGGCAGCCCAGGGCTGATGCAGTGCTCAGTGGTTATCAAGGATCCAGGATCCTTACTGCTCTTTGCTTCTCTGTGTGTAGGATGTGGCCCAGATGGTTGCTACAGCTCCGGCCATCATTCCCGCATTTCCACAGAGTGGTTTGGAGGAGGAAAAGAGGTCCCCTCCCCTACTTAGGAAGACTTCCAGGAAGTCCCACATAACACTTCTACTAATGTCTCATTGGCCAGAACTTAGTGTATGGCCACATCTAGCTGCAGTGGAGGTTGGGAGATAAAGTCCTTTCTTGGAGGGTGTGTATATTAATGTCCTAGAATGAAAACTGGGGTTTTGTTACTAAGGAAGAAGAAAGGATACTGGGAAACTACTAGCATTCTCAACCTCAGGGACCATCAGAATGACCTGACCTTGCCTCCCACATGGTGCAGAAGACCATTTGTAGCTTCTTTGGGAGCTTTTCAACCAGTCTTGCTGTATTATCCAATAAAATGATTTTTTTCTTGATGTATACACCTTTATGCAAACACCTCTTTTTTGGGCGGGGGAGCGCTGCACCTCGCAGCTTGCGGGATCTTAATTCCCCTACCAAGGATCGAACCTGCACTCTTGGCAGTGAAAGCCTGGAGTCCTAACCATTGGAATGCCAGGGAATCCCCCAAACACTTTTTTAAACAGTTAATACAAGAAAATAAGGATCATTGCAATTTCCTTTTAAGATCAACTTGGAGTTTTTCAAAATCAGTTTATTGGGATTTCAAATAGCATACAGTGTGCTTTTTAGTAAGAATAAAATATAAGTGTTAAATATTTAGGTGTCTAGTCATTGGTGAAGGAAAAAGTGTAATTTTTCCTTTGGTTTTTAGAAGCCTGGTTAAGCTATTGGATTATATGTTTCTTGGGTATAGAGAACTTGCTTTTTTTTTTTAATTTAAGATTTTATAGGTTTTTATTGGATAAATAGTACATTTACATGATTCAGTATTCAGAAGGTACCAAATGGTCATGTAGTGAACAGTTGCTCCCCAATTCCTGTCTTGAGTCCCCCAGTGTCTTTACCCTAGAAGCAATGGGTGCTTTCCTTTTTGTGTATAATTCCTCATTAAAAAAAAAAAAATTCAGTGGCACTGTGCTATACATTGTTCTGAACCTTCCTTTTATCACTTGAAGAGCTTTCTCTTCCCCTCTCCACCCCCCAAGGCTATATGGTGCTCCATTGTCTGGATGAACTGTAATTCATTAACAGAAGAACCTTGTCTTATTCTCATGTCTGTACTTGCTCTGCAAGCAGCATTCGTTCATATTGGTTAAACTGAACTCTTGGATTGAATTTGACTATGCAGAATATTTTAGGAATGAGTTATTTTTAGTGATCAAGTATTCCAACTAGCTGAGAGGATTTTCCCTTCTTTAAGCATCAAGATGTTTAAGATTTATTTATTTTGGAAGTAAGTCCTTCTAAAATGTGTTATTTAACTATACAGTTTATTTTCTTCTTACCAGTTATACTTTTCTTACTGGTTTTAACACAGTTGTCAACATCAATTATTCTTTAGGACTAAAAAGGAGTGATTATTTCAGGAGCTTTTCCTGGTTTTGCCTTACTAAATGACCCCATTTTGATATCTTTCTGCTTTTTGATAACTTATCTGCTTTTTAGACTTTTTTTCTCTTGGTCTCTCTTGCATCTGATGTGGCTGCCTCTCACATAATATTCCTCTTTCCTCTGGTACTTATTCCCTACTGCTTCCTAGTTCCCTTTCCTTTTTTGCTTTTTAAAATTTCGGTGAGTAAGTAGCCAGATAACCAGGACAGAAGTATTTCTAAAATAAAAATAAATAGATTCAAGAGAAGGCCTGGCGGAGCTTTCTTGCTGATGAAAATACGTGAACGTTTTGATATTCTGGGTATTTAGAGGACCTTTTGCTTCCTGGTTATTACCATGTTGTAGAACAGCTCTGTCTAGGAGATCTTTCTGTGATGAAGGAGATGTTTTATATCTGCTCTGTCCAGTATATAATAACTACTAGGCCCATGTGGCTCTTGAGCACTTGAAATGTGGCAGGTGTGACTGAGGAACAGAAATTTTAATATTAATTAATTAAAATTAAATTCAGATAGCCACACATGACTAGTGGCTAGTGCATTGGACTTATGGTTCTAGACTATAAATAATTAACAGCAAGGGGCTTCCCTGGTGGTGCAGTGGGTGAGAGTCCGCCTGCCGATGCAGGGGACACGGGTTCATGCCCCGGTCCGGGAAGATCCCACATGCCGCGGAGTGGCTGGACCCGTGAGCCATGGCCGCTGAGCCTGCGCGTGCGGAGCCTATGCTCCGCAACGGGAGAGGCCACAACAGTGAGAGGCCTGCGTACTGCCAAAAAAAAAAAAAAAAAAATTGACAATGAGCTTGATTATAGTGAAGCTTGGATTGGGATGCTATAATTTTATTGTACTGAGCAAAATGCATTTATAGTATTGGAAAGAAAGCAGTTTGGAATGTAATACTCAAATTAGCTTAAAGTAAATGATTAAATTGGAATTGCTTTTTCATTAATATAATGGTTATTTCAAACTGTGACATTCTAAAGCCATGGGTGCTGGCATGTGTTTATGGTTTGTAGCTGTGATAAAACTTTGAGTCCTTTTGGTAACTAGGGTGATATTAGTTGCGCTCTAACTTTATTTATAGGACTTGGTTAGACAGTTGCCTGAGTGCCAGAAACTCCTACAAATAACTTTGACCTTCCCTAGCAAAAAGTCAAAGGATAAACTGTCCCATAGTAGAAGATCTCAGTTGTATGTGATATACACAAAATATTACTCTCTAAGGGAGAAATGTATAACAAATAAGAAAGCAAATGAATACGTTAACTAATTATAGATTTTGATAACTGTTAGGAAGAAAATAAACAGAGCACAGTAATATAGAGAATAAGGGTTTGTGGGGAAGGACCTCCAACTACAGAGAGTGGTCTGGAGAGCTTTAGTTGAGGAGGTGTTATTTAAGCTGAGATCTGAAAGATAAGGAGCCAGCCTTGCAGAGAATGAAGGAAGGATGAGGAGGGATTTCAAGAACAGGGGATAAAGGGGCTGAAAGGGTGCCGGGGAGAGGGGTGGACTTGCTCTAGAGGAGGCACTGACACAGGATCAGTGTATTTAGAGCATAGTGATCGAAGGCGATATAATGATATGAAATGAGGTTGGAGAAGTGGGCACTTAGCAGATAGATCATATAGCACCTTAAAGGCCATTATAAGGACTTCAGAGAGAAAAAGAATTTAAGTGTAATGTGAAGCTATAGAATCAAAGGAGTGATACGATCTGATTCGGAAGTTCCTCTGGCTACTATATGATGAGTGTTCTGAAGGGGAGCAGCAGTGGAAGGGGAGGAATTATTGCGATGTTCAGGAAAGGGGTGATGGTAGCTTGGGTTCAGATGGTGGAGTGGAGATCAAGACAAGTCAGACACACAGGACGTGTGATGGGTTTGATGTGAGGGGTGAGGGGTAAGGGGAAGGTCTTTAGCTTTTGTAATTGCCAGGTAACACCACTGATTGAGGTAGGGAACACCAAGGGTATACCAGTTTCAAGGGTGGTGGTAGTGGTGAATTAAGAGCCCAGTTTGGGGAGTGTTATGTTTGACATGCTTGGGAGGCAGCTAAGTAGTCATACTGCAGCACGAGAAGAGGTCTAGGATAAGGATATAATTTGGTAATTATTAGCGTGTTGATGGTATTTGAAGCAGTGGAATTGGTTGAGACAGCTCAGAGAGAGAAGGGTGACTCAGGATTGAGCCCCAGGGAACACTTCCTTTTTTAGCAATCTGTTAACGGAAAAGCCAAAAAAGACACTGAGAAGAAGTAATCAGTGATGCACAGGAAAAAAACCAGGATTGTGGTATCTCAGAAGGTAGAAGGAGAGAGTGTTTTAAGAAGGTTGCCAACTCTGTTGAATCCTCCTAAGAGGTCAGATAAGTTCAGGACAGCAAAATGTCCATTGGATTGAATAGCATGGATGTAGTTGACATTGACCAGTTGGTTTAATGGAGTGGAGGGCTTGGAAACTTTATTTTGAGTAGACTGAAGAAGAAATGAGAGGTGAAGAAGTGGAAACGGGTATAGATTCTTTTTTTGAGAAGATTAACTGTGAAGTGGTGAGCAAGGAAAGGGAGAGAGTGGCTGGAGGGAGGTGAGGTGTCCAGGACGAGTTTTTTTAAACCTTGATTCATTTAGTTACTTGCCTATTATTGGACATTTATGTTTTTAAGTTTTTGCTCTTACAGATTGCTATGGTGAACTTCCTTCTACACTTGTGGGGATTTTCTAAGATAGGTTCCTTGGAGGTAGAATTGCTGAGTCACAGGCCATGCACATTTCAGAATTTGATAGATGTGGCCAAACAGACTCCCAAAGTGGTGCTACCAACGTGCACTTTCCCCATCAGTGTGTGAGGGCAGAGGGGAGGTTTTCTGAAGATGGACTTATGTTTATTGTTGGCCTGACAGTGATGAGTGGAGAGGGGAGAGAGTGATGAGGCAGGAGAGAGGGGGTGATGAACAGAGCAGCATGGTCCTTACACAGGCACCGGGGGTGGGGTGGGGTGGGGTGTGAACACAAGTAGTGAAATGGGCCTTTGATGCAAAGGACGCTTCCTTCATTGTAACAGAATGTGAGGAGGAGGAAATGCATGCGTTTCTAGGTAGGATTGTGGATTTGGTGCACAGAAGAGACTATCTGAATGCTTCTCTTTTAAAGTGAAATACCTGGAGAGAGCAACAGCTGATGATTGGGTGGTGGGGACAGAATGAAGTAGGTTTCAGGGAAAGGTAAGAAGTAGTCATTTTGGAGAGTGAGAAAGCTTCCAGGGGCAGCTTTGTTAGGACTGCTTGGCATTGCCAAGTGCCCAGTTGAGGCTTCTGATCATGAGTGTATAGTGAAGCCAGTCAGCTTGGTCATGTGGCTTTTCTCCAGCAACATTTAGTGGGTTGGGAACAGGCACAGAGAGGGCAGATAATTGTACTTAACCAGGATTGGAGTTTTGCTAAATGCCAGTGATGGAGAGAACAAATGATTGAGGATATTTGCAAAGGAGGGATTATAATCATGGGCCATGGAATCAGAGTTGGGCATAGGAGGGAGTGGAAGACAGGACTGGGGTGGGTAGATGATGAACAAGTGGTTGATGAGGTCAGAGCTTGTAGCGGAGGGGATCCTGGAGCCAGTTAGTTAGAAGGATGGGAGGTTATTTGAGAATATGATTGAAACATAATGAGGAAGAACACAGCTCTTAAGATAATACGTTTTCCTCTTTTAGGGATGATCACCCTGGGTTCCCTAAAACTGGGGGTCAGAGCTCTAACAAATCTATTTGCCTGTAGCTTTTCCAAGAGTTGAGCTTTGGGATGTACCCTTTTCTCTGTGTATTTGTCTAGAGCTCACTGTAGACGTTGTAGAAGGTAACCACAGTTCATAACAGGTTTCCAGAATCATTCTCTTAATGACCTCTGTCATAGCAGCAGCGCTTGACCAGAGCCACAGCCTTTGGAAACTCACATACAGTGTGTGTACACTGAGTTCCAAACCTCATCTCCATCATTTGTTGTTTGAAGTCTTGGTAACGGGCAGAGGTAGAGTGCAAGGTTATATCCAGCGGGAATTTTCCAGTGATCTTGGCAGTCTTGATTTGATTTTATCAGTGAAAAAGTGTGATGTAGGACCGATCTTGGAGTATTACAAATTTATGTTTCACTTGTGGCCCCTTTACTCACTAGCTGTCAGACCATGAGCAAAGTGTTGAGCCACTTTGATCCCCAATTTTCTTCTATGTGTGAAAAAGCTAGAGTAGGGCCTCCCTTACAGAGATATTGCGAAGATGCAGTGAGATAATGCATGCAGAGTTGTGGCACATAGTATGTTCTCAGTAAATAGTAGCTGGTGGTTGTGTTATATTGAAGTCAGCACGCAGCGTGGGAAGCTCACTCTCTGGTTAGTGTTCCAGAGTGGTTTAGATGCCCTAACTGGAAAGCTACAACAGCATCTACCCCTGTCTTGCATGAGTCTGTGCTGCTACGTGAGGACAGTGCTCTATCTAGACAAGCTTCTCAGACGTCAGTGTGCTGTGACCCGTCTGTGGCTTTTGTCATAAAGTGGATTTTAACTCTGTAAGTCTTGGACGGGGCCTGAGATTCTTCCTTATCTAGGAAGCTCCCAGTTGACGCTGCTGCGGCTGCTGCTGGTCCGTGGGTCACATTTTGAGGAGCAAGATTCTATTAGAGAACTGCCCTGTGGGAATCCTTGCTATTTTAAACTGAGAGGAAATGAGGTTAAAAGAGCCCCATTCTTTCAACGTTTTTTTTTCTTTTTGAGTCAAATTCAGTTGGACTTCATATGGTCCGTTTCTGTAGCTCATTGCTGTGGTGAGTCTGTGTTGTCTCTAACAGTCCTGAAAGTGAAAGGAGTAGAAATTATGTAGAGAGGGTTGCTTCACATTTCTTTTGAAAAATTTGCAGTGCCTGATTTCTCAGGAATATTTTGCAAAACTGTGTTGGTCCCCCAGATGTACAAGCTTTCCCCACCAGCCTTTTACACCCACAGAGAAACTGGCATAAAACATGCAGCCTCTTCAATTGTTAGACTTTGAGGCAGAGAATAAAAAATGTGGCTTCAAACCCTTTCTGCCCACCAGACTCTTCACATTACAACATCCAATGCTTTCAGAAGCAGGAATTCAGGATGCATTATCAGGTTAGAATTACTGGCAGCACCCATATTGCTTTCCCAGATAATCTGATTTTTCTTTCTCAGGAGCAAGCATGCGAGACTTCTTCTGTGGGCCCTCCCGAGAAGAGTTCCTTCTCTGATGCTCCAATTCACATGTTCCCTCCTCCTAATATAGAGGCTGATAAGTTTCAAAGAACCGTTAAGCAGCCTGATAAAGTGTTCTCCTGATAGAAGGAAGCATGTGTGCGTCCTAATCCTGTGTGTGATCCTATTCAGAGGGTCTTCCTCGAGTGCATTTGTTACACCTTTGTGTCTCTTCATCTGGATCCTGCATAGCGACAAAGCAGAGCCTTCTTTATTTGACTTGATTTGAAAGAATTTTGTTTTCTCCTACCTCCTTGTTTCTTTTTCTTCCTTTCTTTTTTTTAAGGTTAGGGAAATGTGGACATGCAAGAGCATGAATTAAAAAGATCCACTTAGCTTGCCTGTGGGATTTTGAAGTGTTTTTTTTTTTTTTTGCGGTACGCGGGCCTCTCACTGCTGTGGCCTCTCCTGTTGCAGAGCACAGGCTCCGGACGGGCAGGCTCAGCGGCCATGGCTCACGGGCCCAGCCGCTCCGCGGTATGTGGGATCTTCCTGTACCGGGGCACGAACCCGTGTCCCCTGCATCGGCAGGCGGACTCTCAACCACTGTGCCACCAGGGAAGCCCAGTTTTTTGTTTTTTAAGTGAAGAAAACATATAGAACAGACTGTTCACCCGATTCTTAAGATTATGATCAGAAAAGGAAAAGATGCGTTGACAGTAGAAATTTATGAACTCCCTGTGGTTCCAAAGAAGTTTACAAAGATTCCACTCATGGGAGTTTTGGAGGTAGTTTTCAGAGTTTTTGTGACATATTTAAACTTTTAAAATTTCATTTCAAGGATCTCATTTCTGTATGTATTTTTCTCCTGCTTTGCTCCAGGAGAACAGCGGTATCATTATCCCATCTTAAATTTGATTAAAAGATAACACCATAAAGTGACAATATATGAAATTTTATTGCGTTTTTTTTTTTTTTTTGGTACTTGGTTAAGAATGAATGAGTATTAACAATTTTGTGTCTCCTTCCCCCCCTCCTTCCTTGGCCATGCCACACAGCTTGTGGGATCTTAGTTCCCCGACCAGGGATCAAACCCGGGCCCATGGCACCATACAATTTTGTGTCTTCAAAGAGTTTGAAAGGACTATAATCTCTTCACAGTGTGATTTTAATACAGTTGTTTAGAATGGAGTATAGGAAAGCCTGGTGACTTAAGATTTAGGGTATGGGCTCTGAGACTAGAGGGGAAAGTTACATGTAAAAATTGATTATATAACAGACACTAAGTAACAGTTTATAGAAAGCCGAGATTTGTTTTCCCATTTTAGAAAAAAGGCTGTCTCCGTTTTAGTCATGGAAGTTCTTACTCCTCTTTTGTACTGGAACTGAGGTAATCCTGACTTCAGAGGAAGCAAAGAAGTTCTGCATAAAGCAAAAGAAAAGGTTTGGGTGAGACTGAGAAGAATACTTGCCCCACCTCTCCGAGTGTAAACAAGTGGGAGTTTGAGGTGGGAGGAGGGAAGAGGTCTAAGCTGTCTTGCGGAAGGCACATATTTAGTGTGGAAGAAAAGGAAAAGTAACTTCACTTCTACTCTGAGAGAAAAAGACACCCCACCGAAGCAGGAGACAGAGCTCTCTCTACAGCTGGAAGTGTCAGGTAGGGAGAGGGAAGGTACCTCGTACCTGCATCGGGCCTGCCTTGAATGTGAGACTTGCAGACCTTACTTGGATATTTTATGAGCAGGAGAGAGCTGTTTCAACATGTCTGAAGGGAACAGAACCCTGAGGCAGCTGGAAGGTGGAAGGCCTCTTGTTTTTGTTTTTATTTTGTTTTTCCTTTAACAAGTTAAAGGAATAAAATAGTCCTCAAAACACACAATCCTCTGAGAATGTATTGTGCACCTACTGTGTGCTAGGTACTGTGCAAAAGACTCCATGGCTCAAAAGAGATGAACCCTGCCCTGAAAAAATGTGAATAAATGGGGTAAGATTGGTAGGTACAGGTAAGTGCCTGTAACCGTAACTGGCAGGAGTGGTGAATGCCACGTTACAGACGCCAGGCCTACAGAGGAGGGGAGAGCGCTTACAGCGGGGATGGGTTTTGGATTTGAACATGGAAAAATGGGTAGGGAAATAAGGAAAGAGCATGGGCATTGGCATATGGAGGAGAAGTCAGGTATTTTCTGAATAAAAACCACTAGGACAGATGATGAGATAATTCTTGTTGTTCACCATTGAACATAATGGACAAAAATATGCCTGGCATATAGGAGGAACTTAGTAAATGTTTGAACTGAACTAAATTAGAAATCATGGTCACCAGGGACATGGCAGGTAGTTTACATAGTGATATCATTCGATCTCATTGTAGCAACTCCGAAAGGAGTGTTATACCCAGTTTTTGCTTGAGGAAACAGAGGCCTAGACAGATTAAATAACTTTCCCCAGGCCACGGTGATAGTAATTATAGAACCAGATTTCAAACCCAGGCTTCGTACACTGCCCCATACCCATGCCTAGTAAAGAATCTACAACGTGGTAGGGCTCAAAATCCACTTGATTCTAAACCCCTTGTTTTTTCCTCTCTTTAGAGGGGAGGCTCTATTGATTTGAACTAGGGTGGTAGTAATACAAAAGATGAAAACCTATTCAAGCTTATATATAATTTTTCCTATGTTTTAAAATCTTCTAAGATTCAGAATTATGATTGGTAGAATGTTAGTGAATTGTTATAGAATAGTGGCATAAGGCTGACCTGGCAGGGAGGGAATGTAGGTGCCAAGCAGGTTCTCTGTTCACGCTTGGTTTCTGCAAGGGGCTCCAGAAGAACTGGGGCAGAGGGGAGTCTTGGCTCACTCCCCTTGATCTTGGAGGGCAGAGTTTTTTTGATTGCTTCATTCATATTTAAAGAACCCGTCTTACACTAGTTGATGTCTAGCTACTAGAAGCTGGTGCCGGTGGTTTATTACTAACCCCGCCCATCCCTGCCTTTTGCAATAATCTCTGTGAGTGATGATTGTGTTTCTAGAAGTAGAATGACAGAGATTCCCTGAAGGCAAATACAGAGCGAGTGTGCTGTACACTCGGGTTCAGACACACGGGGCTGGGAACTCCCAGAGAGAGAGAGGGAGGGTGAGAGGGAGGAGAGAGAACAACAGAACAGTCAGCTGGAGAGGAGGGAGGAGGGGGAAGGAGACGGGTCGGTTTTAGATTTTTAAACTCAAGTGATTTGGGGGGGTTCTCCCCACCCCAAACTTCGGCCCCCCATTCTGGCACCTCCTTTCCTACAGTCCACTGAAGGGCCTTTTTGCAGTCCAGGATCAACTGGCCGCTGAGTTTGAGCAGCCCGGTCTGACATGATGTACCTCTGGGTGAGTACAGAGTGCTGCGGGTGAGGGCTTGCACTTGCACATATAAGGAGTGGAAAGCTGCGAGATTCTGCTCCTGCACAAATGGCCTTCCCTATGGAGCACGGGCTGCCACAGCCCCTTCTCCTCACAGGTGTGAGGGTTTTAAAGCCTAGCCGTGATTGTGACATTGGGTTGTGTTTTTGTTGTTGTTTTTTTTGAGAATGTTGTTTACCTTGTTAGACTTAGGCGCAAGGGCTGAGCTCCCAGTGCAGTGCCATCCCCCGGGCTTGGGAGGTTTGGAGAAGGCACATGGGGCAGGTAAAGTGAGCCGGTCATCCCAGGAGCTGCAGTCTTCCTGGTGGGTCAGGGCCTGGCTGTGTTTTGTTTGGGGGACACTGACCTTGATAGCAAAGCGTCTCTTTAGATATTAAGAGCCAGTAGGTGGTATGATTCTTAATTAGGAATTAGCCTTTGAAAGTTTTTATCTAATAATTTTTGTTGTCCTTCACAATAGTCTTGTGAAGTAGGTCACTCTTGTTATTAAAATTTTATGAGGGAAGTAATTAAGTCACAAATAGTGACTTGCCCATGGTTAGGAACCCCGTCTGTAGCAGCTAGAATAGTAATTAATAACCAAACGTTATAAAGCATCTTATATTTGCCAGGAACTTAATACCGTACATTATTTTAACTTATTGTTAACTCTGGTGTTGTAATTGGGGATGGAGGGAAACATACTGGGACTAGAGAGACTTTTAAATTATGAAATGTGGTAACTTTTAGGAGAATGACAGGGAAAATAATACAGGGAGGAAAAAACCCATGCAGTTAGTTGTGAAAACAACATCTATAGTCCTTTGCAAAGATGGCAGTGTCTTCTCTTGAGAAGACAGTTGTTGTGTGTTGCTAAGGGAGCCTCCTAGATGTGATGCGCTTGGCTACTAGCCAACTTTTGAAGGTTTCACTTTGCCCTTTGCCCTTCAGCCTAGATGTCTGGAATCGCTGAAACCTACTTGGCTCAGGCAGACTAGATTTATAAATATCAGACGGCAGAATTTTAACTAGGTTTATGGAAATGGAGCTTGTGTGTGTGTAGGGGCTGCTTTTCCTGCTTCCCCTTTCATATCTGAATATGACCTTGAAATCTGATTTTCTCCCCTCTGTTGATTTATTTTTGTAGTATTTGGAAGAAGTCAAAGAACTTTTCTGACACGCTTATGTCCTTTAAGTAGTTTTCATCTCTGAACGAGGCATCTGTGTCTAGGGTCTTTGCAGCCTCATCGGTGGGACTGATGAACTAACTACCTGTTAACCAGAGGATGGGTTATTCTGTCTTTTGATTTGTTTGGAAGAGAAGTTATAAAAGGAAGCAAGTTGAATTAGTCTCATTTCCACTCATTTATGTTTGATGAGAGCAGACAGTGACAGTCTCCTCAGTTATTTCCTTTGTGCTTATATTACAGTTATTTGTAAATTTGTCTCAATCCCCTTGGCTTGTTAGCCCCAGAACAGAGCTTTCCAGCCAGAGGACCACATGCTGGGCTGAGACACACGTACGCCAAGGTAACTGTTCCCCTCAACCCTGGGATCAGCCAGGAGGGGCCCAGGGTTCCCCAGGTCACTTGGTCCCTGTGTACTCTAGTTTGCCACTTTGTGCCATAAAAATGCTACCATTTTCTATGTGTGCCATGACACCTGAACGATGGGGTAGCACTGTGTAGAGGGAAAAAAAATGTGTCAGCTCTATCTCTTCACGATCTGCATCGTGTGGCCCAGTGCCTCAAACGTTTGCTGGATTCAGTGAAACTGTCCAGAAGGAGCCGTATCTGCGTGACATCGAGGTCATTTCCTTAGAGAAGGAAGTCAGAGGAGTCGAGCATCAAGTGGGGGGCGCTGAGGGGCTGCTGTGGAGAAAACTTACTGGACCAGGAATAGGAGGTCAGAATTTTATCGAGGCCAGTACCCAGCCAGGTGACGCTGGACAATCATTTGAGTCTTCTGACTGCAGTTTCCGCATCTATAAGATATCTCTTCTAATTCTAAAGTTCTGAGAAGTGAATGTTCTGTAGCTGTGTGCCAGGAAGACACCCAGTTGTGCAGGAAAGGTTAGTGTCTGGAAAGCATGAGAGAACTGTGAAGCATATATCACCTCCATTGCCTGCTTGGTTTGGTACCAGCAGTGACTTAAAGGTACTGTTCTAAGCATTCTAGAAAAACTGCTGAACTGTATTTAGTTGTCAATACCTCTGAGCAGCGTGGACATTCTTAGAACCTGCAGAGCTGAAAAGTAGAAGTTACAGCTCCTCCAGGTATTTGGGTTGTGTAGTTGGACACCGCTCATTAATTTGCTTCTGTGCGTCTAGAACTCTGAGATAGAATGCCGTCCTGTACTGTATAGAATGGCGTCTTGTGCTGTATACATGACTTTTTTGTCAGATCTCCTCCCCATTCCCCTGTTGAGTCACCCTCCTTTATAGTGAAACTGCTAGTCTTGGGGGCAGCATGATACGGTGCAAAGAATATGGGTTTTAGAGACTTTACTGGGTCTAAATCCCACCTCTCACTTCCAGTTGTTTGGCCATGAACAAGTCACTTAACCTCTCTGAACCTGTTTCTTCATTCATCACATAGGGAAAATAATGCCTGTTACCCAGGATTGTTGTAAACATTTGAGATAATCTATGAAACGTGCTTAACATTATGTATGGCACATAGTAGATGCTCAGTAAATAGCCAGTGCTAGCCAGGTTTTTGGTTTGAACGTTCAGCAGACCACTCACTACCCCGGAGCATTTTCTCTAGCATGTGAAGGATGCCTTTGAATTCATGCAGGGAGAACTTTGATAAATACAAACTAGTTTTACGTGAAATGTCTCCTGTTAATCAGTATTTTAAGTACTTGCGACTAGAGAACGCTCGTTAAAGTTGCCTCCTGGTGGAGAACGTCTCCATTATTTTTTCTAAACTTTTTTTTTTGGAGGGGTGCAGTACTGCTAAGCATTTGCTATGCCATTTATTCTCCCCATCTCCTCTTCATTGTCCAAAACAGGGAGGGCGGCAGAGAGAGAGAGTGGGGCGCAGAGGCAGGGAAGACGGAGGGAGACATACGATTCCTGTACTGAGGGAACGTACTTGTTTGATAATTATACAATTTATGTCCAGGAAACCAAATTATAGACCACTTATTTAAATTCCCAGAAGTGTGGTCTCAGGCTCTGTCTTACTCATATTATATATGGATGAACTTCTGTATTTCACTTTGAACTGTTGTTTTGTCATATTTCAGTCCTGTCTTCTCAGTAAAACAGTTCAGCCAACATTTAACGAATGCTTATAGTGGGCAGAGGTCTATGCTACTAGCTGTTACAAATACAAAGATGTTAAAGATCCTCATGCCCTTAAAGAATTTATAACACAGTGGTAGTCAGTGTATGTACACAGATAATAATGATTTTTGCATGATGCTATCCAGTTAAGAAAGTGCTTTTATATGTCATCTTATTTCATCCTCACAGCAGTTCTAAGGGCCCGGAATCATTATCTGTATTGTACAAGTTAGGAAAGAGACCAAGAAAGAGTACATGATAATTAGTAAATGGCAGGGCTGGAAACTCAATTCCGTATTTTTTTTTAAACTCTATGGCTCTTATTTATTTATTTAACATCTTTATTGGAGTATAATATTTATTTTTTTACACTATCTTCTTTTGGGAGAAGCTGATATTTTTTATTTTGTTTCTTTTAAATTGTTTATTGAGTGATAACATATATGTTAGACATATACTTCAGTCCTCAACACATGTGAGAATTAGCTGTTATCTTCATTTTACAGAGGAGAAAGTAGAAACTTCAGTAACTTGCTGAAGTCACACAATTTAGAATTGGCAGAGGTAGGATTTGAACCCTGGTCTGTCTGGCCTCAGAGCTTCCTACATCACACTTAACATCTTCTTTTATTTGTTCAGTAGTGTCTGGTTTATCACTGCTACCATTCAGCCTGATACAGGCTGGAGTAGAGAAATGAAAATAAGGTAACCTGAATTCTGTTTCCATATCCATTAATTACTTGAGACACATTACTTAATTGTATGTACCTTGGTTTTCCAGGTTGTGAAAAGGATGTGATGGTTCTTGAGAGCATTAATGGGGTAATCTTAGAAAAATGTGTATCAGCCATTTTAGAAACGAAGTAGTCAGTAAGTGATGGCTTTATCACAAAACATGGAAATCATGGACTGTGAGTCAAAAGACAACAGTTTTTGGTCTCAGTGGTGCCATTTGTCAGTGTATAACCTTTCCAGCATTGGTTTTCTAATCTTTAAAATGGACTACTGATACCTAACAGAGTATCGAAATAATCTATTTTTGGAAGCTATTTTGTGCTAAGCAGATGTAACATAATGATAATAATAACAGCGGCTATTAAGGTTGTTATTGTTATTCAGGTTGTAGTCAGGCTAATTTTTAAATGCTCTCTTTTTAATCCCTATTTTGTTATCCTAATTGGTTTACACATTTAGAGAACTAGACTTAATAGTAAATTGAGTTATCACAAAATGTAGACATAGTTCAGTTCAGCTAACATTGGAGGCCAGATACTGTGAATAGATACTTGGCAGTGAAAAGCCATTAAAAGACTTTAAGTAGGATTGGGAGTAGGCTGAAGTGGAGTTTATAATTAGATTTGTTTTTTAAAAAAGATATCTACACAGATTAGAGAGGAGTAAGGGTACAGAGAGAAGTTAGGTGGTGGCTGAGTAATAGTCCAAGGGACAGAGAATGGTAGTGATAGCACGTGCTGGAGGAAGCAGAACTGCCTGAGAGAGATGCTGAAGGTACAGCTGGCAGCATGGTGTTATGGTTTGGAAGAGGTCCAAGTGTTTTTGTAGGCGGGAAGAAGAAGGGTATCATGAGTTTGATTTTGGATTTAGTACTTTTAGGTAACTTTGAGATGTTCAAGGGGAAATACCGCTTAGATAGTTGACTACCTAGGTCTGGAAATACAAGGAAAGATAGAGGATTAAACTATAAATTTGTGGGAAACCTGCATGCAATAGTAATTGAAGCTGTGGGCACGTTTGATGATGTTGAAAGTCAGTGGCTTAAGATGAGACTGGCCTAGGGAGAAAATGTAGAGCAAGGAGAGAAGTTGATGCCTGCCTGGTAGAGGAGATGACCCCGCGAAGAAGGCAGGGAACAAGATTCTAGAGAGCTTGTTCTTCAGAAGGAAAACCAGGACAGTAGGAAACTAAGATAAAAGAGTGGCAGGAAGAGAGAACTGAAATATGTCCATGGGTTTAGCAATGTGGAGATCATTGATGACCTTTGCAAGGGTTGTTTTGATGGACTAATGAAGGCAGAATCCTGGAAATGGAGTCAGTTCAGGAGTTTGGGGTGGAGGGGGGATGGGAGAAGGAAATGGAGATAGAAATAGTGAGCGTAGACAGTTGTTGGAAAAGTTTGACTGACTCTGAAGGGATGTAGAGGGTAGCTAGAAGAGTATGTGCGGCAGAGAGAGGTTTATTTGTTTTATTTTAAATAAAAGAGACTTGGTCATGTTTAAAAGCTAGCCGAACAAATTCATTTGAGAAGGAGAAGTGGAGTATTTGAGAGAAGAGAAAGGATTGCTCTTGTGCTTTGAGAAGGTGGGATTAGCTTTAGGAGTAGGGAGAACTCTCCTGTTTAACAGGAGGCAAAGCAGATGGAGGACAGAAGAGCTTACAGCGTTTAGGAGTTCAGAGGAGTCTTTACAGAGGAGGAGGTAGACAGGCTGAGTGGGTGAGGCATGGAAAGGGTCATTGCTTTCCCAAAAAGGGATAGGTTGGTGAGATAGTGTATATGTTGTGAACCATATATAATTTCATGTGACTTGTATGTGTGGGGTGAGTGGAATAGTGATGGATGAAAATTTAAAATTTTAGAGCCTAGATTATCTGAATAAAGATGTTTGTTTATTCCAAGAAGGAGCTGTTGATTTTAAGCAGGATCAGGTGTGATCAGATTTGTATATAGAAAGATAACAAGAGGCTTCTATTATTATTGCAGAATTTATATTTATACTTTGAGTGAAATTGGTTTGATGCATATTTTTATAAATTTATTTATTTTTAAAATATTTATTTATTTATTTTTGGCTGCGTTGGGTCTTCGTTGCTGCACGTGGGCTTTTTCTAGTTGTGGCAAGTGGGGGCTACTCTTCATTGTGGTGCGCGGGCTTCTCATTGCGGTGGCTTCTCTTGTTGCTGAGCACGGGCTCTAGGCGCACGGGCTTCAGTAGTTGTGGCACACGGGCTCAGTAGTTGTGGCTCACGGGCTCTAGAGTGCAGGCTCAGTAGTTGTGGCACACGGGCTTAGTTGCTCCGCGGCATGTGGGATCTCCCCAGACCAGGACTCAAACCTGTGACCCCTGCATTGGCAGGCAGATTCTTAACCACTGCACCACCAGCGAAGTCCCTCATGCATATTTTTAAAGCTCAGGAAACTGTAAGGGGCTAAATAAATGATTATATTAATGAGACTCAAGCAGTTAACACATTTATTGATGACGACTGTTTGCTAATCACTTTCGAAGAGGTGGGGACAGAGCATGAACAAGACAAAGTTCTTTTCCATAGAGCTTGTATTCTGTAACTGGAAGAAGAAAGTTGTAGGGGCTTCCCTGGTGGCGCAGTGGTTGAGAATCTGCCTGCTAATGCAGGGGACACGGGTTCATGCCCCGGTCTGGGAAGATCCCACATGCCGCGGAGCAATTAGGCCCGTGAGCCACAACTACTGAGCCTGCGCATCTGGAGCCTGTGCTCCGCAACAAGAGAGGCCGCGATAGTGAGAGGCTCGCGCTCCGCGATGAAGAGTGGCCCCCGCTTGCCACAACTAGAGAAAGCCCTCGCACGGAAACGAAGACCCAACACAGCAAAAATAAATAAATTAATTTTAAAAAAGTTGTAAACATGTAAGCAAACAAGATAAATTCAGAAACTAATAAGTGCTATAGAGAAAAGGTAATATGACTGAATGCTTTAGCTAGGGTGGAAGAGGCCTAAATGATAAGAAACACCGTCTTGTCTTGTCAAACTACGGGAGGAAAGTATTATAAGCAGAAGGAGTAGCAAATACAGAGTCCTCAGATAGGAATGAGTTTGGGGCATTCAAAGGACAGAAAGGGGGTGGTGTGGTTGGAGTGTAGAGAAGAAAAAGAACGTAGGAAGATAAGACCGGAGAGGTAGGTGAGGGTCAGATCATGTCCCGTGGTAGAGATTTGAATTTTGTTCTGGTTAAAAGTGGGAAGGTATTGGGAGATTTTCAGCAGGAGAGTTGACTTGCTTTACGAAAAGTGATAAGGGAGGTCAAGAAGCAAGAGGTGATGGCTTAGACTCTGGAGGGCAATTTGATAAGATTAAAGATGGCTTGTGTGTGTGTGGTGAGATGAAAGAGAAATCTGGCTTATTCAGCTTTTGGTTTGTGGAATTAGGATGGAGGGGGCATTTCCTTGCAACAGAACAGAGAGTACACAGGAAAAAACAATATTTATGGTTTGGACTTGTTTAGTCTGAAACGTCTAGTAGATACCCAAGTGGAGAAGTTCAGTGGCAATTTGATATGAGCCTGGAGCACAGAATAGAGATGTGAGTTGAAGGTATAAGGTCGAGATTCATCAGTGCATATTTAAAGCCTTGGGAGAAAATGTAACTGGAGAATAAGGCTGAGGTAGAAGCCCTGAGGCTTCTCACTGGAGGTCTAAAGGATACCGGAATTGGGTAAGGTGGGAGGGAAACAAGGCAAGTATGTGATATCACAGACTCTGGGGAAGAAGTTGTTGGGTTTCGATTACTTAAGACCAAATAATTAGTCATTGGCCTTGGTAGGATGTTAGTCATTGGTGAACTCAGTGAGAGCTGTTTGAGTTGGAATGATGGGGATAAAAAAGCCAATTGGAATGGGTTGAGTTGTTAATTGGTAGGTGAAGATGTTGAGACAGTGAAATATTGTGTAGTTGTGGGGTGGAGCAGAATTGGGGCAGTTACTAGATGGGCATGTGTATTCAAGAGACAATTTTTAAAAGATAGGTGATATCAAGACATGTCTTTTGTCACTAGGAAAGATCCAGTAGGGAAGAATTGAGGGTGCTGAAAAGAAAGAGGCTAATTGCAGGAGCAAAGTCTGCTATATCCAGCATACAGAGAGGGAGTGGCCAAAAGCAGTTTTTTTCTTTTTAATAGGAAGGAGGGTGGAGTGTGCGGGTTTAGAGCCAGATAAGCTGGTGGCGTTGGTTTCAGGCAGAAGAGGGAGTTCTCTGGGCGTGTCTGATTTCTTTATAACATGTAAGATGAACGTAGCTGAAAGTGTTAGTGCAGGGAGTGGAGAAGAATTGTCGCAGATTTGAGGAGAGAGGACAAGGTGTGAAATAGTAGTCATCTCAAAAAAACGGGAAGTGAACTTACTGGAGAGGTGTATGATGCTTAAAATCTGTGGTCATGAACTTAAGTGAGTGGTGGTAAGTCAGTTGTGTGATTTTTATCCAGCAATCTTCTGTTGTTTAGATGCAAGAGTTGGATTTAACCAGGAATTGAGATTTTACTAGGTAAGTTAGACTAAGGGAAAAGGGGGCAAAGGAACTAAGACTTTTTGGAAAGGAATACGTATAGTGTTGGACCCTAGAATCTAAACTGGCTTAGGAGGGAATTAAGAACATGAGGAGGAGAGGAGTAGGGTGGTCAAAAAGCAGTAGGATCGACCTGTAGATTAGAGATCTGAAGGAGGCTGGAGCAATGCCAGCGTGGGGAAACTCCTAGAGCAGGCAAACCTGATGGTGTGAGAGGAGAATGCTTGAGACGCTTGAGATTTTGGAGAAGGTGTGGTTATTGGTGATGACGGTGCTGGGATACAGTGCTAGGTCAGTGGCTTCTGTGAAGTTGTGAAAAAATATAGTTGGCGCTTGAACACATTAGAACAGTACCAGCAACTAGGAGGCCAGAGTAGTTAATGAATCATCTGCGTGGATGTTGAGATCGTTAAGAATGACAAAACTAATAAAGGACATGAAGACAGGGAGCCCTGTGCTAAGACTTGAGGAGGTAGGCAGACGACACCTGTTTCAAAGGATCTGCAGTTTGGACGGAGGGTAGAAGTAGTCTTGGAAAGCGAGGAGGATACCTGTGAGGTTCAACACGAGATGGTAGTGCGGAGTAGGGGGGATGCTTGCCACTGCCTGGTGTGTAATGGAAGGAGGAAAGCTCCTACTGAAGAAGCAGCAGTGTTCTCAGGAGTGGTCAGGTTTCCTTTAGAGCAAAAAAGGTGAAGGGAACATCGCAGAGAAGAGAGTGAGTATATAGAAGAGGTTACTGAGGGTAACTCATGCCCACGAGGGCTTAGGAGGGCAAGGGAGAGCCAGAGGCGGGACCAGAAGAGCGGCTGTGCAGAGCTGTACGGGGTGAGCCATCCAGAGAAGCCTTGGACTTCTGATGATGGTTGGGGTGAATGAGGATGTAAGCCAGGATGGAATCGTTCCAGAAATCTCTTGTAAAAACAGGGTAATTACTTAAACCTGTAAGCCAGAGCAATAATTCTCAAACTTTATGGTGCATCAGAATGCACAGATTGCTGGGGCCCACCTCCAGAGTTTTAGATTCCTTAGATCTGAGCGTACCTGGGAGTTTACATTTCTAATACATTCCCAGGGGATGCTGATGCTACTGGGCCAGAGACTACCCTTTGAAAACCATAGGTCCAGAGAAACTAGTTGTGGCTAAGTAAGCAGCTCTTGCAGACTGTAGCCCCAGATGATGTGTGGCCTGTGTGATAGCAGGCCTCTCTTTGATTTTGGCAGTTAAAGGAGAAAGTGAGTATATGATCCTTTCTTTTGAGGGATAGTAATTTCTAGGTGATGCCATTTGATTATTAGTGAACATTTATTGAATATCTGTTTTATGCAGCAAAATGAGGATACCAAGAGTTATAAAGTATTTTCTTTCTCAAGGATAATGGGGCAAAATAGTGACATAGAAGTTAAATAGATAAATAACCGTACATTGTAGCAAAGACGACATGCCGGTCGGTAGGTGGTATGGGCAGTTGTCAACAGGAGCTGGGAAAAATGGGTAATCACTGAGGATGAGATTGGTTGGGAAAGGTGTCTTGAAGGAGATGTAATTTAAGCTAGATTCTGGGAGAACTAAATAGATACAAGGCAGATGGAGAACTGGCAGAAGCAGAGATACAGTGTCAAGAATGACCATGAAACCTTAACAACTACTCCTGAGTCCCATTGCTTTCATCCTGGCCACGCCACCGCTATCTCTTGCCTGTATTATTATTATAATTTTCTAACTAGCCTCCCTGCTTCTCTTCTTCCCCAGCCCCTTCTTTGAAGTCTGTTCTCAACACAGCAGCCAGAGTGATCCTTTGAGATGTCACATTACATTGCTCCTCTGGCCAAAACTCTCCAGTGGCTTCATATCTCACTCAGCATAAAAGTCCTGCACTGGCCTGTAAGGCCCTAAATGACTTGCTCCCCTGGCTGTCTTTGACCTCCTGTTCTTCTATACTCCTGCCCATTCTTTGAACATTTCAAACACACCCTTGCCTCAGGGCCTTAGCTTTTGCCCACCTCCTTGTTCTTTCTGCAGATATCTGCTTGACTTCCTTGTTTATGTGAAATCTCTACTCAATTGTCACATTATCAGGAGCACCCTGTATAAACAGTAATTCCCTACCCCTTTATTCAACATTTCCCATTCCTTTTCCCCATCTTTATTTTTCTCCTTAGCACCTACCACCATCTGACTTGCTGTGTATGTTTGCTTATTGCCTTTCTCCTTCAACCAGAATGTATACTCCATGAAGGCACTGGCGTATTCTATGCGCCTAGAAAGGTGCCTGGCATAGAGTAGGCACTGATTGGACATTTGTGTAGCGCAAAGAAGGGAGGAAAGAAAGTTTGGAGGATAGTGAAGGGACCAGTATTACTGGAAGAGACAAGAATGGCAGAAAGAAATGGTTTGATGGATAACCTGGAGGATCTTGAATACTGGATCACTATTCTACAGAAAATAAGAAATTCTTAAATTTTTCAGTACAGCAATATTTAGCCTTCTCAAAATAGTGCTTTGGTTTTAGGTTCTGTGGATAGAATAGTTTGGGGAGGGACTAGAAGCAGGGAGATCGATTACTAGTGGGTAGTTGTTGGGTAACAACTATAGGGTTGTACAGGTATGAGGCAGAAGGCCTTGGGATCAGGGTTTGGAAGTGAGAATAACATTTTTAGGTAGAGATGACGGCCGGATACATGAATGCTGAGAGGTAAGCTCTTCCAGTTGTATAAAAAAGTTGCCTGTCTTAATATGTATGTTTTAATATTGTTCATTTTAATGTGGCATTTACTCTTAAACAAGTATCTTTTGTCATTTTTCAAACCAGAATATGGAATTTTGTTGTTGTAAAATTTATAAATTAGGGAATAAAGTTGGAACCATTTAAGCAAACATTCATTTTTTAAGATTTTAATTGTATACTTGAAGGGGTAGAAAATCAATGTGGTAAAGCACACATACTGGCTTGGGGATGGGGGGGATAGGGAAGTGAAGCCTATAACTCTCAAAACACATTTTCTTTCATTTCTTTTTTTTTTTTTTTTTTGCGGTACGCGGGCCTCTCACTGTTGTGGCCTCTCCCACTGCGGAGCACAGGCTCCGGACACGCAGGCTCAACGGCCATGGCTCACGGGGCCTAGCTGCTCTGCGGCATGTGGGATCTTCCCGGACCGGGGCACGAACCCGTGCCCCCTGCATCAGCAGGCGGACTCTCAACCGCTGCGCCACCAGGGAGGCCCTCATTTCTTTTTGCAATGAATAAAGTACATTTTAGGAGTTGTAGTCTTCCTTCGCTAGCTCCTTTTTTCCCATCTTGGTTCTGTAAATATGTGCTGCTTTAAAAACTCGTGAGCAGGTTAAAGCACAGCGTTCTTGTTCCTCCTCTGAAGGTGAGCTTGCTGCTCCTCTTCCCAAACGCTTTTTCAGCATCCTTCGCTATTATTAAATGAGGTAACATGTAGTACCTGTCATTATAAGGCCAGCATAGAACACACTCCACAAATATTAGTTAAAAGGTTAATTAGATATTCTTAGTATAATGAACTATCTGTGTAGCCTAAAGTACTGGGTTTTGATTCCACTTAATTCGTATCTGTAAGTTCTGTGCTACCTTATTTGTGTATTAACTCACATGGTGTTTTATTTGCTTATTTGAATTTAGACCATTAATTTAAATTTAGACCATTAATTTAGAGGTTAAATAATCAAAGCCTGCCTTTCATTCTTTAAAATAACTGTCAGTTATTTTTCCTGAGTGTGAGATGAACGCTTAATCACTGGCCGTTTTAGCCAGATCGCCATATCCATGAAAATCGAAAAGAACTGATTATAACTTCATTGTGTATTACATCATATTCTGGTTGCAGTTCTATTCTTGCTCAGTTGTTAACCTGCTGTGTTATTAATACAAGTCCCATCATCTTTATGCTCTTGTGTCTCATCTGTAAAATGGGGATGATATTACTCCCCAGTGTTATTGTTGAATGCCATATTCCTCAGATAAACTGACATCTAAATAAAAGCATCTAAATCATTCTTAATGATTTATTTATTCTCTTTATTGTACTTTTAGTTGCTAATTAGATAAAAAGTGAAATGGTATTTTTTTGCCAAGATTGGCGTTACAATTTAAAAGCAGATGCCAGGATTGGGGTGGGGTGGGGGAGACAGTTGCTGTTGTGTGTATATTCCCCTCTGCTCTGTTTCATTGATTCCGGATCTTTCTTTTTATCCTTTTGTTTGATTTTATTAAGTTTATTAGAAATACATTTCTTGGACTCATTGAAAGTCAAAATAATATTTTTTCATGTTGTTCAATACCATGCTGCTCTGGTAGTGGGTGCTTACAGGTTACATCTAATGCCAGGGAAATTCTCAAGATGGTTAAAGACAATTAGGATTGGAAGAGAAAAGGGGACAGGAATTCCCAAGTGCCTCCAGTGTATGAGGTCAGGTCCTTTCACAACTATTGTCTTATTTTATGATTCATTTTTCATATTGTGATACAGAAGCAAGAGTCAAACCCAGTAGTTTTGCTTCAGAATCAGTACTCTTTATTTATTTATTTATTTATTTATTTATTTATCTTTGGCTGCGTTGAGTTTTCTTGCTGCACGCGGGCTTTCTCTAGTTGTGGCGAGCGGGGGCTACTCTTCGTTGAGGTGCGAGGGCTTCTCATTGTGGTGTCTTCTCTTGTTGCGGAGCACAGGTTCTAGGTGCGCTAGCTTCAGGAGTTGTGGCATGCGGGCTCAGCAGTTGCGGCACACGGACTCTAGAGCACAGGCTCAGGAGTTGTGGTACGTGGGCTTAGTTGCTCCGCGACATGTGGGATCTTCCCGGACCAGGGCTTGAACCCGTGTCCCCTGCATTGGCAGGCGGATTTTTAACCACTGCGCCACCAGGGAAGCCCGAGAGTCAGTACTCTTAACCGGCCTGCTGTAATGCTTTCCATCTAGTCTGTGATAGGCAGCCTCTAAGGTGGTCTCCAGTGATTCCTACCTCTTGGTATTCACGCTCTTGTGCAGTCTCTTGCCTTTGAGTATAGTCTGGACCTAGTGACTTACTTCGAACTAATAGAATGTGGCAAATGTGATGGGATGTCACTGCCAAGATTTGGTGATGAGGAGACTGTGGCTGTCATCCCGGGTGCTTTTCCTCTCCAGCTCTCTCCCAAGCGCTTGCATGGTGAGAAGCAAGCTGCCATGTTGTGAGTAGCGCTATGGCGAGTCCCACATGACAGAGAGATGATGTTTAGGGCCCACAGCAAGGTGAGTGAGCTTGGCAGCGGATCCTTGCCAGTCCAGCCTTGAAATTACTACAGCCCTAGCCAACACCTTGATGGCAGCCTTGTGAGAGACCCTCAACCAGAGGCACCCAGCTCAGCCTCGCCTGGCTTCCTGATCCACGTAAACTGTGAGATAATAAGTAATGTTTTAAGCTGTTGTTTGAGGATGATTTTTTTAAAATAAATTTATTTATGAATTTATTTATTTATTTTTATTTTTGGCTGTGGTGGGTCTTCATTGCTGCGTGCAGGCTTTCTCTAGTTGCGGTAAGCGGGGGCTACTCTTCATTGCTGTGCACGGGCTTCTCACTGTGGTGTCTTCTCTTGTTGCGGAGCACAGGTTTTAGGTGCGCAGGCTTCAGTAGTTGTGGCACGCGGGCTCAGTAGTTGTGGCTTTTGGGCTCTAAAGCGCAGGCTCAGTAGTTGTGGCGCACTGACTAGTTGCTCCGTGGCATGTGCGATCTTCCCGAACCGGGGATCGAACCCATGTCCCCTGCGTTGGCAGGTGGATTCTTAACCACTGTGCCACCAGGGAAGTCCCCTGAGGATGATTTGTTATATAGAAATAGACAACTATAGATTTTGATACCCAAAGTGGGGTGGTTCTACAGCAGAAATCTAAAATGCAGGAGTGACTTTGGAACTGGGTAATGGCCTCTGAGGAGAGTGTTAGTGAAAAATCAGAGTACCTTGGACGTGTTGTTTCTAAAATTTGGGACTTTGAGGAGATCACCATGAAGGCTCAGAGGAAAGGAAACTGGAGGAAAGGGGGATCCTTGTTACATAGTGGCAGAAATTTTAGCATCACTATTGTTTGTAGTTGCGTGAAAAGCAGAAAAGGTGCCTAATGAACTGGCAGATGTCCCTAAGTAAATTTCCAAGCAAAACATTGAAGGTGCCCCCTGCTTTCTTCTTACTGCTTGAAGTGAAGTATGAGAAGAGAGAAATAAATTGAAGAACGGACTGTTAAACAAAAAAGGTCAGTTCAAGGGCACTGCCTGGAGAATCGAGGTCTAAAGATGAAGCTGAGGGTGTGGCTTAAAACCTTTTGTTAAAACCTAAGAAAAACCTTAAGAGTCACACAGAAGACCTTTCAATCAAGGAATAGGGCTTAAAACTGTTTTAGCATGAGAGAAGGTAGAGAAGGGCTCATCTTGAAGATATTTGTGGGTATAGCTTTTGTCTAATGCAGTGAATCTCAGTGAGATTTACAGGAAGCCCACTGCAGCTACAGCTGAAAAGGAGAAGAGACAGTTCAAAATGAAAAGAAGCTGTTGAACCCCCAAAATTGTTCTGGCAGGAAGCAGGCTGAGAAAATTACTCAGCTGCTGACATGTGCTACCTTTCGTGAAAAAAGAAGGATGATTCAAAGGCAAGAGCCACAGAGAATTCCTACCACAGCCTTGAGACCTCATCAAGGAACTCCCAACATTTATTTGCCCAGTGAGATTTCAGAATCACTATGGACCAGTGACTCCTTTGTGTGTCCCCTGTCCTCCCAACCCCCCTTTGGAGAAGTTATGCCATTTGGAGATTACAAGAGATTTCAGAGTAACAGAAACCAAAAGAGGGCAGGAGAGAAGGGTGCCCTGATACTATGCCATTTTAGGCCAGTCTTTGCAGAATGCATATCCATTGCTAAATCATCCCTTCTTTGGCTTTTGTTTGCAGATCTTCTAGTTACTAGAGTATTTGTGAGAAAGCTGAAGCAATCAGGAGGAGATTTCCCACCACCACACTTTACCCACCTTGTACCGTCAGTGTCAGTGAACTTTCCCTCTCTCCCATTACTGTACACTAAGGAGTTGCCTTCCTTATAATGCCAACCCCTCAGTTGTGTACTAGGTCCCATCTCTGCTAGCCTGTTTAGGACCTGGACCCAGCAATTCTCTCTCCTCTCTCTGGGATCATCAGGTTTTCTGTGTTTACTAGATTAGTCCCGCTAACATGCCATTAAGCTGTTCTTTCATCCCCTTGAAAATAATACTCTTAACCTCACTTTTCTGTCAGCTACTTTTCTTTTCCCTTAGAGCAAAACTCAGTAGAGTTGTCTCTGTTTGCTCATACCAGTTTTCTCCTCTCATTCCCTCTTAAACTCGCTCAGTTAGGTTTTTATTGCCCCTGAAATGGCTCTTGTCAATATTACCAGTAGCCTCCATGCTGCTAAGTCTAGTGGTTGGGTCTCAGTCCTCATGTTACCTGTCCTGCCTGTAGAACATAATGTGGCTGATCATTCCCTCCTCTGTGATGCGCTTTCTTGGGTACTTGACTTCCAGTACATCACACTCTCCTGGTTTTCTTCTTATCTTATTGGTGATTTCTTCTCAGTTTTAAAGTTGTCGTACTCTGGGTCAAGTCTTTGGATCTCTTCACTTGATTCTTTTACTTAGTGATTTCATCTAGTCTCGTGGATTTAATTCTCAGTTAACCAGGACAAATAGCCAAAACTATTTGTCACCTGGGCCCAGTGGGCTCTCTGATCTTTTTATCTTGGTTAACTCTTTCTCCAGGTTCATAATTTATTGTACAAATCGAGTATAATGGGATGAGTTGACGTTAGCTTCTTCAGGCCTGGGAACTTAATAGATGAGATACAGTTTAGAATCCGTTTATGTTGCTTTCACAGCTGGAGTTTTTTTAGACCTTAACTTGAAATATAAGACTATCAAAGCAATACCTCCATACATGGCCAGTACACAATTTATTCTCCCTGTGAAAGTGTTAAGAGTCGAAATATTTTTTGATACCAGTGAAATGTAATTGGGCATCAGTTTCTGGACCTGACATGATTTCAGTCTGTATTGTTCAGTGGAGGATTGTTTAACTCTTATGACTAATTTAAGAAATAAGAAATGGTAGTGAAGGAGTTCCCTGGTGACGCAGTGGTTAAGAATCCGCCTGCCAATGCAGGGGACGTGGGTTTGATCCCTGGTCCGGGAAGAGCCCACATGGCACGGAGCAACTAAGCCTGTGTGCCACAACTACTGAGCCTGCGCTCTAGGGCCCACGAGCCACAAGTACTGAGCCCGTGCGCCACAGCTACTGAAGCCCGTGCACCCTAGAGCCCGTGCACCACAACGACTGAGCCTACATGCCACAACTACTTAAGCTCGCATGCTCTAGGGCCGACGTGCAGCAACAAGAGAAGCCATCGCAGCGAGAAGCCCGTGCACCGCAACGAAGAGTAGCCCCCACTTGCTGCAACTAGAAAAAGCCCTCGCACAGCAACAAAGACCCAACGCAGCCAAAAAAATAAATAAAATTTTTAAATAAATAAATAAAATAATTTAAAAAGTCTGCACCAAATCCGTAAAAAAAAGAAAAAGAAATTATAGTGAAAAACAGCTTTATTAGAAGTAAGAAGAAATGCATTCACGCAACTAACTACATATCTCTCCTATAGTGACTACAAGTCACATTTGAATACTATTCATGGTTTTTTAAAAAATCTTTTTTGCAGTACTTCATGTTTTCCTATCCTTTTTGTATCCTCTTTCTTTCTTCCTATTCTCCGAGACTCACGCTTGTGGTTGAGAGGGTAAACGTCTCTTCCTAGTTCTGTATTTATTCCTGCAAGTTCATTTCCTGGCCGTATGAGGAATTGTCTTATTAATTTGCAATCTTGTAATTGAACCTCTTCCTGTAAAATGAAAGCATTTGTTGTACTAATATCAATCATATTGAAGAAAATAGACATAGGCTATCTTCCACCCATTCTTTTGCAAGTACAGATTTTAACTCTCTTATCATTGTGTCTAAACCTTCTTTAGCCTTGTTAATAGTACAAGAACTTTTGGGGTATTTTTTTAAGAGGGGTTTTTGAATCTATTAATAGTTGAGACTGCATTGAGCTGAAAAGAACATTAACGGTTTTTCTAAGGACAGAAAGAATCGTTTACTCTTTTTGAAATCTAAATTATGTGCTCTTGATTTCTCTTCCTTTTCCATCTGTGAAAATACATTCAAATTCAATCCTATTCTTCCTAATAGTGCAAACTAAAGCAAGTTTTTTGCTGAGTAGTACTCAAGCCAATCCCAAACTTGTTCTAAAATTGTCACAAGTTATATTTATGCTGTGAGTTTTAGGTTCTGTGTCAGTGTTTGTACTGTTTTTGACCCTTTGTTCTGCTCCTGCTCCTTTTGTAGATGTCTACCTGTGGAGATGTGAATCTTCCAAATATATGATGTCTCACTGACATGTACTGTCCCAATTGTTATTCCCTATTTTCCTAGTTTGGGAAGAGTATACCTCAAAAAGCAGCCTCCTTTGAATGTAATTTAATTGCTTATGTCATTCATTAACCTGGAACACACCCGTCTTGTAAATTCTGATTTCAGATTCCAAATATGTCTCTAATAGGGTCTAGCTAATTATTGCTTCTGGTTCTTCTTCCTTCACTTACATAGTCTAAACATAATATTTAAAGATTTTTTTTAGAAATCCTTTGACAATACATAATTATGTTCAAAAGATGATCTTTTCATTTCTGTACCATCTGTTTCCTTCCAGTTACCTTTATATATGTATCTACCTTCAGCACTTGGCCATGTATGAACAGTATCAAGTAAATTTTGTCACGTTCTAAGAAAAGAAAGAATACTGTTACATGTCCTTTTAGTGAAACAGGATGATCCCAATTCTCATTGCAAAATACTGCATGAGGACATTCTTTCTGTTGAACTGGATGAGACTACCATAGTTCCTTTTTGTTATTAGAAATATATTGTTTACTTATTGATTCTTGACTGTGGTCAAGCTTATATCCTAGATTAGAATGTAATCACCTAAAGAGTCATAGTCTCAAGATTTCACTTCTATATATCAGACTTCACCATCATCATTAGAGTTTAGAGTGCTGCTATCCGTGTTTGCATTCATCTTCGGATTCATCTAATAATTGTGAAACAATTTCCTCTGTTAGTTTTTCTTTGTCATTTTGGGTGAGAAATGAAAAACTGTATTCAATGAAAACTGAGCAAACGGTAAAAAAAACAGCATCTCTAATCTTCTTTAAAGCCTTCTTGAAAGATGATACAATACTTTGCACAATATAGTAAGAAAACTGAAGGACGATGTGTTAGTGGTGATTTATTTCACTATTGTATCATTTTTCTAAGTGAGTATTCTAAGCCAGTTTCAAACCTGGCTCTTAATGACAGCCATTGGTCTGTCAGTTTATTACTTTGGTCATTTTTTAAAACATGGTTGGGAATAATTAATGAGTAAAGCTGATTGAAAAATCAGAATGTTTTAAGATATAGGGAAAATAAGATCCCTAAAATCTCATGATGCACCTTAGATTTATAAAAGTGTTCAGGGAACCCATATGTTAAATGCAAGATAGAATGTGTTTGTTATTATTTTTAAAGTAACATTTTCTTTGGGTTTGGGGGTGGGGCGGGGATGGGAAATACCTCTGAGAAAGAATACGTCATAAAATATAAATCCTTAAATATAGAACTGTTCAAAAAAGAAAAGTTGGGCCCCATGGACTCCGATGGTATACCGGGGGTTAAATGCTGTCTGTATGCTGATGATTCTCAAATGTGTACCTACAGGCCAGGTCCCTCCCAGGAAGTTTACATCCAATTGTCTACTTGACATTTCCATACCTAATAGTTACCTCAAACTTAACTTGTCCAGGCTGAACTCCTGGTCTCCACTTGCCTTCTTCCAGTCTCAAGCCTGTGGGAACACCTACAGTTTTCCCCTTCTCAGATGACATCTTTCTGTTGCTCGGGCCAGAAAAAAACTTGGAGTCACCCTGGACTCTTCTTTCTCCCTCACGCCAGTGTTATTAATCAGCGAATCCTTTAGGCTCTGCCTTTCAAAAATCACCTAAATCCAATCCCTTTTTACTAGCTCTGCTACTGCTCTCCTCACTCAGTACCCGATCCTTTCTCACCTGTATTATTGCAATAGTCTCCTACCTGGTCTCCTTGCTTCCACCATTGACTCCAAATAATTTATTCTGAACACAGTATCTGACTTAGACCTGTAAAAATAGAAATCTGATCATGCTCAAAAATCCACTCATGTGCTTCACTCGGAGGAAAAGCCAGAGTCCCTACAAGCCTCTGGTTGAGCTGGCTCCTGTGTACCTCTTTGACTTCTGTCTCCTCCTGTTCGTCCTCAGTCTCCTCCAGCCACACTGGCCTTCTTGCCGTTCCTCAAGCTTGCCAGGCACTTTGCAGTACTTGTTTCCGCTGCTTGTCATGCCCTTCTCCAGATACCCTCATGTGTACTGCTTCAGCTCCTTCACATTTCTGCTGAAATGTTACCTTTTCATTTAGCTCTTGTTTTAGTCATTTTATTTTAAGTTCTCCATAGCCCTTACCATCTTCTAGTATATTGTAAAAACATCTTTTTTACTACTTTCCTCACCTGTAGAGATTTTTGTCTGGTTTGTTTATTGCTGTATCCCTAGTGTCTAGAACAGTGAATGATGCTCAATAAATATTTGTCAGATGGGTACTGAATTCCAGAGGTTTTCTACTGGTTACTTTTTCATTAACAGGGGAATACTTAGTAACTATAGGAATTTACAATGCAGAACTCTTCTTTGTATTTGTCATCGTCATTTTCTCTCCTTTACTAGGACCACCTGTCCCTGTGTGTGTGATGGTTTTACTGTAGAGGCAGTAGTGCTTCATGGTGCAGGCTTTGGAACCAAATTGACGAGGTTTCAAACCTGGCTCTCTGGCATTCTGTCTTAATGACACTGGGCATATTAATGTGCTTTCTCATCTATAAAATTAGAACAACAACAACAACAAAAATAGTAGCTATCTCAGAAGGTCGCTTTGAGCCTGTAAAAGCTCTCAGAACAGTTCTTGGTACATAATAAATATTCAATTTATGTTAGTTATCATGATTGTTTCCTGGCTAGACCCATCCCAGCTGTTCTGAGTCAGTGACCCTCCCGAGTGGCAATACTGGGAACTCTCTGATTACCACCTATTTTCTTCCCCCTTTAAAAATAGTACGGGCATGTCGGGTCCTTCTTTCTCCTTTTTACCTCCGTCTTTCTCTTTTACTATTTAAACTTTAGTTATTTCCACTGTCAGCAGTCTTTTTAGATTTCTTCCTCCTCTCCTTTCAGCAAGTATTTATTAAGCACTTAACTTTCCCTTCCCGATTCTGTTCTAAATCTTGCTATGTTTCCTTTTCGTTGTCTCCATCTTTTTATCCCATTTACAAAATAAACAAATTACCTTCCTTATGATTGATTGACTAGAATTACATTTGTATCAGGGAAAATGGAAATGTTGTAGATGTGGAAATGAAATTTGTATTTTTTAAAGTTGCACCCCCCCCCAAAAAAATTTGCACCAGTCACTAAAATGCTTGAAAGTACTCCTACTCCTTCCTCTACGTCTCAACAGACGTCTCCACTTTCTTAGCGGATTAAATTTATCTTCTACTTCTAACCAATGTTCAAGATGATTTGGAAAAAAACACATCATTTCTTATTTAATTACATTGGCATTATTTGTAATTTGCTGCTATTTTAACTATCTTGTCCTCTGTTTATTTTTATTTCAGATGTACGGTAGTTCAGGTCCATTACTGGTTACGCGGACTCCTATATTCTCTCCCCCGCCACACCCCAACTCCCTGATTACATTCCTGGGCTCTTGTGGTCTGGTGTGGAAACCCAGTCACCATTTATAAATATGTACATGTGTGTGTCTGTGTGTGTGTGTCTGTGTGTATTTCTTTTAATGGGGAAATGTGATCAATCCCAAACAACTCTGAAATAAAAATGAATTTTTAGAATATGACCCATTTTGTAAATTTTAGACAGATTGTATATTGGCTGTAATATTCTTTTCAGAGCAGACAAGATGGACCCATTTAGGCATCCATTTAAAGAGGTTTTATTTTGAGACTCTAAGGGGCTTTTGTTTGTAAGATATGCTGTGGTATTACCTAATTCATGTTACAAGGAGAACAGTATTCTTTTTGCTGCCTTTTCTTGGTATAATCTTTTTCTGGGCACATTTCATCAACAAATTTAAGACAATTGAAATGCTTATTAAAAGTGTCCCCAGTCTGTATCTATAAACTCTAGGTTCTTCTTATTCTTTTTTCTTTTATATATTTAGCCCATTCATTCATCCATGCTAATTGGCGGCAACTGTTTAGGGAAAGTACTATAAGGCATAATGAAAACTGCTAGATTTCTACTTTTATATTTTGGTAATTTTCATTTTTTCAGTAACTTTTATTTTCCTTTGAACCCTTAAGATTTACCTCTTTTCACCAAGAAGTAAACTAATTTAAATAATTTAAATTAATTAATTAATTAATTAAAATAAAAAAATATATGTCCAAGTTGGGCAATAAATCCTTTTATTTTTACTATTTCACCAGACAAAATATATTAGGCAGATTTCTTAAAATTTGATAATGAAAAATTCTATTTTGTTTTGCCAATAAAATGTAAAATTTTTAATGTCAAGGCATAAACTCCCAGGGGATAAGAAGGGGCTAGGAGAGTAGGCAGGTTGAAAAGGGGTGTTTGGGACTTGGCCAGATTCTTAAAAAGGCAGTCTGCCTCTTTATGGTGTTGGCTGCAAAACAGACACACATACTTTGAGCATTTGTTATTTGCAGTTGGTGGTGCATAGTTTGGGGAATAGGTGAGGGATATGTTACTTTCGTAAGCACAGAATCAAGTTCTGACCACTCATTATTTGACTGAAAGTTTATTGAGTTTCTACTATGTGTAGATATCTTGTAGTTTGCCTTTCAGAGTGTTACCTGGATTTTTGCTTAAACTAAAGCTAGCCAGTGGCCCCATTCTCATTCTTTAACAGAAAGAAAAAGAAAAAGAAAGGGGGGTAAGATATGTGTATATTTTAGGTTTAATAAATAAGTTAAACTTTCCTTTTGAATACCTTGCCAAAGGGCTTCAGTGCTTGTGGTCTTAGTTCGCTAGGGCGGCTGTAACGAATTTCCACAGACCGGTGGCTTAAACAATAGAAATTTCTCTCACAGTTCTGGAGGCCTGGGAAGTCCCAGATCAAGGTGCCTGTAAGGTAGGTTTCGTTCTGAGGCAAGACTCTTCTCTTGGCCTGTAGGCTGCTGCCATCTCCCTGTGTGCACACTTGACCTCCTTGTCATGCATGCGTTGGGGCGAGCAAGAGCAGGAAAGTGGATGCGAGTGTCAGCCGGCTCTCTGCTGGCTCTTCTTATAAGGACACTACTCCTATCAGACTGGGGACCCCGAGGCCCTGTCTTCTAACACAGCCACACTCGGGACTAGGACTTCACCGCGTGAATTTTGCAGGGGAGGGACCCACAAACATAAAGACCATAACACTTGTCTTTTTAATTCATCCCAAATCTGAGTATTTACTGTGCACTAACCACCTTTCTAGTCCTGCCCCTCTCCAGCTTTGTAAACTCAAAGCAATGACTCAGCCTCACTAGGCCACAGTTTATCAGTAAAACAAAGGTGTTGAACCTGTCAGTAGCCATGATTCATTCTAACTCCATGGATACTAGTTCCATTTTCATTTCCCTCTTATTTTCCTCTTTCCCTGGTACGCTTAGGATTTTGTGTCAGGTTTCCTCTCTGTTTTTACTCTTCTTTTTCTCTCCTTTTGTTTCTTTGTATTTTTTACGCTCACGTTCTACCCTCTGTCTCCATCCTCCCCTTCCCTGAATTGGACATATTTTCTAGGAACTTATAAGTTTACTATATTTAGTAACTCTTTAAGGATTTAGCAAGTAGATGGAATGTCATATTTCTTTCTGTTAAACATATTGCAAACCTCTAAACTAGATTGACTCTAAATTAAATTGCTTTTTAGTCACTTCAGAACATATTTGGGTTGTTTTCCTATAGTTTCCTCACATCATTTTTCTTAGAATTTAGCCCGAGGGAGGCTAGGGATATTGTTTTTCATGTATGCTTTTAGTAAAGCATCTACTTCATTGTGGGGGATCAGTTAGTACGAATTGACACTGATGACAGTGATGGACTTTTCACTCTTGAGGGAAGGAGAGACCTGTGCTATCCCTTCCAATCTCTCCCTTTTGATCTGTGACAGAAAGAAGTAGTTGTTCTACAGTCTCAATGGCTTTTCTCCTTTTGTGAGTATTAGCAACAAACTATGAAGTCAGCTTCACAGGATGTAAAAAAATGTGGGTAACATGGGTGCAAGACTGCATTGCTGCTGACATTCCCATGACTGATGGAGAAAGTTTGCCAGAAACATTGTCACCTGGACTATTATAAGAACTAGATCATGAGTGGAGAGAGGTCTTACCCTAGTTGTAATATAAATCCTTAGTCTGATGGGCAGTCTGAAGAAACAAATCATTCCAACACAAATTCTGCACATTTTAAAGCTGTTTCTTCTAGAATTAAAAAAATCTGTTAACTACAACACGGTGGTAGGTATTGTGATAATAATGGTGATTATAATTATAAGGATACTGATCAGCAGCTACTGATTTTTGAATGCCTCCCTCCTCTTTGCCAGGCTTTCTACTAAACATTTTACGGTCATTAACACATTGAATCCTAACAGCAACCCTGTGTTAAGTGGTCACAGACAGTCCACTCTGGTTTTTCCCGTGAACTATTTAAAGTCGGAGGTGAATTCTCTGTGTCCCCAGCACTTAGCTCAGGGCTGAATGTATATCAGATACGCGGTGGTAGATGTTGAACTGAC
Organism: Hyperoodon ampullatus; assembly: GCF_949752795.1. Taxonomy (NCBI): domain Eukaryota; kingdom Metazoa; phylum Chordata; class Mammalia; order Artiodactyla; family Ziphiidae; genus Hyperoodon; species Hyperoodon ampullatus. The sequence goes on along the minus strand of NC_136924.1, from coordinate 33,369,202 downwards.
TTGGACTCTGGCATACCATCTTGCTTAGAATTGTCGGTCTTTGCCTGCCCTTGCCCTGCCCAGCCATGGCCACAGAAAGCTTGCAAGTTCAGGTCTCTACTCTAAGTTAGAGAGTTAGGCTGACCTTATATCAAGGAGCTACTTTCCCACTACTCAGCCACAGGCTTTAAATAATCCGATGCCTCATTACCCATGTGCCAGGGGTTAAACATGACCCTTATCAGATTGGCTCATCTCCTCGCCTAGTCTTTTTGTTCTGGGACGTGATGATGCTCTAATATTTCTTGGGACCTGAGCCCAACACTGAACCCCAGTTCAGTTTACAAAAGACTCCCCTAACCAGTACCTTTTAAAACTTATTGGATCCTGATTCCCTTTTTCTTGCTTTGAGTTTGATGGTATTCCTTCTCATGTGACTAAGAAAAGTGAAATTTGGCCTGTCCTCTCTCACTGCACCCCTTGAATGAGAACAGCTCTGATTAGGCTAGTTTGATATAGCCGGAAGCCTTAATCATTTGGATCTTGACCTCTTTCTGTAGGATATCAGTCTTTTCCCCATTTTTACTGCTTTATTTCCATTAAGTAATTCCTTGCCCCCAGGACTCAGCATTTCCCTGTATTTCCGTTGTTGCCTACTGATGTTACCCTCACTTTGAAGCCCTCTTAACTGTTGTTCAGAACTCCTTTCCTTCTGCCCTGGGCCTTCACAGCTTCCAACTGTTTCGTCTTCCTCTCTCTTACCTTCACACCTCTTTTGTCCCCCTCTCCTCCACCCACACGACACACGTTACTTAGGGAAACCCAGTTAGACTTCAGAGCGTGGGTCTTGAAATGTGTTTATGCACCGCCAAAGCCAGTTTCCCTTCATCTTATCTCCGCAGGCAATTAACACAAATGAAAATAGTGACCTTTTAGAATGGCTTTCAAGGGAGGGAGCAACATACCAACTCCCCCAAGATGCTGCTGAGTGGGAGCCAAGTGGCGTGAAGAAGTAAGAGCACCAGGAGTAAACCTTTTAAGTGCACAGTTTCAAACTCAGGGACTAAATGGAAGCAAGAGAAGCAAGTGGAGAGGCGAAGTGGTGCCGACTGTAATGTGGAATAAGATCTGTTTAAAAGATAATAAAGGCAATCCAGCATACATGGAGAGCCCCAGTGAGTTGTTTTCTTGTTCATATTCTCTATAGCCATGTCCCTCGTTGCATTGGTAGGTAGACTAAGTCATGTTTCTTTACACATCTCTGAATGAGAGGTCAAAAGAGTATAGTTCATTAAACTCTTGTTGCCTCCAAACAAATCCTGAAAGTTCAGATAACTGGAAGTCAGTACCTAAAAACATAACATACCCTACTACTTTGAGAGGAAATTGAGACCTGCTTTTATCAGCCATTTATCCAGAAAAGTGTATGTTCTGTATAAATCCAGCCAAGTCTCCTGCACTGTCTGCGTATTCTCTCTGTAATGCAGTGGATGTTCATAATGTGATCCAGATATTTTCAGTACAGTTCTGTGTTATTTCATTGATTCTCACTTATGACAGTTCTCAGCCAGAAACTCCTGTTGTTTTTTTATTCAACTTTACTGTTTCTCTTAAGACACAGAAGTTGTTGAAAAGCCCTCTTCTGTTATCCTTATCCTTTTGCATAGAGGTTACTATTTTGAACCTTTTGAAGGGACTTTGCCACAAAAGTCCATATTTACATTCTGTATGTTTAGAGCCATGATATCAGGCAGAAATTAGAAGGAGGTATAAAGCAGAATCTCAGGGCTGGGATGAGAGAGACTATACAGTTCAAAAAAGAACATTTAAATCTCTGAGTTGTAAAGAACAATTTCATGAAAGTAAGGCTGTATGCACTCTTCTGGGCTGATGGAGGAGGATTCAGAAGATAACGGTGAATAAATATTGTAGTGCAGGGTTTTAAATATTGTAGTGCAGTAAGAAACACTTGTGTAGAATCTCTTAATTTTCTCAGAATGACTACAAGAATTTCCACTCTGGTAAGTCTGCAGTACAGTGTGTCATTATAGCTGGTTCACACCAAAAGATGTGGGATGGCTTGAGGAGAATTCAGGCATGACCAAAAAGGGGCAATAGATTCTTGACCCCAAATTTTCCCTTGAGGATTTGAAGCCAGATTGGCTTAAACCACTGTTTAATAGAAAACAAAACACACACACACACCACACACACACACACAAAGATTGGCTTAAACAACTGTTTAATAGAAAACAAAACACACACACACACCCCCCCCAAAGATTGGCTTAAACAACTGTTTAATAGAAAACAAAACACACACCACACACACACACACATACAAAAGATCTCTCTTACTGCTTTAGCCCCTTAGTAAGACAGTTGGAATGTTGGAGCTGGAATGTTTCTTGTCAGTTGGTCCCTGACTTGAAAGAATTACGGTGGGGCTAGTATTTGGGTCTCTGGCCTAGCCCTTAGAAGAGAAGGAGTTTGGGGTTTTTGTAAAGGAGTTGAGGGTTAGAAATGAAAGTAAAGGCTGTTTAATCAAAGGGAAACATCAGAGAGGTAGGATTAGGAAGTGAGCTTGGGGAAAATACCTAAATTAGAAATATTAGTTGTTCACCAAGGAAAAATAGGAGTGTTTGAATGGAACAGCTTTTTAAAGAAGGAATTATCACAAAACCGTGTTAATTTTTCTGGCCTTTTGGTTCTTAATCTTTATTTTTGGTTTTGAACTTCTGAGAATCAAATGAAAGCTCTGGACCAGGTCCCCAGAACAATGTACATTTTTATAACATTTTGCACACAGTTTTTAGAGGATCATGGGCCCTGTGGAGCCCAACCGTATTAAGAATACATTAACTCTTCTGTCAGCTGCTACTGCCCAGACTTAGCCAAAATATAGTGAACTTGGTGCCACAGGAAGTATTTGGAGGCTGTAAGATGATTAACGTTGCTGGCACGTGGATGAAGAATGGATTAAATTCAACGTAAAAATGTATGTGTGCATTAGACCTGTACTCTTGTGCCAGACAATAATAGAATCTGGATTTTAAAGAATTTAATTTCTTTTCATGTCTATTTAGTATTTTTTTTAAAAAAAATGAAGGTAATTGATTACAGCTGAAATATGAGGTATATATATTATTTAATGTGCTGGACATAAGATCCTGGAAAATCAGCTGCAGTCAGGCTTTGTCATTCACTGTGACACTGAATAAGGCATTTATCCTGTTGTATAAAATACATCTTAAAGAGATACTGCTAGCAAACTAAATTGTAGTATACCGAAAAGCAACACGTGCAGGATTGCTCCAAGGCACGTAACTTCCACGTTAAAACTGCAGGTATCATAGAACTACAAGCCAGGGAATCAAGATGACAGAGGCTAATGTGAAATTGAATATTTCTGTATATGGCAGCTTATAGTTAAGGTGGAAAGAGAAGGCTGGATCAAGGTGATAGATTTAGAGTGAGGTCCTATATGTGTAAGAATACCAGAGCCATAGTGGGCTTACTCACTGGGGCTGAATAAGAACTGAAAAGTCAGGTGATATAGAAGATCCATGTGCCGAAGTCTAGAATCCAAGGATACTAGCTGAGGCAGGTGAATTTTCATGCTGAGGCAAATGGCCCAGGCAGTTGGCCCAGGCAGTATTTTAGAGATTCAACTCTTGAGTAAGGTACCTGAGCACTAGGGATTCAAGGTCTCTTTAGTAAATGGGTTTTGGACATAATTTATTTCTTTATTTACTTTTTTTTTATTCAGCAAATACATTGTGTACACCTGCTGTGGGCCAAGCATTCTGTCAGTGCTGGGAATACGCAGCAACCTTGATTTGGATGCTCAATCAGTCAAAACGTTGCCTCATCAAAGAACTACTTTTATATGTTTTTGGTGAAAGTAGGAATGAGTTCCTATACGCATTAGTCTAAAGCTTGGCAGAGTGTGGAGTGAGACATTCTGGCTGGAATGAAAGGAAGGAGACAGCAAATAAAATAGTTATTCCTTCCTGCCCTCACAAGTATTTTAGAACTTAGGGATCGATTTTCCTAGATTCTTTTGATTTGGGTGGTAAATAATATCATACTTCTGGATATTATTTTTTGGGAGTCTTATGGATGCTATCTTAGTTTTTTTTTTTTAAATAAACGAATTTATTTATTTATTTGTTTGTTTGTTTGTTTTTGGCTGCGTTGCGTCTTCATTGCTGGGCGTGGTCTTTAGTTGCGGCCAGGTGCTACTCTTCGTTGCGGTGTGCGAGCTTCTCATCGCGGTGGCTTCTCTTGTTGCAGAGCACAGGCTCTAGGCACGCAGGCTTCAGTAGTTGTGGCACGCGGGCTCAGTAGCTGTGGTTCATGGGCCCTAGAGCGCAGGCTCAGTAGTTATGGCTCATGGGCTTAGTTGCTCTGCGACACGTGGGATCTTCCCGGACCAGGGCTTGAACCCGTGTTCCCTCCACTGGCAGGTGGATTCTTAACCACTGCACCACCATGTTCCCGCTATCTTAGTTTTAAAAGGTGATTTCAAAGTATCTGTGATAGATCCTTTCCCGTTGTTGTCTTAAGTGGGAAGTAATGAGTACTGTAGTATGAACCCAGACTTTCTAGAAAGATTCTACAGATTGGTCCTTAATTGATTTGAACCAGATCTTCTGTCTTAATCCTTCCTTCTTCCTCCTTCCCTTCATTTTGTTTTTAATACATGCAGTCGGTGGAAGTATTTTATTTTATTTTATTTTTTCTAAATTGGTTTTCTTTTTTTAAATTTTTAAATTTAATTTCATTTATTTTTTTATACAGCAGGTTCCCCTTCAGTTTTAATAGTTTGTATAAGTAATATAAAAAATAGTTTTTAAAAAAGTGGTGTGATATACAGTGTTGGATATTACATTAGTAAAATAATCATATCTAAAAGTGTGTTTTTTATTTGATATTCGTATTTTGTTTTGGCTAAGGTGACTGAAGGGAACTTACTCTGGAGGTAATAAAGAACAAAAAATTTTAACTTGGAGACTGATGATCAAATGGAAGGTGTGAATCCTTATGCCTTTTCACAAAATAATTTTCAAAGAGTGGTAATGCAAAAAAAGCTAATCATATTAACCAAGGAAAGATCTCTTAAGTTGTTTTTTTAAAAAAATTGTTTTAATTGGAGTATAGTTGATTTACAGTGTTGTTAGTTTCAGGTGTACAGCACAGTGATTCAGCCATATATGTGTGTGTGTGTGTGTGTGTGTGTATTCTTTTTCAGCTTCTTTTCCCTTATAGGTTATTACAAAATATTGAGTACAGTTCCCTATGCTATATTACATTTTAATTTCTAATAGTGCTTACCAAAGCAAAAAACTTTAGTTAACATATTTAAGAAACGTGAGTGATAAATAGAAGGCTGTTACAAGGCAGTGTCTGCATACTGCTTTTGTCCTCTGATGCGGGCAACTATGTGTCTAGTGAACACAAAG